>NC_133658.1:333313129-334533878 GCF_037893015.1 Macrotis lagotis
CTATTGGACATCTCAAACTAGATATTCATCCCTTAGATATCTTAAATTCAACACGTCCAAAACAGAATATATCTCTTTCTTCTTTCCCCATTCTCTCTGTCTCTATAACGCTATCATTGCTTCCAGTCATCCAGACTTACAACCTTGTCATCTTTAACTCTTCTTTTGTATTTCACATATCCAATTTTTTTGCTAACCCCTTCATTTCTACCTTCATAGCAACTCTCATACACATTCCATTCTCTCAACTCAGGAGTGGTGCAGCAGATAGGTGACTATTCCTGGAGTCAGGAAGAATTGAGTTCAAAACAAGCTTCAGATGTTTGCTAGCTTGTGTGGTACTGGGCAAATCACTTAATCATTACATGCCTCAGTTTCCTCAACTGTAAAATGGAAAAAAATAACATCACATCTCTAATAATAAAATTTTTTATAACTTTAAGAATTTAGTGTATTCCTATAAATATTTTTATATTGCTGTTTGGTTAAAAGACTGCCATGTCATTCTATGTCATCATTATCTTAGATCTTTAGAAAGACTCAATATTTGAGACAATACCTAAATCTAGATGTCCTGGCTAACCCTCTGTTCTCTACATTCAGAGATTATCATAGTTCCCTAAGTGTCTTGAAAAACTTCTTCATGTTTTGAGAGATAGCAAGAGACACGGTAACAGAACTTCTAAGTAGTTATTAGGGTCACAACTCTGTTCTTTAGAATGTCAAGTTTATGTATGGATATAGGTTCTATATTGGATAAAAGAGGATATTTTAATGGAACAGAAGGGAGAGAAATTGCTTTGTAAAGAGAAGATATTCTTAAATCATATTTTAATTAATATAAGATTTATGGAATTATTCATGCCTCATTTCTAATTCTGATTATTAATGTCTGCATTCAAAATTGTTCAAATCCACTATACTTTGTTAGATTCTATTTGGGATGTTGTGGTTAGTTTTGGGAATCATGTTTTAGAAGGGATGTTGATGACCTGGAACACATTCAGAGGAAGGTGACTAGGATGACAAGGGGATCAGAGACTATGTCATATAAAAATTGTTTGAAAGAACTGAATATATTTATCTTTGAGAAGGAAAGACTCAGCTAGAGTTGGGGGACAGGTGGTTGGGGTCATGATCATTAACTTTCTCTTTGAAGGATTGTCCTGGAGAAGCAGGGATTTGTAGATGTATTTGGAATTCCTCCAGAGGAGAAAGGGACAGGGAGACAGATTTTGGCTCAAAATAAGAACTTATTAACAATTATATCTGCTTAATGATGGAATTAGATGCCTCAAGAAGTATTGAGTTCCCTATAATGAGTTCAAGAAGAGGTTGCCTTACTGATTGTTAGGCATACTGTGGAAGGGATTTATGCTTCATGTACTAAATGGTCACTGTGGTTCTTTTCAGGTCTATTACTATGATTTCAATTCTGAATTGCAATTCTATAATGATTGGAAAGAATTAGGCCAATGGATACCTTGTTTAGTGGGAGACAGATGGGAAAATGATGGCATGGTGCAACAAGAGGATTTAAAGATATGAACAGATCTCATATTAAGAAAACCTAATTTGAGTCTTCATGTCCAGAAACCAAAAGAGGTTAATTTTGATGTTCTCTAAGTTCTTTTCCAACTCTAAATACTTAAGATCCTAGGATTCAATTTGGAAAAATCTGGTTTAGTCTATATTATTTTGTCTCTATATTTGTCTATATATTAGTCAGCTACATGGTGTAAGGGTTTAGAGCACTGTGGGTTGAATCAGGAAGATTTGAGTTCAAATGTAAAATTAAGCACTTAGCTGAGTGACCCTGGACAAGTCACTTAATCTCTGTCTCAGTTTCATCATCTCTAAAATGAGAATGATCACATTTAGTTCCCATGGTTGTTGTGAGGACAAATGAGATAATAATAAAGTGTCTAGCATTGCACACTACATATGTTCAGTTGTTTCAATCACGTCTGACTTTTCATCACCCTATTTGAGGGTATCTTGGCAAATATACTGAAGTAGTTTGCAATTTCTTTCTCTGATTTTAGAGATGAGAAATTGAGACAAACAGGGTTAAATGACTTGCTCAGGGTCACACAGTTAATTAAGTGTCTGTGGCTAGATTTGACTCAGCAGGGTGAGTCATTCTGATACCAAGCTCAGTGTTCTATCCATTGCACCACCCAACCAGCCCAACTAGCATATACTATTTGTGCTATGTAAAGGTTATTTATTATTATTATTGTTATCTTAGAATAATAGAATTGAAGGGATTTTAGAAATTACACTATTCACCTTTCTTGCCCATGCAGAAATCATTTCAACAAGCAGATGGCCACCCAGTCTCTGATTGAACATTTCTAGAGTTGGGAACTTATATGGAGCAGTCCTATTTGTAGTTGGAATATCTCAACTATATTAGGAAAGTCTTCCTTCTAAAGATCAAGATATGCTTCTCTGTCACTTCCAGTTATTGGATTCTTAATGTTACAAATAGTATTTCATGATCTCTTTAAAAAGGCCAGAAATATGTAACTTAAAGTAGGACTTAATTTAAAATAAGATTTGATTTTTAAAAAAATAGATTCATTCAAAACATTTTAGGGATGTCCCTATTAAATTAATACTTAATGTAAGAATTCCAGGGCCTCATCAATGTGGTTATTTCCTCCAGTGATGCAGGTTTGTAACATCATCCATCCTACCCAGTCTCCAAAATTCTTTTCCATGTCTTCCCATCAGAGGATCCTCCTTGCTTTCATTTATTTATTTGTTTATTTATTAGGTTTTTGCAAGGCAAATGGGGTTAAGTGGCTTGCCCAAGGCCACACAGCTAGGTAATTATTAAGTGTCTGAGGTCAGATTTGAACTCAGGTACTCCTGACTCCAGGGCCTGTGCTCTATCCACTGCTCCACCTAGCCACCCCTCCTCCTTGCTTTTAGAGGATACTGTATAGGTCACTTGAATTTTCCATTTGCTTCTCTCTGACTTCTGCCATGTACTTAGCCCAACTTTTTGAGCCTATAGTATTTTGTTTGATGAAACCCTTTATTCCAATTCTTGGGAGTTTATTTGTGATGTGTTGCATCTTCTGAGGAATACTCATGCTCATTTTTAATTCTTTGGAGAATGCAGTGTTCTAGGACTCTTGGCCATAAAACAGCTTATTGAGCAGATCAGGGGCCCTGCTGTTCTGATTGGCAGTTGCTTCCATCACCTATTACTTCTAGGCCTAACTCCAGCCATGTTTCACTTCCCTCCCCACTATCTTCTCACTAGCTGCCTTGTTCCTGCATGTACCCTTCTGCCCAGAACCTCCCACCCATTTCCAGTTATTGAACCATAATCACATCAATTCTGTCATTGCTTCCAGAAAGGGTGTGTCAATCTACTCCTTCTTGTCTCCATTGCAATTTTCCAAACCAAAATACTCCTCCTTTGCCACTATGCCTCTGTATTTTTTGCTCCCCATATTAGAATACATATGCTTAGTTAGCATGATTGTTGGCATGTAGTGAAAATTTAGTAAATGCTTATTAATGATAAATAATAATATTAATACCTAGCATTTATATGATCCTTAAGGTTTGCAAAACACTTTATATCATTTGATCCTTACCATAAACTTGGGAGAAACCTGATCTTATCAATCCCATTTTATAGATAAGGAAATTGAGCCTGAGAGAGATTAATAATAATACTATCTGGCATTTATATAATCACTCTTATATCATTATATGTATTGTTTATTATGTGTAAAGTATTTTGCAAAGCACTTTGCAATTATTATTTCATTGTCCCTGTAAAGTAGGTGCTATTATTCTCATTTTATAGATGAGGAAACTGAGGCAAACTGAGGTTGTGACTTTGCCCAGAGTCATATAGCTAATAAGTGTTTGAGACTGAATTTGAACTCAGGTCTTTCTGACTCTAATTTCAGCATTCTTTTCTATCTATTATTGCCCTGCCTTTATTTGTTCATTTGTTTGTTTGTTCATTTATCACTCATACTAAATTATTTCTGTAGTGGTTAGAGGCATAGCATATCTATACTTTATTTTTTCTTCTCCATAGTGAAATATTGAGCTTTGCTGTGTATTTACAGAAAGATGCTCCCTCCCCACATGCATACCCTGCCCTGGCAGGATGTGATTTGAAGTGCTTGATTTGAAGTGAATAGTCCCTCTGCCTTCAAATTAATATCCTTTAATATCCCAAGAGCAATTATTCTAAAGCACCACTTTCATCATGTCATTCTCCTGGATGAGTATTTTTCAATGGCACTCCATCATGTACAGGATAAAATTCCAACTCCTTCAGCCTGGCATTCAAGGCCCTCTACAATCTGATTTTAGTCACAATCTATCTTTCCAGTGTCATCTGTCATTGTAAATCTACCTAACAACTCAGCCACACCCAAGAACTTGCATTTTCTAGAACCCTGTCTCTTGGGTCCTTCCTCTGACTTTTTTGCTTTGTCTCTCTGCCTAGAATGTCCTCCTCATCTCTGCTTATGGCCATTGCAACACAATGACATCCCTATGGTGCCTTCCCTGGTTCCTTCAGAGGGAAAAATCTCCACTTCGTCTGCATTCCTACATCACTCTGAACTTGTTTTCTGTAATTTTATATGGTACTTTGCATTACTGTCATTTATTGGAAACTTGTCTTCTTCCCCTTACTGGACTGTAACAGAATGGAAAGAGACCTTTATAGCAACTTATTGAAATGGTTAGAGCATTGGACTTTGAATCAGGAAAAGCTGGCTATGAATGCTTCCTCAGACTCCTGCTAGCTATATGATCTTGAACAAGTTGCTTCATCTCTATGAATCTCAGTTTTCCTGAATGTGAAATGAAAATAATAACACACACCTCAGAGGACTGTTGTGAGATAATGTAGGTAAAATATGAGAGAATGTTCTATAGAAGGTCATCTATTACTATCAAATCCAATTCCCTCACTTTATAGATGAGGCATCTATGGTTCAGAGAAGAGGATTGATTTACCTATTGTTTATGAAGGTAGTAACAGAGTCAGGATTAAAATCCAGGTCCTTTGATTCTAAAAATGAACAAACTTTAGTTTTTTAATTTCACCCACTGGTATATTTCCCTCTCCACACCATACCTGGAGGATGTATAAGTATTTTTCTTTTATCCCTTCAATGTACCAAGCACTATTCTGAAAAAAGTATTCTGTACAGATTTGCTGGCTGAAAACATTACAACTCCCCAGGTGATTCCAGTGACAGGAAAGTTTCTTAATCATACCTTTTTCATTCTGGTTCATTCAGTGCCTATGTCCTGCCATTTGTTATATAATCTGAGAAACCATAATGGCATATGGGAATATAGAAAATCCAGTCCTTTTTTGAACCAGAACTGAATCACTCATGTTGTTCTCTGGTGGCATCATATCTCAATTTCAGATAAAATTAAAACCTTTGGTGGGCTAGTCTTGTCAGCTGTTAAGTATTTGTTTAATACTCACTCTATAATATCACCTCTTTTTAGCAGGGAACATTGAAGTGGGAGTCAGAGGTCATGGATTCAAGTTGATACTACCCCTCTCTGGTTGTGTGACCTTGGACTACTCATTTCCTCTCTCTCTCTTTCTCTCTCTCTCTCTCTCTCTCTCTCTCTCTCTCTCTCTCTCTCTAGACCTCAGTTTGATTATATGTAAAAGGGGTATTTTATAGTTCCAACTTTTAATATTCCATATTATGATATTTTATTTATGATAGTCTTTTCTATTTCCAACAGTCTAAATTCTAAGGCCTCTATGTTAACTTAAAAAACATTCATCATTTACCTACAGTCAGTGAATGGACTGAAAATAGGCCAAAAGTTGGAAAATTTTGGTGATAGAGAGAGGAAGGGTTCAATCAGAACACTAAAGGATTGTTGACTGGAGAAAGAAAAAAACTCCTGGTATCTTGTCAAATGGTCACTCAAATACCAAATTCTCTTGAATGATTCTCTCTACCATTTTATCCATGGATACCTAAGCCTTTTTGGAATCTATTAATGTTGTACATAGCCCCTTATGATGATGGATTTGGTCCTTCTGATTGTAATAACAATTCATATCTTAAATTTCTATAGGCCATCTTGGTTTTCAACAAGTCTCTCTTCAGTAATTCAGTAAAGTGCAAAATACAATTACATTGTTATTATTATTATTATTATTCTTATATGAGGAAATTGAGATGGAGCAAGAATTTGAACTTCTGAAAGATCTGCTGTTTTCTAAAATTTGTGGGATTTTTTTTTGCCCTAGTGAGACTGATTTAAGAACAATAAGTGAAAATTGCAGAGGAAGATTTTGATGTGATTTTAGAAAAAAAAGTCTTTTTGTTTTTAGGTTTTTGCAAGGCAGTGGGGTTCAGTGGCTTGCCAAAGGCCACACAGCTAGGTAATTATTAGGTGTCTGAAGTCGAATTTGAACTCAGGTACTCCTGACTCCAGGGTCGGTGCTCTAGCCACTGCACCACTTAGCTGCCCCTGAAAAAATATCATGAGAATTTAAAACTGATCAAAAGTGGGAAGTAATGGTTCCTCTTCATTAGATGTCTTCAAGCAGGGGCTTGTACAAAATTTCTTTTTGGGTTGGTTGGGTTAGAGTCTTGCCTTCCAGTTCTGAAATTCTGGGATTGCGTGAGTCCCAGAGAATTGAAGTGATGTACCTGCCCCATTAGTATAGCTGAGTCTGAGGCTACTGACCTCATCGCCACAGTCCCATCCCTATATCTGTAGGAATTTTCCATGCTGTAGAAAGAGGATTTACAGAGATGAGGAAGATACTCCATCTCCCACCATACTTGCTTCAGGACTCACAGAAACCAGGGGAATTGACAATAAGGCAAGAGCACAGATGAGAAGGAATGGGCAGGGATCCAGGCATTTACAACCCTACCCACCTTGTGTTCCTTTTCCGTGTTTTGAATTCATTTCAGCACAATGGTGACCATGACAGCTAAGGATATTTTTTACCTCCTACTTTGTCTCTTAACCTTGGCACATTTAAAAATGCAAAAGGAAAAAAAAATATGCTTGTGTACAATAGAAGTTAGATTACATTCACCTGGAACAGGAGACAAGAGAAAAGGAATTTAATAATTCTGGCATCTTACCAACTGGGCATGAATACCCCAACTCATGCCAGGGGAAATGACCTTTTCAGCTGCTGAAGTGGAACAGGCCTAATGGAAAAAGCTCTCATCTTGTAACCAGGACTGATGAAATCATTTTCCCTATCTGGGTCTCAGTTTTCTCACCTGTGAAATGGTAACATTGTGACTAGCACTTCCTACTTTTTTGGGTTGTCCTGAGGGAGAACACTTCTGGAAATCACAAAGCATTACAGAAATGTGAGACATTCCAGTGATACATCCTTCTATGAAGACTCTCCCCACCTCAAGACTGGGATACTGAAGCTCTAGAGAGCTGTAAGTTGTGTATATTCATTTAGCACCCCGAGTCCTGTGTGTGATGTGATATTTAAAATCCTCATTTTATAGATAAGGGAACTGAAGCTCAGAGACCCTTGACTTAAGGACACACAGCCAATAAGTATCTGAGGCCAGATTTATATAGGTTTCAGGTCCAAAGGATGATAGATCGATGGGGGAAGGGACCTCAGGGACCATCTAGCCCAAATCTCTCATTCACCAGAGAGGTGAAATGACTTGTCTAGAGTCACCTAGCTATTGAGTATCACAACTGGACACTAATCCATTTCTTTTTATACTATACCACACGCCTATCAATGATTTGGTCCTCAGTGGCAAAGAGAAATCCCTGGACTAGATGTGATCCCCCTCTTTCTTAGAAAAACAGACCTCAGGATTATGCCCTCTTATGACCCTTAGTTCTGATATGAAAATCCTTCCTTCATGGAGGTAGAACTAGTAGCAAAAAAAAAGGAATGTGCTCACTTTAGAGGTGAGAGCTGATCATGGTAGAGTGGAAAGGTTCTTGGATTTGGATCAGAATGCTTGGGTTTGACCTCCCATTTTGCCACTTATTAGTTATGTGGTCTTGGGAGAGTTGTTTTATTTCTCTAGACCTCTGTTCCCAAGGGGTAGCTAGATGGCACTGTGGATTGAGCACTGGCATTGGAGTCAGGAGGATGGGAGTTGAAATCTAGGCTCAGACATTTATCAGCTGTGTGACCCTGGGCAAATAACTTAACCCTGATTGCCTTGCATCCAGGGTCATCTTCAGTTGTCCTGATTTATATCTGGCCACTGGACCCAGACGACTCTGGAGGAGAAAGTGAGGCTGGAGACTTAGCGCAGCACCCCCTCACTTAAATCCAATTCAGGTGCTTGTTATGTATCATCTCCCTGATATTATGGCTTTCTTCAAGAATGAAGGACAAACATTATTATTAAAATGTAGGAATTGAATCAACTGAGAACTGAGAACTTGTTTCAACTCCAAAATCCTATAAGAACCTGTATTCAAAAAGAAATTGAATGACCTTCTGCTAGTATTGCCCCAGCGGGGATTAACAGACTGGGTAGGAGGCAGACTATGAGATGTCCAAAGTCACTTTGACTTCTCTTATCCTATGATTCCATTAGTGACTGAAAACAATTAACAAAGAAGGCAGTATTATTTATCTTAGCTGGATCTGAAGCAGAAAGCTACTGGTAAAAAATTCTGTCCCACACCAACCTCTTTCCCGCAAACAAACCAATGTAGGGAAGGATAAGGGAGTTTGGACAGTTCTCATTGTTATTTATCAGATCTAATTGCCAAGGTCCAGCAAGAACCCTCAGAGGGCTGGTTTGTGCCCTCAGATACGGGAAATGAGAAAAATATGTCCAGGAGAGATCTTTATCTCTGGATTTTTGTGGGTGTGGTGAAGAGGAGGGTAGAGACTGAAGACTGACAGCCAATTTAGATGCAGACCTCAAGGCACTCCAGTAGACCTCTCTGCCCACATTTTTCAGATGGGGCTTGTTGGTGGAGCACCGCCTGAGTAACACTAATGGCTCCCCTCTCATTGATCTTCTTGTGTTTTTGTAGAACCTAGTTTGGGTTAATGAGTGTGCCATGGGACCAGGTGATTACCAGACCCCCAACAAAAGAAAATGGCCATAAAGAAAAGACTCAAAGCTGGAGTCTGGGTGGCTGGTTACTAAAAGTCCCATGGTTTATCGTCTCTCATAAACCATTATTTATTCTGCCCACCCTGCTTTCTTTCTCCAACCCCCACTAGTGATAACCAGGCATCATTTTCCTAGAGAGCTTTTCCTGGTTTCCACTGGGACCAACTCAGCTTGTGGTTATTTACTTCATGGGGGGATTCTCTAAAACTTCTTTCCCTGCCTTATGTCTCAGCAGTTGACCTAGCTTTGGGCATCATGGACTGTTTAAACAAATGGGGGGGGGGCAACGCAATGTAATATAGTTGTTTAAAGGTACCTTGGATCAATATCAGTCAGGAACACAATCCTGCTGTTGAATTCTAGTGCCAGGAGGGGTTTTACTACTTTAATAGTTTTATAGTAAAGGCAACTGAATGAAGGGGTGGAGAGGAGAATATATTCAATGAGAAACCAAACTCTTTTAAAGTCCATTATCAAATACAAAAATGCTGAATCCCGAAGTTTTCTATTTCTTTTAAACCATGACACTGTCAAGACCTGTAGAAATCTGATGAACCAGAGAGGAGATGTTTCATGGATCAGTCTCTGTTTCATCTTTGCAGAGTTGAGTCTGGTTTATTAGTGTTTACTGTACATATCCTAATCTTTCAGGAATTTGAAGCTAATTGTTCTTTCTTCCAAAGATGAGGGGACACTTTAGTAGGCAGCTCTGTTTCCCTTCTGGGTTAAAGACTGAATGTTTTTTTTAATCCAAAACTTTTTATTTTTTTATTTATTATATAAATATTTTATTTGTTTTCCAATTACATACAATAGAATTTTCTACCTATCATTTTTTGGTAAGGTTTTGAATTTTACACATTTTCTCCCACTCTCCCTTTCCCCCACAGAAGGCAGTCTGATTATCTTTACATTGTTTCCATGCTATACATTAAACAAAATTGAATGTGTTGAGAGAAAAATCATATCATTGAGGAAAAAATAATATATTAGAGATAGCAAAATTATGCAGTACATAAGACAACTTTTTTTTTAATTGAAGCTAATAATCTTTGGTCTTTGTTTAAACTCCACAGTTCATTCTCTGGATACAGATGGTATTCTTCATTGCAGAAATTCTAAAATTGTCCCTGATTATTGCAAGCCAATTAAGTTTGATTATCACCCCCATGTTGGTGTTGGGTGTACTAGGTTCTTCTGGTTCTGCTCATGTCGCTTAGCATCAGTTCATGCAAGTCTTTCCAGGCTTCTCTGAAATCTCATCCCTCCCAATTTCTAATAGAACAATAGTGTTGCATCACATACATATGCCTCAATTTGTTCAGCCATTCCCCAATTGATGGACATTCACTCGATTTCCAATTCTTTGTTACTACAAACACAGCTACTATGAATATTTTTGTACAAATGATGCTTTATCACCAAGATCAAAAGAAATGTATTGCTGGATCAAAGGGTATTCACATTTTATTGCCCTCTGGACAAATTGCTCTCCAGCTCCACCAACAATGTGTTGTGTCCCAGATTTCCCTTATCCCTTCCAACATTGATCATTGTCTTTTCTGGTCATATTGGCCAATCTGAGAGGTGTGAGATGATACCCCCCAAGATGCTTTAATTTGAATTTCTCTAACCAGTAATGACTTAGAGTGATTTTTCGTATGACAATGGATAGCTTTGATTTCCTCATCTGTAAATTGTCTTTGCATATCCTTTGACCATTTGTCAATCGAGGAATGGCTTTTTAAAAAAAATTTGTCTCAGTTCTCTATATATTTTATAAATGGGTCTTTTTGTCAGAAATATGAATTGTAAAAATTGTTTCCCAATTTACTACAAATTGATCTTGGTGACAGTGATTTTGTTTGTGCAAAAGCTTTTTAATTTAATGTAATCAAAATTATCCACTTTGTTTTTAATGATGTTCTCCATCTCTTCCTTGGTTATAAACTGCTTCCCTTCTTATAGATCTGACATTAAACTATTCCTTGATCTCCTAGTTATTTATAATATTGAAAGACTGAAAGTTTTTTGATTTCAAACAAAAGGAGACTTACTCTGAGAAACTCTGGAGAGTATAATTAGAACCAATGGGAAAACTCATCAGTCTTAGGGAAAAATTCCAAAGGACCTAGGTTTTGACTCCAGCTTTCCAGAGATATAGATCTCTCCTGGACATATTTTTCTGATTTTCTGTATCTGAGGGCACAGTCCAGCACTCTGAAAGTTCTTACTGGACCTTGGCAATTAGATCTGATAACACTGAGAACTGTTCAATTCCCTTATAACTTCCCTACATAGGTTTGTTTGCAGGAAAGAAGTTGGTGTGGTATGGTACTTTTTACCAGGAGACCTCTGCTTCAGATCGCTAAAGATAAATAATACTGCCTTCTTTCCTTGTTTTCAGCCACAATTGGATAAATCAGTTATGTGGGCATTTTTTTTGCAAGGCAAATGGGGTTAAGTGGCTTGCCCTAGGCCACACAGCTAGGTAATTATTAAGTGTCTGAGACCAGATTTGAACCCAGGTACTCCTGACTCCAAGGCCAGCGCTCTATCCACTGCACCACCTAGCCGCCACCTTATGTGGGCATTTGATCAGGTCCAAAGATCCCTTCTAACTCTAAAGACTATTACCTTACAATGGATTGGACTGTTACATGAGGTAGTGAGTTCTTCAAGTTCTTTGTAGTTATGGCTGGTATTATCTTCATTGAATGGATGAAGAGTCTGAAGCTAAGAGGTAATTTGCCCATGATGATAAAGGCTACTAAGTGGCAAGGTCATGAATCCTAGACTTCTGACTCCAAGTCCAGTGATTGAATGAATGAAAAATCTTTTTTTAAGCATTTATTGTATACAAGGCACTGTACTGTGTTCTGAGGATATAAATTGTATCACAGATCCAGACCTGGAATGAACCTCAGAGGTCAGCTAATTCAATTCTTTTATTTTTTTCAGTTTGGGAAACAGAAATCAAGGAACTTGTCTAGGTTTACAAAGATAGTAATTATCTAATGAAATATTTTAAACCAGGTCCTATGGTCAGGAGGCCAGTACTCATCTCATTGGGAGAAATTATCATATCTAGGGTAGGGGTGACTAGGAACCAAGTTTTGATCTGGGAAAATTCAGGGATAGTGATTTGACTTATAGAGGAAGACAGTTCTACAGTGCTATGGCTATTCTATAGTAAATGTTTGTTGAATTGAATTGAATTGAATGAAATAACCACAAATAGTATGAGATGAGAGACTGAGAAGCTACAAAAAAAACAGGCTAACAGGCAGAATTCAGGGACTTTGACACTTTGGGTCTGAGGACAATTTACCTGTAAACTGACCTATTTATGCTGTTAACTCAGTTGTCACAGGAAATGCTAGATGTTAAATTCCTCTCTCTTGAACTGTTTTTCCCATAGTGTGCCCCACGCTTTAGCTGAAGCCCATGGAACAGTACCAGAAGGTTTTGTTTATCGGATCAAGTCATGCTGTGTGAGTGTCAAAAAGAAGATTTAAAAATAATATATCCAAGTCCATTGGGAGAAAATGGAGCATTCTGGGGACAAAGTGAAAGGTGTGGGAAGGCTGCCCCCCTGGTCTGCTCCTGGGGGAGAATTGCAGACTCAGCTGTTTGGCCCTCTTCATGTTGGTACCCGCCCCTCCAGTGGCCTCATTCCCTTGCTTCTGGGGTCTATTCTTGTCCCTAAAAGCTTGGACTAAAAGCCAGGGGACAGATTGTATCCCATAAGCCATTATCCATATTCATTGTTTCCTAACTCCTTTATGTGATAAAATGGACCTGGAGTAAAAAAAAAAAACCTTTAGATTCTCAGAGTTATATCCCACCCTCAGTCACTTATAGGTATTCTTTATATTTATTCATCCAACAAACCTTTATTATATTGGGTGCAAAAGACTGTATGAGTGGTAAAACTATAAAAAGCTCTATTTCTAAACGGAGAGGTAAACTTTGTCTTGAGAAGGCAAAAAAGTGACTTCAGAAATTTACAACATTGCTCTAAGTTCAAGAAGGATATTTGTTTTAACTGTGCATGTGGGATTTTGCTGATAGTAGTGACCACAAACAAAATAATTCCAGACTTATACTCTTTTTTCCTTCCCTCCCTTCCTCCTTCTCTCCCTCCCTTCCTCCTTCCCTCCCTCCCTCCTTCCTTCCTGTTTTCCCTCCTTTCTCTCCTCCTCATTCTTTTCTCTTCCTCCTCTCTCCTCTCATTTCCTTTCATTCTCTCCTCCTTCTTTGTATCTACTTGGTCATCTTTGCCTTCTCTCTCTATCTTTCCCTTCTGCACTTCTCTTCTTTTAAATAATCTGAAATCTGTTTCTCTTTAATTTGTACTCTTTGTCCCAACTCTAATTTTGCTTGCATCAGTGATCGGCAAACTATTGTGGTGGACCAAAATTGGAATGATGTTTTCCCACCTAAACTTTGCCTATTGACTTTCCCAGTCATTCTCTGTTTTAAGTTAAATGCCACCTACTTGCTCTGTGAGGTTTTTTTTTCACCTTTAACAGAAAAGAGTTCTTTCCTTGTCTTTTTAAATTTTCTCCTTATTACTTACTTTATTCAGCTCAAATTTGTTTGTGTTGACTGCAGGTATCATAGATGCTACTAGTCCTCCATGTTATCATGACTTCCATGCCAAGGGAAGCCAGAGCAAACGGTCTGTTCCTCCTTCTCTCTTCTTCTTCCTTCCCCCAAGCATTTACCATTCAATAGTACACAAAACATCATGAGCAGAATTTCCAATAGCAAAGGAAGAATAATTTCTTAATCTGGTCCTTTGTTCTTTCCATCTCCATAATAAGTTAGATATCAGCTTTTCAAGAGAATTCTTTGCAGGTCAAGTTATCCAGTGATTATTTATAGATACACATAATGTTAGAGCTTGGAAAGGACCTTAAAGGTCCTCTCATTCAATGCCTTAATTTTCCATTTGAGAAAAATAGAGGGCCAGAGAAAGGAAAAGATTTCCCCCAGGTTACACACCTGTAATCACTGATATTTATATGGGTCTTTGAGGTTTGCAAAGTGCTTTGTGTGCATTGTCTCAATTGGGTCTCATAATACCTTTGAGAATTAGTCACACTTCAGGTCTTCTTTCCTGATTTTACAGGTGAGGAAACTGAGGCTCAAAAGAGACTTTGTGAATTGAATAAGGTCACATGGCTATTAATTATTAGCATTTGAATTTGAAACTAGATTTTTGTGACTCCCAGTCCAACATTTTATTCATTATGGTGTCTATATTTCACTGCCAAGGCTTCACTGTTATTTCCTGTCCAGGGAAGCCACCTGTTCTTCCTTTTCCTGCTCCTCTTCCTTCCCCCCAAGCATTTACCATTCAACACCACACAATACATCATGAACATCAATAGCAAAGGAAGTATAATTTTTTAATCTGGTCCTTTGTTCTTCCCATCTCTCTAATAAATAATTAGATATCAGCTTTCCAGGAGAGTCAAGACAAAGTGGGGAACAGAACTTGAACTGAAGTCCTCTATCTCCAGCATACTATCCACAACAATTGACCCCTGGATATGTTCTATGAAACTCCAAGGCCACTAGTAGAATGATACATTTGGGACTATTCTGTTCCCTGTCCTGAGCCAAAGAGTAAGAACTGGATCCATATGGTATCAGGGAAAGGGGGATTGTGCTTCCAAGTTTGGAGACTTGAAATCTCTCTCTAAAGCCTCAATATGATAGGCAGCCAAATAGGAGTGATGGAGTATGAGCAGAACAGGTGGCCACATACCTGGTGAGATTTGAAGGTCCCCTGTGACTAACATCATCTCCCATACTGGCCCTGACCTCATTTTTAAAGGTCAGACCTATAATTTAATTATCATAGAAAATTCCCTATGGAGAAAACTTCATTCATCAATACATCTTGGTAACCATTCTACAACTTAGAATATTGGAAGTGAGACTTGAGAGGCCAAGAAGTAACATGTCTAGAATCATAAAACCAGTAGGTGCCAGAGGCAAGACCTGAACACAGGTCTTTTTGATCTGGAGACTGCTTCTCTAATCATTATTTCATATTGTTTCTTAGTTCTGAATTAGAATCTAATATTTCTGACATCTAAATCCACTGGATTAAAGCATTGTCTTTAGAGGGACCTTTTAAAATGAAGCATTATCAACTTAGCATATAATGGGAAAAGAAAAATTGGGTGGACAGGAGGATAGGAAAGGAAGACCTTATAGGTATAAGAAGAAGAAGGGTAAAGAGAAAAAGGAAGGGAAGAAGAGGGGAATGATGGGGGCAGCTAGGTGGTGTAGTGGATAGAGCACTGGCCTTGGAGTCAGGAGTACCTGAGTTCAAATCCGGCCTCAGACACTTAATAATTACCTAGCCACTTAACCCCATTGCCTTGCAAAATAACTAAAAAAAAAGAAGAGGGGAATGATGAAGAGAAGGAAAGAAAGAATGGAAGTAAAAAGCAAATAAGCAGCAAAAGTAAGTATCAATAAGAGCAAAAAGGAGGGAAAAGACAGAAAGGAGAAAGGGAGGAAGAAAAATGGAGGAAGAGAGGAGAAAGAAATGGAGAGATGAGAAAATGGAGAGAAGGGTGAAAAATGAGAAAGAAGAAAAATCAAAACAGAAAAGGGGAGAAAGAAGCGAAAGAAGAAAAGGGAAGAAGGGAAAGGTAGGAGTGAGGGTCTGATTGATTGGAACTAGTTCAGTTTTGTGAATGTTTGGGTAGGACAATGCACAGCTCTCCACCTTTTATTATGTGGGATCCTAGTAGCTGCTGGATTATATAAATGATTGTTTTTGTGACTTTGGAGCTATCCAGGGAGTGATTGGTACTTCTGAAACCCATTGACCTGAGCAGATAATTGGGATGAAAATGTAAAACAAAATCCTCAAAATGCAAATTGTCTCAGACCCCTTTTCCTGTTTGCCTGGAATTCTTCCTGAGTTATTTCTGAACTTTCCTTCTTTTACTTTTTGACTGGACATAATAGGGTAAGAATCTCCTACTGCCACCTTGGATGATCAGGTCAGGAATTGAGAGCTAGAAAGGGCAAAGCCTTGATAGCTATATTTCTGAAGTCAATGACAAAATCACTTAGACAATGGAATAGTTGAACATATTGTAATAGTGGTTAAGTCCTAACCTTAAAGAAGTGGACCTACCTTTAAAAGGGCCTGGACTCTATAGGTTAATATTAGTCTTCTACTCACTTCCTTAAAGAACCTTATTCATAGGGGTAGTTAACTTTTTGGGGGTCACAGACCTCTTTGGCAGTCTTGTGAAGTATATGGATCCCTTACAAGAATAATGTTTTTAATCACATAAAATAAAATACATGTAATTATAAAGGAAACATTGAAACAATTTATCAAAATGTATTTAAAAAATTAAATTTATGGACCCCAGATTAAAAACCTCTACCTCAAAGCCTATGTAGCCAGGGCCCTGGGAGAGGATTTTTCTTCCTTTATTTCTCCTATTTTCAACTCTAAATTCAAGATTCTGCTTCTCATTCCTTTTTTATTGGAGCAAGAGGAGATGAAGTTGGGTCCAAGAAATCTAAGTCCTGATAATGAATTAATCTATCGGGTACTATAAGGTCCCACATTCCTGATTTTATTTAACACAGAACCTAGAGAATAGGTAAATGACTTGGAGAAAGTCATACAGCTTGTCCATGATGGAACTGAAAAACATCCTTGGCACTCAAGATCATGTTCAAACTCCAGGGCATGTTCTTTTGATTTTAGGAGATTTCCTTCAATGGACCTTCCAAAAAAAAATAATGACCTTGCTCATGTTTATCTGCCCCTTATTAAAACAAAGTGATTTAAATTCATTATCTCATTTGATCTTCACAACTTCTTTGTAAGGTAGTTAGTAAAAATTGTAGGAGATGTGAGGAATTAGAGAAGGAATAGAATAAAGGAAGGAGAGATCAGTTAGGAATCACTCTTGGAAAGAAGAGATGAAAGCATTGACTAAGGTGGATGCAGTGGGAATGGAAAGGAAGTGATGGAACTGAAGGGCATTTTGGAGGGACAGTTGATATGGCTTGACAGCTGATTAGATGTCAGAGTTGAGTGATTGAAAAAAAAACAGATGACTCTGAGAGAATAAAGTTTGGGTGCCTGGAAGAATAATGATGACAGTGAGAGCTACATGGGATTTGGGAAGAAGGTAAAGTTTTTTTTAATTGTTATTTGCTGGTTTGTTTTTGCTGAAGAGAAAAATAATCAGCAAGGTTTTGGTGAAATAGTAAGAAGAATGATAGATTAGGGGACAATGGTCCTGGGCTTAAATCCTGCCTCCACTCCTGAGGACCTGCAATGAACTTGGGGCTAATCTGTTTTCCTCTCTGGACCTTAATGTCCTCATCTGTAGAATGAACTGAACCAGCAGATCTCTGAGTTGTCTTCTTTCAATTTATAATTTTAGGAGCAATAGACTAGACAGTGAGTGACACCTGTGTCAGGTCTGTATAACCTTTGGTGACTCACTTAACTTTTTCTTAATTTTTTGGTGATTTAATTTTTTTATGCTTTATTTCCTTTCAGCCTCAATATTGTTGTCTGTAAAATAAGAGGGATTGAACTAGGTGATTTCTAAGTCTTTTTTAGCTCTAAATCCTCTGATACTAAGGGACAAGGTCAGAGTTACACAGATAGCTGATGAGAGAGCAAGGATAAGAATCTAGGGTCCAGCCCTTTCTGTGAGATCAAAATTTTGTTAAGTTGGGTGAGGTGGGTGGCTTAGGAGGAGGGAACAAGTTCACTTTCCTACCCCCACCCCTGGCTTCTCTGATGGAGAAGGCTGCAGATCAAACCCAAATAATAGCTCTAGTAATTATTGCTTTCCGATTTATGTCTCCTGAATTAACCATGTAGTCAGAAAGGAAGCAGCGGGGGAGTGAATTAAAATATCTAGGGCTTCGAGTCAACAATATTTGGTGGTAGATTACACATACTAATATGCATAATTTTCAAGTCCTTATCTGCCTTCCCCAGGCAGGTGACCTAGACTTATTAGCACACTTTATAACATTAAGCACCGTGTTGAGATTATGCTGCGTGACGTTCGTGGAATACAGATCTCCCCAGTATTTAGCCTTTGCCCCCTTAATGAACTGCATTTGACCTGATCTATCTCCAGCCTGGGTTAATCTTGGATTTGATAAGAAGGCAGGTAAATCTCCCCCCACCCCAACATGCACCCAATGGCTTAGGTTGTAGGAACAAAGAAGCAAAGCCCACCCAACACAAAAAACTAACAGCGAGAGGAGGGAAAGGCTAGCCCCACTTACAGACTGAGTGATTCCAGGCAATGGGACTAAGGCATGGGGCAGATGAATGTTGCTGGGCTGTTTAGGTCCCTCCAAATTGAAACAGCCAATAAAGGGATGAGCTATAGAAGACATAGAAATATACTCCTAAGGGACACAGGTGCAAGAGTGCCAAACTGGGAGGAAGGACTTCCTTGCTTCCTTACTTCCTCTAGACATAGTTCTACTGCTAAATTGTTGTTTGATCTTGGGAAAATCTTTTTTACTTCTCTGGGCCTCAGCTTTCCCATATGTAAAACAAAGACCTTAAACTAGATGATCTTTAAGGTTCCTTCTACCTCTGAATTTTCCTTAGATGATGCTTGTCCTTTTCTCTAAGAGGACCATGACATCAGGTGATGTCATGACAACCACATGAATTGGATTTGAGTGAGGGGGGCCTGTGCTAAGTCACCAGCTTCAGTTTCTCCTCCAGAGCCATCTGGGTCCAGTGGCCAGATATGAATCAGGATGACTGGAGATGGCCCTGAATGTGAGGCAATCAAGATAAGTGACTTGCCCAAGGTCACCTAGCTAGTAAGTGTTAAGGGTCTGAGACTGAATTTGAACTCACATCCTTCTGACTCCAAGGCCAGTGCTCTATCCACTGTAGCACCTACCTGCCCCATCCACTATCCTTAGATAGTATCAAGATATAAATTATCTAAATATATATGACACTTATATGTAATAGATGTACATATGAATATGAATAGACATATACATATGTACATGAATAGATGCACTCAGAGATACATACATAGTTATACACACATATATTTGAGGAAAGTTATAAGTATATAGGTTTTTATTACTCAATGGGTCTGGCAAAGGCTGAATATAAGAACTGATAGTTTCTTGCAAGTGACCGAGGTCTCTTCCCACTAATTTGCCCATCTTCCATCCCAAGGATCACATCTCTCCTCTCTCATCTCTGTACATCCTAAGAGATTCAAGATTCTCTTTTTGCCATAGCCTTACCTACCCTCTCAGCCTCAGTTTGAAACTTCTCTTCTGAAAAGCACCTTTACCATCATCTCGACCAGTGTCCCATGGGTTCTGCCCACAGAAATTCTTTGAGTGGCTTTCCCCCTGTTTATGGGCACTCAGCCTCTTAGTTTCCATCAGCTGCTACTTACTCCTCTCTGAATCAATACATCCAGAGTCAAACTCAAGGCTCTCTCCATTCTCTCTTCTTTTATGCAGAATCTTATTTTTATTTCTTAAATTGGGCTCATAATCTCTATAGTCTTTGGAGTCTATCTTTCTTTGGCTAGGTGCTTCATGCTGGAAAGAGTTAGAAAAATGGAGGTAATGATACTTTTAATATCTGATTCCTAGGGTTATGAGGAAAACATTTGCAAACCTTTCTTAAGGTGCTGTACAAAAGTAAATTTTCTGTTATGATTACCAGGGAGCTCTTTCTGCTCTGGACCTAGAATCTACTTCCCTATAAATTTTGCTCATTGATCTTAGTTAACAGAATTAAAATTAGGATGGGATCTGGAAATCATTCAGTCAAAATCCTCCATTATACAGATGAAGAAACTGAGGCCAGCAAGATCAACTGATTTATCCAAGAACTTAGAAATAATAACAACAATAATATTTACATAGTGCTTTAAAACTTGAAAAAATTGTAAATATCATCTTATTAGATCCCACAACAATATTGCGAAATAATGCTCTATTTTCCCCATTTTACATTTGAGGAAGCTGAAACAGACAGAAATTGAATGGTCTGTCCTGGATAAGTACCACTAGCAAATATCTAAGGTAAGATTTATTTTTATTTATTTTTATTTTTTGGTTTTTGCAAGGCGATGATGATAAGTGACTTTCCCAAGGTCACATAGGTAATTTTTAAGTGTCTGAGGCCACATTTGACTTAGGTTTCCTGACTCCACATGGTTGCCCCTAAGGTTAGATTTGAACCTAGATCTTCCTGACTCTTGGTTTACTGTATTACCTAGGTGCCTAATAAGTCATAGAGGTAGGTTTCAAACTATGGCCTTGTGATTCCCAAGACAATATTTTTTACCAATATCATTTGGATGCTTTACTCTACCTGAATGGGCCTGGAGCTACATAATATGAATTTAGCCTTGCAAACTCCATGTTCTAACCATCCTGGAATAATTGAAGTTCTTCCCATACAATGACCAATTTACTTTACATCTGCTGCCTGGAATGCTGTCCTTCCTCACTTTTCCCTCCTACAATCCTTGAATTCCTTCAACACAACTCAAATTTTACCTTTTCAGGAGACTTTTCCATTTCCCTTGTCTGTTTTTTTCCTTTTTCCCAGTAATGACTTCCCTTTGGAGGTTCCCCTACATCTACTTTCTATATATCTCATCAAGGTATGCAAAACTTGTCTATCTGTATGTCCCTAGTTAGATTGACAGATATCTTGTATCTATATGATATCTCTACTAAAATGTAAGTTCCCTGAGGGCAAGGAATATTTTCTCTTTTCTTGTTATCTCCTCTTCCCTGGCACAGTCTGGCAATAGATAAATAGGAAATTGATGTGTGCATTTTAATGAATGAATTTCTCCATTTCCATGTTAGAGCTCTTCATATGGATGATTATTGAGTAAAAGAGACGGAGCAGTACTTGGATACCAAGGAGATCTTGAAGAGAGCTAGTGGTCACACAAACAAAACACCCAGACAGGAGAGAGAGAATCCAACTGCATTAAATGTTGCAGAGAGGTTGAGAAATTTGAGGATTAAAAAAGGGGGGGGGAGGAATATACATTTCTATGGTGCCTGCTATGTTCTAGGTACTGCCCTAAGTATAATAATAAATATTGTCTCACTTAATCCCCACAACAACAATGCAAGTGGCACCAATCCTTGGTACCTTTGGAGAGATCTATTTCACTTGAGTGATAAGTCTGGAAACCAGACTGCGTAGAGTTGAGGAGAAGGGGTAGGGGAATAAATATTAATTGGTCACATGCTATGTATTAAATATTTTACAAATATTATTTCATTTGAAAAAGGAGAGAAAGTAAAGGTAATGATTATAGAGTCAGCCTCACCCCCCCTCAAATTTGTCTGTGAAGGAGAGGAGAGTTATAGAATGACAGATTGAGAGTATGAATATCTAGAGAAGGCTTTGTAAAGATGAGGAAGACTTGGGATATGTGTAGGACAATAGGAAATGAATCACAGAGACTGAAGATTACAGAGGGGATGCTTGTGTGGACAATCTTCTGGAGAAGATGGGAAGGAACAAAATCTAGGATAGATATAGATGAGCTGTCCTTGGCTAGAAAAATTGACTCTTCATTAGAGAATAGAATAAATGAGGAGGAAATAGGGAATAATACCAGAGTTTCAGGATATAAAAGGGACTAGAGAAAGCTCACAGGAATAATAGTAAAAATAGCTAACATTTATATAATGATTATTAAACTAAATAAAATGTCTATATTTTGTTAAACCCTTTATAAATATTATCTTATTTGAATCTCAAAAAACCCTGGGAGGCAGATTCTATTATCATCCCCATTTTACATATGAAGAAACCAAGGTAAACAGAGGTTAAGTGTTTTTGCTCAGGTTCATAGAAAAGTAAATTGTTTTTATTTTCTCAGTAAAATATGTAGTGAAAATCTCAGCCTAGAGGGTAGAAGGAGCAGCTTCAGTGAAGAAAGTCAATTAGAAATGAGTAATAAGATTACCCTGCTATGGAGGGGGCTCGGTTCAGATTAGCTAAAGTAAATTCATAAAGGATTCAGTAGTTCAATAGGAACAGAGAAGGTAGATTGGGAATAATATATACAGGATTAGGATTTGTAGGACAATGGAGCAAGGAGAGTAGAGGACACTGACAGAGTTGGACTAGTTAACTATAAGGTTTTTATTGTTCAGTTGTTTTTTAGTTGTGTCTGACTCTTCATGACCCTATTTGGAGTTTTCTTGGTAAAGATACCGGAGTAGTTTGCCATTTCCTTCTCCAGCTCATTTTACAGATGAAGGACTGAGGAAAAGAGGGTTAAGTGACTTGGGAAAAGAGGAAAGTAAAATTAGAGCAAGGGTGATGGCTCTGAAAAATCCTGGAGGGATTAGAGGTCACGGTGAAGACAAAGAACAAGTACAGTGGTTATTCAGTTCAATTATTTCTGATTTGTCCTTGTCTAGTCTGATTCATTATTCTACTTTTCTATTTTTTAACCAGTGCCAAATGGTTTTGATGATTACTGCTTTATAGATGTGGTGCTATTTCCATTTTTTCCTACTATTTTTCATTATTTCCTATGGTAGTCTAAATTCCTTGTTCTTCCAAATAAAATTCGTTATTATTTTATCTACCTCTGTAAAATATTGCATTGATAATTTGAATGGCTGAGCACTAAATCTGTAAATTAATTTCAATAGCTTTATCATTTTTATTAGATTGGCATGGCACAGCCAGCCAGCAACCCTGAATATCCCTCTAGCTATTTAAGTTGTTTTTTATTTCTTTAAGGCACATTTTGTAATTGGTTCTCTACAGGTATTGAATGTGTTTGGCAGATTGATTCCCAGAAATTTTATGCATTTTGTGGTTATTTTGAATGGGCTCTTCCTTTCTATTATTTCTTTCTTGATTTTGTTATTGCTAAACAGAAGATTGTTGATTTTTTGTGCATTTATTTTGATTATTTTGCTTAAGCTATCAATTGTTTCAATTGGTCTCCTTGACCATTCCCTAGTATTTTTAAAGTGAACCACCTTGTCATCTGCAAATAGTGATAAACTCGTTTTCTCTTTGCTTATTGTTGTCTTGAATTTCTTTCTTTTGTAATAGCCCTATCATTAGCATTTCTAGGCTAAAACCAAATAACAGTAAAGAGAAAGTATGATTGTTTTATTTTTGTACTTATTTGAAAAGCTTCTAGTATTTTCTTTTTGTATGTGATCATGGTTTTTGGCTTTAGATCGATGACTTTTTTTAAGGTTTTTGCAAGGCAAATGGGGTTAAGTGGCTTGCTCAAGGCCACACAGCTAGGTAATTATTAAGTGTCTGAGGTCAGACTTGAACTCAGGTACTCTTGACTCCAGGGATGGTGTTCTATCCACTGCACCATCTAGTGGCCCCTAGATGACTTTTAATATATGAACAAAAATATCCTTCTATGTATATACCTTATAAAATTTTTAGACTAAATGATTGTTGTATTTTTTAGATTAAATGATTGTTGTATTTTTTCAAAAACCTTTTTTTACATTTATTAATATAATCATGTGATTTTAAGTGGTTTTGTTTATGATAAGATTATGTAAATTATTTTCTTAGTGTTAAAACATCTTTATATCACTGGCATAAAATTAACTTTGTTATGGTGAATAAATTTTAGAATAATTGTTTTAGTCTTTTTTCCATCATTTTATTTAAAATTTTTGAATTACTATTCATTGATGTTGATCTATAGCTCTCTTTCTTTTCTTTATCCTTCTCTGTATTATATTTGTTTCATAAAAAGTAGTTAATAGGGGGTTTTCTTTTTCATTGTGAATAATTTGTGTAGCATAGGCATTAATTGTTCCTTAAAAGTTTAATAGAATTCTTTCATCTATCTAAGGAAGAGGTCTTTTTCTTTGGTAGTGTCTTTACAGTTTGCTCAATATCTTTTTTGGAGATTGGACTATTTAAAATCTCTATTAGTCATTTCTTTAAGTATAATATGTTTCTATATAATCTATTTTTTGAATTCCTATTTTATTTCTTTTTTGTATATTATTTCACTTTGTTCATTTTTATTTGGTTCATTTGATTTTTAGCTTTTTTTAATTCAGGGAAGATAAAAATTTATCAGTTCCATGGATCTTTTTTTTTCAAGAAGGATTTCATTTATTTTGAATTTTATATTTTTTCCCCTAATCTTGCTCCCCCCGCTAGAAGACAGTCTTTACGTTGTTTCCATGATATACATTGATCTAGGTTGAATGTGAGGAGAGAGAAATCATATCCTTAAGGAAGAAAAATGAAGTATAAGAGATAGCAAAATTACATAAGATAATGGGGCTTTTCCTAAATTAAATGTAATTTTTTGTCTTTGTTCAAACTCCACAATTCTTTCTCTGGATACAGATAGTATTCTTTGTTGCAGATAGCACAAAATTGACCCTGATTTTTGTACTGATGGAATGAACAAGTTCATCAAGGTTGATCATCACCCCCATGTTGCCTAGGGTCTACAATGTTTTTCTGGTTCTGCTCATCTTGCTCAGCATCAGTTTATGCAAATTCTTCCAGGCTTCCCTGAATTCCCATCCCTCTTGGTTTCTAATGACATACATATACCACAGTTTGTTAATCCATTCCTCAATTGTAGGACATTTAATTAATTTCCAATTATTTGCCACCACAAATGGGGCTGCTATCAATATTTTTGTACAAGTGATGTTTTTACCCCTTTTATAATCTCTTCAGGGTATAGACCCAGTAGTGATATTGCTAGATCAAAGGGTATGCACATTTTTTGTTGCCCTTTGGGTGTAATTCCAAACTGCTCTCTAGAAAGGCTGAATGAGTTCACAGCTCCATCAACAATGTATTAGTGTCCCAGATTTCCCACATTCCTTCCAACTTTGATCATTGTCCTTTCTGGTCATATTGGCCAGTCTGAGAGGTGTGAGGTGCTACCTCAGAGATGCTTTGATTTGCATTTCTCTGATAAGTAATGATTTAGAGTAATTTTTCATATGACTATGGATCACTTTGATTTCCTCATCTGTAAATTGTCTTCACATATCCTTTGACCATTTGTCAATTGGGTAATGGCTTTTTTTGAAAATTTGACTCCATTCTCTATATATTTTAGAAATGAGTCCTTTGTCAGAAATACTAGTTGTAAAAATTGTTTCCCAATTTACTGCATTTCTTTTGATCTTGGTTGCAGTGGTTTTGTCTGTGCAAGAGCTTTTAAATTTAATGTAATCAAAATTATCTAGTTTGTTTGTAATGAGTTCTCCATCTCTTCCTTGGTCATAAACTTCTTCCCTTTCTATAGATTTGACAGGTAAACTACTCCTTGATCTTCTAGTTTGCTTATACTATTGTGTTTTTTATGTCTAGATCCTGTATCCAATTTTGATCTTATCTAGTTGGTCTGATCTAAGTTTCTTCTATACTAACTTCTAATGTTCCCAATAGTTTTGATCGAAGAGAGTTTTTATCCTGGTAGCTGGACTCTTTGGGTTTATCAAACAGCAGATTACTATAATCATTTCCTGCTATTGCATCTAATCTATTCCACTGATCCACCACTCTATTTCTTAGCCAATATCAGTTTTGATGACTGATGCTTTATAATATAATTTCAGATCTAGTAAGGCTAAGCCACCTTCTTTTGCACTTTTTTCCATTGAATACCTGGAAATTCTTGACTTTTTATTTTTCCATATAAATTTACTTACATCTTTTTCTAACTCATTAAAGTAATTTTGATTGGTAGGGCACTAAACAAGTAATTTAGTTTGGGTAGAATTATCATTTTTTATTATATTAGCTCGACCTATCTGTAAACAGCTGATGATTGCCCAGTTATTTAAATCTGATTTTATTTGTGTGAGAAGTGTTTTTTAATTGTTTTCAAAAAGTTCTTGAGTCTGCCTTGACAGGTAGACTCCCAGGTATTTTATATTGTCTGAGGTCTTTGAATGGGATTTCTCAGAAATGTTAAGGATTTATGAGGGTTTATTTTACATCCTGTGACTTTACTAGAGTTGCTTATTATTCCAAGTATTTTTTTAGATGATTTTTGGGGATTCTCTAGGTATACCATCATGTCATCTGCAAAGAGTGAGAGTTTTATCTCTTCCTTCAAAATTCTAATTCCTTCAATTTCTTTTTCTTCTTTTATTGCTGAAGCTAACATTTCTAATACAATATTGAATAGTAGTGGTGATAATGGGCATCCTTGTTTCACCCTGATCTTATTGGGAATGCCTCTAGCCTATTCCCATTGCACACAATACTTGCTGATGGTTTCAGATAGATACTGCTTATTATTCTGAGGAACAATCCATTTATTTCTACACTCTGTAGTGTTTTTATTAGGAATAGTTGTTGTATTTTGTCATTGACCTTCCATTGTTTAATTTTATCAGTGTTCTTGACTTTTGTTTTTTGATTTACCTATTTCTCCTTTGTTTTTCAAGATTTCTTCTTTTGTGTTTGTTATGCCACTTAAAGTTATTCTTATTCCTTTTTAAGAAAGTACCAGTAGCTTCTTTGTCCTCTTTTCATATGACTCCTGTAAAGTCACAGAATTCTAGGATTTTATACAAACTCATTTGGGACTCATGCCTGTGGTTCTCTTTGTTACTTCAAAATACTCTCACAGATACAGACACACACACATATGTGTATATATATATATATGTATATACACATATAATAGAATATTATTCATATCAAAACTAATTTTTAACAAATCACAACAATTTTGTTATTATTAATAAACATTTCAATCCCATTTTATAAAATAAGAAAGAGAAGCCACAGAACCATTGTACGTTTGAGCTTAAACCAAGGTCTATCACCTCTAAGATCTGTGATCAACCAATCAACAAGCATTTATTAAGGATCTAATATATACATTAAATACTCTGCTAAGAGTTTTGATAACAAGGACAGAAAGGGAACAATTTCTGGTCTAAGGAAGAATATATTCTAATTAGAAAAATAAATATAATACATGTAATACATTATGCAATTCTCTTCAAAGTGCTCAAAATCAAAAAAAGATACCTGAAAATGAAAAAAAAATCTGAAACCGAACAGATTAGGAAACCCAACAAGCCAACCACACATTGTCTTTGAGAAGTCTACTAGCATTGGAAGCTGAGGTCTCTTCAGGGAGCTGGCTAGTAGAATAACATGTCAGTGAAACAAGATATTTTGTGTTGGTTGCTGATGACCTTCTTTATGGAACTGCCTGTCCCTCTACTATACAATATGGTATTAGGGGATGAAACCTGAATCACAGAGTGAGCCAGCTCATTGACTCCCCCACTATTTCTCCTAGGCTTCTGAAAAGTTCAGTAATTTACAAAAGGCACCTCCTGGGCAGAATGGGATGACATTTGCAATGTTCCCAGCAAAACACAGACAATTCGTTGTTAGTCTCCTGTGGCATTTCCTATATATTTTTTTGTCTCCTTCTTTCCCTGTTTCTCCCCCACCCCCATGCCATCCAGTGAAAGCAATTTTGGCTTCATGAAAATCATTAAAGTTTTATGCTGCTGAATTCTTCTGCTGGGTCTATCCTGGATATTTTAGATTGAACTGGAATCAGGCCAAAAAAAGGAGAAATGGATATAAACCCCTGGGGGAAAGGAGCGAGCTTTATATATGTAGCTGACTTGGTGCGGAAACACCAAATGGTACCAGAGAAATTCAAAAGGAGACTTCCTAGGGAGTCTGGGTTGGCCAGGAAGGCATCCTTGACAAGGAGAACCATTTAACATAGATGTTATAGAGGGAATTTCTATTCAGCTATTAGTTGAAGAAGATGAGCTTTGAGGTTACTTATTGCTCTGAGATTTTTATGGATTTGTGAGTAAATAGGGCTAATTTGTCCTTTGAAGGATTTTGTGGGAGTGGAGAAGGGATATAGAGAGACAGAGACAGAAAGAAATAGTCAGAGAGAGAGAGAGAGAGAGAGAGAGAGAGAGACAGACAGACAGACACACACACACACACACACACACACACACACACACACACACAGAGGTATAGAGACAGAGAGGCAGGTTTTCCAGGAAGAAAATATTAGGTAATTGTACAGAAGTCAGAAAGCATGAATGTGTTTGGAGAATAGAGAAGAGACCAAGAGCTAGAGTGAAGGGGTCTAGAGCTGGACTAGGTTGGGATCAGTTTGAAGGAGAGTTTGAATGCTAGGCTAAGTAGGCAAGTGGAGAGCCTCTGATGTAGATTTAGCAACATGAAGAGAGGCATTATGGTCATAGCCCTGGACTGGAAAGTGGGTGTGAAGTCTTGAACTCAAGTGATGCACCAGATTCAGTCCTCCCCATGAGTAGGAATTATAAGCTTGTTCTTACCCTGCTTGACCTAATGATCAAGTCATTGGGTTAGGAACTGGGGATATGAATATAAAAGTGAAGAAATTCTTCTCAAGGAATTTACTTTCTAGTGTGTCTAGACATCTTTGAAGTCCATGATATTCTGTAATCTATGTTCCATCTTTAGCATTCCTTGATTTTCCATTTCTATAGTGAGTCCAGTGTTCTTTCTTATTTGTTGTCATTTTCATTGTTACTGCTGTTAGGCAATGTAAGTGCCGCATTTACTGCCCACCACCTGACCTTTTTCCTTTCACTGGAGAAGGTAGGAACCATATGGCACAAATGGCCAAGTCATGAAGAATGGGTTCTCTGAGGGACCCCTCTCCCCTGGGGGGGGCAGTGATTTTTCCAGGATTCTCTTGTATGTTATCAGATTTCCTTAAATGTGCAAAAATATTTACTGTCACATTCCTGCTATTATGTGTCCTACAACACCCTGTAAATGTATTACTCCCAGCCCAGAATTTGCCAGCAGCCAGAAAGATTACTTTTTTCTTTATCTGGTGTTGATTGAGGGGCAGATGGCCCTGCTCCCATTTGAGAAAGAAAAATGAAGCTGTCTCAGGAATAATAGTAATTCTGAACAGCTTACAAATTCTGTCTAAATGTGCTTAGTAGGGACAATAAACTCTGGTATGGTATGGAAAGCAGGACTCTGAGTCAATGACTCAGATTCTTACTAAGACCACCTAGGGGTTAGGGATAAATGAAGTGCGAAGCATTGTTTGGGGGCTAGGAGGGATTATGATTGATAGTAGTATTAATTAGTATTTTTTAATGCTTTATAGACATTATCTCAATTTATCTCCATGACAAACCAGTCAGGTAGGGGCTATCATTATCCTACTTTATAGATAAAGAAGGGTCACATAGCTAATTACCTAGCTTCTTACTTAAGGCATGATTGAAACTGGTCTTCCGACTCCAGTTGTAGTACTCTATCCACTAGTAGTACCTAGTTAAAGACCAAAGTTAAAGTCTTTGGAGAAATAATAGGGTCCAGCAAAGAGTAATAGAGCAAGAACGATTCTGTACTAAGGCTAAAAGAGATAAGTTCTGTACAGTCTATGCTTTGACCCTGATTTTGCCAACCAGTCCCCAACCAACACTGAGGTTGAGGAACTCAGCCTCACACACTGGAGCTGTCTCTCAGTTTTACTCTCACATAGTATTGAAGTAGTAGGTACTGAAGCCAAGTCTGAATTACCTTCCATCAGACTAGTCTAACCCTTTTATGAATTATAGTGTAGTTTTTGATAGAGTTGGAGTAGCACCTACTAAGCAAGCCTCAGAGAAGTATGTAAGTACAAATCTGAATTTTTCTTCTTATTTTCCCTTATAGTATAGTATGTGACTCTGGCTGCTATTAGGCCCAGGGATGTCTTTAGTTAGGAGCTTTTGTGGTATACTTGTGATTCCCCAAGGATCCTGTTTTAGAGCCAAGGTACAGAGTATAATGAGCTTATGTAAAACTTCCCAGCGTATCCATTAGAATATTAACTCCTTGAGGTCTTATGGGCAAAGTTTCTTTCCTTCTTTCCTCCCTTTCTCCTTCCCTCCCTTCCTCTCTTCCTCCCTCCCTCCCTCCCTCCCTTCCTTCCTTCCTTCCTTCCTTCCTTCCTTCCTTCCTTCCTTCCTTCCTTCCTTCCTTCCTTCCTTTCTCCCTTCCTTCCTTCCTTCCTTCCTTCCTTCCTTCCTTCCTTCCTTCCTTCCTTCCTTCCTTCCTTCCTTCCTTCCTTCCTTCCTTCCTCACTCCCTCCCTCTCTCCCTTCCTTCCTTCTTCTTCCTCCCTCTATCCTTTCCTTTCTCCTCCCCTTCACCTCCTATCTCCTTCCCTCCCTTCCTCCCTCTCTTATTTTTTCCCTTCCTTCACCTAGTATAGTGCCTGGCATATTTTTATTTTGATTGAACCTGTGATTTCATTGGTGTAGTAATTAACTCCCAGTAAGGAATGTATATCTCCCAATACAGATCTGCAACTGTCCTCTAATAATTTACAATTTTGTGTTTCCATCCAAAGCACATCTCCTAGTCTCCTTTCATCTTTGATTACAAAGCAGCCATGCTTCGGGCTCTACCTCAGAAGGTACCCCTTGAGGAGACAGGGCAAGCTTCTCCAGTGCCCTTTTGGTTTAACCAATCAGCTCTTAGAAAACAGGTAGGAGAGCGTCATGTCTGACAAAGCCAAGCAGCCACCTCCAGGAGAGAAACACAGAGCGGGGTAGAGATGACATGAAGAGAAAGTGAAGTTATTTTTATAAAAGTTAAATAAATAAAAACTGCCTTCTTGCCTGAGGCATGTTTGGTGTGTCGGCTGTTCAGCTGAAGGTCTTTCAGCGCCCCACTTAGCTGTTGTGAGTGGAACAAAAATGAAAACAAACAAAGAGAAAAGAGAGCCCGGGAACATCCATAGAGGCAGCTGCTGCAGACGCAGTTGAGGGCTGTCACTGGGAAAAGTGGAACAAATGAGGAGGAGGGAGAGCATGATGTTTTAGGGAAATTGGATTCAATGTAGAAAAGAACTTTGGCAATCATCTAGTCCAACCAATCCATTTTATAAATGAGGGAACTGAGAGCCCAGGAGAGGTTAAGTGACTTGTCCATGGACACACAGGGAAAAGTCAGAATGTAACTCAAATTCTTTGACTTTATATATAGTGCTCTTTCCATTTTATCATATACTCATTTGGCAGTTTACATACTCAATTAGATCCAACAACCATTCATTAAATCCCTACTGTGTGACAAAGGCTGTTTTGGCACTAGGATTATAGAGGTACATACAAAACAGACTATTCTCAGTAAACTTATGTTCTCTTGGGCAGAGGTAAAACAATAAGCATAGAGATAAGTAGATACAAAATATATATGACATTAACACAAAGAAATTTGGGGGCAAGATGAATGGAGAGCACTAAGAACTGCAAATTAAGAACATTTTGAAGAGATTTAGGAATTTCAAGAATGAAAGCAAGAATTCCAAATACAAAGCAGACTAAAAAGGCATGGAGATGAGGTTGAGGATGTGGAACAATAAGCAGACCAATGTGGCTATAGCAGAACCTGCATGTGGATGAGATATGAGATCAGTCTGGGAATAATATGTTGGAGACAGATTATGAAATACTTTAAAGCCCAAAGGAGGAGTTTGTATTTTCTTTTCTAAGAGGCAATTGGGAGCTAAAGAAGATTCTTGATTAGGTGAGTGACTTGTTCAGACCTATGCTTTAGGCAGAAAAATTTGGCAGCTGTGTAGAGGATATATTATAGAGAAAGAAATTTGGAGGCAGTATTATTTTGGGGGGAGCTATTGAAACTAGTGGGAGATGATGAGATCCTGACTTAGGTAATGCTATATGAATGGGGAAAAGGAGATAGGTATGAGAGATGCAGTGGCAGTACAATCAGAAACTGATTCACATTGGGGAGTGGGGAGAAGAATAAGAATGGAGTTGAGCATCACTCAGGTTGTAAATCTTGGAAGACAAAAGAGATATTAGAATCTTCTATAGAAATAGAAAAGTTAGTGAGAGAGTGGTGGTTGGGAAGTTTTGTTTTGTACAGAAGTGAGTTTAAAATGTCTATGAGACATCTAGATAGAGGGGTTCAACAGTTAGCTATTGGAATTGGAACATAGAGAGAGATGAGGGTTTGATATGTAGATGGTGTCATCTTTATAGTAATGAAAGTTGAATCTGATGGAAGTGTGTGTGTGTGTGTGTGTGTGTGTGTGTGTGTGTGTGTGTGAGAGAGAGAGAGAGAGAGAGAGAGAGAGAGAGAGAGAGAAAGAGAGAGAGAGTGAGAGAGAGAGTGAGAGAAACTGACAGAGACAGAGAAAACAGGCAGAGAAAGGCAGAATCAGACAGAAAGAGGCAGAGAGACAGAGATAGACAAAGAGACAAGAGAGGTATAGAGAGACAGAGATAGAGAAGGAACCTGCTCATCTCAGAACAGGGCTTTGGGTACATTCTTATGTAAAATAAGTGGGGTATGGTTGATGACCCCATGAAGAATACTGAATGATGTAGTCCATTAATTGAAAGAACCAGGAAAGCAGCATTATGAAGACTCACGGAGTATTCAGGAAAAGGGCATGATCAGAACTGTCAGATGTCTTGAACTGTCAGAGTTCAAGGAGGAAGAAGAATAAGTTAGTTAGGAGTTCAATGTCACCCTTTGAGAAGGACAATTTTAGCTGAGTGGTAGGATGAAAAGTCAGATTAGATTGTAAGGAACTGAGAAGTGAATGGGATTTCTTTTTCCAGAACTTTCCTAAGGGATGGGTCAGTTCAAATCCAGTTAATGAATACAAAGTAGTGCAATGAAGGTACTCTAGGACATCTGTCTGATGTTAGTCACTAACTTCAGTGGTGTTATTCATTCATTCAGTCATGTCTGACTCTTCGTGGACCATAGCATTCTTCCATCCTTCATCATCTCTTGAAGTTTATCCAAGTTCATATTCATTTCTTCCATGGACACTATCTATCCATCTCATTTTCTGCCATCCCCTTTTCATTTTACCTTCAATCTTTCCTAACATCTGTTTTTTTTCCCCCTAACGAGTCCCATCTTCTCAGTTTGGGGCCAAAGCATTTAAACTTCAGATTCAGAATTTGACCTTCCAAAAAACAACCTGAATTAATTCTTTAAATATAGACTGATTTGATGTCTTTGTTGTCCAAGGGTCTCTCAAAAATCTTCTCCAGTACCATAATTTGAAAGCTTCAATTTTGTGGTGCTTAACTTTCCTTTTAGTCCAACTCTCACAAGCGCACATTTGCTACTGGAAAAAAAAAAACATAGCTTTGACTATATAGACCTTTGCCAAGCTGCCCTAATTTTAACTGTCCCCATTCAGAGAATTTCATGGTATTTGTTCTGCTGAAGAGAGGGCAGCGTAGGGACATGTATACAAGAATACAATTTAGATTTATGGCTAGGTCTCTGCCACTTTTTTGTCTGATCTTAGACTATTGTGCTATCAGTTTTAATACTTTCAGTTCTGAATATCATATATTAAAAGAACATTAATGAATTGGAAAACATCCAGGGAGAGAGAGAGAGAGAATGAGAGAGAGAGAGAATGAGAGAGAGAGAGAGAGAGAGAGAGAGAGAGAGAGAGAGAGAGAGAGAGAGTCAGAGAGGGAGACAGAGACAGTGTCAGAGAGGTATGTGAAAGAAAATGGGTATTTTTAGTCCAGAGGACATGAACAACCAGAAATGGATGATGGAAAGGGTGACTGCCTTCAAACACCTGCAGTGTTATCCCATAGAAAATGGAGTAGACATTCTTTGTGGCTCTAGAGGAAACATACACACACAGACACACAGACACACAGACACACAGACACACAGACACACAGACACAGACACAGACACACACACACACACACACACACACACACACACACACACACGAAAATATCAGTTTGGAGAAATTACCAGGAAACGAAATTGGACTAAGTGCAATGCATTTAGATGTATCTCATTTGATTCCCACATATCTTTATGAGGTAGGTGCCAGTATTGTACCTATTTTGGTGTCATCTTTATAGAAATAAAAGTTGAGTCCTAATATCAGAACTGTCCAATAGAGGAATAGACTAGCTCAGTAAATAGTTCCTAGTCCCAGGGGATCTGCAGGCAAAGACTGGATAGCTCCTTTTCAGGGATTTTGGTGAATCCCGAACTAGATGACCTTTTAAGTCCCTTTGCACTTTGGGATGCTGGGAGTTTACAATTTTAGGACTGCAACAAGGCCATCTAATCTGCTAGCAGCGGGAAGCCAGCTTGATTGGAAAGGCCTATACAGTGCTGCACTCAGAGAGGACGAGTTTTCAAATCAATTTGCATCTACCCTGTTAGAACAACAAATTAATAGCTCATTTTATGGAACTTGCAATCAACACCTACAGCCCATTAAATTTAACAACAAACTTGTCTGATGATCAGGGCTTCCACTTGGTCCCTCTATCAACTCATCCTGATAGTTGTTCTTCCTCCTGACCTTTCTATTTCCTCTAACCCTTCCTTCCTCCCCACTCCTCTTCTCATAGTCTCCTTTTTCTCATTAGTAAACATGATATCAAATTCATTTTATTGGCAACACTTACACACTTAGGGATGAAATTGCCATTCTCTTGGCCAGATTTCAGTATTGATAACAAGTCCCAAATTCCTAGTGTCAACAAGTGTAAGAACCAATCCCTGTATGGGACTCTGCCAGGGTGGGACCTCCTTTGTCGATTCATTTGTAAGAAGTCATCAATATTTTATGAAGGCGTTAAGTTGGTGATAAAAGATGTATGATGTGGTGTATAGGTGAGGAGCACTTGGAAAAAGAAAAGGGTGACATATGGACAACCTTGACTGGTAAGCTATGCAGCTGAATTTGCTAATGAAATATATTTCACTCTAAGGGAGTTGAGAGCAGGAAGAATCCTTGATAGGGACATTGTGAAACAGCTGATATGTCCCTACTTACCTTCCCTTAAAACACTTCTAGTTGAGTTAGGATGCATGGACTGTATTAATGTTAGGCTTTTGGCATGAATGCCAGGGACAATTAGTATACATTTATGCATGGACAAATGCTGCTTAACTAGACCTCCATTAGCTGAGGTATTCATGGATTCTCATCCCTTCAGAGCAGTAGGTAGGAATTATTATATCAATGGGACCCCAGAAATCATGGTGAGTCACATAAAACCTGTGTGTATGTGTGTATTGCATATTTGAAACTTGTAATTTCTGCCTGGACATTCCAAAATGCCCCAATTTGTCTCCCTTCTCTTGCATTTTGCACTACAAATATACTGGATTTGTCTAGAGACTTGGGAAGATTTTGGTTAAAAGGAATAGTGAATAATCAAGCTTGGCCGGAAGACAGGCATTATGGGATCATTACGCAGAGAATTCATATAACTGTGAGGCAGCCTTGTCAAAATTTCCAAAATCTTTCTGTCTGCAGTAATTATACCGGCATGTTGGCTTTACCCACATTTATCAATGTCACTACTTCTTTCCCTCCTACTCATCCATATTTCTTTCTGTTCTTCTCTAAGAATATCAGAAATGTCATCCTGAGTCACCTTCATGGGCCATCCAACTAGGACTGGACATACACTGGGTAACCTTTAAGGGGTTCTGGACAGGGGTTTTTGTCCCCAGATAATCCCCTAATCATCTAACACAGTGGTTAAAATGTCACTTTTAGACAATCTTTCATCTGCAAAATAGGTACAATACTAACACCTACCTCATAGAGATATGTGGAAATCAAATGAAATACTTCTAAAGTGCTTTACTTCAAAGTGCTCAATAAATATTATTATTAATAATAATATCATATTATTAATTTAGATCTTGAAGACTTTGAGACTTTTGAGAATTCTTTATAGGAGGAAGGAGAACATGATCTCCATTCTCAGTCAATTTTTTCTTTAAGTAGGAATTAATAGTCAAATGAAAGTAAGACTTTTCAATAAAGGGACAGAAGTCAGGGATCTGGATCTGGAAGAAGATAAGGGATAATGAAAAGGATAGGAATAGTATACCAAAGGGAAATCTCACTTTCTTATTGACAGCTGGCCTTCTATTTAGCCTAGGATGCCTTTTCTCCTTCTCTGTCTCTTTGTATCTCTCACTCTCTCTGTCTCTCCCTGTCTCTCTGTCTCTTTTTCCTCCCTTCCCTTTCTCCCTCTCCCCTTCTCTCTCCCTCCCTCCCCTCCCTCTCTTCCTCTCTTCCTTCTTTTCTCTTCTCTGTTTCTCCTCCCCAATCTCCTTCCCCCTCTGGTATTCATGAACATCCTATAGGACAACCACCTTCTTTTAGCATCATTCTCATAGGTTAAGGACATTTCCTCAACACCCTACATTTCTCCTTCAATAGTCCATTATAGATTCATCATCCATAAATTTACCCAAACCCTTCATGAAGCTATTTATGTTTTCAGCCTGTAAAATTTCAAGGAGTAATGAGTCCCATATGTTTTCCTAGTGTTGTAAACACCACAGCTTGTAATGCTGCTACTCACATTCCCTGACTCTACTGCTTTTCCTACTGAAGTCACTTTTCTGCTTCTAAGTTTATCCCATAGGGAGATCTCCATGAAAGCCCAAAGGAGGGAGGAGAAAGATGAGACAGAGTGATTTCCATTATTTTCAGGATAGCTGCCTATTTTCTTTTCCTTTTCCTATTAATTATTCTTTTATTAAAGTTAAACGTCATTGTTAATTTTTTCCTTATACTAAGTCTTATTTTGTATCTCTGTACCTTCCACCCTTTGCTCTTTGTTATGCCAAGGATCTTAAATTAATCCCTATTTTTGTCTCGATATCTTTTATTGTTGCCTTTTATTTTTATTATCATATTTATGTTTCTGAGAGTTCAAGACTGAACTTTCCCTTGAACAAAGAAAGCATGTAAAATTAAAGAACAGTGATCACATCTGACAATACATACAGCATTGTATTCTGATAGTCCCCCACTGCACTGCCATAAGAAGTGAGGCATCTTCAGTATCCCTTTTCTATAATTACCATTGGGTTTTCTTTACTCAGAATTTGACTTTATTTTAGGGATCTTTTTGCTTACATTTTCATGGCTTTCATATATATATATATATATATATTGTTATTATTTCTGCTTATTTCATTCTAGTTCAGCTCATTTTACATCAGTTCATATATGCGTTGGCTGTTTCTCTGCATTCCTCATAATTGTCATTTTTTCCTCCAATATGCAATTTTATGCATGTACCACATTTTATTTTTAGCTATTCCCCAAATGATGAGTGCCCACTTTATTTCCAGTTCTTTACCATCTTAAAAAAAGGGCAGCTAAGGTGACCCAGTACACAGAGTGCTGGGCCTGCAGTTAGACTCATTTTGCTAAGGAAATTTACTGAGGTCACTTAATCCTGTTTGCTTCAGTTTCCTCATCTGTAAAATGAGCTGAAGTAGGAAGTGGTAAACTTCTGCCTAGGAAACCCCAAAAGGACCAAGAAGAATCTTATATAACTGAAACAAATGAACAACAACAAAACCACCATAAAGAATAGATACTAAGACTACTTTTGCTAACAATAGATTTTTGTTTCTGTCTTGGACCTTCTTGGGGATATATATTTTAGTTTTAAGAATATCCAGTTTCCTTTAAGATTCACCTTAAACACTACTTCTTTCACTAGGACTTTCATGATTTCCCAATTTACCAGTATCTTTCCTTACTAGATAAACTTGTATTAAATTTACATATTCTCATATATATATATATACATATATATATACATATACATATATATATATACATATATACATGATACATTTCTTGAGAGAATGTAAGCTCTTTTAGGGCAGGTGCTATTTCATTTTTGTCTTTGTATTTCCATCATTTAGCACAGTAAACACTTAATGGACACAGTAAATAATTGTTGGATTCACCTATGGTAGAACCAGTTCAAGATTTTATTTAGGATGCAGGTTCATATACATCTCTTTTATGTTGTTGCTATTTCCCTTCCTCTCCCCTCTCTCCTCATCTCCCCAGTGAGTGTAAAGGACTGGAGCAGTTGGTAGGCTAGTGGGGAGACCCAAGTTCTGATCCTCTTTCTGGGCTTAAGTAAGTGTCTCCATCTGTAAAAAGTGGGGGTTTGACTAGATGGATCTATCATCCCTTCCAACTCTGATGTTCTATGGTAACAAACTTATAACACTTCCATAAGGTGGGTAGTGCAGGCTTTATTATGCCCACTTTCCAGATGAGGAAGTAGGAGCTCAGAGCTGTAATATTACTCTACTTTGCATCTGATGCCTTGCCCAATGGTATCCAGGTTTCAGTTCCACCACTCAAGATACCTCTCCTAGGATAAGCCCATTATTTCTAAATTTATCATCATCTTGCCACCTTAAGACTTGATTGATTCCACCTCCCTTATCCTCTTCTCCCCTTCTCTCCCTAGAGGGCAGTTGTACCAAACTTCTTCCCAATGTCTTCCTCTACAGAGGGCAGAAACTGGACTCTTAGATCAATTTGCTTTGTTATCTACTGCTCTACCTGGTTTCAGCTCTACTGAACAAGATTCCACTTGCCAGTTACCCCCTGTTGTTCTATTCCTTGATCCCTTTCCTGCCTTCTTTTGCCTCTTTATATTGTAAACTTGTTGAGGGAAGGAATTATCTTTCTTTTTATTAATTGTATTCCCTAGCATTTTTTGGCATGTTGTTGATATTAAATAAATGTCTATTGAATTGGATTGAATTTGTGCAAAGTGACACAATGACTTCCAGTCTTTGATATGGTCATTTTATGATTTATTTATTAATATTTTCATTTTTCAGAGTAGCCAATAGTTGCTGAACAGTGGGAATGGCTAAAATGGAGCACTTTGCACTCATTAGTTCCCTCTGATGGTTTAAACTGCAGTTCAAACATCTAGATTAAAAAAGCATATCAGCAGTTTCACAATGTCCCTATCAAGGATTCTTCCTGCTCTCAACTCTCTTAGAGCTAAATATATTTCATTAGTAATTCCATGAAAGACATGAAATCATAGGATTAGTATTTTAGAGCTACAAGGGATCATTAAAGGTCATTCAATCTAATCCCCTCTCTTTTATTGAAGAGGAAACTGATATACAGAGAGGTTAAATGCCTTCCTTATGGATAAATAGAAAATATGTTTAAGAGGTAGGATTTGAATACAGGTGCTCTGACATTAAAACCAGTATTTTCCCCCACTGTTTCACTATTCTTTCAAATGATCCTCCACTAATAGTTATTCAGGTCTAATCTGCCAACATTAATTAGTAATGGATCAGGAGGCATTACTTGAGGATTGGATAGTCACCCTCATATTGATGCACTGTCCCATCATTTGCATATTTATTTATTGATTGTTGACTCTAGAACTCAAAACATGGGAGTTATATAAATTAAGTTATATTGGCTTCAGTTCAATACTTGGGTAATGAAAAAGGTCAGGGTTGGCAAGGAGTGGGGGAGGAGAAGAAAAAAGCCTATTTCTGAGTTCCTAAGAGGGCAAAAAGTTAGGGGGGGAAATGATTGCTACTTTCCAAACTTTTGTCCTTAAGATAGCATCTGCTGTTAAACCATAAGTGCATCTGTGCAGAAAATGTGATTATGACTCAACCTTCTGTCCCAAGGAATTTAACTTCACGGCTTTGGCTAATGTACTAGTGGGAGAAAAGTCTGTGAATGTACCTTTCATTGAAGAGTTAAGCTCTTAGATTCATGTTTACTTTGTTTATCTGTCTGGAAGATTCAGTGGCCATATTGCCCTTGTCCATCGATTTCTAACTTTTGTAGGATTTGATGTCCTATTATCACTTGCTTTTGTGAAACCTCACCAACTCCTGAAAGTACTGGAAGTGTGTATATAGGTCTAGCTTTTAAAGGAAAAGGAATGGAAATGGATTTACTTAAGTGATTTTTTTTGACGGGGGAAAGGGTATGAATGTTATGATTTATTGTCTTAGGGTTGTGGAAAGAGCACTGGATTTGGAGCAGAGGTCTAGGATTTGAATTCTGCCTCTTCTACTAGTTATCTGTGTGACTTCTTTGGACTATTAGTTAAACCCTATATGCTTCAGTTTCCTCATCTGTAAAATTAGAAGATTGAAGCAAATGACTTCTGAAGTCCCTTTCAGCTAAAAATTTATGACTATAATACTTGTCTCACTAGGAAGGGTATTACAGGCTAGATAGAATCAAGAAGTGTCTTTGTATTTTAGGAGATAAGTTTATGTAAAATAGCAGTTACCTGAGGACAACAGCGGAATACTAGGTTTGAGAGGCTAATTTTGGGAAATTGGAGAAGTGATTAGTGTCTCCTGTTCATTCCTCACAATTTAGTAGCAAAGGCTCTCTCACTGATTTTTTTTTGTTCTTCATTTTCTCTTTTTCTTTTTTTTAAGAAGACAATGGGGTTAGGTGACTTGTCCAAGGTCACACAGCTAAGTTAATTATTAAGTGTCTGAGACTGAATTTGAACTCAGGTCCTGCTGATTCCAGGGATGCTGCTGTATCCACTGTGCTACCTTACTGCCCTGTCCTTCATTTTCAAAGAAGATCAGGGAGGCAATGCCATAACAAACACATGAATTGAATTTGAGTGAGGGTATGCTGTGCTAAGTCGCAAGTCTCAATGTCTCCTCCAGAACCATCTGGGTCCAGTGGCCAGTTATGAATCAGGACAACTAGAGATGACCTGTATGCGAAGTAATCAGGGTTAAGTGACATGCCCAAGGTCACAGAGCTAAGGAGAATCAAGTGGCTGAGGCTGAATTCGAACAGACTTTCTCTCACTAAGTGGTTACTGTATGTAGTAAATCTGCCAGCACATGAGAATAAAGACTATTCATATATTAAACTTAGATTTCAAAGAGATTTATTGAGGAATATAGCATAATTAGTAAGGTTCTATGATGCTGAATAATGGTTTCTGGGATAGGATTGTCTCATATTCTTTCTGAATCTTGACTGAATCTATACATCACCACCACAATAGTGATTTATTCATATCTATGAAGGGTAGGCAACATATGTAATATCCTAATATCTGGACTTTTATAATTTTATGAAAGCAGTTTTTAAGAAGATACTTTTGCTTCAGTCTCTCTTGGGACTTTCCAGAATTTTGGTTGATAGGGAGACAGTGTGTTATTTGTTGCCTATATCCCTAAATATGTGCTTTGGGATCTTTGAGCAACCAGTTGAAGATGAGAAGGGGAAAAAAGTGGGAATTGGGACAGGGTGGGGTTATGGCTAAGTCTACTATTATCCTTGCAGGTGAAAAGTTTATTTATATGCTCATAATCCTTTTGGAGAGAGAGACCTGGATAGGAAACTTTCTCACAGTTCATAAATTTAAGAATAAAAAAAAGAGAAAAAAACCAAAGTAATAACCCTCCAAAAACAATAAAACAATTAAGAAATCCCCAAAGGTATCACCAATTATGTCCCTGTATTCAGTAAATGATTTAACTCTTAATTTTTCTCTCAGTATTATACTTTACTATTTAATATATTGTAATGTCTTAGATTTGTGAGAGGGGCCAAAGTAAACATATGATAGGGAACCAGGGATAGCATACATTCATTACATGTGGTCCAAGAGCTCCTGTGGGAAGTTAGTTCCATCTTGGCAATGGGAAGAAAACAGGAGTATCATATACAAAGGAACAATATTTATGACAGTGCTAGAATACAAAGCTTAGATAAAACACAGTCCTTGCCCTTATGGGGCTCATGGTAGGAAGGGAAGATATCAGTGTACAGCAGGGGCAAACCCATATTAATAGCTATATGACTATGAACCTCTTCTTGAAATAAGTTTAAAATGCATGATATAAAATGCATAAGTTACAAAGGAAACTGATTGATTACATTGAAAAATAATTGTCAACATAGTTAAAAAAAAGAGAGGCCAGGTTACGAATCCCTTGTTCTACCCCTTGCTGTTTGTTGACCAGAATTCTAGACTAGTATGTATGATTGACCCCATCTCTTAACAGGCAGATAGTTTGGCTTCTGTCACAAAACTGCCACTCACTGTCACAAAGAGTCTTCTAGATTGCCTTGTGCTCTCTGGGTGGTCCTTGAGGAGAGAGGAAAAGGAGTTCAGAGACAGAGATAGAAGATTCAGATGTGCTATATGAGAGGTAGTCTTTTCCTCAGCTCACTTTGTTGCCTTTTCCATTGTAGACAAGGTCACAAAGATTACTTCTTTTCTAGTTCCATAGTGTTTCTTTTTGGCAGTTTCTAATGATTAATGACAGAGAAGTATTAAAGACCTTCTGCCTCTAAAAATCTGGATCTTGTGTGTTTTAGAGAATCTAGAAAAACCTCTGGAGAGCTGGGTATTGGTGAAGAGAGCTGTAATTCTCTCTATATTCAGTTGGTTAGCAAACATTTATTAAACACCTACTGTGTTCAGGAAGTATTCTAAGAGCTAGGGAGGATACAAAGAAAGGCAAAGCATAGTCCCTGCCCTCAAAGTGTTCGCAGGCTTGATTGAAAACAAATACATTCAAACAAGATAGATGCAGTAAAAATAGGAGAGAATCAACAGAGGAAAGGCATTAGCATTACAAGGGACCTGGAAAGGATGCTTGAAATTTTAGCTAAAATGGGAAGGAAGGCAGAACTCAGAGATGAAAAGAGGAGCTTTGCAGATATGGGGGGACAGCAAGACAGAATGCTCCAGCCAAGAGATGGAGTATCTTGTTCAAGGAACAGCCAGGAGATCTCTGTCACTGGATTAAAAAGTGCAAGTGGGAATGTAAGGTGGAAGAAAACTGGAAAGCTGTGGTAGGGGGAGGCAGGTTATGAAGGTCTTGGAATGCCAAACAAAAGATTTTCTATTTGATCCTGGGAGGTTATTGGAATTACTTTAATAGGAATATGACATGGTCACTCCTGTACTTTGGGAATACTAATATGACAGCAGAATTGAGGATGGACTAGAAAGGGGAGAGACTTGAGATGGAGAGACCAACCAGAAGTCTATTGCAGTAGTATAGACATGAGGTGATGAAGGCTGCACCAGAATGGTAAAATTTCCTTACAACAGAAATTAGGAAAAAAACCCAAACAAAAGAACCAGATACTGAAAGTAGGAAATAGCAGGAATATAAAAACAGTAGTGGTCATGATGAGACATAGAACCAATTTCCACCTACACAAGGAAGCTTTTTCTCTATCACCTATCCACCCATCCACCCATCTACCCATCCACTTACCTACCTATCTACCTTCCTACCCCTACCCACCCATCTACACCTATCTATCTATCTATCTATCTATCTATCTATCTATCTATCTATCTATCTATCATCTATCTGTCTATCAGCTATTAATCCATCCATCCAATAGTGGATAGAGAACACTGGCCTTGGAATCAGGAGGATCTGATTTTGAATCTGGCCTCAAACATTTTACACTTACTAGCTGGGTGACCTTGGGCAAGTTGCTTAACTTGATTGCCTTACATTCAGGATCATCTCCAGTTATCCTGATTCAAATCTGGTCACTGGGTCCAGATGACTCTGGAGGAGAAAGTGAGGCTAGTGATCTAGCCCAGCACTCCCTCACTCAAATCCAATTCATGTGCTTGTCATGGTTTTCTTCAATGATGAAGGACAAACTATTATTATTATCATCATCATCATCATCATCATCATCATCATCATCACACACATACATGCATACAATTGTATCCAGTATATATTTATAGGTTGATATTTTTTGTCACCTTAATTTCTGATTGTATTTCTCTTTCCTCCTCTATGTAGTGAACTATTCCTTATCAAAAGAGCTATTTTTTTAAAAAGGAAGAGAAAAAAAGTACAAAATACCTAATCAATACCTCAATTGTGTGAAAGCATATGTAGTGTTCCATACCTATTCTACCCCATCTTTGCAAAGAAAAGAGGAGGTACATTTTCTGTCTCTTCTTTCAGATCAAAGTTAGTCATTAAAATTGCAATGTTCAGTTTTTCCCCTGTTGTTTATTATATGTACATAGTTGTTATTATCATGCATATTATTTTCCTGATCTGCTTAAATTTCTTGTATTAGTTTTTATAAATCTTCCCATGGTTCTCTGAATTTTTCATATTAATTACTTCTTTATAACACAATAGTATTCCATTTTATTTGAGTACCACAATTTGTTTAGCCGTCCCCCAATCAACGATCATTTCCTAATGGAATTGTCTTTTTGATTTTATACATAGCTGTGTCTAAAATCAGAAAAAAATATTGGTACTCAGGAAATGGATGAGCCCATTCATAAGTGGGTCAGGAAGCACTTCAGCCCTGACCTGTGACTCCAATCATCAAGGCATAGCAGGGGCAAGAAGCTGAACCATCAAAGTCATATGTTTCCAAGCCCCTGTATGTAGTCCTAATCTGACCTGAGTCTTCAATCCTAAATATTTCAGATGTCTAAATTGACCCCTTGAGTGTTGATGCTCAGTAGAAACTGGTACTGAAGGAGCAAAGCCTTTGACTTCAGCTTGCTCAAGTACCCAATCAACCTCTGCCCCTCTACTTAGGAAGGGGTTTAGTCTCCCTTGTTCCAGCGATTGCCCTAATCACCTGCAGGTTCTTTCTGTCAGAGGACTAGATAGCACAGCACTGAAGCTCTCAAAAATCTCAGACTTGAATTGTTTCAATTAGAAGACAATTAGAAGCTGGTTCTACCTGCTCACTTAATAAAAGTGGAAACTGAGAACCAAAGAGATTAAGAGATTGCCTAATATTACAAAAGGATTAAAGAGGTAGCAGAGCCAGAATTCGACTCCATATCCAGTGCTCTTTCCATCATATTAGTCTGCTGTACCTGATATTATCAATTTAAGTCAAAATCATCAGCTCCTCTACTGATATAAATGAAACTGCATACCATTGCCCTAACTTTGTCACACAGCTATATAGGGTGCCTCACAAATCAGTGAAGTTTTAGACTTTAATAATTCAAAATGGCATTGACTTTTGATTCACCTTGTGTTTTCATTCAATGGTACTGCAATGGTTAAGAAAGTAGGAAAGAAAGAACATTCCTCTCTGCAATTATCATTCTTTCTGACCAAGCACATCGATTGCAGAATGAAATGCAGTGGTTATTATTAGGTACTGTTTGTTTAGGACTTAACTCCCACCAAATATTTGAAAATCAATACTACTGAATTACAACTGAGAGCAAAGACTAGCTCCTCTTATATTTGGGTTACTGGTTCAAATCCTGTTTTCAAAATGATAATAATTTTTAAAAAATGTATTGCCATCTTTTATTTTTATAACACTTACATTTTCAAAGTGTATTTTCCCCTCCTTCTAAGAGAGTTATCTTAAATTACAAAGAGTAAAATAAAAGGGAAGGGGGAATAAATGTTCTGTAAATTCAATGACAGTGAAAAAAGTCTGACATTAAACAGAGTTCCACACCCAAAGTCCCCCACATCTGCAAAGTATGTGGGCCAATTCTGTTCATTGTTATTTCATATAATTCATTTTCATTGAGTTTGTGGTTATTCTTTTCACTTACATGAAAACACTGTTGTAATAATTTTATATAGTTTTCCTGGTTTTTCTTCATTGTGCCTCTGTTCATATGGGCTTTCTTTGTTTTTATGTATTTTTTGTAATCACATTTTCTTATTGCATGGTAGTATCCTACTATCTTCATCTGCCACAACTTGTTCAGCCATCCCTCAATTGATGGATACAAACTTTGTTTCCAGTTCTTTGCTACCACAAAAACTGTGGCAATGAATATTTTGATGTCTCTAACCTACTCAGGGTATATGCCAAACAATGGAATCTTTGGGTCAAAGATTATGAAAATTTTATTTATTTACTTTGTAGAATTCTAAATTTCTTCTCAGAATTGTTAATAATAACAATTTGCATTTTTATGCACTTTCTCACAAGAGATTAAGGATGTAGGTCTGGGCTCTCAGTGAGGGTATTAAGGCTTAGGGCATTGAATAATTGTCTCATGGTCATATATAACTAATCAGGATGTGCATCTTAAGTTTTGGATAGGAAGTATGATATTCATTCTATTTTATCACATTGTTTCATCACAGTTCTATTGAGGACAGTGAGATTCCATTTAAATATATCAGGGCAGAAATTCAGACCATCTTTAAACACTATCTTGGAGAAAAGTTACATCTTAGAAGTGCTAGAAAATGCCATAGTCCCATAACCTTTCATCTGTGGCTGGTTGCCATGGCCTATATTCCAAGAAAGTTTTATTAGGGGTTGGTGAAATTCTGTGGTTGGCTAAATACTTTATCATAAAGGCTTCCTTGGCAAGTGATTCACAAAATTTCAGTTAACAGAGACATCAGAAACCATTTAGTCCAATCAGTACCTAACAAATAAGTTTTTCTATAACCCTTAACATAGTGATCCAGACTTTGCTGGGTACCTCTAGTTAGGGTTAATCCAATGCCTTTTTATAAAACGTTTTTACATCTCTAATTAATTAAACACTTTTTTCTTATGTCAGTCTGAAATCTGACTCTCAGAAACTTTCTGGGTCCCATACCCTCCTTGCTTCTATTTCTTCCATCAGGAGCTAAGCAGAACAAATCCAATCCCTTTGCTATGTGACTATCCTTCATTTATTTGAAGACAACTAATGGAGTTTCATATATGTCTTGTTTTTTTCAGTCTAAATATTCCCAGTTTCTTAAGCTAATTTTTACATGATATAATTTTCATTTTCTTCCTTATGCTTGTTATCCTCATCTGGACACTCTCCAGGTTGTCAATGTCCTATCTAAAAGATTGTCCCAGAATCATTTGTAATCCTCCGGGTTTCTGCCAACTAGAGTAAAAAATATAGAATGTTCTTGTTCTGAACTTTGTGTTCTTTCCTAATTCTAGGATCTTGTCTTGCCTACTTGCCTACTTGCCTACTTCTTTTGGCTACCATAATCATCTATTGATCATACAACCCCGAATAAACTCACATATTCTTCAAAGTAGACCTTTGCACAGAATCTTATACATACTGAGTGTTTAAGAAATATTTTATGGGTTGAGTTGAGATAATCTATCATCTCACCACATCTTAGACTTTTGAAATTCATGTTTTGAACCTGTATAGTAATTTAAATGGCTCCCTTTTGATTTTCCTCCAATTAGATCTGATCTATAGAGAGATCTTTTTATATTTTGCTTCTCCTCCCAGTCTCACTTAATAGAGATTGTTCATTTACTCATTCAGCAAATATTCTACAAAGTGGTTATTGAATACCTAGCATTTTCTAAAGCTCTAATCAGGTTCCCTTGTAACTCTCCCTTCATACTCATTCATTTGTACATTTTTACTTTTGAGTGTATCCCCTTCATTTACTAAATAAGGACAATGAGGCTATTCTAGGTCACACAGATGTAAAGTGACAGAGCCAGGAATTCAAAGCCAAGTCCATCCTTTTTCCATTCTTGCCTGCTGACTCTGAGTCCTACCTGATTTTCAAAGTTGAGTTCAAGCATTCCTTCCTCCAGGAAGTCTTCACTTATTATCCTTTCCTGAAGTGACTTTGGATCTCTCCTCTGAAATCCTTGACTACTTGTCGTTTGCTTACATTTGGCATATCTTATCTTAGATAGTTTTGTATCTTGCAGTTGTCCCATGCCCAACTAGTTTGGAAACTCTCCAGGATTAAAAAATCAAGGTAAAAGAAATTCCATGACAATAATAAAAATAGTGCATATTTAAACATCTTTTTAAGGCTCACAAAATATTCTTCTTACAAAGAGGCTCTAATAATAATAATAAAAATCTACATTCACATAGTGCTTCAGAGTCTATTAAATGCTTTTCTTAATTGTCTCATTTGAATTAATGAAAATGTATTTGTTCAGCCCTTATTATGTGCAAAGTATTGGACAAACTTATAAGGATACAGAGAAGTAAGACATCTTTAAATCACACTCTGAGGTAGACAATTGTAGTTACTAGCATCCCCACAGATGAGGACATTGAGGATCTGAGAGGCTTAAATGAATTGCCTAGCATCAAATAGTAAATATCTGAGTCAGGATTTGTACCCAAGTGGTCCTGGCTTATCTCTAAGACTATGCAACAATATTATCCTGCCTTCTTAATGTAGGTAGTTTAAGTCTTATTGTTTTTCCATTTTACAGACATTAAATTGGTAACCTTTTTAAATATGATAAGCACTGAGCATAAAAAGATAAAAATCAAAGAATTTCTTAACTCAAGGAGCTTACAATTTATTAGGGAAAATTCTTATCTCTGTGTCTATGCACCTATGTACATACATCTATAGGCACATGTATATACAAATGTGTTTCTATAATCTATCATTCTTACCTTCATATATATATATATATATATATATTGCACATATAATCCACATATTCACATGGATATATGTTTATATATAGGCACACATATGTACATATGTATTATTTATGTATATATTTATATACACACAGATACATAAGTCAGTCCTCTATCTGTCTATCTATATCTATCTAACTATAAGAAGTCTGAGGTTGAGAGAGGTGAAATGTTCTATGTTCATATAGTAAAAACCATAACCAAGACTTGAACTTTTGATTCTTAGGTCAGTGCTCTTTGCATCACACCATCTTCTCCTCCCCCATCTCAAGTTGTGACCAGTGCAATGCTGGACTGAGAGTAGGTTTTAGGTATTCATTCATTCATTCATTCATTCATTCATTCATTCATCAAATATTTATGTATTGCTGTTGTGCACAGGCCTACTCAATAAGAGTTATTGGCTGCATTTTCTCTTCTAGTTCTAAGTGCTCAATTATGAAACACCCTTAAAAATAAAATGATTCTTGAATTGTCTCCATAGGTGCAATGGCACTTACCCAGGGTAGGGTAGTGTGAGGATTATTTTGAGCAGTGGTGTTGCATGCTAGGAAAACATCTCTGACATCCTCCCTCTCACTTTCCCCCTCTCCCTTTCTCTCTTCCCCTTGCTCAAGGCAGGGCAGGGCACTTCCTTGGAAGAGCCAGACTTAGCTGCTCAAAATGTTAATAAGATTTCTCATTCAGTGGTTAGAATCACACAAGATCAAGGTGGTGAACAAAGGGCATTTTATCTTTTTAAAGCCCTGTCATGTCTGTGGTCTCTATTTCCTAAATAGAAATTTTTAAACAGAGCAGGAAGTTCTATTTCTAATTAGCTGCTTGATAGGCAAATGACTTCCTCTCTTTTAGGCCCTCAGTCACCACATCTCAAAAATGGGATAATCCTTCTTGTCTATGTGCCTGTCACTCAGGGGAGACATGGAGATGATGAAATGATATAACTTATGTGGTAGGGCTTTGAAGGGTTGAAAGTGCTTCAGAGACATGATGACATCATTACAACAGGACCTGGACAACTTTATAGTCTCCTTAAGAGTCAATTGATCTGGTCAATGTCTGCTGATTTTTATTGAAATGTTTTTACTTTGCTAGGGTCTGAAAGTCTGATAACACCCACACTGTCCTAGCCTTAACATTCCACTCCTTCTGAAACTTGTCATTCAGGGAGGTCACCTGGGATTTCAGAACCTAGAAGGCTCCACGGGGTCTCTAGCAAATAATGAGTATTGTCTGGGATGAAGGCCTAAAGAGAAAGGGGCTCTTTTGATGGGAATGTCTGCTATTGTGTGTATCAATATACTATGCATACCCTGTTCAAAATTGGGTTGTCTCAAATCAATTATCCCATCACCTCTCTTTCCTGAGGGGTCTCCCCAGAAAATGCTATGTGAAGCAGGGGAGAAGGGCTTTAAGACCTGCGCAAAGTGGGCTGGCTCTGTTCCTGTGTATTCCTCGGCCTTGCTGGCCTTTCTCCAAATGCTGCTGATGACCATCTGGCCAGAACAGAGATGTGAAAAGTCCTTTCATTTATCAGTCCGTGGAGCTTGTGATCATTTTACTAAGCTAGTTCCCCACTATCAGGAGGAGGAGAAAGCTAGAATCCCAAAACAAATTATTCTGCAAACCTGACTTTACAGCTTAAATGTTTTGAAAATAACTTTTCTGTTTGTAGTTGGGAGTGAAGAGAGTAAGCTTTGGGGTCATCTGCTTTGATCTCCTCATTTTTTTTTTGTTGAGAGAGACTCAGAGGAAAGAAGAGTCTAGGGGATGGTGCCAGGATTCAAATGTATGTTTTATGACTCTAAATTCAAGTGATTTGCCATGGACCACAATCATCTTTCTGAGTCTCCTCAGTTTCCCCAACTAAAAATAAGGATACCAATAAAAGAATCTACGTTATTGTGGGGATCAAATGGAACAATGTAAGCACAGTGTTTTGCATTACAACATTATATAAATAACAGATATTATTGATAGCATTGTATAACTCTAAATCTGTTCCCTTGTGGTATTTCCACACTTCCCTCCTCTTCCTCCAAGTATTCACAACTTCCCCCATCCACAAGCCATGAAAGGAAAATTATCCTGAGCTGTCTGACTCAGTGATTGGTAAGTTGCTGCTTCCACTTCTAGCTCACTTGCTGGCCTATCTCACCTCCATGCACCCTAATTCTGAGGCTGCTTGGTCATTTGGAGATAACGATAATCTGCCTGAACTCATTCCTCAAAGATTAGCCTGCTATCCACCCCACCCTTGCCTGCCCGCTTCATCAAACCTACTCCATCCCATTGGTCCTGAATCATAGATAGCATTAAACAAACATCATTCCCTCTATCCTATTATCTACTCTCTTATTCCCATTCTACCTCAACCCAACTCTCCCTTGATGAACCACTTAAAATCTACTCATGCTTTCCACTTTGCTCTTTGGAATGCTTGCTTCACAGAAAACAAGTTAGATTGATTTTGTCTAACTTTTTCCTTTCCCTTATTGCCATCATTTTTTAACTCACTGAGATATGGTTCCCTCTTGCTGACATTGCCTCCCTAGTAACCATTTCCAGTACTGGTTTGTTGTTGTTGTTGTTGAGTCATGTCCAACTGTCCAGGATCCTATTTGGGGTTTTCTTGGCAAAGATAATGAAGTGCTTTGTCATCTCCTCCAGATCATTTTATAGATGAGGAAATTGAGGTAAAAAGGTTTAAGTGACTTGCCCAAGGTCACAAAGTTAGTATCTGAGGCCATATTTGAATTCACAAAGATGAATCTTCCTGGCTGCAGACCAGGTATTCTATTTACGGGTCACCCAGATGATGGGTGCAATTTCACTTATATCTCTATTTCACTGCTTGTCATGGCAGAGTCAGAAAACTCCTCGCTCCCTATTGATATTTCCATACTTTTCCTCTCCTCCTTTGAAATTTATCACTCCAACAAGATTCTAGTAGTTATTATCTGCTGATCTCCTAGGATGCTCTCTTTCCTCAATAAACTCAGTTCCTTATTCAGTCTTTCTTCTTCAACACCTGTTCTTATATTAGGGAAATTCAGCATTATTCTTTCATGGGAAAGTTCAACACAGTCATAGTCCTTCAGATACCCTAACTTTCCAGTTCCTTCCTTGCCTCATTTCCAATTACCTACTCCTAGACTTCTCCATTATAAACAGATAAATATACCCTTGATATTGCCATTATGGACATTCTTGAATGCTGAAATTTCTCTATCCATTCACCATCTATTGTCATTCCATCTCTCCTTCTACCTTTCATCCTCTTATCCTGTTTTCCCCCCTTTCTTAGGACCTCCAATTCCTCCATCTTTCAGCTCTTATACTAGTGTCTTCCCTTGAGTACCTTGCCTTCTTTCATTACTGTTGATTTTGCATTGCTAAACCTTAGGTTTGCTTCTATTCACATACCTCTGAACTGAGATGGAGAAAATCATGAAACCATATTGATTTGGTCCATTACAAATTCATGTTAAATAATTTCAACTGTGAAAGGCTATTCTTTTAAACCTTCCTGACTAACTCACTATCCCAACTCAACACAGCAACTTTTCCAATAAACCTCATCCATTTCAGCCTCAAACCACTCATGGCTCCCTCTCCCTCCCAGAAGTCCCAGAAATACTTCTGATTGCACAATATCCTAGAGTTAAGAAGACCTGAGTTCAAATCTAGCCTCTGGTACTTACTAGCTGTGTGATCCCAGACAAGTTACTTCACCTTTGTTTGCTCCAGAGTTCTTAGCTATAAGATGGGGATAACAATAAGGATTATTGTATCAAGTTAATAATTGCAAAAAAGTGATTAGCATAATGCTTGGCACATAGTGGGTATAAATTCTTATTCTTTTCCTTTTCCTTCCTCCCTCTTCTCACCTGTGAAACTTGCCCACTTAAAAAAAGACCATTTATCAAGAGCTCCCTCTTTTCCTCTTCTCTTCATCTTATGTTGTTCTGCTGCAATCCCCCACCATTTCTTTCTTCGTTCAGTTCAGACAATCCAATAAAAAAAGTATTAACACCTACTAAGTATCAGACACTGTGCTAAATGTTAAGGATACAATTAATAAAAATCAAAGACTGTCAGTTTCAAGGAACTTACAAACTGAAGGGGGGAGACAATGCTCAAAATCTCGCTTCCCTTTCATAGTTAAATTTGAGAAGGCTACCTGTAATTGGTGTCTCCACGCCTTTTCTTTAACTGTTCTTGTCTTTTTAGTTTGATTTCTGACATCATCAATCAGCTGCATATATTTTCTCCAAAATTATCTAATGATCTTTTCCTCAATATTCATCCTTCTTGACTTTCTGTAGTCTCTAACAGGGTTGATCACATTCTCTTCTTGATACTCTCTTTTCTCCAAGTTTTTAGGACACTATCTTCTCCTTGTTCTCCTGTCTGACCTTCCTTCTCAGTCTCCTCTGATAAATTCAGATTCAGCACATTAATCATGGGAAAGTTCAACAATCTGTTCTTTACATTTTCTCTTCTTCTATTTTGCTTACCTATTTCATCAGCTCCCATAGATGTAGTTACCTCTATTCAGATGACTCTCAGATATATGTATCCAGTCTTCTCTCCTGATCTTCAGTTTTTCATCTTCAGTAGCCTATTGGATATTTCAACTTAGATGTACTATACTCTTTTAAACTCAACATGTTCAAAATTGGATTAATTGCATTTTTTCTCAATTCACTCTCCTTTTTATAATTTCATTATTGCTGTCAAGGGTACCACAATTTTCTCAGTCACTCATCTCATGTATATGTCCCCTTTTCTCTTCTCACACTGCTACTACTCAGTCGTTGAGCCATTCAGTCTCTTTATGACCCCATGGACTTGTTGTCCATGAGGGCTTCTTGGAAAAAATACTGGAGTGGTTCACCATTTCTTTCTCCAGTGTATTTCCATTTTTATAATTGGGGAACTGAGACAAAAAAAAAACAGGACTTTATCCTAACATGCCTGAACTATTTCAATAGCTTATTGGTAGGCTTCTCTGCTTCATCTCTCTCCATTCCAGGCTATCTTCCACTTTAGCTATCAAAGTGATTATTCTAAAGGAAGATCTTACCATACCATTCCCCTATTCAATAAACATCTGTGGTTCCCTAATGCTCCAAGTATCAAATTAAATATTCCATTTGATTTTTTAGGCCTTCATAATCTGACCATAATCTTACCTTTCCAGTCTTCTTATACCTCATACTCCTCTATGCTCTTTATGACTCAGTGACTCTGGTCTCTTTGCTTTTCCTCTCATAAGACACTCTATTGTTAGACTGTATTTTCATTGACTATCCTCCAAAATTAGAATTCTCCTTCTCACCTCTGCTTCCTGCTCACACTCTCCTTCAAGACTCATCTAAAATTCTCCCTTCCACAAGAAGCCTTTCCCAGGCTTCCTAAATGTTGATTCCTTCCTGAAAGTATTTCTACTATATCTTTCTATAGCTTATTTATACATAGTTGTTTCTTCTTTGAGATTGTGAGCTCCATGAGGGCAAGGCTGTTTTTTCCCCTTCTTGAAATCTTCATAACTTAGTATAGTTCTGACACACATAGGAGGTTCTTTATAAATGTTTGGCAACTTGATAATTACTTTAGCCATAAGTTAACTTGAAGTGAAACAGGCAGTGATAGTTAAATAAATGGTCTCTCTATATAGAGGGACAGTGTGGTGTAGGGAAGAGACAGTCTTAGAGTTGGAATGATCTGGTTTCAAGACTCACCACTGACACATATTAGCTGAGACTCCAGTAAATCATTTAACTTCCAAATGTCCCAGGCAACTCTATAACAAGTTGCATGAAGATTTACTTTTACTTTTTTCTCCAGTCATCTGGGTCCAGAAGCAAGATATGGATCAGGATGACTGGAGATGGCCCTGGGAACAACTTAATTTCTGAATGACAACAGTTAGGAAAAAACCTTATAAATAAAATAAAATGAAAAGTTTCATCATATCTTTCAATACTAAATCTTTTTATCTAATGCATCTCCACTGAAGGGGCTTTGGGAATGGGGAAAGAAGGGAATTATCTCTGGACTTGGAGTCAGCATAAATAGGTGCTGGTCCTTGCATTAATATACATGTGATTTAGCCTGGTTGTTTCAACACTTAGGATCTGAGGTTCTTCATCTGTGAAATTCCTAGATGATCCCTAAGGTCTCTGCCAGGTTGCTATTATGTGATTTCAATTCTGGTAGTCTATGATTCTAGCTGTTACAAAATCAAATGGCCTACTATGAGAGTAAGTGCATACCCATTCATTTTAGATCTTCAAGGTAAGATGGATGGTCAGTAACTGGTATCGATTGTATTAGTAAATACTACTAATATTTAATTTCTCCCCCCAACCCCACCTCATTCCAGAGTCTTTTTACCCTGAGTTTCGAAAATTGGAGATAGCAGGAACATTAGACTAGAAATCAGGACCTGGCATCATATTAGCAATGTAACTTGGATAAGTCACATCACTTTTTGGGGACTTGATTTCCTTATCTGTAAAATCACCTGGGTTTTATTAGATAATCTCTTAGGTTCCTTTTAACTGAAAAATCCTATGATCCATTTACTGGATAATTCATGAAACAGATAAACGAGGAGTTGAGTTGAATATGTATATATATATACATATATATATATATATACATCTACATGTATATGCATATGAATATATACACATATTTGTATACATACCCGGATATAAATATACATACATATGTAGGTGTATGTGTCTGTATGCATATATGTGTGTGGATGGAAATCTATCAATATAAATTTATAGCTACTTAGCAATTAGAATATTCAATAGGAAATACTTATTTCTAATGAGAGTAATAATTATTAATTCTATAAAAATAATTTCCTTGATCCTGTGAAAAAAACTTGGCTGAAGTCACATAACACATTAATGCTAGACTCCTTGGTTCCCTTCTGTTAAGAAATCAAACCAATAAACATTTATTGAATTCCTAATAGATACTAAGCACTATGTTAAGCAATGGAAATACAAAGAAAGGCAAAAACAAAACTCCATAAGCAAGCAAGCAAGTAAGCAAGCAACAAGCAAGGGAGCAAATAAGCAAGCAAATGATCAAACAAACAAGTAAGAACAAAAATCAGTCAGTGTTCTTAAGAAGTCATATCTTGGGGTGGCTAGGTGGCGCAGTGGATAAAGCACTGCCCCTGGAGTCAGGAGTACCTGGGTTCAAATCCGGTCTCAGACACTTAATAATTACCTAGCTGTGTGGCCTTGGGCAAGCCACTTAACCCTGTTTGCCTTACAAAAACCTAAAAAATAAAAGTTCTTCTAATGGCAGTTTAAGATGTAGCATCTCTCACTTCTCCATTTACTTTCAATTCTTTAGGATCAGGATCTGTTTATAAGACAGGTAAATCAAGATTGCATTTAAATCAATAAAGGACTGGAATAGAGGAGACAGGAATTCCTAGTTTTGAATCTTTCCTTCAATGTTGATTAACTGTGTGCTAATCCCTTCAGATCTCCGAGCCTCAGTTTCCTTATTCATAAAATGAAGATAATAATATTTTGTTGCTCAGTCATTTATCAGTTATATCTGACCCTCTATGAACCCATTTGGGTTTTCTTGGCAAAGATACTGAAAGGGGCTTACTATTTCCTTCTCCAGCTCATTTGGCAGATGAGGATCTAAGGCAAACAGGGTTAAGTGATTTATCTGGGATCATGCATCTAGTATATGTCTGAGGCTGTATTTGAACTCATAGCACTGCCACCCCCCCATTCATAATTGTGTAACTCACACTTCCAATCATTAGGGTTGATTGGTATAGTCATCTTTGTTCATTGAAGGACTAGTAGTGAACTCATGCAGATGAATCTTTCTGACTCCAAGCCCAATGCTCTATCCCCTGTGCCACCCAGCTGCCATAATAATAATAATAATAATAATAATAATAATAACAATAATAATATAATAATAAATACTTATAGTACCTAATTCACTGGATTGTTGGAATGTTCAAAGGAAATAAAGTATATGGGCTGCCCCAAAAGTCTTAGTTCTATTGAAATTTAAACCAGCACTAAGACTTTTGGAAACTTTATAAAAAGTACTCTGCAAATTTTAAAGCAAACTTTGGTTATTATTATTAGTTATTATTATTAGTGCTCTCCAAGTCAGCACACCTTGAGGATAGCATAACAGGGTGACTAGATGAAGTCTGTCTGGAGTTCTGACCTGTGGTATTTCTTGGTTTACTATCTTGCCCTTTCTCAACCCAAGCAGACTTGGACAGAGAGTTGATCCATTAGAGTTTCTCTCTTAGAGGAATCTATCCCACATTTTCTTTGCTCCCTTTCAGTGGTTCTGGCCCATTACAGAGATGCATCCTAATGCCTCCATGAATGGTCTGAGATGCTTAATTCTGCTTTTAGTGTTTATGAGCAACTTTCTGTCCTGACTGGATTTTCTTAGAGTACAGATCCCACTGCAGCAAAATGCCACCAATAAAAGTAAGAGGCCCTTGCAGTTACAGGCTAGTTTGATGGACATTATGCCCAAATTTCAGCTTTTACCATCTGTTCATCCTTAAATTTTGAAAGCAGAAAGACCATATTTCACAACGACGTCAGGGAAAAGTAAGATAAATGCTATTTAAATGCACGTAGAGCATATGTTCTTTGTTGCATGCCACATTCATCTGTGATATTCACTTCATTCCTTGGGGGACAAAAAAGATGGGGTGGAAAGAGAAGGAAAATTGCTAAATTATCAGTTTTTTGGGGGGACAGATACATTTCTTTTTAAGACAGAGAAGCAGACTCCTAAGCTAAAGTGACCCAGAGTGGTGAGGGCAGCAAGTGATAAGGCACTAGGCTAAATAAGAGACTGTCAGGAATTTCTTCCCTTCCTCCAAGAATCCTTCCCTAACCAAGTTAGCTGACTCTGGTCTACTGTTCTCAGAGCTCCTCTAGTAGTTTCCATTCTTAAAGAGCTATAAATCTTCCACTTTCCTTAAAGCAAATTTGTGAAATAGGGTAATAGTGCTCATTAAACTCACATTTGTCATTTAAATCAATCAACTATTAATCAATCAACCACCATTTAGTAAATGTCTATTATGTGTTTGGTACTGGGCTAGTTATGGGAGATGAAGGGACAAAAATGGGAAATAGAATCTACTCTCAAAGAGTTTACATCCTCTCAGGAGAGGAAAAACTAGGGGACTCAGTGGATAGGGTTCTATGCCTGTATTCAAGATTACCTGAAGCTCAAATGGGACTTCAGATACTTGCTAGCTATGTGACCTTGGACAGGTCACTGGACTTGTCTCATTTTGCTAAACTGTAAAACAGATAATGTGAGAAAGGATAATTAATCATAGCACCTATATTTCAGGATTGTGAAGATCAAGTGAGATAATATTTGGAAAGTTCTTTTCATAGTGCCTGACACTTATTAGTAGATACTATATAAATACTAGTGATTTATTATTGTTATTATTAAAAATAAATGCAAAATAAGGTCTTTATGAATCTGACTCCTACCACATTATACATTATATGTTATTTCTTTTCATGCAATGCACAATAAGCTCGAGACTTGCTATACATTATTCCCTTTTATGTAATTTATGATTCATGGACTTCTGGTCTATCCATCAACCAATCAATTAACATTTATTAAGTGCTAGACACTGTGCATAATACTGGAGACACCAAAAGAGTCAAAAGACAGTCCCTTGAAGGAGTCTACAACCTAATGAGGGAGACAAGTTGGATAAAACATATACAAAACAGGATATGTATGGGATAAAGTTGTTGTTCCATTATATCTGACTCCTTGTGATCCCATTTGAGGTTTGTTTTGGCAAAGATACTGGAGTGGTTTGTCATTTCCTTCTCCAGCTCATTTTACAGATGAGAAACTGAGGCAAACAGGGATAAATGACTTACGCAAGGTCACAAAGCAGTAAGTGTCTGAGGCCAGATTTGAACTCATAAAGATGAATATTCCTTTGTAAGTTAAGTTCCTGGTGTAGTAGTTAGAGCCTACTCTAAAGTCAGGAATACTTCTCTTCATGAGTTCAAATATTGCTTCAGACATTTATTAGCCATGTGACCTGCACAAGTCACTTAATTCTATTTGTCTCAGTTTTGTCATCTGTAAAATGAGCTGCAGAGGGTAATGGCAAACCATTCCAACCCTCTACTTGGAAATTTAGGATTGCATTATAGGATTTATAACTGAAAAGGACTTGGAAATCATCTTGTCCCTATCTCTTATTTTATAAATGATAAAATTAAGGTTGAATGGTTATTTAATTATTAAGTAAATTTCCCATAGCCCTATAGGAAGCATGTAGCAGAGTCACAATTAGAACTTGGTCCTCTTATTCCAACTGCAGAAGTCCATTCCACTCTACCACAATTACCTTAACTTCTATAGTCCCTTCCAATAACTATACTTTTTTCTTCCCACCCCTAGCTCTGTGACGCTTTAAGTAAACTCTCTTCCTCCACTTCCCTTCATTCTTATTTCCCTGTAGTTGCTGAGTAGGTAACAGCATTGGTCTCTGATAGCTTTGTTAGTAGGGAGAGTCCCCAAATAAGAATCAACTGAGATTAATATCCCAACTTTGCTGCTTGCATGTGCTATGATGTTGGTCAAGTTATTTCCTCCAGATTATTAACTATATGGCTTCTAAATTCTTTTCCACTTCTGACATTTTGTCATTCTCACTTCTGAAATTGAACTTTTGAGTTTAGGTTCCTTCTGCCAATTTTCAGCTCCCTGAGGGAAGCAACTGTCTTTTGCCTCCTTTTGTATCTTTAGTGTTTAGCACAGTTCCTAACAGATAGTAGGTGCTTAATAAATGTTTACTGATTGATCTACAACATTTAACATTCAGTAGCTAATCAATTAACATTAATTAAGCTAATCAATGAGAAAGACAAAATATATTCCATTGGCCTACGACTTTTCTGTAAAGTTCTGTTTTGCTTTCACACCAATTTGTTCATTCAGACAGTTAAACATCTATTATGTAGATGCAAAGATAAATAAGAATTTTTTCCTTCTTTATTAGAACATAATGTCTACCACAGGGAGATAAACCATATATACAAATACAATATAATACAAATTGAAATTTGTTATGAGCACAAAAAAGAATAAAAGGTGCTATGAAATCAGATTAAGAAATGATTGTTTCCAAGAGGGGGAATTAGGAAAGACTTCATGGAAGTAATAGCCCCAGAGCTGGGTCTTGAAGTTAAAACTATTCCACTATTTCCCCCAAATCGTGCACTTTATTCATGGAGGGCTCTCTGATTCTCTATCTTGTAATTGAGAGGACTTGATTGAAAGAGGGGTAAGTTCAATTCAATTCATTTCAGTCTAATCCGATTCAGTTAAAATCAATGAAACAGCATTTATTAAGTACCTAATAGGCAGCCAGGTATTACAGTGAACAGAGTACAAGACCTAGATTCAAATCTAGTTTTGATACCTTCTAACTCTGTGACTCTGTACAAGTCACTTAAAGCCAGTGCCATCACTTATTAAATGAGAATAATAAAAGCACCTGCTTTTCAGAATTGTTTTAAAGATAAAATGAGATAATTATTGTAAAGTGCTTTGATTACCTTAAAATTTATATAGATGCTGATTAGCTATTATGAATACTATATATTGGAACTGTGCTAGATACTAGATATATAAAAACAAAAATAAAACAACTTCTGACCCCCAAGGAACCATCATTTTTCAGTGGTGGTGAGGAGGAACTTATATACAAGTAGATGGAAAGTAATTTCAGTGTGAGAAAAGAACTAACAAATGTTTGGGGCAAACAGCAGAAAGGGCCTGACCTGAGAAGTGGTCCTTGAGTTGAACCAATTGGAAACTGAGTCACATTTTCATTATAACATGATTCAACTACTTATCAAATGCAATTTTCTATTTAAAAAGATCTGTTATAATATATTCAACTTAAAATAAGGTTGATAATTCTGTCCTCCAAAAGTTTTCTCTTAAATTTTTTTTGTTTTTAAAATCACCTCCCTCTTGCATTCTATTTCTTTTCCCTCTCAAGGCAGAGAAGCCAACCCCAGATCAAAAATTGAAAAAAAAGGAGAAAAAAGAAAGGGGGTAAAGTAGTTAAGTGAAACCAAGCAGCATATCAATCAAATCTGACAGTATATCCATAGTTTCCCACCTCTGCCTCCTCTCAGCAAAACAATGAAGGGGAAGGCATTACATTTCTAGGACTCTGATGACTGATAAGCCCCTCCTAATTACAGAATTCTAAGTCAGTGAATAGCACAGGTCTGGACATAGTGGTCAATCAATGATTATTCTTTGATGACTAAATCAACCTCCCCACCCAGCCCAAATATCAGGTTCATTCTTCAGCACTTTATAATGTGTGTTACTCAAAATAGATAGGCATTAAGAGTGATTATTATTCTCATTTTAAAGATGAGGAAACTGAAGGTCTGAGAGGTCATATGCTTAGTAAATGTCTGGCCAGGAATTGTCCTTTCCCTGCCTTTCCTCTTAAATTCTCTTTCCACTAGTCAATACTTGAAAACAAAACAAAAAAAAAAGTAAAAATTATTGAAGATGCAGATCCTGGGTTTTGAGTTTTGGCTCTGATACTTACCAGCTGAGTGACTGAATGAATTCCTTCTTTTCCCCAAGTCCGTTTTCCTTATCTGATAATGTAACTAAAACAATTAACTCTCCCTGTTTCTTAGGGTTGTTTTGAGTAAAATGCTTGGTAAAACTTGAAGCACTATATTCACAGGGTGTATTATTATTATTATTATTATTATTATTATTATTATTATTAGCTCCATGAGGGCAAGGGTAATTTGCTTTTTTGCATCCCTGTACCTTGCACATAGTAGTTGTTCAGGAAATGCTTATTGAACTACATGAATTCTATGTGATCAGCACTGACCTCTGACTCAGAGAGAGAAGCTAAGGAAGAACATCAAGAGGAAATTTTCTGAGTCTTCTATCTGGTTGGATTTATAGCCTGAGGACCTGGGCTCAAATTCTGGCTTTGCTATTGAACCCCTTGGGGGACTATGAGGTCGCTTCTCCTCTCTGAGCCTCATTTTCCTCATTCATAAAATAAAGGTTTGGACTAGACCAGTGAGTTCCAACATATTTTGTTCCTTTATTACCTTTCAACAACAACAAAAAACTGCATTGCAAACCACCAGAGTAATATACTACTTATAATATTAATATCCTGCTCACTATTCTTTTTTCACAATTATTAAAAGCATTTTTTGTTTAAAGTTTTGATTTCCAAATTTTCTCATTCTCTTCTTCCCTCCCCTAACCCCTTCCCAAGAGAGTAAACAGATATATGTGCAATTATATAAAAATTTTCATATTAGTCATTTTGTACAAGAAGACTTGAATAAAAGAAAAAATGAAAGAAAACAAGTAAAAATAGTATGTCTTTTTTCTGTGTTCAATCAATATCAGTTTTTTCTCTGGTGGCAGATAGTATGCTTTATCATTAGTACTTTGAGATTGATTTGGTTCTGAGAATAGCTAAGTCATTCTTAATTCTTCATCAAAAAATGTTGCTTACTGTGTAACAATCCATTCGCCCAATCCATTAGCTTCACTATGCATCAGTTCATGTAAGTCTTTCCAGGTTTTTCTGAAATCATTCTGCTTATCATTTCCTTTTAATCATATACCATAGTTTTACAATATTCTTTTACATTTAGCTATTATATTTTACATTTATCTATTAAGGGTTTATAATAACTACAATTGCTAAAGAAACAAACCCATAATTCTTCCAACAGGCACATGCTTGTTCTCCCAGAAGAAAAATATGTTTAAAAAATAACTGGACAATTATTTACTGCTTAAGGTAATGTTAAATAAATTTTTAGCATAAACCCCTTGAACCATTGTGAATTTCGCCAGGATCCTGTAACAAAATGGGAACTACTGGATTACAAAATGTCTAGAGGATCTTCTAGCTCTCGCTCTTGTAAACAATAACTCATGTCATTCCTCAAAATTCCTTTAGCTTCTATTTTTTTGAGGACTGTTTGTACCTTCTCTCTTGGCCTAGGGAGGTTTGGTTTCTTCTCAGTAGGGGTTGCATCAAACAGATATCGTCTCTGTGGTTGTTCAGAGTATCAAGTGGTTGTCAGCTAGAAGATAAGCAGTTCTGAGGAGAAAGACAAAGTAAAAAAGGACCCACAATAAATGGGAGAGGCAAAAGTTCAAAAATTAATTTTTCTTTGTTTTAAAGAAGCAAAAATTTGGAAATAGCAACATGGTGTTTTGCAGACAGGCTCCAGGAGCCATTGAAGAGAACAGAAAACCTAGAATTTCTTTAATGAAACATTTGGTCTCTGCCTCTGGTTTTGGTCGCTTTTGTTGTGTTAAAGGTGTTGGTGGGGGATTGAGTGTCTCAGCTTCTAGACCAAAGCTTAAGCTATCCTCCCAGATGTCCCAAAGCTGGCTTTTGATTTAGTGCAATGTTTGCCTGGCCTTGGATATGCCTTTTCTCTTTCATCACTTGAATGCTTTCAGAAATGATGACCACTCTTAAAGTCAGGACATAACCTAGCTAATTTCACACCTAAGGCAACAATATAAAATATAAAATTATGTTCTTTTCTTGTACTAGTTACAGGGTGTACATGGGATAGTCAATGTATATTTTATCTGTTTTCTGATATATATATATATATATATGCCCTGTTTATATATATATATAATTTATGTGTATATGGTATTATATTTATATATTTTATATATTTTCCCTTAGCTTTGTTGCCCAAGGTACATGCTTCACTTGCCTCACCCTTTTTGCAGCTTTGCTTCAAGGGCAAGGGAAATATCAAGAGTGAATAGAGACCTGGAAATCAACTCTCTTTGGGGAGATACCAGTCGAGAAGGTATTTGACATACTAGTATCCCTTATAGAGATTCAAATATATTTTTAGATAGAAATGTGAGAGGGAGAAAAAGTCACTCCATGTACAAGGAAGGTGGATAGCCCTTAGTAAAGGCTCAGTTAGTGGCTGTCTGAGGGGTATGAGATGAGAAGACTCAAAGGCTTCTTTCCTGTCAAACCTTTCTCTCCCTTTCCCTCCCATTTGTCTACCACAGAGTTTGAGATTCCAGCTGCTTAAATAGAGCCTTTGATGTGAGGCATTCAAGTCTCAGTTAAAAGGCAAATATGTTAAAAAGGAATGGGTAGCTCACAAATCATCTGGGGATGGAGAGGCACTGATTCAATAGTGGATCCCAGCATTTCTTGCCACTACACAACTGGGCAACTCTCAAGGTGGCAAAGAGGCTTTAATCAGGAGGGTAGGTTATAGATTAGTGAATCAGAGAATGGTAGTCTTTAGAATGTTAGAGATCATAGGGATTTAGTGCAGCCCCTGCATTTTACACTGAAAACTGAAGGACAGAGAGAAGAGATGACTTGCCTAAGGTCACACATAACTAATACAAGGCATATCTAGAGTTAAAACCCAAATAGTCTGTCATCAAGTCCAATATCTTTTCCCTTTATATCATCTTTACAGGTCAACTTATTAAGAACCCAGGCTCTTGATACCAATTCAAAGAATGACAAAAATCTCTGTTTTGAAGAAACTTACATTCAATTAAGAAAGATACCATTGGGGTGGCTAGGTGTCTCAGTGGATAGAGCACCAGCCTTGGAGTCAGGAATACCTGGGTTCAAATCTGACCTCAGACACTTAATAATTACTTAGCCGTATGGCCTTGGGCAAGCCACTTAACCCCATTGCCTTGAAAAATCTAAGGAAAAAAGGAATATATATTGTACATAAGTACATGATGGGGGTTGTGTGACTAGATAATGATTTATATGGAAAAAATACTTTGTGAATTATATGGATTAAAAGCTCAACATTATGACATAGCGAACCCAATGATGAGATTTAAAGTTACACTCAAAGAGACCTGGAATGGTAGATAGAGTGCTTAATTTGGAGCCAGAAAGACTAGGACTCCTTTCCTCCCTCAAATACTGACTTACTATCCCAAGCTTGTGAAAACCTAGTAACTCTGTGTCACAATTCTCTGTGCCTCAGTTCTTTTTTTTTATCAACAAAATGGGAGGATTAGGCTTGATGATCTTTCAAATTCTTTATAACTCCAAATCTGCAATCCTAGGATCATTTCTCTGTATTCTTCTCTGGCCAGAACATATCAGTAGTGTTTTCTTTAATTGTGTGTAGAAATTCTTAAGTTATATAAAAGAAAGAATATCAAATACTTGGAAAATATATAGAATTTATTATTACTTAAAAAGATAATTGAGAAAATATTAATAACTTCTAACTCACATGCCTAATTTTCCATCTCTACAAAATCATTGGAAAACAACCAACAAAAGTATTAAGGGCATCCTTGATGAAGGCATTGAGGCAGTCAGCAAGCAATTATTAAGTGATTACTATGTGCTAAGCACTGTGAAAAGTGCTGGGTATACAAAGAAAGAAAAAACATAGTCCCTACCCTTAGGGAGTTCACAGGCTAATGGGGAAGACAACATGCAAACAATTATGTTGTTTATTTGTAAATGGGAGTTAACTTCAGAGAATACAAGGTTTTGTGCTGAGTCTTGAAGAAAACTAGGAGATCCAGAAGGGAGAGGTGCAGAGGGAGAACATTCCAGGCATGGAGATCAATTAGTGAAAAGGTGAGGACTCTAGAGATGGAGTGTCCTGTGTGAAAGGACAGCAAGAAGACTGGTATCTTTGGAAGTATAGAATATGAGGAAGTGAATAAAGTGTAAGAATACTTTGGTGGCAGGAGGGGTCTAGACTATGAAGAGATTTAAATTCTAAAATTAAGACTTTCTACTTATTTGATCTTGGAGGTAATAGGGAATCAAGGGGATAGAGAATAGCTATTATCCTGACTATAATATTAGTCGAATCGACAACCTATAGAACTAGTCAATCCATGTAAGTTTTGGACTTAAATATTGGATAAACTATAGATTGGGATCAGAATTGAACAGGAGAGGCATTGCCTATGAGAAACTGTATATTGCTTTTCTTAATTCCAAGTTTCTCTTTGAAATAAAACCCCAACAAAATGACTGAAAAAGCATGTGAATGTTTTGAAGTACTATTGCACTTTTTTTTTGCAAGACGTGGGGTTAAGTGGCTTGCCCAAGGCCACACAACTAGGTATTATTAAGTGCCTGAGGTCAGATTTGAACTCAGGTACTCCTGACTCCAGGGCAGCTGCTCTATCCACTGTGTCACCTAGTGGTCCCTGAAGTACTATTGTTCTGCAAGAAGTCATGAACTTTAGAAAAGTCTAGGAAAATCTTACATGATGCTGAGTGAAGTGAGTAGAGCAAGGAGAACGTAGTAACAACAACATTTTGAGATGTTTAGCTATGATGGAAGCAACTCCTCTCAGAAGTTCAGTGATCAAGGATAATCCTGAGAGACCTGTTATAGAAAATGACATCCATATCCAGAGGAAAAAAAACTATGGAGTTTGAATGCAGAGCAAAGCATGCTATGTTCACTTTTAAAGCTTCTTTATAGTTTCTTTCTCTTTCATGATCCCCCCCCCTTTAATTCTAATTCCTCTTTCCCAACATGATTAATGTGTAAACATGTTAAATACTATTTTACATTTGCATCCTACATCAGATTATTCACTGCCATTGGGGTGGGGAGAAAGGAAGAAAAAGTGGTAGAAAAATGTAGAACTCAAAAGCTTGGAAAAGGATGAATGTTGAAATTATCACTGCATATAATTAGAAAAATAAAAGATTTGTTGAAAAAAAGAAATAAAGCACCATCTTTTTTTTTAACAGTGTTGTTCTTCTGATGATGCTCCTGGTGATGATTTAAAGTCATGAAATATCATGGTCTCTAAAGAATTAAAGTTGCAGGTCACCTACAAGGCAATGAAGTGATATGTGAATAGACTATAGTATGCTCATGAAGAAGAATTATGTTCATGAAACAACATAAACAACATTATTGCAAAGATGTACATCTGACAGGGGAGAAGGGCCACTGAGTTAGTGTGAATAGTGGAGTTATGTGTTCCTTTGGAAACCAAAGGGATCAAGAGGAAGATTGTCAGCCTTTTAGGAGGCCCTCTTGGAAGGACCTACACAAGAGTCATATAGGAACAGTAGACTTGATTGTATGTATATAATTTTAGGCAATACCTATATCAATGAGATTAATAATAACAGCAACAACAATAATAATACACTCTATGATTTGCAGAGCATATTAAACAAGTTACCTCATTTGATCCTTACAAAAACCCATCTCACAAATGAGAAAATTGAAAGTCAGGGAGGATGTCAATAGTCAATAAGAAACAAATATTTATTAAGTACCCACTTCACGCTAACCACAATGTTAAGTACTGGAGATAAAATAAGAAAAAAAGACAAGAACTTGCTATCTATTGATAGAAAACAATATATTAAAGGAAGCCTTTATGAAAAATATTTATTTAATGTTTTATTTTCCCCAGTTACATGTAGAAACAGTTTTTAACATTCATTTTTAAAAATTTGAGTTTCAAATTCTCTCCCTTTCCTCTATTCTCCCCCAGCCTCACATTGAGAAAGTAAGCAATTGATATAGGCTATAAATGTGTAGTCATGCAAAACATTTCCATAATAGTCATTTTATGAAAGAAAACACAGACTACTCTCCATCAAAAAAAAGAACCCTTGAAAATAAAGTAAAAAATAGTATGCTTCAATCTGTATTCAGAGATCACCAGTCCTTTCTTTGTGAATGGATAGTATTCTTCATCATAACTCCATCAGAATTGTCTTGGGTCATAGTACTACTGAGAAAAGTCAAGTCATCCACAAGTGATCATTCTATACTATTGCTATTATTTTGCACACAATGCTTTTCACTTTGTATCAGCTTATATAAAAGACTTTCCAGTTTTTAAATGAGAGTATCCTGCTAATCATTTCTTTTTTGTTGTTTGTTGTTGTTTGTTTTTTGCAAGGCAACAGGGTTAAGTGACTTGCCCATGGTCACACAGCTGGGTAATTATTAAGTGTCTGAGACAGGATTTGAACCAAGGTCCTCCTCACACCAGGGACTGTGCCTTATCCACTGCGCCACCTAGCCACCCCTCTCTGCTTATCATTTCTTACGGTAGAAGAACATTCTATCAAAATCACATATCACAATTTGTTCAGTCATTCCCCAGTTGATGGACATTCCCTCAATTTTCAATTCTTTGCAACCAAAAAGGAGCTGCTATAAATATCCTTGTATATAAAGATCCTTTTCTAAAAGGAAACCCTTTTGAATAAAGGGGTGGCTGCTAGATGGCTCCCCAGTGTGGAGATTATAATGTTCACGGAGTCAAAACAAAACAGAGAAGTTGGTGGGAAATGAAGAATTGAACATTTTAAACCCTCTATTAAGGGAAGCTTTGGAAGGAGTTTTTTCCTCCATTCCCCAATCCTCCATTCAGAGGAGAAATGCAAATGAGGGGACTGAAACGATGTTATCATGATGGTTATTCTGATGATGAGCTTATCTTGGGAGAAGCAGGATATTGGAGAGGTTAAAAACCAAGCAGAGCAGTTGGTGGGAGAATTCTTAGGTTCTTGTTGTTCAATGCTTTCAGGTGTGTTTGGCTCTTCCTGGCCCCAATTTGGGGTTTCCCTAGCTGCTTGAAGTGGTTTGACATTTCCTTCTCCAGCTCATTTTACAAATGGGGAAAATGGGGAAAATGAGGCAAATGGGGTTAAGTGACGAGTGCAGGGTGACAGAGGTAGTAAGTGCCTGAGGTGAGATTTATACACATATCTTCCTGACTCCACTATCCACTAAGCCACCTAAACTGTCCCATTCAGAGGTCTAGTGATAGGTCAGAGGCTTACTAAAGTACTAAGTATCGAGGAGTTGGGTTTTTCTAAAGAGGGAGAGCAGGGTTATAGGGTTGAGACTAGAGAATACATCATAGATTTGGTGGAAATAAAAGGCAAAAGAAAAGACTTAAGGGTAAATGGTAGTTGTTTTCCAGTATAGAAGAATTGTAATGTGAAAGTAGGATTAAATTTGGTTTATTTCACCCCCAGAGGATAACAGATTGAGCAATAGGTAGACCTTTAGGAGGAACCTATTTAGGATCACCCAAGAGAGAACTCTAACAAATGAACTAGAACTATTCCAAAGGACAAAGGACTCTCCCAGGAGGTACAGGATTTCCCCTTCCTTGGAGCTCTTCTGGAAGAAGCTGGTATATGCTTATTAGGATGGCACAGAGGAGACTCCCATTTAGGTATGGGCAGGACTAGATGCCCTCTGAGGTCATATTTCACAATCCTTTATTTCACACAGACAAACATAACCCAGGTAGAATTCATGACCAGAGACTTCAAACCCAAACTGATTTTTCACTCTTCTGTGGTAATTATAATAATAATTCCTTTTTACAGAGTGCATTCAAGCTTATAGCTTTCTCCCTCCCAATAATTCTGTGAGGATGGGGTATCCTCATTAGAGAGACTGTCCCTAAAGTCATGATATTTTAGGGACACCCTGAAATAAGATAATAAATAACATTTCTTTTGTGCTTTAAGATTTATGAGGCTCTCTATAATTATTATCTCATTTAATTCTCACAACAATTCTTCAAGGTAGTTACTATTATGATTCCGATTTTACAGATTTTACAGATGAGGAAACTTAGAAAGACAGAGCACAAATTATTTGCCCTGGTTATCTGACTACTTAGTGTTTGAGTTGGGCAGCTGGGTGACAGTGGATAGAGCACTGACCTTGGAGTTAGGAGGATGGGAGTTTGAATTCAGTCTCAGACATTTACTTGGGTAAGTCCCTTAACCCTAACTGTCTCATATCCAGGGCCATCTCTAGTCATCCTGATTCATATCTGGCCACTGGACCCAGATGGCTCTGGAGGAGAAAGCGAGACTGGTGACTTAGCACAACTCTCCTTTGCTCAAATCTAATTCATGTGTTTGTCTTGGCATCACCTCCCTGATGTCTTAGTCTTCTTCAAGAATGGAGGACAAAAACCATTATTATGTTTGAGTTGGAATTTGATGCCAGGACTCCTAACTACATGTCCATTTCCCTTTTCCATTTCTTTATGGTATCTACACACCTGGATTTATTTCTTTTTTTATCTTACTCTTGTAGGTGCCATAGAAATTTACATTAGCATTATGATGAAGACTAGAACTATGTAAAATGTTGAGTTATGCTTCCCTAAGTGGTGATCTCTCACCACCTCAGTCCGGCTATACTAAAATTTCAAACTCTTCCTCTTAGCAATTAAACAAAATGTCTCACTTATGTTTACCACGGGACCTATCTCTTCAAAGTATTTTCCTGAAATTCCCAATTCTTAAGGGCATTCACAAAGGATTATTTAGAAACCTATAAGAAAAATCACATTTTAAAACTGGTAGTGGCACAAAGCCTGATTCTGGTTCCTGCTTTTTTTTCTTGCCACATACAATCCCTGGCACTTATGGTATATAATTCCTAGGAGTTTATATAGCATGAAAGGAGAAGATGTGATAAAATATGTGGCTTAATTACAAAAAGTGAGAGCTAATCTCACTAATGTGCTAGATTAAGACAGTCATATAAAGAGAGTGCAAGGTGGTTAAACTGATTTAGAGCAAATTGGACTCCTAAATATTTTTGCCCTACAGCCATATTTTATCCTGCTCAGACATTTCAACTTATTCCATTTTATTTATAATCCAAGTTCAATAATGTCACATTGAATGTATGTTATTTAAAATAATGTCTTCTCATCCTGGGCATATGAATTAGTCAGGTATATACCTTAAAAGTATTCATTCACCTTATTCAAAGTTTCCTTAATTAAGTGATTCCCAGTCAGTTGCCTTTTGGAATATGATGATTCCTCTTGTCAAAAATATTAAAATGCCCAATTATGATACCCCTTTTCTTCACTATATGTTCTATAATAACAAACATTAATTTATAATAAATTAATCAGCAAATAGCTACAAAATAATATCACTTATATGGGCTTTCTAAATGTGAGACACTATGATAAATCCTTTATAAATTTCAGGTGTTATTATTCCCATTTTATAATTGAGAGAAAACTGAGACAAATTGAGGTTAAGTGACTTACCCATGGTCACAGAGCTAGTAAATGTCAGAGATTAGATTTGAACTGAGGTTTTCCTAATTCTGGACTAGTATTCCATCCACTGTGCCACCTAACTGCATATATATGTATATCTGTCTGTCTGTCTGTCTGTCTGTCTATCTGAAAATGAGGGACGAGGACTAGATCAGAGTTTTCCAACCTTTTTGAGTATGATGGCATGATTTTAATATAAAAAATTTGGATTTCCACTCAAAAGAAGTTATGATTGATGCAAAATGATCAAAATGATTATGAATTCAGTAATTCTTTTAAGTGGATTTTTCCTTTATTCCTCACAGCAGAAGCAAGGCATAGTGCATAGGGTTCTGAATTTGAAATTTGGGGAATCTGGGTTCAAGGCCCACCACTAATGCCAACTAATCTTAGATCATGTACAAGTCAATCATTCTCTCTAAGTCACTAGAAATTCCCTAAGACTTATCTACTAAATTAAATGGACTGTGTTCTGTGTTGGTAAAGAGACTGCCACCACCAATGAATTCACAGAGCCTTGATGTATTGACTTAAACAATAGTATCTGTCTACATTTGAAAAATAGTGACACATACATATATGAAATGTTTCATTCAGTCTGTGGAAGAGATTTACTTATTTTTATACTGAATCATTGAGTCTAAAAACTAGAGTGCACTTGGATTAATGAACCCCTTTCTATAACTAGCCTTCTTGCCTATCTTTTTCTTCTATCTTAACTCTCACATCAAATGGTCAAATAGATTTGAGAATCACTGATCACATGTTTGACAAGGCTTTGTTTCATTTTTGACACATCTGTCTCTCTGTCATTGATTTTACTTCTGATAGTTGTAGAAGAGAAAGATGAGTTTTCAACTAGTTCCTGTTATGCAGAATTCAGAGGTCTGGATTTTAAGTCAGAAGATGAGTTTGAGTCCTGGATATGCCCCTGTCACAAGGTATCTTGAATATTTCTGTAGTACTCTAAATTTTACAGAACTCTTCCTTCATATCCACTTTGTGTGTGTGGTAGGTAAAAGTAGGAATCACCATATTCATTTTCTGGACATGGAAATTTAAACTTGAGATGGTAAAGTGTCAAATTGGGTTCAAACCTAGGATTCTCAATGGCAAAAACCATTGTTCTCACCATCATATCATCCTGCTTTCCATTTACTTTAAACTATTCAGGCCTATTCCCTCATCTATAACCCCTAAAATTGTTAAAAAAAAAAAGAAACCTGTCTACTCATTTAAGAAAATATATGTTAGTGCTTTGGGACTTTTGTACTTCCAGAGACACAGAAAGGTGATTGAAGCAGATAATTATAATATGCCTTGCCAGCAGAATGGAGGAAAATTGAATAGGGCTGTAGAAAGGGAAGGGCTTTTTGGGGGATGGAAAACTCCTTCTTAGAATGAGTCACTCAGAGCTTGAAATGGGTATGTGTTCTGAAATGAGGATTCCCCCTCCTGAGGCAGTTTTAAGAAGAGGCAGGACTATCATTTTTTTTGGAATAAAATAATAGGATTGAACTAGATGCACTACTGAGACTTCTTCTAAATCCCAAATTTCTTGGTTCTATACTGCGAAGGACACTTGGGGTGAAGGATAGATACCATGGGTCAGGAAGAAGCACAAAGCTCAGCATCAGTAGCATTAAAACACTAGAAAGAAACATGCCAAATGTTGTAATGTAGGGAAAAAGAGTCTTGGATTTGAAGTCAAGAGACTTGGGACTGAATCATTTCTTTTGCACTTGATGGTGGTAGTTAGGTCAGTTACTTCGATAATCAGTTCTCTTATTTGAAAAATGGAAACAGTAGATGTTTTAAAATATATATATATATGTATATATGTATGTATATATGTATATATATATATATTTCTTTGACATAGGCATTCTCTCTTCTTCTCTAGTTGCATCTCAAAGTGAAAGGAAGAGGCTGGGGATAATATGATATCATGGAGAGAGCACTAAACTTGAAGTCAGAAGTCCTATGAATAATAGTTAAAAGTCTGTTGTCCCATATGGCATGGAGGAAAATTGTCTGGTTATCATATTCTTTTCTGTATTTGACTTAAGCAATAATGAAGCCAGCATAATTTTATTTTTATTTTTTTCTGAAAAGGAAGATTTAGTAACGAAGAAATAGTGAGTGGGGTCCAGGGAGGGATTGGAGAGAAGTACTCCATTAAAATAATTTTTATTGATATCTTTTGCTTTTACATTACCTGAATTTCCTCTTGCATTCCTCCTTCTCTTCCTTCCTTCCTCATGAACCATTTATTATAACATTTTTTTGATGAAAAAGAGAAAAATTCATCAAAGTCAATCAGCACATCAAAACAATGATATTATCTGGTATCCTCATTCTTGGATCTTGCTTCTGTGAAGAAGTAAAAAATAGCATCTTTTTATGTTTTCTTTTGGGTTGTTTGGTCATTACAATTTTGTAATATTCAGTTTTGATTATATTATCATTGTATTTTTAATTTTTTAACTTTTCACTTGAAAAAATAAATGTCAAAAAATAGGCAAATGATAAATGAACTAATGTCATGTACTATAAGAACAATGTAATGTCAGGAGCCCAGATTGGACTCAGCCCTCAACTGTCTATGTGAGTTTGAGCAAATCACTTCCCTTCCTTGTGCTTGAATTTCCTCTCCTGTATTCAAAGAAGACTGAATTCTACTATTTTCCAGTTCTCTAGTGCTTTATATTATAAAAAGACACTTAACAAATACTATTATCTTTTGATCTCCGTCTTTCAAAGATGGGGAAACAAGGTTAGAGAAATTAAATAAATAGTTAAGTATCAGAACTCAAGTCACCTGATTCTAGATTCAACATTCAAAAAATTATGGTATTTATGACATTGCATTATTTTCAAGCTGGAAGGGACCTTAGGGGTCTTCTATATCAATATATAATCAAAAGGAATCCTGAGTATGATATAATTGACTATTCTTTCCTTTATACTTTTATCTTTTTTCTGGTATCCTTCTCTATTTTCTTCCTTCAAATGTAAGCTCTCTAAGGGTAGAAATTGTCTTTCTTTCAGCTTGTATTTTTATTTCCAGTGCTTAGCATATTGCTTGGAAAATAGTGTTTAATAAATGATCATTGCTGAGCACATAGCAAGTATTTAATAAATAATTGTTGACTTACTTCTCTGAACATCATGTAGAATCTTTAAGGCACCCTCCTATCTTTTCTTCTGTGACCCTCCCATCTGAACCTGAGATTTCATGGTCAGTCACTGGGACTCCCAGTAGGAAATTTTCTCTATCAGTGAAGATCAGTAACTCCTCTACTAATTATAGTCTTAATTTACTGGGAGTTGTGTGAGGAAAGGTGCCTTTACTCTGGTCATATAGTTAGTATATGTCAGAATTAGGTCCTACTGACTCCAAGACTGGACTTCTATCTCTCATGTCATACTCTTTTTCTAAGGTTCTTTCAGTTCTATGAGTCAGATGACCTGGTTCTGTCACTAATTCATTTCTTGTCCTTGGACAACTCACTGCCTTCTGGCTCAGTTTTCCCATTTGCAAAAAGAGAAGTTGAAGTGAATGGTCTCTAATAAATGTTTTTAATGCTAACATACTTTTGGTCTGAGAATATTTCTCTGGGTACTTTCTATGGGTCTCTTCCATGTAGTGTTTTGGGAAACTCTTAGCATTTACTTGTAAAGATGAGGTGACTTCCCTCTCCTCCTTGCTCTCCCCCTGTGCCATCTCTCATATAGTTTACTCTTTCCTCTGTTTCCACACCTCATTCGGGAAGTGGAAGACTACTACAGGAATTAATAGATGCCATTTTTATTCCCATTTTCCCTCTTCTTACAAAGTTCTCATATTGCATTTTGACATTATGCAAATTAAAAAATCACCATGGCATTACTTGAAGTAAACTATTATATCATTCTTTTCACACTGCTCTTGTTAAGATATAGTCAGCACTTTCCATTGCTGCCCTTTATTTTCAGAAGTTTAAGGCTCAGCAGGAGAGAAAAAATATTCAGATGGAAACTTGTCACAAATTCCTCTGGGAAGAGCATTTCTCAGCTATAGTCCTCTTTATTCTTCCTATCCCATTCCCCAATGTATCAGGATGTCCCAGACTACACGCTGGAAAATGAGATAGAAGTAGGAGCTGTATGGTACCTTAGATACTCCTACTCTAGCACTTTCATTTTACAAAGGAGGAAACTGAGACTTAGGAACTTACCCATTGTCATGAAATAAATGGCAGAACCAAGAGATGAGTACAAGACCTTGGATCCCAAATCCAACCCTCTTTTCATTGTGCAAAGTTGACTTCCTAATGAGCTGAAAAAAATAAAGTATAAACCAAGACATGGTCTATGTCACTTTTCTCCAAGGACAAGTCTAGCTAAATTTGGGGTGAAGTAAAATTAAAGGTTGGGCACCAGGTAAAGAGTATTTTTTCAGGCACAGAAATCCATGAAGATGATGTACTAAGATAAGAAGAGTTTGCAGTTCACTTTGGTGCAAGTAGTACCCAAATTCATGAAATTACAGATCTTTATGCCCCTGTATGCTGTTCCCTCACTGTTTTCTCATGTATTTTATTCCATGCCTGCATATATATGTATAAATATATGTATATATTCTGTGTGCATATGTGCATTTTATTCTAAGGGGTACATGTACACACACAGACACACACAGACACACACACAGACACACACACACACACACACATATAATTTTATACCTGTGCTTTCATTAGTGCAGTAATTTCATCTATATTACCAGTATCAAACTTATAACAATGTGTATTAACAAATTCTCTGTAATGTATAATTTTATGTAGTTTCTTATCACACTCAGTGGTCAAGTGTGACTTGTCTATTAAGGTTACATGACTAATATCTATGTAAGGTAAACTTTGAATCCAGGTCTTCCTGACTCTAAGGTCAAATTAATATACACAAAGATACTTCTCATTGCCATGTATGTTCAGGAAAATACATATGCATATATAAATATATACACACATATATTTTACATATGATTTTCTATCATGTTAAAAAGGGCTGACTTTTCATGGGAAGTTTCTTTTTTATACCTGCCACTGGATACTTACTGCTTATTTATTAGAATTAGAAGGTAGCAGTTGGAATTGCTTTGAGCATGGAGATCTAGAAAACTATGAAACCATAGAATCATTTTGAGGAGGTTTTGAATTCAAGGAGCAGAGGTCATTTTGGACTAGAGACCTATGTGGGGTTCTTATTTGTGAGTTCTCAGGATGTGTCCTTTGGGTGTTTGGATAGAATCTCAGAACTAAGAAACTATCATAAAGTCAATAAAACATGTTTCTGAAAGGCTCTCTTATCACAGATTCAGACCTTACCTGAACATTGCATACTTGGGATAATATCAAGTACTATCCTGAGATACCAGATACTAAGTGGGGGACAGCTGGGTATACACTGTCTCCCCTGGCAGCTTCCATAAGAATTTCTTATAAAAGAATTAGAAAATTAGAAAAGCTTCTCATTGGGAAACTCACACAATAGACTGATACTACTTGATATCCTGGAGACTTATTCTTGGTCTTTGACCCTGCCTCCACCCAAACACAATACTGAATCAATGAATAAAATGAAGTAGCTCCAGTAATAGCCTTTTTTCTTCTTTAACTATCCCTTATAATATTGTCCTTTCATTCCTTCACCAATGTTGAATACCATCACAGTTATGTGGTATCATTTAGATGCCAGTGGCTCACTATGGTCTGGTGCCTCCTAGTGGAAGTATCCCTCTATGCTTGGTTTTATATCGGTTGTTGTCCATGGTTCTGAAACACTTCTGCTTTCTACAATTTTAACACGTTAGCAATTCTTGAAGAAGGGAATAAGCAGAAGAATTTTCCCTTGTCAAGATAAATCGGGAAGTTAATTCCGAATAAACCAACAGGGGGAAAATAGGTATAATCCTTTCAGGACAAGAATATCTTGAAGTAATGACAACTTCTGATTCAGAAAAGAGATCTTTAAATTTTTTCCAGTAGTAGGAGCCATTATCTATTTTTACAGGGTGAGTAAGGCTATAAGTTGGTATCTACTAAAAAAAAATCACTTGGCAGATATCCAAATCTATGACTGAAGCATTATTAATACTGCATATAATGGGCAATAGTAGTGAGTATGTGTGTTGGGGGCAGGGAGAATTGGTAAATAAGAATGATAGGTGAGGGAATGGAAAGGAGGTTGGACTTAGAGTTAGGATTGACTCTGAGGTCTTAGCTCTGCTAGTAACTCATTTCATGATCTTGGACCTTAGTTTTCTCAAAGTAAATGAAGAATTTTTGGAGAAATGATTTTGCATTGGTCAATTCCCTTCAAAATTTTTATTCATCTTTTTCATTTACCTTTTGAAATTTCCTAAGTTTCTTCAGGTGGAGCCTGTGTCCATCTATTGGAATTTTTTGTGGGTAGAAGTAATGCCATTTATAGGGTTATCTCTGAGGAAAATCTCAGGCTAATTTGGAGCTCTGATGATAGCATCAACATTCCAGAACTTTCTGAAGTAGTCCATAACACAGTGAATTTCACATGGTATCCATCCAATATATATTTGTTGAAATGAAATAATAAGATTCTTGTTGAGCCAGTCAAATAAACATTATAGCCATTGATTCTCCATATCATTATCCTAGACATTTTCTTCTGTCTTCTTGTCCCAACTAAAACTTAACAAAGGGGACAAGTTTCATCCTCACAAGAAGAGTGAAGCCCTCCAATGGGATTTCCCTCAAATCTTCTCTCCTCAAAACTTCTTAAAATCATTCCCTTTGGTTATAGAATAAAACAATATTTTCTAATTGATTTTTGAATCCCATCTTCCCTGCTTCATTTTTCAGGATATTCAAGTGTTTCCATATTTTCATCATCATTAATTTCTCTCTCTTCACTGGATCGTTCCCATCTTTTCAGGTCAACTCAAAACTTAAAAAATCCTATTTTGACTTTTCTCTCTTCAGGCACTCTCTCATCTTTAATATCTACTTTACTTCCAAATTTCTACAAAAAAAGTCACTGATGCTTCTACCTCTTCACTACTTATTCCTCAATCTGTTGCAATCAGAATTTTGTTCCATGCCCTATAAAAACTTCTTTTTCAAAGGTCTTAACCTAATCACCAAATCCAACGACCTTTTTCAGTCTACGTTTTCCTTTAAAACTCTGCAGCATTTGATAGATTTATCATCGATACTTCCTGGGAACACTTTTTTTCTCTTGACTTTGGAGATATCACTAATTCTTTGGTCCTCATTTTGTTGTTAAAATTATATCTTCATCTCCTTTGTTACCTCCTCATCTTTTATAAGTATTACCCTCTGTCACTTGTTGAATTACTGCTTATCTATTAAAAACAAACTCAGATTAAATTTCTTTAAAAATTTCTTCCAGATATGTTTTGTCAGTGAATATCTTTTCTCTCTTGGACCTTGTAATATATTTTGTTTTGAATACATTTGCCATATAAATTGTGTTATGGCAATTTTTGTATATGTTTTATTTTTCCACTAGTTTGGAAGTTCCATGAAGGCAAGGGCCATGTCTTTTTTCCTCCTCCCATCTGATGGACATGGGACACTATGTTTAATAAGTGTTTAATATGTTTGTTGAATTGAAAGAAATAAAATCTTATTCAGAATGGAATTATGTAAAGATGCTAGCTGTGTCAGGACAAATGTATTTTCCCTTTCTCCCTGTGATAGATGCTATGTTCTGGAGACCATTCCAGGGAATTAAGTTATGTGTGCACCAGGTGAAACATCTCATTTATTTCTTTTTCAGATTACTGATATTAAAGAAAACACTCTACATTTGCAGGAGCCCCATATTGACAAAAGCATTCCACTGTGATCTGAGTTAATTACAGCTTGTGCCACTTGGGCTTTTTGACACTGTTTCTATTGAGGAAGGCAAAGTTTAGCATTAGATGAGTCTGATAGGGATTACTAATAAAGACAGAGAAGCTGTCATCTACCCCAATTATGCCAAAAAAGAATGAAAAGCTGTCACAGTCTCTCTTCAACATAAACCAGGCAGACAGCCAAAAGTGGTGAAAAGACTAAGAGATTTGAGACAGAGTATATGAGTTCAAATCCCATCTTCACCACTTAATATTGTGTGAGCTTCAACATGCTACAAGCTCTCTGTGAGTCTGTTTCCTTGTCTATACAATGATGAAGATTTGCTAGATGAATTTTAGATCTCTTCTAGCTCAAAATCTATGATAATTTGATGATTTTTCATGTTTTAAGCTCATACTGTAACATAAAAATCAACTTCTTAAGTTTCAGTTATGAACCATTTGATGCAGCATTCCATTTCTTTTCTTTTAAATTTATTTATTTATTTATTTTTTCTTATTTTGTACAAATGATATTTTTTATACATTACTAAAATATTCTTGTTTCAAAGTAACCATAATACCCCTCCCCCCAAAAATATAGACCCACATGAGTGATAAAGTAAAGGAGAGAGAAAAAAATTGAAATTAAAATAAAAAAAATAATAATAGTAGGTGTGGCCAGGTGGTGCAGTGGATGGAGCACAGGCCCTGGAGCCAGGAGGACCCAAGCCCAAATCCAGCCCCAGACACCCAACAATCATCCAGCTGTGTGACCCCAGGCAACCTACCCCAACCCCATTGCCCTGCAAAAAACATAAAAAAGTCCCCAAAATAAAATAAAATTGTAATAATAATAGTAGTAGTAGTAGTAGTAGTAGTGGTAGTAGTAGTAGTAGTAGTAGGGGTGGCTGAGTAGTGGACTGAGCACTGGCCCTGGAGCCAGGAGCACCTGGGTCCAAATCCAGCCTCAGACACCCAACAATCACCCAACTGTGTGGCCCCAGGCAAGCCACCCAGCCCCATTTGCCCTGCAACCCCCCCCCAAATAATAATAATAATAAATGTACTTCAGTCTGTGTTCCAACACCTCCAGCTCTGTTATGGGTGGATCATATTCTTTATGATAAGTCCATCACAAAAGCTACTCCCATATTTTTCCACCTTTGCCATTGCTGATCGCAACTCCCTCCATTCATACTTTTCCACTACCATATACTATATATTCTCTCTCCTTTCACTCTGTCTCTGCTGTAGGATAGCTGAGTGGCACAGCAGACAGATACCTGGCCCTGAGGTCAAGAGGCCCCAAGCCCACATATCACTCCTTAGGTCCAACATCCACCTGGCCCTATGGTCCCAGACAGGCCATCCAATCCCAGGCCCTTGCAAGGAGTAAAAAAGAAAATGTATTATATCTGATCACTCTCTGCTCATGGTCCAGCCTCTCTTCCATCACTCACATCCCCTCCTTTCCCCTGTCCCCCTTCTCTCCTTCTTACTCCAGATGTCTATACCCCATTGAGCATATATACTGTTTCCTCTCCTAGCCACCTCTGATGAGAGAACAAAGATTCCCTCATTCGCCCTTGTCTTCCCCCTTACATATCATTGCAATAGCTCATTGCAATAAAACAATCTTATTATATGGAATATCTTAGCCTATTCCACCTTTCCTTTTTCTTTCTCCCATTACATTTCTCTTTTAGCCATTGACTCCATTTTTACACCACATTATATCTTCAAGTTCAGCTCTCTCTTGTGCTTCATCTATAAAATCTCCTTCTACCTGCTCTATTAAATGAGAAGGTTCATATGAGTATTATCAGCATCATTTTTCTATGCAGGAATACATGCAGTTCATCATCGTCAAGTCCCTCATATTTTCCCCTTCTCCAATCTCTATGCTTCACCTGAGTTCTGTATTTGAAGATCAAACCTTCTGTTCAGCTCTGGCCATTCCAACAGGAACATTTGAAATTCCCCTGGTTCATTGAAAGTACATCTTTTTCCCTGGAAGAAGACATTTAGTTTTGCTGGGTAGTTGATTCTTGGTTGCATTCTAAGCTGTTTTGCCTTCCAGAATTTTATATTCCAAGCCTTACGAGCTTTTAATGCAGTTGCTGCTAAGTCCTGTGTGATCCTGACTGCAGCTCCACAATATTTGAATTGTGTCCTTCTGGCTACTTTTAATATTTTCTCTTTGACTTGGGACTTCTGGAACTTGGCTATAATATTCCTGGGGGTTGTGTTTTTAGATCTCTTTCTCGGGGAGATTGGTGGAGTCTCTCAATTTCTATTTTGCCCTCTGCTTCTAGGATATTGGAGCAATTTTCCTGTAGTAATTCTTTGAAAATGATGTCAAGACTCTTTTCCTGATCATGACTTTCAGGTATTCCAATAATTTTTAGATTATCTTTCCTAAATCTGTTTTCCATATCAGTTGTTTTTTCAATGAGATGTTTCACATTTTCTTCTCATTTTTCATTCTTTTGGTTTTGAAGTATTGTGTCTTGATTTCTTGTAAAATCAGCAGTGTCCTTCAGTTCCATTCTACATCTGAAGGATTCCTGCTTCCAGTTCCTGGATCTGGCCTGCTTGTGCCCACAGTACTCGCTGAGTGCCCTGAGGGCTGGGCTTCATGTATTCACTCTGGCATAGGTCCCCACACTGATCCCCCAAGTTGTGCCCAGTGCTCTCTGAGTGTAGGTCAGGAAACTGCCCTAGCTTCTGTGAGCCACGGCTCCCAGCACCCTGGGGCTGCTTCCAGGAGGCTGAAGTTCTTTCACTCTGGTGGGCTACCCCTCCAACCCTGTGGAGTGGAGCCTTTCTGCTCTTTTCCAGGTTACCTTGGGTTGGAGAACTGCCTCATGAATCCCTCTGTGGATTCTGTCTCTCAAAAATTTAGTTAGAGTCCTTAATTTATAAGTTTTGAGAGAGAGCACCTAAGAGATGATCCTCTCCTGTGGCCATCTTGGCTCCGCACCCCCCCCCCCCCCCAGCATTACATTTCTGATGAAACTTAAGGGTTAATGTAAGAAAAGTAAGATTACCTCCTCCTTGTTAATTTAAATCACTTCAAAAAAATCGTTATTAATCTCAGACTCAGTGACAAAATCATGGCCTTGGAATCAGAAAAACTCAACTTCATACATTCAAATCTGGTCTCAGACATTGTTAGCTGTGTGGCTCTGGGCAAGTCACTCAAGCCTGTTTGTTATAGTTTCCTAATCTATAAAATGAATTAGAGGAGGAAATAACAAACTACACCAGTATCTTTGCCAAGAAAACCTCTACTGGGATCATAAAGAATCAAAGATGACTGGAGAATAACAACACCACACAATCAAGATCTCATGCTAGATGTTGATAATGCAAAGATGAAGAAAATATAAACTTTGTTTAGCCATATTCCAGTTTCTAGACACCCATTTTGATTCTAATTCTTTCCTATAGAAAGAAGTTCATCTATAAGTATGTTTGTACTTATATATCACCTATCCTTGATCTCTTTGGGAGTATTTGCGTAATAATTGTCTCCTAGGCTTAAATAATAGGTACAATGACTTTATTAACTTTTTCAACAATTGCTAACCTTGTGCTTATGAGGTGGCACTTCAGAAATTTTAAAAGTTTACATTTTCCTTATTACTAGAAACTTGGAGTATTCTTAGGGATGTTGAAAGCTTGCATTTCTTAACTTGAAAGCTGTCTATAATGTTTGAAAGCTAACATGTTGATAAATATCTCATATTCATATATTTGCACTGGTTTTCTATATATCTTGGATATTTGCTAGGAAGATTTTTTTCTCCTTTAGAAAATATTTGATTTTTCCCTAGTTACATGAAAAGAAAATTTTAAGACTTGTTTCTTTTTTAATAGAGTTTTTAGATTTTCTATCTCCTTCCTTCACCTCCTTTCTCCCTGAGACAGCAAGAAATATGATATAAGTTATACATGTGCAGTCATGTAAATCATATCATCATATTAGTCATGTTGTGAAAGAAGACACAGACTTAAAGTGGAAAATACCCCACAGATATATAGAAAGTGAAAAATAATATTCTTCAATCAGCTGTTTTGATTCTAACTAGAATCATTTTGCTTTTGTATGTTTTTCAGTTCTATGTAAGTAACTTTTTCCATTTTATCTTTTAATATAATATTTATTACTAAGGTCCAAATTGATATTCTTAAAGCCTTTGTCTGACCATGCCATTCTTCTGCTTATGAAACTTCAGGAAAACTTTATTACGCTAAGATAAAGCATAAGCTTCTCTATTTGGTTCTTAAAGCCCCTCAGAGTGTGTGCCCAAATGATCTTTTTTAAAGATGTATTTTTTATTATTTTTAATTTAAAAAGTATTTAATATTTCCTCTACTTTAACTGAACAAAAAAGGAAACATTTTATAATAAATAAGAATTGAGTAAAGCAAATTCTATCATTTTTCTTGACTATAAATGCATGTTTTATTCTAAATTTTGATTCAATTACTTCTCTACCAGGAGCTAGAAAGAAAGTTCATTGCATGGATTTGAGTTCTAGTCTTTCAAAAACATTTTTCTTTGAAATGTGGTAGTATAAATTGTTCTTCTGGTTCTATTTACTTGATACTGCATTGGTTCATACAATTTCTCCTAAAATTATTGATTTTATCATTGCTTACATTGCACTAATATTCTTTTTATATACCATAATTTATTTCATCATTTCTTAATAGTTTGACATCCTTAGTATTCAGGTTTTTGCTTGCATGAAAAGAGTTACTATTAATATTTTGTTGAAATAGGCATTTCCCCTGTTTCTTTGATTGCTATGATCTCTAGGCTTAGAGGATGTATGAAAAGTTATGCACAGTTTGGTTACCATTTTGTGCCTAATCCCAATGTTCTTTCCAGAATGGATGAACTAATTCACTGTTCCATCAAAAATATGATTTTGTATGTAATTTCCCATAGCCCCATCAACAATTTTCATTTTCTTTTTTTTTGTTAATTTTGATAGTTATGAAGTGGAACCTCAGAACTGATTTAATGTGCATTTATTTAATTTTTAATTATTTGGGTTTTAATAGTTTACATTTCTTAATTTGAAGCTTGCCTTTTCATATACATTGATCATTTTTCTATTAGGGAATGGCTCTTATGCTTACAAATTTGGATTATTTCCTTACATATTTTTGATATAATATTCTTTTTTTCAGAGAAAATTGCTGCAAAAATTTTTCCACAGGTATGTATTTTCTTTCTAATTTTAAGAGCATTAGTTTTGTTTGTGCAAGATCTTCCAAATTTATGATAAAACTGTCCATTTCATCTTATCTTCTCTAATGCTTGTCTAGTCATTAATGTTTTTTCTCTCCACAGATCTAAACATTAATTTTTCTTTGCTCCCTGATTTGCTTATGATATCATATTTTATGTCTAAGTCATATTTTTATTTAGAGTTTGTCTTGGAATATAGTGTTAGAAATTGATATGTAACTATTTCTGTCAGATTACTTATCAGTTTTCTCAGCAATTATTTGTCAAAGACTGAATCCTTACTCTAGTAATCTGGACTTTTGAATACTATACTGTGATATTTATTTGTTTCTGTACCTAATCCTTTAGGTTTAGGTTTCAAGATCATATTTGTATCATATGTTCCTTCTTTTGTTAAATGTTTATGTGATATTTGAATTAAGTTTTTTAGGTTTTTTCAAAGCAATGGGGTTAAGTGGCTTGCCCAAGGCCACACAAGCTAGGTAACTATTAAGTGTCTGAGGTTGGATTTGAACTCAAGTCCTCCTGACTCCAGGACTGGTGCTCTATTCACTGGGCCACCTAGCTGCCCCCATTAATTTTTCTTTTAATATTTGACAGCTATGGATTATTAATTTATTTGTCTAATACTGAGTTATCTGAATTGTTTATTTCTTCATTTACTAATCTGAATATTTTATATTTTAAAATGATTTAATCCATTTCCTATAAATTAATAATAGCTAAAACTAAAATTTATATAGCACTATGTGTCTGTGTGTTAAGCATTTTATAATTATTATCTCATTTGATGCTCACAACAGCCTTGAGAGGTAGGTGCTATTATTACTCCCATTTAAATGCAAAAACTGAGGAAAACAAATTAAGGAACATCCCCAAACTCACACAGCTAGCTAATATTTGAGGTTAGATTTTAGCCCTGATATTACTACATGCCTCATGTGCTTGTGAGTTTACAATTTGTCAAAATAGTGTCATAATTTTTTTAGTTACTCTTAGTTTTGAACTTTCCTTTTAAAGTTTTTATATGAACAATTTGGATTTCTTCTCCATTTAAAAAATTCATATGACCCATTTACTTATTTTATTAGTTTTTTAATCTATTTTTATTTTTCAATTCATTATATTTCTGCTTTTCAATTTTGTTAATCTCTTCTCCTATTTTCATAATCTCTTCTTTATTATTTAGTTGGAGGTCTTTTATTTGTTATACTAGTTTTTTTTAAAGTTACATGCTCAATTCATTGATTTGTTCCTTCTTTTGTTGTTGAAAAGTCCTTAAGGACTACCACATCCCATAAACTTTGCTATGTTTTCTCTTTTTCTTTCATTATCTTTGATGTCTTTTTTATCATTTCTATAATTTAGTCTTTGATATATCAATCCTTCACAATTAAGTTAGTCTCCAATTAATTTTTAATCATTTCTTCAAAGGTTTATTGAATATAATCTTTAGTGCATTTAATCAGCAAAATATATGTTCACTTTTTCTTTTTTTTTCAGGGCAATGTGGTTAAGAGTCTTGCCCATGGTCACCCAACTAGGTAATTATTAAATGTCTGTGGCCAAATTTGAATTCAGGTCCTCTTGATTCTGGGTCTGGTCCTCTATCCAGCCCTATCTTAGCTACCCCTTTGTTCATTATTTCTGAAAATTACTGTTGACATTTTTTTATGCCTTAATTCACGGTTAATTTTGGTAGAGGCACCGTATACAAGTAAAAAGTATGTAAATTCTTTTCTATTCCCTTTCATTAATCATCAGGTATTAGTCATTTCTAATTCTTTGTTCCTTAAATTCTTTCTTTCTGTTTTAGATTGTCTAAATCTGAAGGGTATACATTGAAATACTTCACTATTATAGTATTAGGTCTATTGCTCCCTACAATTTTATTAAGTTTTTAAAAAGTATTTATATTTCTTGATATTTTGTGCTCAAATATTAAGCATTAATATTTATTATTATCTGTGATGTTATTATCTATGGTATTATCTATGTTATCACATGTAATTTATTGTAGTATTATTTGAAATCATCATTGCTATCCTTGCTTTTTTTAGTTCATCTGAAGTATGATAGATTATATTCCTACTCCTCATTCTAACTGCATACAAATTTTTAAGTGTGTTTCTTGTAGATAATATAATTTTACATTCTGCCTTCAAATTATTGCTGTTCTCCTCTTACATTTTATTGAATTTGTCCCATTTTTATTCATAGTTATAACTATTGTATATTTCCCTCCATACTGTCCTTTAATACTTTTTCTTCTTTTTGGTCCCTTCCTCTTCTTTAAAAATAAGAAGAAAGTGATAAAAGAAAAATTTGCCTAACACTGTGATTTATTTTTGTTGAAGTAGTTTATTTCTGCGCCATTGTCCTTTTCTTGTCCCAGTCTCTCATGATCCCTGTTTTTTGTTTTTGTTTTATAGCATTTATCCTTTTTTTAGATTTCCCTTTCAAACTATTTTTTCTAGCATTGAAATTTGTTTTGTTATGGCCATTTCTTTACCTATTTGTACTCTCTTTTATGTTTTCTTTTCATCTCCTTTTTCTCTACCTCCTATTTTCCTGTTGAGTTTAATGGATTTCTATACAACAATCTGTATGTAGGCATATGTATGTGCTTGTGTATGTAATTGCATTTCACCTTCCTTTGTTTAGTTCAGATGAAAGGGAGGTCCTTAGCATGTCCATTCTTTCTCATCTCCTTCACAACCATTTCTCCCTATTTGATTATTTCTTTTTATGAATTTCTATTATGTGAACTTCTGTTCCTTTCAAGCATAGCCACCTATTGCTCCCATTTTGTCTTCTGCTGAGATAGTCAAAACAGAACAAAATCTTTCCCAGGTCTTCTTTCTAAGTTATTTTCCTGTGACATTTGAAGATATTAGGTTCTAAGAAGACATTTGCTGCCTCCCATTTGAATGTAAAATAATCATTTCTGTATAGTTCTTTCCAAATTACCAACATGTATGTTACTTTTGAAGGTTTTTCTTTGATCCTTCATTTCCATTTCAAAGTGTCTTCTTGGTACTGAACTTACACTAAAGAATGTTTGGAAAAATACTCTTATTAAAGTACAATTTTCCACCTAGAATTATACTTTGTTTTGATTAGTAGGTTATACTTCATTGTTAACCTTTATATTTTGCCTTTTGGAATTCCATATTCTGAGCTCTCTCTGTTCTGGGTGCTAAGGGATCCTGTGTGGACCTGTGTACAGTGGTTGAAACTAGTCTCCACCTTCTAAACAGTTTATTTGACTTGATCTCCTGCTGTGGATTAGCCTTGGCCATATGGATCCTAGGTTAGGCTGGAACTCTTTGAATGCTGATTTAGAATTGTTGTTTTTTTTTTTTTTTGCTGTAGCAGGGGTTCAAGAGCACTCAGTTACTTGAGTTTTTCTCTTGTTTCTTTTGAATTCTAGGCAACTTATTCTGGACTTTAACTTAAATCTTTTTTGCCTTACTATGTGGAAGGGATGCAGTCACCTAGCCTGGTATAGACTCAGGTTTCTATCCTATTGCAGTGAGACTTCATTAATGTTGTTCTTGTTCAGTCTTTCAGTCATGTACACTCTTTGTGACCATATGGACTATGCTTTCCATGAGATTTCTTGGCAAATATATTGGAGGAGTTTACCAATTTTCTTTCTCAGGAGATTAAGTGAACCAGAGGTTAAATGAATTGGCCAGGACCACACAGTTAGTAAATGTCTGAGGCTAAATTTAAACTCAATTCTTCCTTACCTTCATCTATGGACCTGAGATGGTTAAATTATGCCATGCTTTTTGATTATCCTGACTTGTTTCCATTCTGGACTTCCATAAGATTCTGGCATTATTTTTGCACAGTCCTGGACTGAGTGGGAGAATTTATATTTATTATTTTTGTTTTACATAGCTTTAGTGAGGTATTTATTCAGGAAATAGCTACTCTAAATTCTTTTTTTAAATTTTTTAAAATGTTTTTAATTTTTATTAAAGATATTATTTGAGTTTTACAATTTCCCCCAATCTTGCTTCCCTCCCCCCACCCCCACCCCACAGATAGCACTCCATCAGTCTTTACTTTGTTTCCATGTTTTACCTTGATCCAATTTGGGTGTGATGAGAGAGAAATCATATCCTTAAAGAGAACAGAATTCTCAGAGGTAACAAGATCAGACAATAAGATATCTGGTTTTTTTTTTCCAAATTAAAGGAAATGGTCCTTGTACTTTGTTCAAACTCCACAGCTCCTTATCTGGATACAGATGATACTCTCCTTTTCAGACAGCCCAAAATTGTTCCCAATTGTTTCACTGATGGAATGAGCAAGTCCTTCAAGGTTGAACATCACTCCCATGTTGCTGTTAGGGTGTACAGTGTTTTTCTGGTTCTGCTCATCTCACTCAGCATCAGTTCATGCAAATCCCTCCAGGTTTCCCTGAAATCCCATCCCTCCTGGTTTCTAATACATATACCACATATATATATATATATATATATATATGCTAAGCCATTCCCCAATTGAAGGACATTTACTGGATTTCCAATTTTTTGCCACCACAAACAGGGCTACTATAAATATTTTTGTACAAGTAATGTTTTTACCCTTTTTCCTCATCTCTTCAGGGTATAGACCCAGTAGTGGTATTGCTGGGTCAAAGGGTCTGCACATTTTTGTTGCCCTTTGGGCATAGTTCCAAATAGCTCTCCAGAAGGGTTGGATGAGTTCATAGCTCCAGCAACAGTGTAATAGTGTCCCAGATTTCCCACATCCCTTCCAACAATGATCATTATCCTTCCTGGTCATACTGGTCAATCTGGGAGGTGTGAGGTGGTACCTCAGAGAAGCTTTAATTTGCATTTCTCTAATAATTAATGATTTAGATCATTTTTTCATATGGCTATGGATTACTTTGATCTCCTCATCTGTAAATTGCCTTTGCATATCCTTTGACCATCTGTCAATTGGGGAATGGCTTTTGTTTTAAAAATATGACTCAATTCTCTGTATATTTTAGAAATGAGTCCTTTGTCAGAATCATTAGTTGTAAAGATTGTTTCCCAATTTACTACATTTCTTTTGATCTTGATTACATTGGTTTTATCTGTGCAAAAGCTTTTTAATTTAATGTAATCAAAATCATCTAATTGGTTTTTAGTGATGTTCTCCAACTCTTCCCTAGTCATAAACTGTTCCCCGTTCCATAGATCTGACAGGTAGACTAGTCCTTGATCTTCTAATTTGCTGATAGTATTGTTTTTTATGTCTATGTCCTGAAACAATTTGGATCTTATCTTGGTAAAGGGTGTGAGGTGTTGTTTTAATCTGAGTTTCTTCCATACTAACTTCCAATTATCCCAGCAGTTTTTATCAAAGAGGGAGTTTTTATCCCAATGGCCAGACTCTTTGGGTTTATCAAACAGCAGATTACTATAATCCTCTCCTGCTTTTACACCTAGTCTATTCCACTGGTCCACCACTCTATTTCTTAGCCTATACCAAACAGTTTTGATGACTGATGCTTTATAATATAATTTTAGATCGGGTAGTGCTAAGCCACCTTTGTTTGCATTTTTTTTTTTCATTAAGCTCCTGGCAATTCTTGACGTTTTATTTCTCCATATGAATTTACTTACAATTTTTTTTCTAAATCATTAAAGTAATTTTTTGGAATTTTGATTGGTAGGGCACTAAACAGATAGTTTAGTTTTGGTAGAATTGTCATTTTGATTATATTAGTTCTCCCTATCCATGAGCAGTTGCTATTTTCCCAGTTATGTAAATCTGATTTAATTTGTGTGAGAAGTGTTTTATAATTGCTTTCAAAAAGATTCTGAGTCTGCCTTGGCAAATAGACTCCCAAATATTTTACACTGTCTGAGGTTACTTTGAATGGGATTTCTCTTTCTAGTTTTTCTTGCTGTTTCTTGCTAGACATATATAGAAAAGTTGAGGATTTATGAGGGTTTATTTTATAACCTGCAACTTTGCTAAAATTGCTAATTGTTTCCAGTAGTTTTTTTAGATGATTTCTTGGGATTCTCTAGGTAGATCATCATGTCATCTGCAAAGAGTGAGAGTTTTGTCTCTTCCTTCCCAATTCTAATTCCTTCAATTTCTTTTTCTTCTCTAATTGCTGATGTTAACATTTCTAATACAATTTTGAATAGTAGTGGTGATAATGGGCACCCTTGTTTCACCCCTGATCTTATTGGGAATGCCTCTAGCCTCTCCCCATTGAATATAATGCTTGTTGATGGTTTCAGATAGATACTGCTAATTATTTTAAGGAACAGTCCATTTATTCCTAAACTCTCTAGTGTTTTTAATAGGAATGGATGCTGTATTTTGTCAAAAGCTTTTTCAGCATCTATTGATATGATCATATGATTTCTGATAGGTTTGCTGTTGATATAATTGAGTATACTAACAGTTTTCCTAATATTGAACCATCCCTGCATTCCTGGAATAAATCCTACTTGATCATAATGTATTAACCTTGTGATGACTTGTTGTAGTCATTTTGCTAAGGTTTTATTTAGGATTTTTGTATCTATATTCATCAGGGAAATAGGTCTATAATTTTCTTTCTCTGTTTTAACTCTTCCTGGTTTAGGTAACAGTACCATGTTGGTCTCATAGAAAGAGTTAGGCAGAGTTCCATCTTTCCCTATTTTTCCAAAGAGTTTATATAGGATTGGAACCAATTGTTCCTTAAATGTTTGGTAGAATTTACTTGTGAATCCATCTGGCCCTGGAGATTTTTTTTAGGGAGTTCAGTAATGGCTTGTTGAATTTCTTTTTCTGAGATAGGGTTGTTAAGGTATTTAATCTCTTCTTCATTTAACCTGGGCAACTTATATTTTTGTAAATATTCATCCATTTCAGTTAGATTATCAAATTTATTGGCATAGAGTTGGGCAAAATAATGTTGAATTATTACATTAATTTCCTCCTCATTGGTGGTGAGTTCACCTTTTTCATTTATAATACTAGCAATTTGGTTTTCTTCTTTCTTTTTTTTAATCAAATTAACCAGAGGTTTATCAATTTTATTGGTTTTTTCATAATACCAACTTTTGGTTTTATTTATTAGTTCAATTTTTTTTGGCTTTTGATTTTATTAATTTCTCCTTTAATTTTTAGAATTTCTAATTTGGTATTTGATTGGGGATTTTTGATTTGTTCTTTCTCTAATTTTTTTAGTTGCATGTTAAGTTCATTGATTTTCTCTTTCTCCAATTTATTCATATAAGCTTTTAGAGCTATAATATATCACCTGAGAGTTGCTTTAAATGAATCCCACAGGTTTTGGTATGTTGTTTCATCATTATCATTATCTAGGATAAAATGGTTAATTCTTTCTATAACTTGTTTTTTGGTCTAGTCATTTTTTAAAATGAGGTTATTCAGTTTCCATTTTGTTCTGGGTCTATATCTCCTTGGCCCAGTATTGCATATGACTTTCATTGCATTGTGATCTGAGAAAGATGTATTCACTATTTCTGCCTTTCTGCAGTTGATCATTAGGTTTTTATGTCCTAGTACATGGTCAATTTTTGTATAAGTTCCATGTACTGCTGAGACAAAGGTATATTCCTTTCTATCCCCATTCAGTTTCCTCCATAAGTCTACCATATCTAATTTTTCTAACAATCTATTTACCTCCCTAATTTCTTTCTTGTTTGCTTTATGATTTGATTTATCTAGATCTGATAGCGGGAGGTTGAGGTCTCCCACTAGTAGAGTTTTGCTGTCTATGTCTTCCTGTAATTTTTTCAGCTTCTCCTCTAAGAATATGGGTGCTGTCCCACTGGGTGCATATATATTCAATATTGAAATGACTTTATTGTCTATGGTACCTTTTAGGAGGATAAAGTTTCCTTCCTTATCTCTTTTAACGCTATCTATTTTTGCTGCTTTGTCTGAGATAAGGATTGCTACCCCTGCTTTTTTTACTTCAGCTGAGGCAAAATATATTTTGGTCCAACCTGTTACCTTTACTCTATATGTATCTCTCTGCTTCAAATGAGTTTCTTGTAAGCAGCATATTGTAGGATTCTGGTTTTTAATCCACATGTTTTAAGGGAGAGTTCATCCCATTCACATTCAAGGTTATGATTACTAATTCTTTATTGCCCTCTGTGCTATCTTCCCTCTGTTTGTATTTTCCCCCTTTACCCCCTTTTATCCATATTCCCCAGTATTTTGTTTTTGAATACCACCCCCTTCAGTGTGTTTGCCCTCCTATATCACACCCTCCCCTTTCTTTCCCGTTTCCCTTTTTCCCTTCTTTTCCTTTTGTTATATCCCCTTATTTCCCCCACTCCCCTTCCCTTTCTCCATCCCCCCTCCCCTTTTCCCCTTTTAATACTTGAAAGGTTAGATGTTTTATAAGTTAATTGAGTATGTGTAGGTTGACTTTTAGCCAAGTCTGATGAGAAGAAGATTCAGCTGTTTCTCATCTGCTCCCTTCTTCCCCTCTATTACCATAGGTTTTTTTGTACCTCTTAGTGTAATGAGATTTGTCCCATTCAATCCCCTCCCTCCTCCCGTCTCTTTATTGTCCCCCTTTTTTAGGGAGGTAGTGTATTTTTTTAGATCATTCTATCTAGGTCATAGAAAATTATGAGTGTCTGTCCCTTCTAGTTCAGTATATTCTATTGAATAGAGTCAAAATTCCTGAGAGTTATTAGAGTCTTTCTCCCAAGTGGGGTTAAAGCCAGTTACATCCCATTAGATCGCAGTCTCATGGATAGGTCATGGATGTCCATCATTTCTGGCTAGGTATATTCTGTCTGTTAGGGTTACATTTCTCAGGATTTATGAGAGTCTCTTCCCCCCCCACCCCCCCATGCTGGGATATAGCTAGTTTCTTCTTCCTGGATTGCACTTTTTTCCTTTTACTGCCACCCCCCCCTTTTTTTACCTTTTCATGTGTCTCTTGAACCTCTTGTTTGATGTCCAAATTTTCTGTTAGCTTTGGTCTTTTCATCAGAAAATTTTGGAATTCTTCCATTTCATTAAATGTCCATCTTTTTCCCTGGAAGAGAAGGCTCAGCTTTGCAGTAAAGTAGATTCTTGGCTGTATTCCAAGCTCCTGTGCCCTTTGAAATATCCCGTTCCAGGCCCTTCGATCCCTCAAAGTTGATGCAGCCAGGTCCTGCGTGATCCTTAATATGGCTCCTTGATATTTAAATTGTTTCTTTCTGGCTGCTTGAAGGATTTTCTCTTTTATCTGATAGTTCTGCAGTTTGGCCACAACATTCCTTTGTGTTTTCATTTTAGGATCTTTTTCTGGTGGGGATCGATGTACTCTTTCAATAACTACTTTGCCCTCCGATTCGATGATGTCAGGGCAGTTTTCCATCACTAGATCCTGTAATATTAAGTCCAGGCTGTTTTTCTCTTCAATGTTTTCAGGAAGTCCTATAATTTTCAGGTTGCCCTCCTGGATCTATTCTCAAGGTCAGTGGTTTTGTTGATAGGTATTTTACATTTGCTTCTATTTTTTTCTATTTTTTTGATTTTGTTTAACTGACTCTTGCTGTTTCATGGAGTCATTAGTTTCTGTAGACTCCATTATTTTTTGGGGGGAGGAGTTTTCTTCATTAACCTTTTTCAACTCCTTTTCCAATTGGTCAATTCTACTTTTTAAAGAGCTTTCCATTTGACCAATTGAGGTTTTGAGAGAATTAATTTCTTTTTGCATTTGCTCGTTTGAGGATGTGAGAGAATTATTCTCATTTTGAAATTGTCCAATTGATGATCTGAGAGATTTATTCTCCTTTTGTGTTTGTCCAATTGTACTTTCAAAGGGATTAATTGTCTCTCCCAAATTTTTGAGCTCCTTCCTTATTTCTTCAAGGGAGTCTTTCTGTGCTGGAGACCAGATTGTATTCTCCTCAGAGGTTCCAGGTCTCTCTGATTTGGGGTCTTTCCCTTCCAGGAATTTTTCTATGGATCCACCTTTCTGCTGACCCTTCTTCATTATGCTAAGACCTTGAGTTGGGGGGGGGGCTGGTTCACCTGGGCTTGAGATCACTGAAGGCTTTACTGAGTGCAGTTTCTCTGGCTGGCCAGTAGAAGGTGCTGGTTGCCCTCTCTGGGGTGTCTGTGACCTTGGTTTGGAGGTCTTCTCCCTTTGCCCGAAGGCAGGAGTTGGAAGTATTGAATTCTTTTGCCTTCAATCAATGGTGGGCTTTACCCTGGCCTGAGGTCATTCCTCAGCTGGGCTGGTTCTTCTGCTCACACACCTGGGCCTGAGGCAGTAGTAATTTGCCTTTGTTTGAGGAGATGCCTCTGTGCAATGGGGTTGTGCCCTCAGAGTTTTTCAGACCCAAGAAGCCTAGGGATAGTGTCTGCAGTTCTCCTGCACCAGAACTCTTCCCCCAGCCTGGTTCCCGAGCTCCAGGGGGACAGCACCAACACCAGCGCCTCTGCTTCCCCGTGGACCCAAGCCCCTTTCGTCCAGCCCCACATCTGATCCAGCAGGTCCGGCTCTCAGGCCCTCAGACTCCCGGTTCCAATTCAGCTGTTAATCTGGCTGATCCCAGGCTGCGTCTCCCTTGGAGCCCAGACTCACCTGCCGGTACTCAGCCAAGGCTGCTGCGGGAGCCAAATCCTGAGGTAGATCTTCCTCTCCTGGCTTTTCTTTTTGGGTTTACTGGTTTGGCTTTCTTTTAAGAGGTTTTTTTCATGTGATAGATGGGGAAGAGATCAGGAGACTTTAGAACTGTGCCTGTCTTCTCTCTGCCATCTTGGCCGGAAGTGCTACTCTAAATTCTATTGCATCTTTATTGTCCCACAATCCTCTCCTGATTCATAGGGGCCACATGTTTCTGGGTAAGTCTTTCATCATATCATTCCTCTTAGAAACTCTCTAAAATTTATAACACTACAGAATGGCTCTAATTGCTTTGATAGAGGTATTTTCCCTATTCAAGAATTATTTCTATATCAATAGAATCCCAATGAAAGTCCATATCCATATCTTTTGCCAACATGGCAGGACAAGAGAAAAACAGGCATGGATGTATTGCTACCTGAATCATTCAAGGGACCTTCCCAAATTGATGAGATAACAGATCTATTTGAATATCCTACATATCTAAGAAATTTTATTAATACAACATTGGGTCAATGGTTTTATTGTTATTTGATAAGAAACTTTATCCATCAAAGTTAATTAGTATTTGCTCTGTAACAAGAACTTTATAGTGTTACCTGATCCACTGAAAAAGTTAAGTGACTTTTCTAGGGTGACAAAGTTGGCATGTGTCAGAAGCAGAACTTATACATGTATCTTCCCTAGCTTGAGTCTAGCTCTTTTATATTAATATCTGTACAATATAGATATATACAAGATGTATAGAGGAGCCCACAAATACACATGTACAAATATATCTCTACATGTGTATACTTGTTTACAAGTGAATTAAATATAATGCAGTATGAATCTATGTATTGTATATAGCAGCACATGTATACATACATATATGTATCTAAATTCTTCATTAAACATATATGATTTATTTCATTTAATATCTCTATTGTTATATTATCCAAATCAATTGTATCATATCAACATATATGCTATAGTGTACTGATATATTAGATGATATATAATATTATATTGGCATGAAATACATCATAGTGTAGCAGATAGAGAGAACTGTCCTCAAAGCTGGGAATGGGGAGTTAAAGTCTTTCTATATATATTTACTAACACAGTCAGGACTCCATACATTTAAGCAACTACCACTATAGAGGAGTAGAAATTTGGAATTACATTCCAAGAATTTCCAATATAATCAGAAATGAAACAAGGATGCCCTTTAGCACTATTACTATTAATTATAGTATTAGAAGTTCTAGTTATAGCAATAAGAGAAGAAAAAGAAATTGAAGGAATCAGTATTGCTAATGAGGAAGCAAAAATTTCACTCCTTGCAGATGATATGATGGCATACTTAGAGAATCCAAGACAATCATCTAAAAAAACTCCTTGAAACAATTAAATTCAACAAAGTAGTAGGATAGAAAATAAACCCACATACATAATTAGTATTTCCATATATGAACAACAAAGCCCTAGAGCAAGAGATAGTAAGAGAAATTCCATTTAAAATAACTATAGACAGCATTTAATACTTGGGAATCTACCTCCCAAGAGCAACTAAGAAGCTGTATGAACACAATTATAAACCACTTCTCAGCCAAATAAAATCAGATCTAAATGGAAAAATGTCAAATACTCATGGTTAGGTCAAGCTAATATAGTAAAAATGACAATTCTACCCAAATTAAATTTCTTATTCAGTGCCATACCAATTAAACTACCAAATAATTACTTTCCTGAACTAGAAAACTAATAATAAAATTCATCTGGAGTAACAAAAGGGCAAGAATAGCAAGGCAACTGATGAAAAAAATGTAAAGGAATGTGGCCTAGCTCTACCAGGTCTAAAAATATACTATAAAGCAGCAGTCATCAAAACTGTTATTGGTTAAGAAATAGAATAATGGATCAATGGATTAGGATAGGTTCAAAAGAAGTTCCAGCAAATGACTACAGCAATCTATTATTTGACAAACCCCAAAATATCAATTGCTGGGATAAGAACTCATCTGACAGAAATTGTTGAGAAAACTGGAAAATAGTATGGCAAAAACTAGGAATAGACCCAAGTCTCACCCCCTGTACAGAAATAAGATCGAAATGGGCACAGAATTTAGACATAAAAAGTGACACCAAAGATAAATTAATAGACCAAGAAAAAACTCTATGTATCTGATCTATGGAAACAGGATACATTTATGACCAAACAAGAATTAGAGCACATTATAAACTTCAAAATTTTGATTATATTAAGTTAAAAAGGTTTTGCTCTAATAAAAATCAGTGCTGCCAAAATTAGAAGGAAAGCAGAATTCTGGAAAACAATCTTCACAACTAGGAGTTCTGATACAGGTCTCACTTCTAGAATATATAGAGAATTGCATCACATTTATAAGGTCACAGGTCATTCCCCAACTGATAAATGGTCAAAGGATATGAACAGACAGTTTTCAAATGAAGAAACTATAGCTATATTTAATAATATGAAAAAATGCTCCAAATTATTATTGATTAGAGAAATGCAAATTAAAACAACAATGAGGTATCACCTCACACTTATTAGATTGACCAAGATGAGAAAAAAAGGGTAAAATGATCAATGTTGGAGAGTTGTGGGAGGATTGAGACATTAATGCACTGCTGGTGAAGTTGTGAACAGATCCAACCTTTCTGGAGAGCGATATGGAACTATGTCTAAAGAGCAATAAAACTGGTTGTACCCTTTGATCCAGCAATTCCAATTCTAGGACTATATCTAGAAGAATTTTTTTTTTAAAAAAGGAAAAAGCCCTACATGTTGTAAAATATTCATAGCAACTCTTTGTAGTGTCTAACAATTTGAAATTGAAGGGATGTCCATCAATTGGGAAATGGCTACAAGTTATGGTATACTATGAATACTTTGTAATGTTATTATTCTCTAAGAAATCATAAATGGTCAGACTCTAAAGAAGCATGAAATAATTTACTGGATCTGATGCTGAATGAAGGGAGTAGAACCAAGAGAACAATGTACACATCAACAACAACATTATGAGATGAACAACCTTGATGGAAGCAGCTCTTCTCAGCAGTTTAGAGAGCTAAAATAACTGTATTAGACTGGCTATGAACTATGTTCTCCCCATCCAGAGGAAGAAAAAGAAAAGAAAACAAAATATACACAAAAAACCCCTTTCAGAATCTGATGAACACTTTATAAAAATTTTCTCTTCTGTATCTCTTTCCCTTAATCCTAATTCCTCATATCAAAAATAACTAATCTATAAACATGTTTATCAAATTATTTATGTAAAATTCTAACCTGAGTATTCACTGCTGAGGGTAGGAGGGTGGGAAGGGAAGGCATAAGGAAATTTAGTATCTTAAAAATATACATGTGCATTTGGATGAAAATAAATAGTTTTTTTTAAAAAAACAAAGGAATTGTATTCCAGAAGGCAAAAGATTTGGAATTAAAACTGAGAATAATTTATTCAGGAAAATAGCTAAGTATATTGCTATGGGGTAAAAAATGAATCTTTAATGCAATAGAAGACTTCTGAGCATTCCTAATAAAAAGACCATAACTGGGAGAAATTTCAAATCCCAAATGTACAGGTGAAGAGAAACCATAGGGAAATATTGGGAAAGAGGAGAAAAGGAAGAAGGGGGGATTAGAGAGTAGGTTAAAGGGGGGAATAATTAGTCTCAAGCCAAACAAACTCTAATGATGCTCAAAAATATTTATTATTTTTAAATACATGGAAATCTAAGGGAGTGTTTATATATAGGGCAGTAACTGAATGAATAATGATGTATAAATGTTTTGAAGTAATACCTGCTGAGCTCTTATCATTATAATGACCAGCCATAATTCCAAAGGACTAATAATGGATCATGCTACTCCTGATAGAGGGTTGAAGAACATGGAATAAAAAATGAAATAAATGTTTTTCTTTGAACACTTTTAGTGCAGAAATTTGTTTTGATTTGTTATACATGTTAGTCATGGATTTTGTTTTTATTCCATTTTCAACTGGTGATGGGGTGGGTAGGAGTTTGAGAAGGAAAATTTTGGCTGTTTAAAAGGAAATATTTTTTAAAAATAAAAATAGATTAACTAGCTTCCTTCAAAGCTCAGCTCAAGTGCCCACATAAACTCTATACTGATCATGTCAATAGTTAGTGCCTTCCCAAATTACTTTGCATTCACTTTGCTTATATATTATATTGTCTAATCTTTCTACATGTTATTTTCTCTCTTTGCATCATTTTGTTTTTGAATTTGTATCTCCTCCCCACCTACCCAACACTTATTACATAGCTTTCACATTATGGAAGCTTAATGAATGGATGATCGATTTTCTGAATGACTGAAGATTTCACATGTGTATGAATAAGTATGAGATGCAGTCAGACATGACAGAGACAAATGAGAGATGCAGTTGATCTCCAGGAGAAATTTTTTTGAATAAGAACACTTTTTAGCTGGAAACATCAAGAAAGGTTTCATGGAGGAGACTGAACATAAGCTAAAGTTGGAAGAAAGAGATGTATTCTAGAGGTTGCAGAGGAGTTAAAAATCATATTTCAAGAATAGGGGAAGACCTGGTACTTGATTTTTTTTGTTTTGTTTTTAGGTTTTTGCAAGGTAAATGGGGTTAAGTGACTTGCCCAAGGCCACACAGCTAGGTAATGATTAAGTGTCTGAGGCTGGATTTGAACTCAGGTCCTCCTGACTCCAGGGCCAGTGATCTATCCACTGTGCTACCTAGCTGCCCCAAGACCTGGTACCTGAATGCAAGAAGATAGGAGAGGACATGATGAGAGGGTTGGACAATGAGGGAGAGTTACTAACTCCCTCTCCTTCTACTCTTTTGGGGAGAACCAATTATGAGCCAAAACTGATGTCTCAAATAATTTGTCAGTGATGCGCAAGGGTTTAATAATCTGAAGAGAGGAGAAAAGGGAGCCTGGACTCACTTCTCCGACCCCCTCATTTAGAGGTCAGATTGTCCCAGAATTGCATCTCATATAGACTGTATACATAGAACCAGAGGAGAAAAGTTAGTAGAAATGGTAAAATTGAGAAGAAGAAGATTTTGGATTGATGTTGAAAAACTTCCTAGAATTAGCGTTGTCCAGAAGTAGAACCATATGTTTAAAAGGTTGATGAGTCTCCATGGCTGAATAGCTTTGATGACCACTTGTCAGACTCTGATGGGGGATAGGTAGGATCCTGATTAGTTATGGAGGGGATGAGCTTTTTGCTTAGCTTCCTTCCAACCATGATACTCTGTGATTTTTTTTTTGACTTGGTCAGAATTCAAGTATTTTTTTCATTTTTTATTAAACAACAAATTAAAAAAAAGATATTGCTTAAAATGAGGTCGAGGACATTGTCCCAGAAAACTTGTGAATGAGGGAACTCTCTTTACCAACACATATTGGCACCTTTCCTGAAATTTTTAGTCATTATTGTCTACAAACTGAGAGGTTAACCAATTTTCCCAGAGTCACATAATTTCAGAGGCACAACTTGAACCTAGGTTTTCCTGACCCTGAGCCATGCTTCCCATTCTCTATGATTCACTGTGTTTAATAAAAACCAAAACATCATTTGAGTCAGTTATCATGCTAGGCATTTTCAGACAACTAAATCATAAAAAACCCAGAACTAGTGTTATCTGAACTCCCCTAAACTGAGCTATTCTTTTGTTTGCTTCTGGTACTGTCTTCCTCTCCATTTTCTACCTCCACCCCCTTGCAGGGCTTTGATCCCATCCCCAGACATCAGGACCCGTACGGAGCCTTTGACTTTCCAACAGCACTATTGCAGCCTTGTGCTCTTACAAGAGCAAACATGATAATCCTAGCCAAGCACAACTTTCTGGTTTTGGAGGAGAGAGGATTTGAAAGGCTTAGTCAGAAGATATCACATCACTCCTAGAGAAACACATTTCAAAAAAGCCAACAATAAACAAGCGTGACTAGGGGCTTGAGGGAGGGCAGGGATGAGGTCAGAAAGGCAAATATGTCATGAGCAGTGTAGACTATAGACTTAAGTAGAATGGGTAACTCTCTGTTATACTTGGTGAGCATTGAGAGGGGCTACCAGCAGTCTCTTCTACTCTAGGATATCTCCTTAATGCCTGTCACTGTGCCAGAAATTTCACCACTGAAGTTCTACTCTTTTGTTTTTTAGGCTTTTCTATATCAGGTAAAAGTATTTTTTTTAACCACTGACATATTATTTCAGAACATTAGATACCATAGCTAGAGTGGACTTTCAACGATATCAGTATATATCAGAACACATGTCACAATAATATTAGAGCATAAACAATTTGAGCTGGAAGGACCATAGGTATTGCCTAGTCCCACCCTGTCTCATTTGACAGATGACTCCTAATAAAATACAAATCGAGCCTGTAACTGTTCCTGAATTTCCACTGATTGATCTTTGATCCTTGAAAGCTCCAACTACAGGGTTCTTTCCACAGTGTCACTGTATCTTCCAAAGAGGTTGTCCTCTGGAAAGAATGACTGAGAATAGTAGAGGCCTGAAGACCTGGAACTCCTTTCCATTATTTTCTAGGGTAGTTGAGGGAAAGTGATATTCTAGAATGGTCTAGAACTCTGACTTTTTTGTCCATTGTTTGAAGTTATCTGAACTCTCTATGCCACTTTGGAGCTGCCACTGAGTAGTCCATGTCACCGACAGATGGAACGTTTGTTGACGGTTCTGTGACAGCTTGAAAACTTGTCTCCTACCCCTGAGTTGAGGCCGTTCTGCCTCGTCCTCCATCTGGCATCTCATTTTAAAACTAGCAGAACAACTCGAGTGAAGCAATTTCGACTTTTTCCATCTGTGCAGAGTTAATTAAGAGGGTAATGAGAGCTCTGAATGAATAAGCCCTGCATTAATTCAAGATATGATTAAGAGAAACATTTCCAAAATATATCTATATATGTTATTTGTGTATGTGTGTGTATGAAGTGTATGTGTAATATATATATGTGTGTGAGTGTGGATGTAAGACAAGGTCTTTCTATTTGTATGTAAACAAATGGAGACCTGAATAATGGCTGCAATTGATTCCAGGAAATATGGCAGTCAGAAGACAATTTCTCTTTTCCCATGTAGCAAATATATAGAACAGGTTTAGAGGGAAAGGTTCAAATAATAGAACTTAGTATGGTTGGACTTTTTCTCCTCATTGCCAAAGCTGTTTTGTTTTATTCATTTGTCTCACTTGTGTCTAACTCTTCATGACCTCATTTAGAATTTTGTTGGTAGAGATATTAGAGTAGTTGGTCATTTCCTTCTCCAGGTTATTGAATAGAATTCAGTATAGGAAACTGAGGCACACAGGGTTAAGTGCCCAAAGCCACACAGCTATCAGTGTCTGAAGTCAGATTTGAACTCAGGAAGATGAATCTTTCTGACAACTTTGCCACCTAAAGGTCCAAGTTTAGAGGAGACAAAAATAGCAAGTTTGTTCAAAGCAGTAACTGTGATAAAAGGATTTGGTGAAAACTAGTTCTGGCTGATCAATGGAAGGAATTCAGAGGGTCATTGGGTAATTACCATTCAGCAATGAAGATACATGACTCCTGACTACTAGGATCCTCAAATTTCCTGAAGAGGCATATCTAGGAAAATAGAGAAAGACTCAGGAGCTGCTGTCAAAGATTCAGCTCTTATTATCCTTATGACCCTGGATTAGCACTTTGTCACCCTTTCTTGTTAGCTGGATTTACGATCTCTAGAAGCTTAGGAGAACCCACTTCATGTAATCTCAGTGATACAGATGCACAGTAATGGGATGGCAAAACACTGGTATAGAGAAAATCATCTAAGTGATTCCTCAAAGTCATACTGCTCTATCCCATAGAGGTTTCACCAGCTAGTTCTTTTGTTTTCCTGGGGTGGGGGAGAGGGGTGGTGAGAGCAATCTAAGTTGACTCTGTAGTTTAAAGGATAATAAAGGAAATGCTGACATAGAAGCATGGGTATATTGCTCTTATAAAGCCTTAAAATGGTGCCTTCTTCAGAGTTATTTGCAATATCTGCTGCTTTCCTGTGCTAGGAATCAAATGCTGTCTCCTTGACCTTGGCTAAGATCATCCAGTTCAATTTGGTTCTATTATTTCTACAATTTTACTTAGAAAGAGCCTCACGGAGTGACTAATCTATCATGGTTTCCCTTGGAATGTTCCAAAGAACCTTGAGTGGGATGAAGACTAGGCTGATGATGAACCTTTATTAAGGACCCACTATGTGCAATATCTCATGTTATTTGCTGCCAGTAAAGAGAAGAAAAATTCTAGTCCTGTTCTCCAAGAAGATTCTAATCTACTAGGAGTCCTTACAATACATATGCTTCCATACTTCAGAGATTGGCAGTTTAATCAATGATGATTCTCCTCCTACCAGTCAAAATTGAAAGCCATTTACAATTTAACAGATAGTTTTTCTGAGTTGTTTTGGCTTAAAAATCATGAACCAATGGGTGATTAATTTCTTTTTATTTAGGCTGGTCCTTAAATGATAGATATATAGTGTATCACTGTACCTATAATTGGTACCTTACAGCTTGGTAGACCCTGCCAGAGTTTTTGCTTTTCAGGATCCATGATAACTTTCTGCACCAGAGAAAGCATTCTCTTAGAATCACAGTGAATAATTGTAGTACCATGGAAAGAAAACTGACCTTGGATTGATAGCATGAGAGTCCATATCCTACCTCTGTCTCTTACTTATTTTTTGGGAAAGTATTTAAAATGAGGAATTTAAACTTGATGACTTCTAAGGTAAAGATCCTATAAGAACGTGCAAATTAGTGGGTAATTGAGGCAAAAGAAGCAGGCAGGAAAATGCACTAGGAAAATTTAAGGAGGGGGACAACCGTTTCAGATGGGGGGGAGACTAAGGAAGGTTTCATAAAAGAGGTGGTATCTGAGTGAAATCTTGGATGAAGAAGATTTTTGTGGGTAGAGGTGAGGAATAAATATGTTTCAGGCATCTGTGCTATTCTGTGTGAATACATGGATATGAGAGACAACATTTCTAGTTTAGAGAATGACTGCTAAGTCACGTTAACTGGGACATTAATGGAATTATAGGGAAAGGAAGCTGGAAATGTAGGAATCAGAGGTGGGATTTGAAAACTTTAACTCCAGAACCAATGTCCTTTCCATAGTACTGCACTAAGTAGGGTAGATCTAGGTTATGGAAGGTCTCTTAAATGTCAGGCTAAGGAACTTGTAGTTTACTAAAAATCAATAGGGAGCCCCCAAAAGCTTTTGAGTTGGTGAGTATCATGGTAAGACTTGTACATTAAGAACATTGGATTAAGAATGGATTAGATGAAGATGGTGAGGTGGAAGGGCAGGAGATACTGAGGCAGAGAGATCAGGTAGGAGGCAATTCCAAGGAATTAGCTAAGCAATGATGAGGCTTGGACTAGGTTGGTGATAATAGAAAGGAGGCATAAGATATGAGATATTAAAGAGGTAGAAAATGACAGGATTTAGCCACTGAATGTGTGTGAAGCTGAAGGAGAGGGAAGAATCAGAGATGACTAAAGTTTGAAGTCTGCATGACTAGGAGAATGATGGTGTCATCTAAAGGAATAGGGGAGAGAGAAACCAAGAAGAGGTCCAGATTGGGGATGAATGAGTAATGAGTTGAGTTTTGGGCATGTGGGATTGAGCTGGTAATGATGCATATTTATAAAGCATTTTGGAGCTTGCAAAGCCCTTACACATGATATTTCATTGGATCTTTACAACAGTATTGTGAGGTACCATCATACTCACTTTATAGATAAGGAAACTGAGGCTTATTGAGATTAAAGGACTTGTCCAGGATCACACAACCAGGAAGTGATTAATGAAGAATTTGGATCCAAATCATACAGAAAGCTAGATGACCTATTGGATAGAATGCTGGACCTTGAGTCATAAAGACCTGAGTTCAAATCTAGTCTCATTGATTTCATGAAAGTAATAGGCTAATGTTTATATAGTGCTTACCATATGTCAGACATCATGCTAAGCATTTTACAATATTCTCATTTGATTCCCATTTTACAGATGAGGAAGTTAAGTTTAACTGAGCTGCCTAGGGCCCCACAACTATCAGGCTGACTTGAACTCAGATCCTCCTAACTCTAGGCCCAGTGATCTATGTACTGTGCTCTTCTAATCTTCATTTTCCAACGTGGTTGCTTCAGTTTGGTCCAATAAACTTCTTCACTGTGCCTTCAACATGTTTTTGTCCTTTCTAGTCTCTGTATCATTGTACCTCTGCTCATTTGGGGACACAAGATAGGCCACTACACCTTTCTAAATTTCAGTTATCTTACCTATAAAATGGGCATAAGAATATTTTAATTACCTCTTTCCACAAGATAAATGGAAATAACTATGTAAATAAGGACTCTGATTATTATCATCTACCCTCATATCATATGTCATCTCAATCCTGACCCTGGCTTATTCCCTGTTTTTTCCAAAGAAGACTGTAGGTGGCTTGTCAGAATTTCTTTCATCAGAACACTGTCTTGTGGAGATGCTTTTACCTCTAGGAACCCATTGATTCACCATTCTAAATGACTGTAATTACCACAAATGATAAAATAGCAGCTTTACCAGTTTTCTTTATCCTTGCCAATTTGCATATGTAAATGTACTAACATCCTAGATCAACTCTGGGCTGGCTCCCCAAGATGTTTTCTTTGATATTTATCCAGTTTCCTCTTACTACAACCAAAGAATGGTCTTGACATCGGGATGGGTCTGTATTTTGCTGACTGTATGACACCAGAATTGTCTGAGCTATTTGAGGAAATGTAGAGATACTGTGTAGGTATGTTTAGTCTATTGGGCCAGTATGTGGGTATCCCTTTTTTATTCATATTCTTAGAGAAACCTATGATTTTATTGATGTGGCTAGTTTTTTTGATGGTGTAAATTTTGACCCTTCCTTTGTCCTTTGTCATTTTTATCCTTCTTTCCCCATAAAACCTCACTTTTTTATTGCTGACAAATACTTTGATGGCTCCATGATCTCACTGATGTCAGCATTACTTCCATAGACATAGATCAAAACTCAAACCTATCTTTTCATCTAGTCTGGCTCTTGCCCACATCCTCATATAAATCTTCCACATGGAATCTATTCAATAGACCAGAGTGATGGTAGTCTTACAACATTAAATGGGAAGAGAATTTGGAAAAATTATCCAACCCTTTTATTTCACAAGATTGGTAAACTGAGACCTAGAAAGGAAGAGTGACTTACCCAAGAACTCAGGTCTTCTCAACATCTAAAGTAGTGCCCTTCTTTTCTCTCACACAAGCCACTTCTCTCAGTTGCAACTTCACAATTCATATTCTCTAAGATCCAATACAAATTCTCTCCATCTACTTCTCTCTTCCTTTTTATTTTAAAATGAAATCTGCTGACCTAGCCTGAAATGTTTTAAGCATGGCTCCCCAATCAAAGTTCAAAGCCTCTCTGTTCCTGCTTGTGTGTTATCTTCAAAAAAGCTCTTTCCCATTGGCGCTGTCCTGGCAGGTTTTGTGCTGTCCCTTAAATAGAAATTGCCAGGCCAGCTAAATGTTGCCTTTCAACTTTTACAATAAATATCTGACAGAGGAGAAAATAAGGAAAGAAGCAGGCAGGGACTGATCCTCCTTGTCATCTGCTATAGCCTTGGCACTGGGGGCTTCGTCAGTCCATTAGCTATTGTTAATTTCCTTGTTCTCCATGGCAAAAGGGGGGCATAATTGGCAGAGTTGCTAGAAATATCACCTAAGTGGGGTGATTCACACTCAAAGCTGTCAGAGTGATATGAGCTCATTAAGAAAGCATCTTCTCAAACCACCCAGTGAAAGAAGAGGCTCCATAGCCCATCTTTCCAATCTCTCCTCTCTTCCTTGATTGTGTGACCTTCTGCCATCAGCTGGGAGCACACACAGTCCATCTCCCTGGCCAGCTATAATTTCAAAGGAACAGGGAGACTGATGGTCTGTAATCAGCTCAAACACAATTGGCTATCTGCCCCCCCTCCTCAAAAAAAACTTCAACAGGCCAAGCTTGTACCAAGGAAATAGACAGAGATAAATACAAAATGAGTATAAAAATGCTGCCAATTTATAGATCATTATGGGGACAGCAGGAAAAACATACACACTCAGAATATAATATATTTCACTTCTTTCCCATACCCTTTACCAGCCAGAAAGAAACAAAGAAAAAGGATAGAAAAATAAAGGCTTGGACCTTGTTTAATGCTGAACTATAAAGGAAGTTAGGAGTGAGAAGGAAGACAGTTGTATTTGAAGTCAGGAAATATGTAGGCTCAAATCCTTGTTCTGACAATTACCAGGGTTATCACATTGAAGATTTCATTATTTTAAAGAAAGTGCATTGTAAACTTTAAAGCACCATAGATATGGGAATTATCATTGCTATTTGTTTAGTGGTTGAGATGAGAGAAGATTGAAGAGAGAGAGAGAGGGGAAGACATGTCATTTCCTTAGTATCGTAGTATTCTGAACTAGAAGGAAATCATTTAGTTCAACTCCTTCCGTATGTATGCCCAACTGGTTTCTCCACCTACAGTCTTTCCTGGATCAAATCCATCTTTCACATAGTGCCAGAATAGTTTTCCTAAACTACTGTCATGTTATTCTTGAATTATAAAATCTTCAGATAATTCTCAAGCTTCTTAGCTTGGCATTTGAGACCTTCAAAAACATGAGCCCACCTTACCTTATTTCATTCTTTCCACAAACATAAAACAATCTCCTCAATGTTACTCATGCTCCATTTTTGGAGTGGGGGAAGATGACCACATTTTTGATGATTGCTTCCCAATCTAAGCTAATACAGGGAATATTTATTTATTTAAATACATGCTATCTACAAGTCTCTAACCTCCTAAAATTAAAAGGCAAAAAGAAAACCAATCTCAACTTTCAAACAGATTATGTTCTTCTAAAGCAAAACTGATGAGAAAGCGAGGATTATCAAGGGGATTAGGAAAGTTTGTCTATAGGAGAAGAAAATGGCCCCTAAATTGAACCCATAGGATCTCCGGATTTTAAGAAGCCAATCTACAGAGGGAGTACATCTCAGGAATGTGGGACAGGCCAATCAAAGATACAGAGGTGGAGATGGAATTTTGAATTTGAGAAACAGCAAATTGATCAGTTTGGCTGTAATATAGGATGTGTGAAGAAGAGTAACATGAAATAAACCTTAGAAAATAAACTAGATTCAGACAGTGAGAACTTTAAATGCCAAGTCAGAGACTTTGCATTTTATTCTAGAACATAACTTTTTAGCCTGTGGTCCATGGATGCTCAAATGGAATGACTTCAGAGGTTCTATGATCTAGGATGGAAAAAAATTGCATTTATTTTGATATAGGATTTGTTTCCTTTATAATCATTTCTATATTTTATTTTATGCAATTAAAAACCTTTCTTCTGAGAAGGGGTCCATAGACTTCACCAGACTGTTAAAGAAATCTCTTGACATCAAAAAGGTTAAGAATCCCTATATGCTCTCCTCCGTTTGTTCAGCTCAAGTATCACTTAATCCATTAAACCCTCTCTGGATATTTTACATCCAAAGGATTCTTCTTTTGTGGGAACCCACTCCGATTTCCCCATCCTTTCCTCCAATTGCCACAGCTACTTAAGATCCAGAAAAGAAAGTTCTCACCATAAAAATCCCTGGCACTTTCAAATGTTAGAAACAGATATGGATTTGTCAAAGGCAATGACTTCAAAGAAGATATATTGCCATCTGTTTTACTGCCACACCCTAAGAATCACTGGATCTATCTGACTTGTAACTGAAAATTCATCTATGTTGGATTACCCTATTAGAATATAAATTTCTTAAGATTAGGGAGGTAATCTATCTGTTTAGCTTGTGCTTTGTACATAATAAATGTTTAATAAATATTTTTTCATCCAATTTCTCCTATTACTCCTTCTGAGCTTCTTTAACCATTGTCCTACCATATATATGCAATTTAGAATTTGATTGTTCTCCATCTCCTCTTAGTTACTATGCCTTCATTTTATTAATTATTTCCTATTTATTTTATAGCTTGCTTTGTGTGTATTTGTTATCTCCCCAGTAGATTATAAAGTCCTTGAAGCCAGTAATTGTTCATTTTTAAGTTTTTAATTTTTTCTAATTACATGTAGAGATTTTCAACATTCATTTTTGTAATATTTTCTCCATTCCTCCCTTCCTTCCCCTAGACAAAAAGCAATCTGATCTAGATAACACATGCACAATTATATTGCAAATCTTTCCATATTAGTTATGCTATGAAAGAAGAATTTGAACAAAAAAGAAAAATCAAGAGAGAGGAAAAAAAAGTGAAAATTATGCTTTGATTTGCTTTCAGACTCCATAATTCTTTCTGTGGATATGGATGGCATTTTCTATCTCAAGTCTTATAGAATTGTTTTTGATCCCTGTATGGCTGAGAAGAGCTCGCTCTATCATTGTTGATCATTACACAATGTTGCTGTTACTGTGTACAGTGTTCTCTGGTTCTGTTCGCTTAACTCAGCATCAGTTCATGCAAGTCTTTCTAGGTTTTTTTGGAAATCCAGCCTCTCACCATTTCTCATAAAACAATAATGTTCTATCACACACATATGCCACAACCTGATCAGCCATTCCTCAATTGATGGGTATCTTCTCAGTTTCCAATTCTTTGCTCCCATGGAAAGCTATTTTTTGCTCAATTGGTGCCATTCTTTTAGAATACTTTTCATTTTTCTAAGTGTTTCCCAAATATCACCCTTTAAGTCAAATAATACAACTACTATTAGTCTCATTTTGCCAGTGAAAAATGACTGAAGATCACAGTAAAGTGACATGTCACAGGATAAGCAATTAGTAAGTGATGCATGCAGGTTCTGACCCCTGGTGTACAGTTTTCAGGTTAGTCCTCTTTCCCCTCCCTGACATGGGAATTAGGTGAACCACACAGACTTTTTCTTGTTATTCAATTCTGGATCAGCTCAGTTTCTTTTCTCTTCCATTATGGATCTTGTCCAATTTTTGTCTTGTGGGGAAACATTTTTAAATCATGGGAATAGTAGGAAAATTTCATTGCATTGTTTGAATCTAGCTCTACATGTCTGGGAAGCTGGACTACCTCTACCTGCTGCTTAGAGACTTTTAATAATGGCCCAGTCAGATTCAAAAATTCATGCAAAGAATGTTTTACAATTATATATCTTAAACAAACCAAATGTCACATCTGAAACTGGATCTGGACTGGTCGATCAATTATAGTTTCCATATTCTTTTTCTGATTTCAGGGAATTGTACCTATTTACTCTTCTCTTTCCAACTTGGAAAGTCACTAATATTTTCTTCAAGTAAAGATCAGATGTACTAATTTTTTTATCCAGGTTGATTCTTATTTGAATAGTTGTATTTAATACATAAAAAGTCTGTCTTTGTATCAGAATTTTTGGATTAATTGATATTGTTCAGTTCTGGGTCCCATATTTTAGGAAATACATTATAACACTGGACTACACCTAGAACAGGTCAACCAGAACAACAAGGGGCCTAGAGACCATGCCATTTCAGCAACAGTTGGAGGAATTGGAAATGTTTAAACTAAAAGGAAAAAAGATTCTGATTGGGGAGTTCATTGCCATGTTTATTGTTTTGCTAATCAATTATATATCTCAGCCTGTTTTGCTAACTTATAATTCATTTTGTTTTCTCAGTTATTATTAATTATCTACCACACCCAGAAAAGTAAAATGATATTTAGTAATTAAAAAATTTTACAAGTAGCATATCATATTTTCAAAATTGTACAGCCCTTTCAGTAATTACTTGAAAATTTTGCACAATCTTTTAACCATCATGTTTATATTTTTAACAGCAATATTCTCTTAGTGAGTTTTCCATGGCCCTGAATCATGGAACACCTTGGTCTCAGTAGAATTAAGCTTGCAAGTGATCCAAAAAGCGATGGACAGATGCATGGGGGTGTTAACAGACTGTAGCATGTGACCAACAATGACTTGTATGCAAGATGTGGTATATAAAAGACATCAACAAGGACATATATGGTGGGGAGAAGCAGTGGGCCAGTCATGCAGAGAGTGGGGCATCACAGATGGACAGTCTCAATTCAGTCTGAGAAGGCTTCAATAATTCAAGGGTCTATGGCATTTTTAGAATGAGTGTTCCTTTAACCAAGAAAGATGTAGCTCTTCTATATATTACAAAATGGTCTTTGAAAGATCTTATGACTGAAAACTTTAGCACCCCATTGCCAGTTTGGTGTTGAACCTCTTGCCATATCATTAGACTTGTTTTTGTATATGGATCACAGAATCTATTGCTGTATAGCAGGATAACATCATAAGATTAAAGAAACAGAGATGGATTTCCAGGGAATTTGGTAGATGTTCTATGGAGGACTTGTGGAAAAATGTGTGAGTGATATGGGTAAGAACACAAGAGGACTGAAAGTAGAGTTCAGATCCTTAGAGAAGTGTCCTAGAACCAGGACATTGAAAATATCCCTGGAGGTAAGTAGGAAGAGTTGGGAAGGGATGGGATCCTTTGTGCCCTACCCTAGGCTTCTTGTCCTAAAAATCAGGGAAAAGGGAATGAGCCAGACAGAAGAACCATGATGACCTGGATTAGCAGATGGAAGAGCATTCAAGGCCATGTGTGTCAAAGTAAAGAAAAAGAGAATTACAGGTACTCTTCTCCCAATGTCTGATTTCCACTATGGAAATTGCCTGATATTACTTTACATGTATTGGATACCTATGTATCTGTTGCCCTAATATATTGTGTTGCCCCAAGAAAAGAATGTAAGCCTCATGAAAGCAGGAATTTTTTGTTAATTGTCTAGCATAGGGTATAAATATTTACTTAATAAGTACTTAGCAAATTACTGTTGAATTGAATTGGATGATATATTGGAGTCCTGAACTGAGTATTCGATACCTGCAAATAGCTTTCAACTGCCTTTACTCATTTGTTTCTCTTCAAACCTCAGAGAACATGTAAGGGAGGTATTATTCCTTCCCATTGAAAGGCTGGGGTCCAGAGAGGTCAAGTTAGCAAAAAAAAAATTAAACCAACATAGTTTTTGACTTTTCTAATAGAGACAGTGTGCAGAGTGAGGTCAGTGATAACTCCACTGCCTTCTCTTTTCCCTTTTTGAAATATATTGTTCAGTTCTGGGTACCATATTTTAGAAAGTACATTGACACATTGGACTTCACCTATAACAAGTCAACTAGAAAGTTAAGGAGCCTAGAGACCATGCCATTCTAGTACCAGTTTGAAGGATTGGGTAGTTTAGCCTGGAGGAGAAAAAAGACTCTAGCTGTCTTCAAGTATTTGAAAACCTGTCGTGTGGAAGAGAGATTAGATTGTTCTGTTCAACCCCAGAGGGCAGAAGTATAAGCATTGGGTGGAAGTTGAAAAGATGCAGTTTTGATATTAATATATGGAAAAATTTCTTAACAAGCAGAGCGTCCTCCAAATGAAATGGGCTGTGTCAGGAACTTGGAGACTCCTCATGACTAGAGTTCTTTTAATGGAGGCTGGATGACCACTTGTGCCTAATAGTTTGCCATGGAGATTCTGGTTTAGGCAATGAGTGTGTTAATAATAATGAGTCTCATTTTATGAGGTGCCAAAGGGAAGGTTTATAAAGAACTTTATAAATATTTTCTCATTTTAGCCTCATGTGAAGGAGATTCTAGTAACTCCATTTTTCACAGAAAGACTCAAGGAGGTTATGACCTACCTAGGTCACACAGTTAATAAGTTTGTGAGCTGGAGTTTTAACCCAGGTCTTCTTGACTTCATTCTAATGCACTCTATCACATGACTGCCTAGACAAAACATCTCTTCCCACTCTAAGGTTCTGTGATTCTCCAAAGAGCATCCAGTGAGTGAGTAGCACAGACTTCATGAGGGCACAGGACTCTGAAATCCATTTTTGTTAGAGTGCATTCCTTTGCTTCTGTAAATATTCTCTCATTCAGACATTTCAGGATGTCAGGATGGCCTTTCCTTCCCTCATCTGTTATTCTGGGGGTTACAAACCAATAGCATCCAAGTCTAGCCTGCTACAGACAATTGTGGTATCTGCCTTTAGGTATGTCCATACCTGAGGGGTGATGACTCAAGTCTGCTATTCCTGTTTTCTTCACTTCCAAGGTTTAGTCATCATGCCACCAGCTAAGTATTTTAATTGATGTTATATTTCACTGTGCTCACTCCCTTAGGCTTCAGGAGTGAAGGGCACAATTTGGAAAAGAAAAAAAAAATCTAAAAAAGTAATAACACACACAGACTCTCCCAGGCTGCTATTTATTAAGTCTCCCTGAGCCACTTGTGAGTCACAGGGGAATTTTAGGTGAATGGCACATACAAAGCTCCAAAGCCTGTTTGTGCTCCTTGTGGATTCTTTTGCATCAGTTTTTCCTTTCCTCTGGCTAGGAGTTCAAAAGTGATTTCATTGGTCTTTGAAGGCCAGCTCATATCTGACCCTTTTTCTTTTCTTGTTGGTTCAATTTTCTATAGAGTTATAGAATGTTAGAGCTGGAAGGAGCCTTAAAAATATATTGCTAGAACACAGAATGTTAGATTTGAAAAGGACTTCAGAAAACAGTTAATTTAATCCCTTTATTTTACTGATGAGATTGATGTTATGGCAAGGGTTGGGGTTATTTTTGTACAAGAGGTATAGTGGTAAATATTTAACAACTGACTGAAAAAAAGCATATATAGACCATTTTCAAGTTTAATTTGCATGATTAAAATTTTCTCATTTTCTTTAGTCTAGATAAGCAACAAGACCATAAACCAAACTCTGATTTGTAAGTTTTTTAAATTGGTTTCTAATGTACAAATACTTATATTGAAAATTTAACAATCACATATCTTGAGTTAGTTAAAGATGAGTCCAACATACACATCTCTGGTTGGAGACAGGGAATGGGACTAGAATGCTTTGGCTCCTCTTTTATACTTCAAGATCCAACTTAGATCCATTTACTCCATGATCCTCCCCCCATCTCATGTTTGTGCCCTTCTCAAGTATTTATTTGTCACATTCTGCAAGAGAGTTGGAGTGGGTTACATACAGCATAGTTATCAGGAAGACCTGGGAATAGTCAGCTCTTGTTTCCTCAAATACATCATGACTGTATGATCCAGGTAAGTTACTTAAATTCAATGACCAAGTCAATTCATTGTCCAGGATCACATAATGAACAAATGTCTGAAGCCATATTTAAACTCAGATTTTCTTGATTTCAGGTCCAGTGTTCTATTTTCTATACCCTTAGTTTCTCCTTATCTCTTTAACTCTGTCTCTCTCTTTCTTTGTCTTTCTCCCAATCCCTCTGTATCTCTGTCTGTTCTGTCTGTCTGTAAATATCTGTCTCTTCATCTTTCTCTCTACCTCTCTTTCCCTCTCTAAGTCTCTTTATTGTCTCTCTCTCTCTCTCTCTGTCTCTTTGGCTCTCTCTCCATCTGTCTGTCTCTTTACATCTCTGTGTCTCTGATTCTGTTTCTATCTCTGTCTGATTCTGTCTGTCTGTCTTTCTCTCTCTCTCTCTCTGGCTCCCTGGTTCTCTCACTCTCTCTGTCCTTGTCTCTGTGTGTCATTATCTATCTTGGACTGTCACTCTCTTTTTTCTCTCTTTGTGTCTTTGTTTCCTTCTCTCAGTCTCTCTATGCATCTATCTCTGTCTCTGTCTCATCTCTCTCTCTCTCTCTCTCTGTCTCTCTGTCTCTCTGTCTGTCTCTCTCTCTCTCTGTATCTGTCTCTTTGACTCTTAATCTGACTCTCTGGTTCTCTCTTTGTCTGTGTCTGTGTCTGTCTATGTAACAATTTCTGTCTGTCTGTCTGTCTCTCCACCCAACCCCCCTTGACTCCCTGGCTCTCTTGGTCTCTCTGTCCCTTATATTAAGCATTATTTTCATATACATAAACATTCATATACATCAACATAAAATTCCTATCCAGATTTTAAACAGCTTGAAGGTAAAATATTATATTATGTAATCTTTGAATTTTCTTCCAGGGGTTAGCACAAGGCTGTGACAAATAAATAATTATCTATGTGAACAGGATTTGTGTGTCTGTATGTGGACCAATCTCTTGTCCCTATTCTTCTATCCCCAGTCCAATTTATGAGATAACTTTCCATCTTTAGTCCAATTTGATTAAACAAAAATTCAAAGTGAGAAGGTTTCCAATTTCTAGAGGTAAGGCAGCGTCTAATAAACCTTCCATAAGCAGATGAGGTCAGAGAATAACAAGGTTTAGAGCAAGAACTTAGAGACAACTTAGTTCAGCTTTGTCATTTTATAAATCAAACAAGTTTCCAGAGGTGAAGTGATTTACCTGAAATTATTTGAAAGGTGACTAGATATAGTGGAAATAAAACTGATTAAATTGCTAGGTGGCATAGTGAATAGAACCCTGAACTTGAAACCAGGAAGGAGATATGAGTCCAATCTTATCTTGAGCACACACTAGTTTTTTGATTATAGATAAGTCACTTGAACCTCTGCTTCCTTGAGTTTTCTCTACTATAAAATGGGGATCATAGCGTCACCTACTTCCCTGTGAGGATAAAATGAGTTAATTTTTGCAAAATATTTCATAAAATATATATTAAGATAATTTTTATTCATTTTAAGTTTGAGGGGGTCTCTTAAAAAAAAAGCTTTGCAAACCATAAACCACATTGGATTAAGAATGGATTAGATGAAGATGGTGTGGAAGGGCAGGAGATACTGAGGCAGAGAGATCAGGTAGGAGGCAATTCCAAGGAATTAGCTAAGCAATGATGAGGCTTGGGACTAGGTTGGTGATAATAGAAAGGAGGCATAAGATATGAGATATTAAAGAGGTAGAAAATGACAGGATTTAGCCACTGAATGTGTGTGAAGCTGAAGGAGAGGGAAGAATCAGAGATGACTAAAGTTTGAAGTCTGCATGACTAGGAGAATGATGGTGTCATCTAAAGGAATAGGGGAGAGAGAAACCAAGAAGAGGTCCAGATTGGGGATGAATGAGTAATGAGTTGAGTTTTGGGCATGTGGGATTGAGCTGGTAATGATGCATATTTATAAAGCATTTTGGAGCTTGCAAAGCCCTTACACATGATATTTCATTGGATCTTTACAACAGTATTGTGAGGTACCATCATACTCACTTTATAGATAAGGAAACTGAGGCTTATTGAGATTAAAGGACTTGTCCAGGATCACACAACCAGGAAGTGATTAATGAAGAATTTGGATCCAAATCATACAGAAAGCTAGATGACCTATTGGATAGAATGCTGGACCTTGAGTCATAAAGACCTGAGTTCAAATCTAGTCTCATTGATTTCATGAAAGTAATAGGCTAATGTTTATATAGTGCTTACCATATGTCAGACATCATGCTAAGCATTTTACAATATTCTCATTTGATTCCCATTTTACAGATGAGGAAGTTAAGTTTAACTGAGCTGCCTAGGGCCCCACAACTATCAGGCTGACTTGAACTCAGATCCTCCTAACTCTAGGCCCAGTGATCTATGTACTGTGCTCTTCTAATCTTCATTTTCCAACGTGGTTGCTTCAGTTTGGTCCAATAAACTTCTTCACTGTGCCTTCAACATGTTTTTGTCCTTTCTAGTCTCTGTATCATTGTACCTCTGCTCATTTGGGGACACAAGATAGGCCACTACACCTTTCTAAATTTCAGTTATCTTACCTATAAAATGGGCATAAGAATATTTTAATTACCTCTTTCCACAAGATAAATGGAAATAACTATGTAAATAAGGACTCTGATTATTATCATCTACCCTCATATCATATGTCATCTCAATCCTGACCCTGGCTTATTCCCTGTTTTTTCCAAAGAAGACTGTAGGTGGCTTGTCAGAATTTCTTTCATCAGAACACTGTCTTGTGGAGATGCTTTTACCTCTAGGAACCCATTGATTCACCATTCTAAATGACTGTAATTACCACAAATGATAAAATAGCAGCTTTACCAGTTTTCTTTATCCTTGCCAATTTGCATATGTAAATGTACTAACATCCTAGATCAACTCTGGGCTGGCTCCCCAAGATGTTTTCTTTGATATTTATCCAGTTTCCTCTTACTACAACCAAAGAATGGTCTTGACATCGGGATGGGTCTGTATTTTGCTGACTGTATGACACCAGAATTGTCTGAGCTATTTGAGGAAATGTAGAGATACTGTGTAGGTATGTTTAGTCTATTGGGCCAGTATGTGGGTATCCCTTTTTTATTCATATTCTTAGAGAAACCTATGATTTTATTGATGTGGCTAGTTTTTTTGATGGTGTAAATTTTGACCCTTCCTTTGTCCTTTGTCATTTTTATCCTTCTTTCCCCATAAAACCTCACTTTTTTATTGCTGACAAATACTTTGATGGCTCCATGATCTCACTGATGTCAGCATTACTTCCATAGACATAGATCAAAACTCAAACCTATCTTTTCATCTAGTCTGGCTCTTGCCCACATCCTCATATAAATCTTCCACATGGAATCTATTCAATAGACCAGAGTGATGGTAGTCTTACAACATTAAATGGGAAGAGAATTTGGAAAAATTATCCAACCCTTTTATTTCACAAGATTGGTAAACTGAGACCTAGAAAGGAAGAGTGACTTACCCAAGAACTCAGGTCTTCTCAACATCTAAAGTAGTGCCCTTCTTTTCTCTCACACAAGCCACTTCTCTCAGTTGCAACTTCACAATTCATATTCTCTAAGATCCAATACAAATTCTCTCCATCTACTTCTCTCTTCCTTTTTATTTTAAAATGAAATCTGCTGACCTAGCCTGAAATGTTTTAAGCATGGCTCCCCAATCAAAGTTCAAAGCCTCTCTGTTCCTGCTTGTGTGTTATCTTCAAAAAAGCTCTTTCCCATTGGCGCTGTCCTGGCAGGTTTTGTGCTGTCCCTTAAATAGAAATTGCCAGGCCAGCTAAATGTTGCCTTTCAACTTTTACAATAAATATCTGACAGAGGAGAAAATAAGGAAAGAAGCAGGCAGGGACTGATCCTCCTTGTCATCTGCTATAGCCTTGGCACTGGGGGCTTCGTCAGTCCATTAGCTATTGTTAATTTCCTTGTTCTCCATGGCAAAAGGGGGGCATAATTGGCAGAGTTGCTAGAAATATCACCTAAGTGGGGTGATTCACACTCAAAGCTGTCAGAGTGATATGAGCTCATTAAGAAAGCATCTTCTCAAACCACCCAGTGAAAGAAGAGGCTCCATAGCCCATCTTTCCAATCTCTCCTCTCTTCCTTGATTGTGTGACCTTCTGCCATCAGCTGGGAGCACACACAGTCCATCTCCCTGGCCAGCTATAATTTCAAAGGAACAGGGAGACTGATGGTCTGTAATCAGCTCAAACACAATTGGCTATCTGCCCCCCTCCTCAAAAAAAACTTCAACAGGCCAAGCTTGTACCAAGGAAATAGACAGAGATAAATACAAAATGAGTATAAAAATGCTGCCAATTTATAGATCATTATGGGGACAGCAGGAAAAACATACACACTCAGAATATAATATATTTCACTTCTTTCCCATACCCTTTACCAGCCAGAAAGAAACAAAGAAAAAGGATAGAAAAATAAAGGCTTGGACCTTGTTTAATGCTGAACTATAAAGGAAGTTAGGAGTGAGAAGGAAGACAGTTGTATTTGAAGTCAGGAAATATGTAGGCTCAAATCCTTGTTCTGACAATTACCAGGGTTATCACATTGAAGATTTCATTATTTTAAAGAAAGTGCATTGTAAACTTTAAAGCACCATAGATATGGGAATTATCATTGCTATTTGTTTAGTGGTTGAGATGAGAGAAGATTGAAGAGAGAGAGAGAGGGGAAGACATGTCATTTCCTTAGTATCGTAGTATTCTGAACTAGAAGGAAATCATTTAGTTCAACTCCTTCCGTATGTATGCCCAACTGGTTTCTCCACCTACAGTCTTTCCTGGATCAAATCCATCTTTCACATAGTGCCAGAATAGTTTTCCTAAACTACTGTCATGTTATTCTTGAATTATAAAATCTTCAGATAATTCTCAAGCTTCTTAGCTTGGCATTTGAGACCTTCAAAAACATGAGCCCACCTTACCTTATTTCATTCTTTCCACAAACATAAAACAATCTCCTCAATGTTACTCATGCTCCATTTTTGGAGTGGGGGAAGATGACCACATTTTTGATGATTGCTTCCCAATCTAAGCTAATACAGGGAATATTTATTTATTTAAATACATGCTATCTACAAGTCTCTAACCTCCTAAAATTAAAAGGCAAAAAGAAAACCAATCTCAACTTTCAAACAGATTATGTTCTTCTAAAGCAAAACTGATGAGAAAGCGAGGATTATCAAGGGGATTAGGAAAGTTTGTCTATAGGAGAAGAAAATGGCCCCTAAATTGAACCCATAGGATCTCCGGATTTTAAGAAGCCAATCTACAGAGGGAGTACATCTCAGGAATGTGGGACAGGCCAATCAAAGATACAGAGGTGGAGATGGAATTTTGAATTTGAGAAACAGCAAATTGATCAGTTTGGCTGTAATATAGGATGTGTGAAGAAGAGTAACATGAAATAAACCTTAGAAAATAAACTAGATTCAGACAGTGAGAACTTTAAATGCCAAGTCAGAGACTTTGCATTTTATTCTAGAACATAACTTTTTAGCCTGTGGTCCATGGATGCTCAAATGGAATGACTTCAGAGGTTCTATGATCTAGGATGGAAAAAAATTGCATTTATTTTGATATAGGATTTGTTTCCTTTATAATCATTTCTATATTTTATTTTATGCAATTAAAAACCTTTCTTCTGAGAAGGGGTCCATAGACTTCACCAGACTGTTAAAGAAATCTCTTGACATCAAAAAGGTTAAGAATCCCTATATGCTCTCCTCCGTTTGTTCAGCTCAAGTATCACTTAATCCATTAAACCCTCTCTGGATATTTTACATCCAAAGGATTCTTCTTTTGTGGGAACCCACTCCGATTTCCCCATCCTTTCCTCCAATTGCCACAGCTACTTAAGATCCAGAAAAGAAAGTTCTCACCATAAAAATCCCTGGCACTTTCAAATGTTAGAAACAGATATGGATTTGTCAAAGGCAATGACTTCAAAGAAGATATATTGCCATCTGTTTTACTGCCACACCCTAAGAATCACTGGATCTATCTGACTTGTAACTGAAAATTCATCTATGTTGGATTACCCTATTAGAATATAAATTTCTTAAGATTAGGGAGGTAATCTATCTGTTTAGCTTGTGCTTTGTACATAATAAATGTTTAATAAATATTTTTTCATCCAATTTCTCCTATTACTCCTTCTGAGCTTCTTTAACCATTGTCCTACCATATATATGCAATTTAGAATTTGATTGTTCTCCATCTCCTCTTAGTTACTATGCCTTCATTTTATTAATTATTTCCTATTTATTTTATAGCTTGCTTTGTGTGTATTTGTTATCTCCCCAGTAGATTATAAAGTCCTTGAAGCCAGTAATTGTTCATTTTTAAGTTTTTAATTTTTTCTAATTACATGTAGAGATTTTCAACATTCATTTTTGTAATATTTTCTCCATTCCTCCCTTCCTTCCCCTAGACAAAAAGCAATCTGATCTAGATAACACATGCACAATTATATTGCAAATCTTTCCATATTAGTTATGCTATGAAAGAAGAATTTGAACAAAAAAGAAAAATCAAGAGAGAGGAAAAAAAAGTGAAAATTATGCTTTGATTTGCTTTCAGACTCCATAATTCTTTCTGTGGATATGGATGGCATTTTCTATCTCAAGTCTTATAGAATTGTTTTTGATCCCTGTATGGCTGAGAAGAGCTCGCTCTATCATTGTTGATCATTACACAATGTTGCTGTTACTGTGTACAGTGTTCTCTGGTTCTGTTCGCTTAACTCAGCATCAGTTCATGCAAGTCTTTCTAGGTTTTTTTGGAAATCCAGCCTCTCACCATTTCTCATAAAACAATAATGTTCTATCACACACATATGCCACAACCTGATCAGCCATTCCTCAATTGATGGGTATCTTCTCAGTTTCCAATTCTTTGCTCCCATGGAAAGCTATTTTTTGCTCAATTGGTGCCATTCTTTTAGAATACTTTTCATTTTTCTAAGTGTTTCCCAAATATCACCCTTTAAGTCAAATAATACAACTACTATTAGTCTCATTTTGCCAGTGAAAAATGACTGAAGATCACAGTAAAGTGACATGTCACAGGATAAGCAATTAGTAAGTGATGCATGCAGGTTCTGACCCCTGGTGTACAGTTTTCAGGTTAGTCCTCTTTCCCCTCCCTGACATGGGAATTAGGTGAACCACACAGACTTTTTCTTGTTATTCAATTCTGGATCAGCTCAGTTTCTTTTCTCTTCCATTATGGATCTTGTCCAATTTTTGTCTTGTGGGGAAACATTTTTAAATCATGGGAATAGTAGGAAAATTTCATTGCATTGTTTGAATCTAGCTCTACATGTCTGGGAAGCTGGACTACCTCTACCTGCTGCTTAGAGACTTTTAATAATGGCCCAGTCAGATTCAAAAATTCATGCAAAGAATGTTTTACAATTATATATCTTAAACAAACCAAATGTCACATCTGAAACTGGATCTGGACTGGTCGATCAATTATAGTTTCCATATTCTTTTTCTGATTTCAGGGAATTGTACCTATTTACTCTTCTCTTTCCAACTTGGAAAGTCACTAATATTTTCTTCAAGTAAAGATCAGATGTACTAATTTTTTTATCCAGGTTGATTCTTATTTGAATAGTTGTATTTAATACATAAAAAGTCTGTCTTTGTATCAGAATTTTTGGATTAATTGATATTGTTCAGTTCTGGGTCCCATATTTTAGGAAATACATTATAACACTGGACTACACCTAGAACAGGTCAACCAGAACAACAAGGGGCCTAGAGACCATGCCATTTCAGCAACAGTTGGAGGAATTGGAAATGTTTAAACTAAAAGGAAAAAAGATTCTGATTGGGGAGTTCATTGCCATGTTTATTGTTTTGCTAATCAATTATATATCTCAGCCTGTTTTGCTAACTTATAATTCATTTTGTTTTCTCAGTTATTATTAATTATCTACCACACCCAGAAAAGTAAAATGATATTTAGTAATTAAAAAATTTTACAAGTAGCATATCATATTTTCAAAATTGTACAGCCCTTTCAGTAATTACTTGAAAATTTTGCACAATCTTTTAACCATCATGTTTATATTTTTAACAGCAATATTCTCTTAGTGAGTTTTCCATGGCCCTGAATCATGGAACACCTTGGTCTCAGTAGAATTAAGCTTGCAAGTGATCCAAAAAGCGATGGACAGATGCATGGGGGTGTTAACAGACTGTAGCATGTGACCAACAATGACTTGTATGCAAGATGTGGTATATAAAAGACATCAACAAGGACATATATGGTGGGGAGAAGCAGTGGGCCAGTCATGCAGAGAGTGGGGCATCACAGATGGACAGTCTCAATTCAGTCTGAGAAGGCTTCAATAATTCAAGGGTCTATGGCATTTTTAGAATGAGTGTTCCTTTAACCAAGAAAGATGTAGCTCTTCTATATATTACAAAATGGTCTTTGAAAGATCTTATGACTGAAAACTTTAGCACCCCATTGCCAGTTTGGTGTTGAACCTCTTGCCATATCATTAGACTTGTTTTTGTATATGGATCACAGAATCTATTGCTGTATAGCAGGATAACATCATAAGATTAAAGAAACAGAGATGGATTTCCAGGGAATTTGGTAGATGTTCTATGGAGGACTTGTGGAAAAATGTGTGAGTGATATGGGTAAGAACACAAGAGGACTGAAAGTAGAGTTCAGATCCTTAGAGAAGTGTCCTAGAACCAGGACATTGAAAATATCCCTGGAGGTAAGTAGGAAGAGTTGGGAAGGGATGGGATCCTTTGTGCCCTACCCTAGGCTTCTTGTCCTAAAAATCAGGGAAAAGGGAATGAGCCAGACAGAAGAACCATGATGACCTGGATTAGCAGATGGAAGAGCATTCAAGGCCATGTGTGTCAAAGTAAAGAAAAAGAGAATTACAGGTACTCTTCTCCCAATGTCTGATTTCCACTATGGAAATTGCCTGATATTACTTTACATGTATTGGATACCTATGTATCTGTTGCCCTAATATATTGTGTTGCCCCAAGAAAAGAATGTAAGCCTCATGAAAGCAGGAATTTTTTGTTAATTGTCTAGCATAGGGTATAAATATTTACTTAATAAGTACTTAGCAAATTACTGTTGAATTGAATTGGATGATATATTGGAGTCCTGAACTGAGTATTCGATACCTGCAAATAGCTTTCAACTGCCTTTACTCATTTGTTTCTCTTCAAACCTCAGAGAACATGTAAGGGAGGTATTATTCCTTCCCATTGAAAGGCTGGGGTCCAGAGAGGTCAAGTTAGCAAAAAAAAAATTAAACCAACATAGTTTTTGACTTTTCTAATAGAGACAGTGTGCAGAGTGAGGTCAGTGATAACTCCACTGCCTTCTCTTTTCCCTTTTTGAAATATATTGTTCAGTTCTGGGTACCATATTTTAGAAAGTACATTGACACATTGGACTTCACCTATAACAAGTCAACTAGAAAGTTAAGGAGCCTAGAGACCATGCCATTCTAGTACCAGTTTGAAGGATTGGGTAGTTTAGCCTGGAGGAGAAAAAAGACTCTAGCTGTCTTCAAGTATTTGAAAACCTGTCGTGTGGAAGAGAGATTAGATTGTTCTGTTCAACCCCAGAGGGCAGAAGTATAAGCATTGGGTGGAAGTTGAAAAGATGCAGTTTTGATATTAATATATGGAAAAATTTCTTAACAAGCAGAGCGTCCTCCAAATGAAATGGGCTGTGTCAGGAACTTGGAGACTCCTCATGACTAGAGTTCTTTTAATGGAGGCTGGATGACCACTTGTGCCTAATAGTTTGCCATGGAGATTCTGGTTTAGGCAATGAGTGTGTTAATAATAATGAGTCTCATTTTATGAGGTGCCAAAGGGAAGGTTTATAAAGAACTTTATAAATATTTTCTCATTTTAGCCTCATGTGAAGGAGATTCTAGTAACTCCATTTTTCACAGAAAGACTCAAGGAGGTTATGACCTACCTAGGTCACACAGTTAATAAGTTTGTGAGCTGGAGTTTTAACCCAGGTCTTCTTGACTTCATTCTAATGCACTCTATCACATGACTGCCTAGACAAAACATCTCTTCCCACTCTAAGGTTCTGTGATTCTCCAAAGAGCATCCAGTGAGTGAGTAGCACAGACTTCATGAGGGCACAGGACTCTGAAATCCATTTTTGTTAGAGTGCATTCCTTTGCTTCTGTAAATATTCTCTCATTCAGACATTTCAGGATGTCAGGATGGCCTTTCCTTCCCTCATCTGTTATTCTGGGGGTTACAAACCAATAGCATCCAAGTCTAGCCTGCTACAGACAATTGTGGTATCTGCCTTTAGGTATGTCCATACCTGAGGGGTGATGACTCAAGTCTGCTATTCCTGTTTTCTTCACTTCCAAGGTTTAGTCATCATGCCACCAGCTAAGTATTTTAATTGATCTGAAGACCTGGAACTCCTTTCCATTATTTTCTAGGGTAGTTGAGGGAAAGTGATATTCTAGAATGGTCTAGAACTCTGACTTTTTTGTCCATTGTTTGAAGTTATCTGAACTCTCTATGCCACTTTGGAGCTGCCACTGAGTAGTCCATGTCACCGACAGATGGAACGTTTGTTGACGGTTCTGTGACAGCTTGAAAACTTGTCTCCTACCCCTGAGTTGAGGCCGTTCTGCCTCGTCCTCCATCTGGCATCTCATTTTAAAACTAGCAGAACAACTCGAGTGAAGCAATTTCGACTTTTTCCATCTGTGCAGAGTTAATTAAGAGGGTAATGAGAGCTCTGAATGAATAAGCCCTGCATTAATTCAAGATATGATTAAGAGAAACATTTCCAAAATATATCTATATATGTTATTTGTGTATGTGTGTGTATGAAGTGTATGTGTAATATATATATATGTGTGTGAGTGTGGATGTAAGACAAGGTCTTTCTATTTGTATGTAAACAAATGGAGACCTGAATAATGGCTGCAATTGATTCCAGGAAATATGGCAGTCAGAAGACAATTTCTCTTTTCCCATGTAGCAAATATATAGAACAGGTTTAGAGGGAAAGGTTCAAATAATAGAACTTAGTATGGTTGGACTTTTTCTCCTCATTGCCAAAGCTGTTTTGTTTTATTCATTTGTCTCACTTGTGTCTAACTCTTCATGACCTCATTTAGAATTTTGTTGGTAGAGATATTAGAGTAGTTGGTCATTTCCTTCTCCAGGTTATTGAATAGAATTCAGTATAGGAAACTGAGGCACACAGGGTTAAGTGCCCAAAGCCACACAGCTATCAGTGTCTGAAGTCAGATTTGAACTCAGGAAGATGAATCTTTCTGACAACTTTGCCACCTAAAGGTCCAAGTTTAGAGGAGACAAAAATAGCAAGTTTGTTCAAAGCAGTAACTGTGATAAAAGGATTTGGTGAAAACTAGTTCTGGCTGATCAATGGAAGGAATTCAGAGGGTCATTGGGTAATTACCATTCAGCAATGAAGATACATGACTCCTGACTACTAGGATCCTCAAATTTCCTGAAGAGGCATATCTAGGAAAATAGAGAAAGACTCAGGAGCTGCTGTCAAAGATTCAGCTCTTATTATCCTTATGACCCTGGATTAGCACTTTGTCACCCTTTCTTGTTAGCTGGATTTACGATCTCTAGAAGCTTAGGAGAACCCACTTCATGTAATCTCAGTGATACAGATGCACAGTAATGGGATGGCAAAACACTGGTATAGAGAAAATCATCTAAGTGATTCCTCAAAGTCATACTGCTCTATCCCATAGAGGATTCACCAGCTAGTTCTTTTGTTTTCCTGGGGTGGGGGAGAGGGGTGGTGAGAGCAATCTAAGTTGACTCTGTAGTTTAAAGGATAATAAAGGAAATGCTGACATAGAAGCATGGGTATATTGCTCTTATAAAGCCTTAAAATGGTGCCTTCTTCAGAGTTATTTGCAATATCTGCTGCTTTCCTGTGCTAGGAATCAAATGCTGTCTCCTTGACCTTGGCTAAGATCATCCAGTTCAATTTGGTTCTATTATTTCTACAATTTTACTTAGAAAGAGCCTCACGGAGTGACTAATCTATCATGGTTTCCCTTGGAATGTTCCAAAGAACCTTGAGTGGGATGAAGACTAGGCTGATGATGAACCTTTATTAAGGACCCGCTATGTGCAATATCTCATGTTATTTGCTGCCAGTAAAGAGAAGAAAAATTCTAGTCCTGTTCTCCAAGAAGATTCTAATCTACTAGGAGTCCTTACAATACATATGCTTCCATACTTCAGAGATTGGCAGTTTAATCAATGATGATTCTCCTCCTACCAGTCAAAATTGAAAGCCATTTACAATTTAACAGATAGTTTTTCTGAGTTGTTTTGGCTTAAAAATCATGAACCAATGGGTGATTAATTTCTTTTTATTTAGGCTGGTCCTTAAATGATAGATATATAGTGTATCACTGTACCTATAATTGGTACCTTACAGCTTGGTAGACCCTGCCAGAGTTTTTGCTTTTCAGGATCCATGATAACTTTCTGCACCAGAGAAAGCATTCTCTTAGAATCACAGTGAATAATTGTAGTACCATGGAAAGAAAACTGACCTTGGATTGATAGCATGAGAGTCCATATCCTACCTCTGTCTCTTACTTATTTTTTGGGAAAGTATTTAAAATGAGGAATTTAAACTTGATGACTTCTAAGGTAAAGATCCTATAAGAACGTGCAAATTAGTGGGTAATTGAGGCAAAAGAAGCAGGCAGGAAAATGCACTAGGAAAATTTAAGGAGGGGGACAACCGTTTCAGATGGGGGGGAGACTAAGGAAGGTTTCATAAAAGAGGTGGTATCTGAGTGAAATCTTGGATGAAGAAGATTTTTGTGGGTAGAGGTGAGGAATAAATATGTTTCAGGCATCTGTGCTATTCTGTGTGAATACATGGATATGAGAGACAACATTTCTAGTTTAGAGAATGACTGCTAAGTCACTTTAACTGGGACATTAATGGAATTATAGGGAAAGGAAGCTGGAAATGTAGGAATCAGAGGTGGGATTTGAAAACTTTAACTCCAGAACCAATGTCCTTTCCATAGTACTGCACTAAGTAGGGTAGATCTAGGTTATGGAAGGTCTCTTAAATGTCAGGCTAAGGAACTTGTAGTTTACTAAAAATCAATAGGGAGCCCCCAAAAGCTTTTCAGTTGGTGAGTATCATGGTAAGACTTGTACATTAAGAACATTGGATTAAGAATGGATTAGATGAAGATGGTGAGGTGGAAGGGCAGGAGATACTGAGGCAGAGAGATCAGGTAGGAGGCAATTCCAAGGAATTAGCTAAGCAATGATGAGGCTTGGACTAGGTTGGTGATAATAGAAAGGAGGCATAAGATATGAGATATTAAAGAGGTAGAAAATGACAGGATTTAGCCACTGAATGTGTGTGAAGCTGAAGGAGAGGGAAGAATCAGAGATGACTAAAGTTTGAAGTCTGCATGACTAGGAGAATGATGGTGTCATCTAAAGGAATAGGGGAGAGAGAAACCAAGAAGAGGTCCAGATTGGGGATGAATGAGTAATGAGTTGAGTTTTGGGCATGTGGGATTGAGCTGGTAATGATGCATATTTATAAAGCATTTTGGAGCTTGCAAAGCCCTTACACATGATATTTCATTGGATCTTTACAACAGTATTGTGAGGTACCATCATACTCACTTTATAGATAAGGAAACTGAGGCTTATTGAGATTAAAGGACTTGTCCAGGATCACACAACCAGGAAGTGATTAATGAAGAATTTGGATCCAAATCATACAGAAAGCTAGATGACCTATTGGATAGAATGCTGGACCTTGAGTCATAAAGACCTGAGTTCAAATCTAGTCTCATTGATTTCATGAAAGTAATAGGCTAATGTTTATATAGTGCTTACCATATGTCAGACATCATGCTAAGCATTTTACAATATTCTCATTTGATTCCCATTTTACAGATGAGGAAGTTAAGTTTAACTGAGCTGCCTAGGGCCCCACAACTATCAGGCTGACTTGAACTCAGATCCTCCTAACTCTAGGCCCAGTGATCTATGTACTGTGCTCTTCTAATCTTCATTTTCCAACGTGGTTGCTTCAGTTTGGTCCAATAAACTTCTTCACTGTGCCTTCAACATGTTTTTGTCCTTTCTAGTCTTTGTATCATTGTACCTCTGCTCATTTGGGGACACAAGATAGGCCACTACACCTTTCTAAATTTCAGTTATCTTACCTATAAAATGGGCATAAGAATATTTTAATTACCTCTTTCCACAAGATAAATGGAAATAACTATGTAAATAAGGACTCTGATTATTATCATCTACCCTCATATCATATGTCATCTCAATCCTGACCCTGGCTTATTCCCTGTTTTTTCCAAAGAAGACTGTAGGTGGCTTGTCAGAATTTCTTTCATCAGAACACTGTCTTGTGGAGATGCTTTTACCTCTAGGAACCCATTGATTCACCATTCTAAATGACTGTAATTACCACAAATGATAAAATAGCAGCTTTACCAGTTTTCTTTATCCTTGCCAATTTGCATATGTAAATGTACTAACATCCTAGATCAACTCTGGGCTGGCTCCCCAAGATGTTTTCTTTGATATTTATCCAGTTTCCTCTTACTACAACCAAAGAATGGTCTTGACATCGGGATGGGTCTGTATTTTGCTGACTGTATGACACCAGAATTGTCTGAGCTATTTGAGGAAATGTAGAGATACTGTGTAGGTATGTTTAGTCTATTGGGCCAGTATGTGGGTATCCCTTTTTTATTCATATTCTTAGAGAAACCTATGATTTTATTGATGTGGCTAGTTTTTTTGATGGTGTAAATTTTGACCCTTCCTTTGTCCTTTGTCATTTTTATCCTTCTTTCCCCATAAAACCTCACTTTTTTATTGCTGACAAATACTTTGATGGCTCCATGATCTCACTGATGTCAGCATTACTTCCATAGACATAGATCAAAACTCAAACCTATCTTTTCATCTAGCCTGGCTCTTGCCCACATCCTCATATAAATCTTCCACATGGAATCTATTCAATAGACCAGAGTGATGGTAGTCTTACAACATTAAAAGGGAAGAGAATTTGGAAAAATTATCCAACCCTTTTATTTCACAAGATTGGTAAACTGAGACCTAGAGAGGAAGAGTGACTTACCCAAGAACTCAGGTCTTCTCAACATCTAAAGTAGTGCCCTTCTTTTCTCTCACACAAGCCACTTCTCTCAGTTGCAACTTCACAATTCATATTCTCTAAGATCCAATACAAATTCTCTCCATCTACTTCTCTCTTCCTTTTTATTTTAAAATGAAATCTGCTGACCTAGCCTGAAATGTTTTAAGCATGGCTCCCCAATCAAAGTTCAAAGCCTCTCTGTTCCTGCTTGTGTGTTATCTTCAAAAAAGCTCTTTCCCATTGGCGCTGTCCTGGCAGGTTTTGTGCTGTCCCTTAAATAGAAATTGCCAGGCCAGCTAAATGTTGCCTTTCAACTTTTACAATAAATATCTGACAGAGGAGAAAATAAGGAAAGAAGCAGGCAGGGACTGATCCTCCTTGTCATCTGCTATAGCCTTGGCACTGGGGGCTTCGTCAGTCCATTAGCTATTGTTAATTTCCTTGTTCTCCATGGCAAAAGGGGGGCATAATTGGCAGAGTTGCTAGAAATATCACCTAAGTGGGGTGATTCATACTCAAAGCTGTCAGAGTGATATGAGCTCATTAAGAAAGCATCTTCTCAAACCACCCAGTGAAAGAAGAGGCTCCATAGCCCATCTTTCCAATCTCTCCTCTCTTCCTTGATTGTGTGACCTTCTGCCATCAGCTGGGAGCACACACAGTCCATCTCCCTGGCCAGCTATAATTTCAAAGGAACAGGGAGACTGATGGTCTGTAATCAGCTCAAACACAATTGGCTATCTGCCCCCCTCCTCAAAAAAAACTTCAACAGGCCAAGCTTGTACCAAGGAAATAGACAGAGATAAATACAAAATGAGTATAAAAATGCTGCCAATTTATAGATCATTATGGGGACAGCAGGAAAAACATACACACTCAGAATATAATATATTTCACTTCTTTCCCATACCCTTTACCAGCCAGAAAGAAACAAAGAAAAAGGATAGAAAAATAAAGGCTTGGACCTTGTTTAATGCTGAACTATAAAGGAAGTTAGGAGTGAGAAGGAAGACAGTTGTATTTGAAGTCAGGAAATATGTAGGCTCAAATCCTTGTTCTGACAATTACCAGGGTTATCACATTGAAGATTTCATTATTTTAAAGAAAGTGCATTGTAAACTTTAAAGCACCATAGATATGGGAATTATCATTGCTATTTGTTTAGTGGTTGAGATGAGAGAAGATTGAAGAGAGAGAGAGAGGGGAAGACATGTCATTTCCTTAGTATCGTAGTATTCTGAACTAGAAGGAAATCATTTAGTTCAACTCCTTCCGTATGTATGCCCAACTGGTTTCTCCACCTACAGTCTTTCCTGGATCAAATCCATCTTTCACATAGTGCCAGAATAGTTTTCCTAAACTACTGTCATGTTATTCTTGAATTATAAAATCTTCAGATAATTCTCAAGCTTCTTAGCTTGGCATTTGAGACCTTCAAAAACATGAGCCCACCTTACCTTATTTCATTCTTTCCACAAACATAAAACAATCTCCTCAATGTTACTCATGCTCCATTTTTGGAGTGGGGGAAGATGACCACATTTTTGATGATTGCTTCCCAATCTAAGCTAATACAGGGAATATTTGTTTATTTAAATACATGCTATCTACAAGTCTCTAACCTCCTAAAATTAAAAGGCAAAAAGAAAACCAATCTCAACTTTCAAACAGATTATGTTCTTCTAAAGCAAAACTGATGAGAAAGCGAGGATTATCAAGGGGATTAGGAAAGTTTGTCTATAGGAGAAGAAAATGGCCCCTAAATTGAACCCATAGGATCTCCGGATTTTAAGAAGCCAATCTACAGAGGGAGTACATCTCAGGAATGTGGGACAGGCCAATCAAAGATACAGAGGTGGAGATGGAATTTTGAATTTGAGAAACAGCAAATTGATCAGTTTGGCTGTAATATAGGATGTGTGAAGAAGAGTAACATGAAATAAACCTTAGAAAATAAACTAGATTCAGACAGTGAGAACTTTAAATGCCAAGTCAGAGACTTTGCATTTTATTCTAGAACATAACTTTTTAGCCTGTGGTCCATGGATGCTCAAATGGAATGACTTCAGAGGTTCTATGATCTAGGATGGAAAAAAATTGCATTTATTTTGATATAGGATTTGTTTCCTTTATAATCATTTCTATATTTTATTTTATGCAATTAAAAACCTTTCTTCTGAGAAGGGGTCCATAGACTTCACCAGACTGTTAAAGAAATCTCTTGACATCAAAAAGGTTAAGAATCCCTATATGCTCTCCTCCGTTTGTTCAGCTCAAGTATCACTTAATCCATTAAACCCTCTCTGGATATTTTACATCCAAAGGATTCTTCTTTTGTGGGAACCCACTCCGATTTCCCCATCCTTTCCTCCAATTGCCACAGCTACTTAAGATCCAGAAAAGAAAGTTCTCACCATAAAAATCCCTGGCACTTTCAAATGTTAGAAACAGATATGGATTTGTCAAAGGCAATGACTTCAAAGAAGATATATTGCCATCTGTTTTACTGCCACACCCTAAGAATCACTGGATCTATCTGACTTGTAACTGAAAATTCATCTATGTTGGATTACCCTATTAGAATATAAATTTCTTAAGATTAGGGAGGTAATCTATCTGTTTAGCTTGTGCTTTGTACATAATAAATGTTTAATAAATATTTTTTCATCCAATTTCTCCTATTACTCCTTCTGAGCTTCTTTAACAATTGTCCTACCATATATATGCAATTTAGAATTTGATTGTTCTCCATCTCCTCTTAGTTACTATGCCTTCATTTTATTAATTATTTCCTATTTATTTTATAGCTTGCTTTGTGTGTATTTGTTATCTCCCCAGTAGATTATAAAGTCCTTGAAGCCAGTAATTGTTTATTTTTAAGTTTTTAATTTTTTCTAATTACATGTAGAGATTATTTTCAACATTCATTTTTGTAATATTTTCTCCATTCCTCCCTTCCTTCCCCTAGACAAAAAGCAATCTGATCTAGATAACACATGCACAATTATATTGCAAATCTTTCCATATTAGTTATGCTATGAAAGAAGAATTTGAACAAAAAGAAAAATCAAGAGAAAGGAAAAAAAAGTGAAAATTATGCTTTGATTTGCTTTCAGACTCCATAATTCTTTCTGTGGATATGGATGGCATTTTCTATCTCAAGTCTTATAGAATTGTTTTTGATCCCTGTATGGCTGAGAAGAGCTCGCTCTATCATTGTTGATCATTACACAATGTTGCTGTTACTGTGTACAGTGTTCTCTGGTTCTGTTCGCTTAACTCAGCATCAGTTCATGCAAGTCTTTCTAGGTTTTTTTGGAAATCCAGCCTCTCACCATTTCTCATAAAACAATAATGTTCTATCACACACATATGCCACAACCTGATCAGCCATTCCTCAATTGATGGGTATCTTCTCAGTTTCCAATTCTTTGCTCCCATGGAAAGCTATTTTTTGCTCAATTGGTGCCATTCTTTTAGAATACTTTTCATTTTTCTAAGTGTTTCCCAAATATCACCCTTTAAGTCAAATAATACAACTACTATTAGTCTCATTTTGCCAGTGAAAAATGACTGAAGATCACAGTAAAGTGACATGTCACAGGATAAGCAATTAGTAAGTGATGCATGCAGGTTCTGACCCCTGGTGTACAGTTTTCAGGTTAGTCCTCTTTCCCCTCCCTGACATGGGAATTAGGTGAACCACACAGACTTTTTCTTGTTATTCAATTCTGGATCAGCTCAGTTTCTTTTCTCTTCCATTATGGATCTTGTCCAATTTTTGTCTTGTGGGGAAACATTTTTAAATTATGGGAATAGTAGGAAAATTTCATTGCATTGTTTGAATCTAGCTCTACATGTCTGGGAAGCTGGACTACCTCTACCTGCTGCTTAGAGACTTTTAATAATGGCCCAGTCAGATTCAAAAATTCATGCAAAGAATGTTTTACAATTATATATCTTAAACAAACCAAATGTCACATCTGAAACTGGATCTGGACTGGTCGATCAATTATAGTTTCCATATTCTTTTTCTGATTTCAGGGAATTGTACCTATTTACTCTTCTCTTTCCAACTTGGAAAGTCACTAATATTTTCTTCAAGTAAAGATCAGATGTACTAATTTTTTTATCCAGGTTGATTCTTATTTGAATAGTTGTATTTAATACATAAAAAGTCTGTCTTTGTATCAGAATTTTTGGATTAATTGATATTGTTCAGTTCTGGGTCCCATATTTTAGGAAATACATTATAACACTGGACTACACCTAGAACAGGTCAACCAGAACAACAAGGGGCCTAGAGACCATGCCATTTCAGCAACAGTTGGAGGAATTGGAAATGTTTAAACTAAAAGGAAAAAAGATTCTGATTGGGGAGTTCATTGCCATGTTTATTGTTTTGCTAATCAATTATATATCTCAGCCTGTTTTGCTACTTATAATTCATTTTGTTTTCTCAGTTATTATTAATTATCTACCACACCCAGAAAAGTAAAATGATATTTAGTAATTAAAAAATTTTACAAGTAGCATATCATATTTTCAAAATTGTACAGCCCTTTCAGTAATTACTTGAAAATTTTGCACAATCTTTTAACCATCATGTTTATATTTTTAACAGCAATATTCTCTTAGTGAGTTTTCCATGGCCCTGAATCATGGAACACCTTGGTCTCAGTAGAATTAAGCTTGCAAGTGATCCAAAAAGCGATGGACAGATGCATGGGGGTGTTAACAGACTGTAGCATGTGACCAACAATGACTTGTATGCAAGATGTGGTATATAAAAGACATCAACAAGGACATATATGGTGGGGAGAAGCAGTGGGCCAGTCATGCAGAGAGTGGGGCATCACAGATGGACAGTCTCAATTCAGTCTGAGAAGGCTTCAATAATTCAAGGGTCTATGGCATTTTTAGAATGAGTGTTCCTTTAACCAAGAAAGATGTAGCTCTTCTATATATTACAAAATGGTCTTTGAAAGATCTTATGACTGAAAACTTTAGCACCCCATTGCCAGTTTGGTGTTGAACCTCTTGCCATATCATTAGACTTGTTTTTGTATATGGATCACAGAATCTATTGCTGTATAGCAGGATAACATCATAAGATTAAAGAAACAGAGATGGATTTCCAGGGAATTTGGTAGATGTTCTATGGAGGACTTGTGGAAAAATGTGTGAGTGATATGGGTAAGAACACAAGAGGACTGAAAGTAGAGTTCAGATCCTTAGAGAAGTGTCCTGGAACCAGGACATTGAAAATATCCCTGGAGGTAAGTAGGAAGAGTTGGGAAGGGATGGGATCCTTTGTGCCCTACCCTAGGCTTCTTGTCCTAAAAATCAGGGAAAAGGGAATGAGCCAGACAGAAGAACCATGATGACCTGGATTAGCAGATGGAAGAGCATTCAAGGCCATGTGTGTCAAAGTAAAGAAAAAGAGAATTACAGGTACTCTTCTCCCAATGTCTGATTTCCACTATGGAAATTGCCTGATATTACTTTACATGTATTGGATACCTATGTATCTGTTGCCCTAATATATTGTGTTGCCCCAAGAAAAGAATGTAAGCCTCATGAAAGCAGGAATTTTTTGTTAATTGTCTAGCATAGGGTATAAATATTTACTTAATAAGTACTTAGCAAATTACTGTTGAATTGAATTGGATGATATATTGGAGTCCTGAACTGAGTATTCGATACCTGCAAATAGCTTTCAACTGCCTTTACTCATTTGTTTCTCTTCAAACCTCAGAGAACATGTAAGGGAGGTATTATTCCTTCCCATTGAAAGGCTGGGGTCCAGAGAGGTCAAGTTAGCAAAAAAAAAAAAATTAAACCAACATAGTTTTTGACTTTTCTAATAGAGACAGTGTGCAGAGTGAGGTCAGTGATAACTCCACTGCCTTCTCTTTTCCCTTTTTGAAATATATTGTTCAGTTCTGGGTACCATATTTTAGAAAGTACATTGACACATTGGACTTCACCTATAACAAGTCAACTAGAAAGTTAAGGAGCCTAGAGACCATGCCATTCTAGTACCAGTTTGAAGGATTGGGTAGTTTAGCCTGGAGGAGAAAAAAGACTCTAGCTGTCTTCAAGTATTTGAAAACCTGTCATGTGGAAGAGAGATTAGATTGTTCTGTTCAACCCCAGAGGGCAGAAGTATAAGCATTGGGTGGAAGTTGAAAAGATGCAGTTTTGATATTAATATATGGAAAAATTTCTTAACAAGCAGAGCGTCCTCCAAATGAAATGGGCTGTGTCAGGAACTTGGAGACTCCTCATGACTAGAGTTCTTTTAATGGAGGCTGGATGACCACTTGTGCCTAATAGTTTGCCATGGAGATTCTGGTTTAGGCAATGAGTGTGTTAATAATAATGAGTCTCATTTTATGAGGTGCCAAAGGGAAGGTTTATAAAGAACTTTATAAATATTTTCTCATTTTAGCCTCATGTGAAGGAGATTCTAGTAACTCCATTTTTCACAGAAAGACTCAAGGAGGTTATAACCTACCTAGGTCACACAGTTAATAAGTTTGTGAGCTGGAGTTTTAACCCAGGTCTTCTTGACTTCATTCTAATGCACTCTATCACATGACTGCCTAGACAAAACATCTCTTCCCACTCTAAGGTTCTGTGATTCTCCAAAGAGCATCCAGTGAGTGAGTAGCACAGACTTCATGAGGGCACAGGACTCTGAAATCCATTTTTGTTAGAGTGCATTCCTTTGCTTCTGTAAATATTCTCTCATTCAGACATTTCAGGATGTCAGGATGGCCTTTCCTTCCCTCATCTGTTATTCTGGGGGTTACAAACCAATAGCATCCAAGTCTAGCCTGCTACAGACAATTGTGGTATCTGCCTTTAGGTATGTCCATACCTGAGGGGTGATGACTCAAGTCTGCTATTCCTGTTTTCTTCACTTCCAAGGTTTAGTCATCATGCCACCAGCTAAGTATTTTAATTGATGTTATATTTCACTGTGCTCACTCCCTTAGGCTTCAGGAGTGAAGGGCACAATTTGGAAAAGAAAAAAAAAAATCTAAAAAAGTAATAACACACACAGACTCTCCCAGGTTGCTATTTATTAAGTCTCCCTGAGCCACTTGTGAGTCACAGGGGAATTTTAGGTGAATGGCACATACAAAGCTCCAAAGCCTGTTTGTGCTCCTTGTGGATTCTTTTGCATCAGTTTTTCCTTTCCTCTGGCTAGGAGTTCAAAAGTGATTTCATTGGTCTTTGAAGGCCAGCTCATATCTGACCCTTTTTCTTTTCTTGTTGGTTCAATTTTCTATAGAGTTATAGAATGTTAGAGCTGGAAGGAGCCTTAAAAATATATTGCTAGAACACAGAATGTTAGATTTGAAAAGGACTTCAGAAAACAGTTAATTTAATCCCTTTATTTTACTGATGAGATTGATGTTATGGCAAGGGTTGGGGTTATTTTTGTACAAGAGGTATAGTGGTAAATATTTAACAACTGACTGAAAAAAAAGCATATATAGACCATTTTCAAGTTTAATTTGCATGATTAAAATTTTCTCATTTTCTTTAGTCTAGATAAGCAACAAGACCATAAACCAAACTCTGATTTGTAAGTTTTTTAAATTGGTTTCTAATGTACAAATACTTATATTGAAAATTTAACAATCACATATCTTGAGTTAGTTAAAGATGAGTCCAACATACACATCTCTGGTTGGAGACAGGGAATGGGACTAGAATGCTTTGGCTCCTCTTTTATACTTCAAGATCCAACTTAGATCCATTTACTCCATGATCCTCCCCCCATCTCATGTTTGTGCCCTTCTCAAGTATTTATTTGTCACATTCTGCAAGAGAGTTGGAGTGGGTTACATACAGCATAGTTATCAGGAAGACCTGGGAATAGTCAGCTCTTGTTTCCTCAAATACATCATGACTGTATGATCCAGGTAAGTTACTTAAATTCAATGACCAAGTCAATTCATTGTCCAGGATCACATAATGAACAAATGTCTGAAGCCATATTTAAACTCAGATTTTCTTGATTTCAGGTCCAGTGTTCTATTTTCTATACCCTTAGTTTCTCCTTATCTCTTTAACTCTGTCTCTCTCTTTCTTTGTCTTTCTCCCAATCCCTCTGTATCTCTGTCTGTTCTGTCTGTCTGTAAATATCTGTCTCTTCATCTTTCTCTCTACCTCTCTTTCCCTCTCTAAGTCTCTTTATTGTCTCTCTCTCTCTCTCTCTGTCTCTTTGGCTCTCTCTCCATCTGTCTGTCTCTTTACATCTCTGTGTCTCTGATTCTGTTTCTATCTCTGTCTGATTCTGTCTGTCTGTCTTTCTCTCTCTCTCTCTCTGGCTCCCTGGTTCTCTCACTCTCTCTGTCCTTGTCTCTGTGTGTCATTATCTATCTTGGACTGTCACTCTCTTTTTTCTCTCTTTGTGTCTTTGTTTCCTTCTCTCAGTCTCTCTATGCATCTATCTCTGTCTCTGTCTCATCTCTCTCTCTCTCTCTCTCTCTCTGTCTCTCTGTCTCTCTGTCTGTCTCTCTCTCTCTCTGTATCTGTCTCTTTGACTCTTAATCTGACTCTCTGGTTCTCTCTTTGTCTGTGTCTGTGTCTGTCTATGTAACAATTTCTGTCTGTCTGTCTCTCCACCCAACCCCCCTTGACTCCCTGGCTCTCTTGGTCTCTCTGTCCCTTATATTAAGCATTATTTTCATATACATAAACATTCATATACATCAACATAAAATTCCTATCCAGATTTTAAACAGCTTGAAGGTAAAATATTATATTATGTAATCTTTGAATTTTCTTCCAGGGGTTAGCACAAGGCTGTGACAAATAAATAATTATCTATGTGAACAGGATTTGTGTGTCTGTATGTGGACCAATCTCTTGTCCCTATTCTTCTATCCCCAGTCCAATTTATGAGATAACTTTCCATCTTTAGTCCAATTTGATTAAACAAAAATTCAAAGTGAGAAGGTTTCCAATTTCTAGAGGTAAGGCAGCGTCTAATAAACCTTCCATAAGCAGATGAGGTCAGAGAATAACAAGGTTTAGAGCAAGAACTTAGAGACAACTTAGTTCAGCTTTGTCATTTTATAAATCAAACAAGTTTCCAGAGGTGAAGTGATTTACCTGAAATTATTTGAAAGGTGACTAGATATAGTGGAAATAAAACTGATTAAATTGCTAGGTGGCATAGTGAATAGAACCCTGAACTTGAAACCAGGAAGGAGATATGAGTCCAATCTTATCTTGAGCACACACTAGTTTTTTGATTATAGATAAGTCACTTGAACCTCTGCTTCCTTGAGTTTTCTCTACTATAAAATGGGGATCATAGCGTCACCTACTTCCCTGTGAGGATAAAATGAGTTAATTTTTGCAAAATATTTCATAAAATATATATTAAGATAATTTTTATTCATTTTAAGTTTGAGGGGGAAAAAAAGCTTTGCAAACCATAAACCACTGTAAAAATGTGAGTTTGGAGTGAGAGAACCTGAGTCTGAATCTCATTTCTGACTTAAAGTAAGTTTGACCTTGGGCAAATCACTTAACTCTTCTGGGCCTTAGTTGTCTCATTTGTAAAATGAGGGGATTAGATTAAATGGCCCCCAAGATCCTTTAGAACTCTTGAATCAATGTCCCCAAGGTCATACAGGAAGGCAGTATCATAACTGTAACTTGAACCCAGGCTTTTTCATTCTAATAGATCATTTTTGCCATTCCATTCCAGGGCCTTGCTGAGCCAAGGGGCTGTGACTGCCATGCTCCTGGCATTGATGGCCCACAGCCACTGGGACCCATGATTGTTCAGCTTTGTTTGGCAGTACATTGGTCAAGCATTTGCTTGGCTAGGACCTTAGGATGAAGAGTGAGAGCAGCTGAGGACCATTTGGGCATCTGGGACAGCAGCCCTGCCCTGCCCTTCCTATGCAAACATTATCCTTGGAATCAAGCTTGCTGTGTACCTATCACCCAAGTTGATGCCCTGCATGCCAGCCCTACCCCCCTTTGGCACTTGAACCCTGAAGCTTCATCTGTCAGAATGCTTCTCCCAAGTGCTGAGAGGACCTCCATAGCCACCTGCCTCGGTCAGACACCAGATCCCTAAAACATAGAGACTGTTCCAGGAATTCTTGGTAGATCCTCCAGGGTGTGAGGGCTAAACTCCAAAGGGGTGTATCCCTGTATGCTTCTCCCTTTGTCTGCCTGTTCTGCAATTATCCATGAGCTGGAATTAGTTTCTTCTTCCTCTGGGTCCTTCCCAGATTATTTCTCCCAACTCCCTCCTTCCCCAGAGAATGGAGTTGCTAGCAAATTCTGCACCTGCATTTCCTAAAACATTGATATAATCATAAAGTTTTAGAGATGGAAGGTACATTAGAGACCCCACACATTAGTGGTAGTCAGCCACCAGTCTATGAATATGTACCTGTAGGTAAATTTTTGGATTGTTGGCAAAATTTTCACTGTAAGGGTTCTAACTTCTTAAAACTGATATCTTCAAAAAGTAATTCCTCTTTTTCTTTTTCTCCATATTTTACTTTTTTCTCTCTGGGTACTGGAGTCCCAACTCACTGAGAGCCAATGGACAGAGACACTAGGGGACTGAACAATTTGTTGTAGAGAATTTAGATATTTTACTGGCCTAAAATAATCATGTTCAAGCCCCTCACTTGAAAGATGAGGAAACTGAGGTCTAGAAAGGGGAAATAAGGTACTGAATATCAAACAGTTATTAAGTAGTAGAGCTAGGATTCCAACTTTGATTATTGACTTCCAAATCTTTTCTCCTTTTTGATACATAATGTAAAGTGAGCAATTCCATCCCCACTTATCCTCTCTAGGGTTAGACTTCCAAAGAACATGGGTGCCCATGAGGCAGGCAGGGGATCTTTACAACCTTCATAAGCCCCAAGATGTCAGATTTATACACTTATGCCTTTGCTCTGACATGATCTGATGTTCAGAGAAAAGGAGAGAGAATGACAAAGCACATGGTCACCTCTGAACACACACTCAAGGGTGTGCTGGAACCAGCTCCAACTAGCTTCTGAAATTCCACTATTAAATTTGCTATATGAACATTCACACCTTGCAAATTGGTAAATGGCAACATAGTAGGGCTTGATTATTTTGTTGATTGTTTGGACTTAAGAAATGATAGAGATAATGTTAAGAACAGATTAGACTTATAATGTCTATATGTATATTTTGTTTTCAGAGATGCTGTTGCAAAACACTGACCAGCAAACTCAGATTCAGACCTCAACTCAGACATGGTACCTCCATTTCTTCTGTGGTCCTTTACTTAGGTTCAAAAGTTCACAAGCTAACAAATATAAGTATCTATTCCCTAAAACCCTTCTACAATATGCATATTCAAGTATAGGTCTGATACACACACACACATATAGAATCATAGATTATTAGAACTAGAAAGAAATTTAGAATATATGATGCTAGAACAAAGATGAAAAGATAAAGAAATATCTTAGAACATAGAATGTTAGAATTAGAAAGAATACTTAAGACATTGAATATTAGAACTGAAAGGGGTCTAAGAGAATGAAATTCACTAGGGATAAATGTAAAATCTTACGCTTGGATTCAAAACACAATTTAGAAATATAAGTGGGGAAGATACATCTTCTCCAAGGTCACACAAGTTAGTGACTCTGGGGTTATAGTACAAGTCTCCTGTGGTAGGACAGGGTATACTCATTACTGTCATCCTCTTTTAAAATATCTGAACAGAAATGGGGTTTAAGGTACATAATGTTAGAATAGAGATAAAAGAATGTAAGAGGTGGAAAGGAAGCAATAAATGATAGACCCAAGAATATGAAGACTTTTTCTGCTGGAATGAGAGGATGAGAACAATTTGTTTCAGAAGCCACAAAGGTGATTGAAATAGGCTCTGGAGTGCTAAGAATTTGTTTATATATCAAAGATGTCAAGATGCATCCACTGCATGCATCCTGGGCCTTCACCAGCCCTGCAGTCAGGAGGACTTGAGTTTAACTGTGACCTAAGACCCTTGATACTAGCTGTGTGACCCTGGGTGAGCCACTTAATCCCAATAGCCTCACCAAAAAAAGGGGGGGGGTCTTGATTTTTGTCCTGCCATTGGTCTTGGATGATTCAGGAAGAGAGCTTGAGGCTGATGATTTCGTACAGCTCTTAAATACTTTTCATTGTCTCACATAAATACAATACATGACTAAATCATGAAATTGAACATGATGTCAATGGTCCTTTTTTAAAATGAAGGACCATCCTCCCTTCTGGCAATAATTAAGACCTGTGCTCTCTTTGTCACACTGCACAACCTCTTGGATCTCTGCTGAGGCCTTCAGTGAAACTGTAGCATTTGCCCTAGGACTACCACTGCTCAAAGTTTCTATCCTATTAAAGTAAAGGAGGAGTTTGATTCTCTTTAAATACTTTGAAAGGTAGCCCACATATAGAATGCTATAAACAAATAAAATATGTGAGCTCCTCAGACCAATAAATAAATAAAGAGGTGGAGATTTGCATTGCAAAATTCATGTTTGTTTTTAAAAACAAATAAGCAAGCAAACAAATAAACAAAGGAAGGAGGCCAAAAATCCTAGAGCCTTAGGGCTGGATGTGACTTCAAGAATTGTCTAGTCCAACTTTCTAATTAGCACAGCAACCCCCTCAGCCATTTCCTTAATGATAATAAATATTGTGATTAACACAATCATTAACATAATTAATTGATCAATAAAATAATAATAAATATCAATTATAATATTAAATATACATATAATTGTTAATATATGTCAGGCTCTTAAAATTATTATCTCTTTTGAGCCTTACAACAGCTATGGGAGGGAGGTATTATTATCACCCCCATTTTGTCAATGCTATCATTTCTGCATGGATACTTTTCACACTGAAAATCAAGAAGATTATGTCCTTTCATCCAACGAATGTTTCTGTTTTCACTATTCTTGCTGTAGAATAACTGCAGTATGGTTTTAAGATGCAACCCTCTCTCTCTAGCCCCTAGCCAAACTCTACAGAATTACCAAATTTTAATTTCAGAGTTGGAAAGGATCTTAATGGTTGTCTTGTCCAAATCAGCTCTAAAAAGACTTACCATTAGAACACATATGACAAGTTCATCTAATTTTTGCTTGAACACCACTCACGTAGTGGAATTCACCATATCCTTTTACAGTCCATTCCCCTTTGAGATGTTGTTAGAGAAGGATATTAGAAATGCTGTAAGGGCATTTTTTGCTTATATTAAACTGAAATCTGTCTCTTTGAAGCTTCCATTCATTGTCTCTGAGAATAAATAGGAGAAATCTAATCTCTTTTCAATGGGAGAACCCTTCAAAGACTTGAAGACTGTAGTTATGTGCCTGCTGAGTTTTTTCTTCACTGGGCTAACAACATTCCCAGTTTTTTCGGTTAATATCATATGACATGTATTCTTCATAATCCTTTCATGTCAGAGTTGCCTTTCACCTTAATGCTTTAGGTTATCCATATCTTCTCTAAAATGAGGTTCTGAATTAAAATAATACTCCAATGTGATATAAACTCCAATGTGATATAAAAAATAATACTCCAATGTGAGTATATTGAAATTGTTGTTCTTATTATTCCTTTGTTTTTATTCATGTCTAACTCATCTTGACTCCAATTGGGAATTTCTTGGTAGAGATACTGTAGTGTTTGGTCATTTCCTTCTCCAGCTCATTTTATAGTTGAGGAAACCAAGGCAAATGGGGTTAAGTGACCTGCCTAGTGTCACATAATTAACATGTATCTGAGGTCAGATATGAACTCTTAACTTCAAGCTTGGCACTCTATCCACTGTGCTACCTAGCTGCCCAATCATTTCGTTATTCTTGGAAACTATGTCCCTCTTAATGCATTTTGGATTTAAATTCACAATTTTTGTTAGCCATATCACACTGTTGATACTTATTGAGCATGCAGTCCATTAAAACTTTCAGATTTTTTTCCAGAACATACAATCATACTTTTTTTTACTATACTGCACCTGTTGCATTGATTTAAGCTTGATTGAAACTGATTAAATTCAAGTTGAAGACTATAATTTTCCTTGTTAAAATTTATCTTCTGAGATTCAACCTAAAGTTCAACTCTGCCAAGGTCTTTTTGATTCCTATCTCCCTCTGTCATCCACTATATTATTCTTCCCTTAGGCAACTAGGTGGCACAGTGGATAGAACACTGGTCCTGGAGTCAGGAGGACCCTAGTTGAAATCTGACCTCAGACACTTGACCCTTTGTAGCCACTGACTACTTGAGTTTGGTTATGCCAATGAGGAATCATTATTCAGACCCGGGAAAGTGAGGGTGGAAAGAAAATAAAAATTTATTAAAAGAAGTTGCAACACATAAGAAAATGATAGGTAAAGAAAGACAGAGACTAAAAAACAGTCAAATCAATGAGTCAGAGAAAACTGGCAGCCTGATTTTAACCCAGGTTTTTATGTCTTTGCCCCTCATCCAGAGGGCAAAAGGTGAACTCCTTTCCCATTCTTGTTGGACCAGAATTAGGTAGAAGGTGAAGCCTAAGGAGATCAGGATACAAATTTTACATTAAACAATGAAACAATGGTAGTTGATCTACATTTCAAGAGTAGAGAGACCTGGGAGACCTCCACCCAATTTAACAAGATTTAACAGTCCTTTAAAATTACAGATTTAGTTTCCCTACATTCATAGTTCTCTATATCTTTTCCATGGTAGTCAATTTACATCTCAAGAGTAGGTGGTAGTCAATTTACATCTCCACACAATTTCTATATTCATAATTCTCTACATCTTTTCTCTGCATCATTGGACAAGTCACTTAATCCTCATTGCCCTGCAAACAGGGTCATCTACAGTCATCCTGATCCATATCTGGCCACTGGACCCAGATGACTCTGGAGGAGAAATTGAGTCTGGTGACTTAGCAAAGTACCCCCTCACTCAAATCTAATTCATGTGCTTGTCATTATCTGGCATTATATGACATTATCTGATGATCTTCTTTGAGAATGAAGGACAAATCATTATTATTACCTATTTTGTGTCATTTTTAAATCTGTTAAGCTGCCAACTATGCCTTTATCAAGATCACTAATAAACATCATAGACTCAAGCATAGATCCCTGAGTCTCCCCTGGAGATCTCCTTCCACGTTTTATCAGGTTTACTTTTACAACATTTCTCTGATCTCTAACAGTTACTGCCCTAGTTCAAGGCAATGTCACTGCAAATTTGTCCTAATTGAATTTCCTGGCTAAAGTCTCCTACTTCTCTAATCCAATATCCAAATAGCTGTCAAACTGATATTCTTAAAACACAGGTCTGACTTTGTCACAGCTCTGCTCTAGAAGCTCTCATGCCTCCCCATTTCCTTTTAGAATATAATTCAAATTTTCTGTTTGTCATACCCTTCACATTCTAGCCCCAGGGAACTATTCTAAGGGTTGCTTACTATTCATTGTTCCTCTTCATACATTTTCTATTTAAGAAAAATTGGTCTACATGTTTCTCCTATAACTGACCTTCCATCTCCTTTATAATGATCACCCCTCTTACTTTATTTTGTTATCACCTCCACTTCTTGGAATACTCAGGTTTCTTTAAGGCTCAGTTCAACTTAGCTCCTCTCTTGTGACCTTTCTTTCCCCTTTCCATTATTATTGGTATTCTTTCCCACTTCAAATTGTTTACTGCTCCAAAATAAACTTCCTGTATACATGCTATTTCCCTCTAAAAGAATATAGGCTCCCTGAGAGCAAATTCTATTTTCTTTTTTGTACATAGTTCCTGAAGCAGTGCCTTATTGTAAAGACTCAAAATGCTTTCAGAATGACTTAAAAGTTGACAGTGAACCATTAATGACTGTCCTTTGTAGATCAGCCTTTCAACCAGTTCAGAATCCATTTAATTGTACTATAGTCTTGCCCACATCTCTCCATCTTTTCCACAAGAATAGTTCATGAACAACTTTATCAAAGGCTTTGTTAAAATCTAAGTAAATTATATGTTTCCACTGTATTCCCTTGATCTACCATCTTAGTAAACCTGTCAAAAAAAAGAAATAAGGTTATTGCGGCATGACTTGTTCTTGATAAAGTAACGATGGCTTTTTATGATCACCATTTCCTTTTCTAGATGTTCAATAACACCTCTTTAATAATATGTTCTGGGATGTTGCCAGGAATGTGTCAAACTCATTGGCTGATATTTTATAGACTCTTTTTTTTCCCTTTTTAAAAAATCAGAACAATAGTGCCCTTTTCCAATTCTGTAATATCTCTCCCATTTCCTACAATCTTTCTAGTGGCTCAGCCAACAAATCTCTCAGTTCTTTTAGGTTCAAGGATGTAATTCCACTGGGTCAAGTAACTTGAATTCTTCTAGAGCAGGCAAGTACTCTCTTACTATCACCTTACTTATTTTGGATATTTATTTTCTTTTAGCCATTTTTATTCTGTCCTTTTCAATCTAGTTCCTCAGCTTAGCAGAGAAGACAGAAGGTAAATAAGAATCCAGTCACTCTGCTTTCTTTCTGTGGTCAGTTATAACCAAATCTGCCATCCTCCACAAGCCGTATTAAAAACCCAATTCTTTTTATCAACTTTATTTAACTTTTCTCCCCAGTGTCAGCTCATTCTGCATCTTAGTGCTACACATGCTAGTCTTCCCCCCCCCCAACCCCTTTTAGCTTATTTTGGTTTTTTAATTAACAAACATTTATTCTCTCTATTTATTAACTGCCATCTAAAAGAAAACAAATTAAAATGAAACCCATAGTAAGAAATAAGTATAGTTGAGCCAAATAAGTACCTACATTGTCTGTATTCAAAAATGTTTTCTGAAATTTAAATCCATTCCCTCTCTATTTTTTTCATTTTTTGCTTTTTGTAAGGCAATGGGGTTAAATGACTTGCCCAAGGTCACACAGCTAGATAATTATTAATTGTCTGAGGCTGGATTTGAACTCAGATCCTCCTGACTCCATGGCCAGTGCTCTATCTACTGCACCACCTAGCTTCCCACCCCCCTTCCCTCTCTATCAGGAGGTAAGGTCATTGTCAGTCTTTTGGAATCAGGGTTGATCATTGCCTCGAACAATTCTTAAGTCTATTGAAGATGTTCTTCTAATGTTCTTCTTTTTTGGACACATTCTTCAGGTTCTACTCAGTTTGCTGTGTTCATAAGAGTTTTTCAAAGATTACTCTGAGACATTCTTAGAGTAAAATGCCATACTTTTGTTTTTGTCTCCTGGTTTTTCTTTCAACTTCTGTCCCCTCAGTAGATCTGGGACCCACACTCTTTTCAAAATTGAAGTGGAAAAACAACAGCAACAACCAAAAAAATGGCAGAAATTTCATCACTTTGTGCCAAAATTTGTCTGGTTCTGCCCACTAGAACTTCTAAGAGGGCATCTCATTTATCATATAGTCCTTTAAATATTTAAAAATAGTTAGCACTCCCTGTCTCATATTCTACCACACTATTTCTTTTTTAGGCTAAGCTCTTTATTTATTTCAACTGACCCTCATATAACATGTCAATCAATAAGCATTCTCATGCCAAAATTTCAGTTTCTTTCCTTTAGATGGATATCACTTACTAAATATTTTTTGAGCATTGAATTTGAATTGTTCATCATAACATTCAGATGGTTAGGTGGACACCTGAAGAAGAAATTCTAAATGGGGCTTCCAGTGGATAGAAGGATCTGTGTCACTAAGAGGAAACCTTAAGTAAGTGAGGCATGATTCAGCATGAGTCTACTCCAGCATCTTGTGAAGAAGTCAGACTTATTAAGTATGTTTCCAAGATGTGATTCCATGTAAATTGTTCCTGTTATACTCTTTAATTAATGATGAAAATTTAATTATCAACCTCCCCCCTCCAAAAAAAGGAGATAGAAACTAGGTCATTTAGTTCATGTGTAAGTCTTAATTTTAGATAATTTATTTTTTTACATTTTCTAATTGACTGAATATTAATTAGCTGGGGCTCCACACAGAAGATGAAGACATTAAACTCTCGTTAGACAAACATCCGCTCATATTCATTTCCAAACATCTCACATCTGCAGCACTGAGTTATCAAGAGAAAAATCTGCTGTGATTTATAGAGTTCTCCAAGGGAAACAGAAAGAGACTAGATTTGACTTTTATCAACTGGGTAATCTAGAGAGTGATGCAGAGATGTTCCTTCAAGTAGGGGGTGGGGAAGAAAGTAGAGGAAGGTCTAATGGACTTCAGGGAGTCTTTTTGGTGAGCAGAATGATGGAAATTGGAAATGTCCTATACTTGAACAATAATCCTCTTCTTAGCATCTCTGATAGCTACTACTCTAATCTGTTTGAAGGCATGTTAGAATGGGGAATTCACTGTCTTTCTCCTATCCATGCACCCTTCCTATCTCCCCCTTCCCCCCTCCCCATCCTTCCCATCCTTCCAGAGGTAGCTTATTCAAACTTTGGTCAACTCTAATTAAGAAAGTTTTAAATAACATAGAGTTGAAATATACCTTTCTGGAACTTCTTGCCATTGTTCCTTGTTCTGTCCTCTGAAATCAAGTGGTATACATTCAGTCCATCTAATTACAGTCTTTCTAATAATACTTGATGACAGAAATCATGTCCCCTCTAAAGTCTTCTTTTCTTCAGAGTAAAAATCTGTGGTTCTTTCAGTCTATATGCAGAGCATGACTTCCATTCTACTAACTCTTCTCTGTATGTACTCTATTTTGTCCATATCTTTCTTGATATGTAACACCAATAAAGAATTGCATACAATATCCCACAGGAGTTCATATTTTTTTCAGGGTAAAATGCAGTTGAACTTTAACCTCCTTTATTCTGGACCCCATGCTTTCTCTAATATAGTCTCTCTCACTATAGACTAATTATTTTGGCTGCTGTGCCATTGTATTGATTGTATTCAGCTTCTGGTTCATTACACTGGTTACTGGTCATTGGAGCTTGTATGCCTATTCAGTAGTCTCAGACAAAGAAGATGGGAAGAATCTGGTAGACCAGGTCAAGTGGAGGTGTTTGGAGCAAATGAACTTACCACTCACAGTTACAAAATGCAGAAAAGTCTTTTCTTTGCCAAGATACATTGGAATTGTAGGTTATTGGAGTCAGAAGGAACCTTAAAACACAAAATATTGAAAAGGGTCCTAGAAAGAAAACTGTTAGAACAGAGAATTTCAAAGTTAGAAAAGGCTTTAGAGATAATCTAGTTCAATCAATTCACTTCAAAAATAAAGGAAACAAGAACAGTGAGTGAAATGGTTTGACCAAGATCACAAAGCTGGCAATTAGCAGAACCAAGAATAGGACCCAAGACTCCGAACTTCTGGCCCATTGCTTATCACACCTCACCATGATGCCATCCTTAATAAAATGATCTCATAGTCAGAACTATTTAGAACAGTGTGCAAAAATTCGACTGATGCAAGTGTGTCTTTCTTTTCTATTTCCAGTGGAATCTTTTGTTCACATTATGTGGGAAAAGTGAGGCTCTGTCCTATGGTCTTGTTCAGTCCCTGAATCCCAGCAAACTCATGCTGATTTTTTACAGAGATCACAGCTAACCAAACCCGAGTGGCAGAATAGAAAAGCTTTTAGCAGCTCCAGGGACAGGATGGTTCGCTCTCTCACAACCCCTGCGGTTTTGGCTGTAATAACAGGGGGACCCTATGGGGAGAAGCATGTCATATTCAGGATTGTTCTAGTTTAGCGCAAATCTCCCCACTGAATGTGTCACTCTCCTTAAAATAGGCTTGCAGTCCAAAAAACTGAGGGCGGGGAGTGAAATTTCACAGTGACTGAAAGGTCCCCTTTTACACCCTGTTTTTCCATGACATATCTTTTAATTAGTGAGGAATTATCAAGGGAGAACCACAAACTCCAATTTTGTGTATTGTCTAAAAAAAAGGAAAAAAAAAGCTAATTCATTTTAAAAACCATGACTACAGAGTCATTCTGGGGGACTTAGCATTTATGTATTTTCCATCTGTAGTTATTTTTCTGGGATACCACCTGCTTTTAATTTTTTTTGGTACTAGAGAATCTGACAGATCATATCTTAGAATAAACATATTTTATCTATAGTAGTTTTTATATTCCAGTAATTTTTTGTCTTCCAAAATCATTGCCCCTAAATACAATCCAATTTTTTAATAGCTGCAAATAAACATAGATTTAAAACAGAAAAAAATAAATCAAATCTTTCAAGAACTAGTCCTAGGAAGTTATAGAATCTGAGAACTTCAGTGTGGGAAGAGTTCTTAGAAGAATAACTCTAATTAAAGGTGGGAGATACTCCAGAGCAAACAACAATAGGACCATAGACTGTCAGATTTGCAAAGGACCTTAGAGATGAAAGAGTCCTCATTTTATGGAGGATCAAAATGGAGTTGGCAGAAAAGTAGTGACTTACTCAAGGTCACATCACTACTGGAAGAGTCAATGTTAAAGGCTGAATTTCTTCTGCCTCTTCTATCCATGGTATTACAGCTTCCCCTGATCTAAGGAAGAGAACAGCTGTGCTTTTGGCCTTGGGAGATCTCTTTTTTCTCCACCTCTTTCCTTCCTCTCCCTCTAATTTCCTTCTCTTTTTCTTAGTAGCCCTGGATTCCTGGGTCATGCAACTGTAGTGTAAGTAGTTGCTAGAATATGGATTCAAAGGATTTAGAATTGGAAGAGACCTTAGAAATCAATCTTTCAACCACTTATTAAGCACTTGCTAGTTGCCATGCACAATGATAGGAGCTGGATATATAAATAGAAACACAAAACAGTCTTCTAGGAGATTACAAGCTATTGGTGGTGACAAACGTACCTAAATATACATAGAATAAATACAAAATTATGGTACTTTAGTAGTTGTGTATCAGTGAAGGCTTCATGATAGTACACGAGACAAGTTTTGAAAGAAGCAATACATGCTCTAAAAGAGAGGTGAGTGTGTAGGACATTACAGGTATGGGAGATAGTCAATGAAAAGTCATTGAGGACAAAAGTTGGAGTGCAATGTATGAGGAATAATAAAAAAGCTAGTTGGCTACACCATAGAGTATTGGGAATAATAAATGACAAGACTGGAGAGGTAGGTTGTGGCTAGGTTATAAAGGATTTTAAAAGCCAAAGAATAGAGTTCATATTTTATTCTAAAGGTATTAGGGAGTCCCTGGAATTTTTTGAGAAGAGCAATGACATGCTGCTTTTAATGAAAATTACTTCAGTTTCTATATGAGGGATGATTTTAAGTGGGGTCATTAGAACATCCCAGGCCAGAGATGAACTACAGCTAGGATTGTTATGAGAATCCATCAGATGTGAGAGATGTTATAGAGGCAGAAACAGCAAGATTTGGTGACTGCTTGGATAGATGAGGCAAGGGAGAATGAGGAGGCAAGGATAACTTTAAACTTGCAAACCTGAGAGATTGGAAAGATGACAATACCTTTGCCAGAAATAGGGAAATTTGGAAAAATAGTGAGCTCTGTTTTGGATAGATTAAAAAGTTATATCTCTGGAACAACTGGTATGGGATGTCCAAAAGGCACTTGGTAATTCAAGAAGTCACTGGACCTAGTATAGAGATTGTGGAGACATCTGCAAGCAATGATAGTTAAACTAATGGGAGATGAAGGTCATCTAATATAATTTCCTCATTTTTAAGTGGGAAAACTGAGGTTCAGAAAGGTGAAGTGAATTTTCTAAGACTATACAGGTAGTAAATAGCAGAACTGGGACATTCTGTAAGATTATTTAATTGCAGAGCAGGTGTCAATCTTCATTGGTAGAGGGAATTCTGCATAAGGAGTTCCAAATTCACTGAAAATCAGAAGTCTGTTAAAAAGAGACTTGCTTCTCAAGTTATTTGGCTACCATGTGGTTTTTGGATCTTTGGAAAAGAAAGGGGTTTGGTTGAGGTATTATTTTTGATAAGAAAAAATTGTTAGTGAATGAGCAATCACAACAGTTAATCATAGAAGCAATGACCTACCTAGGTTGAAATGCTACTCAGAGATGATTGAGTCCAACTAAGAATTCCTCCTCTCTATACTTTTCCCTCTTCCCCAATGACAACTTAAGGCAAACCAATTTTACTCATATCATGAAAGCAATCTTAATGCATGAACTTCTTGTTAGGAAAACTGACTTAGCCCAGGTCTCTGACCAAGGAGACCGATAGCCGATGTGGGTAATGTCCAGCTCTTACACTGAGTTCTGCAGTTGTTTGAGGATAATATTCTTTGTCCAAACTTTCTTCTCTTTTCCCCTCTTCTCCCAAAGATACGAGTTAAGCTTTTAAAGAAATACCCCTATGTCTGAATCAAGGCAATCCTCCTGCATGATTTCAGCAAGGGGATAATATTTCTTTTTTACTGGCGCTCTTCTCAGAACACTTGGGATGAACTGATTAGCTTTGCAAAGTGGAAAATGAGGCTGGATGCATCAGTCCTCCAGAAGGATTTTTCGGGACACTTGGCAAGAGGATTAAAAAGTAGGATAATCTTAGAGGGAGAAAAAATACAACCTGATGACTGGTCACCTGAGCCCTATGATGCTTAGAATAAAAGGTGAAATCTTAAAAGTTGAATAAAGGAGTTTCCACTATGAATGCACAACACAAAGGCATATGGTTATAAAGAATATTACTTTAAAAAGGGGTTATGCCTAATCTGGAAGATAGGCTAAAACATAAAATGTTAGAACTTCAAATTGAATGTCTTGGCTTTGAAAGAAACATAGACCATAAAATGTTGGAATATAGTATATCTGCCAATAAGATTGTGCCAGACACTGTGCTAAGTGAAAAGAATATAAAGAAAGGGAAAAAAAGAAATAGTCTTGGGGCAGCTAGGTGGCGTAGTGGATAAAGCACCAGCCCTGGAGTCAGGAGTACTTGGGTTCAAGTCTGGTCTCAGACACTTAGTAATTACCTAGCTGTGTGGCCTTGGGCAAGCCACTTAACCCTGTTTGCCTTGCAAAAAAAACCAAACACTAAAAAAAAAAAAAAAAGAAATAGTCTTGACTTCAAGGAGTTCCCAGTCTACCAGGGAAGACATAATGAAAATACCATGTATAAACAAACTATATGTATATATATATGTATATATGTATATATATATATATATATATATACACACATATATATATATACACACACATATATATGATGAATTGAAAATAATCAACAGAGGGAAAGGGATTGAGGTGAAATTTTGGGAAGGGGGCTTGAAGGAAGCTAGAGAGACCAGAAAAACAGAGAACAAAATTCCAGGACTGAAAACACCCTTAGAACACAAAATAGAGTTTAGAGATGGATAGGCACTCAGAATGCAGATAATAGTTTGGAACTGGAAGGAATCTTAGAACTTAAAATGTTAAAATCTGAGGATGGGCCCATAACACACAGAATATTAGCACTGTAGTGAAGAATTAATATTTTCCATAAGTTTCATAATGGAAGAAACTGAGGACCATAGAGATGAAGTAATTTACCAAAGTCTACAATGTGAATTAGTGTCAAAGCCAGGATAAGAAGTAAGGTCTTGACTTGCAAATTGGTGACTGACCACTCCACCATGCTATCTTCCATGAAAATCTAAGTTCATTACTCCAAGAAGGAATTATGACTAGCTAAGGTATAGAAGAACTTTAGTCATCTTTCTGTTCTGTGTTTCACCTTGTGTGGTATTGCAGAGTATGAGGAATAAAGAAGTATAAGATGATTTTTGCCTAAAGAAGCATATGATCCAGTGGAATTTTAAGATAGGGAAATCTCTTTCTAAGCTTGATTCTATCAGGAGTAACCCCTATCTATAGGCTAACATTCTGTGCCAGGCTTAGAATAATTTGCATTTTTATAATGTTTATGGTCATAAACTCCTTTACTACATTAATTGGGAAGAAAAAGTGCTATTTTTCCATTTAAGAGGTAAAGGCATCTGAGATTCAGAAGTAGGAAATGACATGTCCAAGTCATACAGCTACACTTATATTTAAGGAGTTGAGATGACTTATTCATGGGATTTATGAACTTCTTAATTTAAATAATTCATGATTTCAATGGATTGAATACTTCTTCCATTGGCTAAGATTACAAATTATCTTTTACATTGGTTTTCATGACCAGTTTTTTTTAACCTCTTTGCCTCAGTTTCCTTATCTGTAAAATGGGGATTATAATGACACATAGTAATATTTAAATAGTATCTATTATTACTATTACTTATTATTATTATTAGTATTATTATTATAAGCATTATTGAAATCTTGCAGTCTAATGCTTTCCTTTATTGGGGAAACTTCTGTTCAATCATTTTTTTAAGATTATACCTATGGGAGATTTAAGAAGAGATTATAAGGTTTGTTCTTGGGGTGGTAATATTTTCATGATTTTATAGGAAATAACTAGAAAGCACTAAAGAATTAAGTATTAGACCATGGAATCATTAAGTCTCCGAGTTAGAATGCAACTTAGAAGTCATCTATTTTTTCACTCTTCCCATCCTCCAGGGTATATATAGGAATCCTCTCTATGGAGGTGATTCTCTGCATTCAGACAGACTATTGAGTCTCTACTTGAAAAATTAAAATGAAGCAGCAGAGGAGAAAGGGGTTAGAGAGGAGAGACAAGTGGCAGTATAGCCTTGTAAACTAACCCATTCTTTTTGGGGAGGGGGGAATAATCATTTTTTAAGTGTCTACTATGTTCCAGACTCTGTATTAAGTATTTTTGAACTTTTTTTTTTTCTTTTGGTTTTTGCAAGGCAGTGGAGTTGAGTGACTTGCTCAAGGTCACACAGCTAGGTAATTATCAAGTGTCTGAGGCTCAGGTCCTCCTGACTCTAGGGCCAGTGCTCTAGCCAGTGCACCACCTAGTTACCCACGTATTAAGTATTTTTAAAAGATCCCATTTGATTCTCACAATGTTTCTCAAGGGTAGGTCCTATCATCATCCCCATTTTATATTTGAAAACTCTGAGGCAGATAGAAGTTAAGTGACTTGCCAAGGGCCATACAGTTATTGATGATGTTTGTCTTTTGTTTTCAAAGACGTCCATGAAATCCAGGAGGTGATGACATTCACGGGAATTGGATTAGAGTGAGGGAATGCTATGCTAAGTCACCAACCTCACTTTTTCCACTAGAGCCATCTGTGTCCATTGACCAGATATGAATCATGGTGACTGGATATAACCCTGTATTGAAGGCAGTCAGGATTAAGGGACTTGCCCAAGATCCCACAACTAACAAATGAGGTCAGGTTTGAACTCAGGTTCCCCTGACTTCAGGGCCAGTGCTCTACCCACTTTATCATCTAGTTGCCCTACAGTTAGTAGGGCAAATGATTTAAAATGGGTAAAGCACTTTGCAAATTTTAAAGCACTACATAAATACTAGTTTTATTATTGTTATTATTGCTAATTATTAAGAAGATTTGTCTCTCTTGCTCTTGTTTTCTATTTCTGGTCCTTTTTCCTTGAAAGGTAAAACAAACAAACAAAAACCAGTTATATCCCCACTACTCTTCTCTTCTCCAGGCTAAATATGCCCAATTCTTCCTCTAACATGGTTTCCAGATCTTTCACCACCCTAGTCAGATTGTTCTCCATAGATCAGATGAGATGATAGAAAACAGTGGCTTTGTAATCATGCATGGATGGGGATGGGGATGTATGTGGAGCTTATCAATTTTAGTTTACTTCATTAGTCATTGAGTTCTTTTCCCTGTTATAAGTTTCCAACTTTCCAAGGCCTAACTGACTGCTCACTTGCTGCACAGGAAAACAGTCCTTGAATGTCCTAATGGGATGAAGATGCTGAGTAAGCAACTCCTCAATTCCATTTCCATTTCAGGGTAATAATTACAAGGATGCCTTCTGCTAGGAAAGTCCGCCTCAGCCAGGGAGTGCAAGGGAGAGCAAGCCAGCCGAATCCCAAGGGGAACACAAAACCTCGAGCGAGGAGTTTCAACAAAATGTCTGACAAAGAGTATGCTAAAACCATGTCATGCTGCCAAGATCGTTCCCTCACATCATAAAACACAGGCGGGCAGACAGGAAAAATACAATGAGTGAGAGACAATTGACTGAGAGAGAGACACAACAGAAGCAAGAAAGAGGCTACCTTGGGAGCGTAGGACAAGGGTTCCAATGCAAGGAAGTGTAAGGTGTGTTTGTATGCCTGTAACAATAAGGAAAGCATTAAGCCAAAAGAGCCAATAAACCAAAGTCATCTGTTCAACCATATATGGCCATTTTCAATTTTCCATGTACTAACAGATAAATCTTATTCTGAATAATTAAAAACAAGCAAACAAAAAACAAAATACCAACCCCCTCCCCGCTTTCAGCCTTCCAATGCTGTATAATCTAAAACTATTCTTGTTTGGTTTTGAAATTAGAATCAGAAAATTTTAGAGTTAGGAAATATATTAAAGGACACATGGCTCATTTTTCTATGTCATTAGAGGAATCCCTGTGATGAACACCCATTCCTTTTAGGAGATGGTGCAAATTTCTTATCCTGCCATTTGAGGTCTATTCCTTCATATGAATCCTCTATTCCCACCAAAATGTCTCACTCATGACCCCTTAAACACTATTTTTCTTTCATGATTTTTTCATGTTGGTCCCTCCTCTCTTTCCAACAATTTACATTTTATTCATCTTTTAAGGTCTAACAAAAATTCTATAATTTCTTATGGAAATTTTAACTATTCTGTTTTTGTAAGGTAATGGGGTTAAGTGACTTGGTCAAAGTCATACAACTAGGTAATTTAAGTGTGGGAGGCTGGATTTGAACTCAGGTCCTCCTGACTTCAGGGTAAGTGCTCTATTCACTATGCCACCCAACTGCACCTTTTCTTAACTATTCTAATTGAAAGTAATTTAGTTGAAGAATTTCAGGACTACAAAACACCCTTAGGTATTCATCTGCATATTTTTCAGAGAAAGAATATGAGAATTGTATAAGGAAAGGGACTTATCCAATAACATGCACTTAGGAACAATGTTCAATATTCAAGCTCTTTTTCCATGAGGCAAATGTTTTCTGGACCTCCCATTTGATAAAACTGGTAAATACTGTCCTCCTCATAATTCTCCACAGCACCTTATATAATGCTTTATAAAGGGCTTGTGTTCAATTCAATGGTGAATTGAATTGAACTAAATAGAAATGAAGAGATAGAACCAAGATCAAAGGTCTAGAGTGGATGCTTACCAACCATTAGGCAACCAATATGGTAAAAGAACATCTTCAACAAGTCCAGAGTGTCCTGAAATTTCCATTTGCCAAATACAATTGAACTAAGAAAAAAATAGCTATACATTCATTTTAGTGTTAATAAATTTTTACATTTATAAATATTTCCAAAAACTTCAGGATTGAGATCATGCCTTTCTAGAATTAGAAAGGCTGACATTTTAAGGAACCAGGGTATATTTTTTCCTTTCTCTACCCAAAAGGTATTTTTAGTACTCCCAATTTTTGCCCATTTTATAGAACAGGATTTTCCTAATGCTTTAGATGACAGCCTAAATGTAGTTTGAACTAATTAGGGAGCTGGTCAGGATGTCTCTGTCCTGTCTCTGAGGCTTACAATGTGGTGTGTGTGTGTGTGTGTGTGTGTGTGTTTGTGTGTGTGTTTGTGTGTGTGTGTGTGTGTGGTGTGTGTGGTGTGTGTGTGTGTGTGTGTGTGTGTGTGTGTGTGTGTGTGTGTGTATGGAGGGTGGGTAAGTATCATCTTCCATCTCTTTCTGCTACTACTCCCATGACATCACTGCTTTTTTCTTCTCTCCTTTTCCACATTAATTTCCTTTTTACCCTCCTTTGTTTGTATTTTCATTCTTCATTCTTTTCCCTGCTCTCTTACCATTGCTTTTCACCTTCTATCTGCCCCTCTTCCTCTTCTTCTTTCACAACCATCAAACTCTGTCTTTTCTTTCCCCTTCTCTATTTTCCTATCTCTTCCCAGGCAGGGACTAGTATATCAGAAACAGGAACTAAGATCCCGAATTCAGTAGTGTGAGAATTGTATGCTTTATTCTCTCCTGGTCTGGCATCTCTGCTCACTTGCCTAGGAGGAGTGCAAGAGGTGTTACTTGCCAATCTAGTTAAATGGTCAGAGTCTGTGCTCATAATAAGGAAGAGAAGTTCCTGATGCAGCACCTAGAATTGTCCATTAACAGAGAGGAGCAATGCTCTGGTGCTTTAAATTTGTTGGCCTGTCTAATTTTAGGAGAGAATGGATGATCTCCATCTTGGAGTCAGTGTTTGGAAACATACAACAAAAAGGAAAGCTTTATTAACACTGGAAATGTACTCTTAGCTTGGATTTCCTCTTCAACACCCATCTTGTTCATCTCACAGCTCAATGAACTGTTAACATCACATATTTCTTCTGTTCCAGCCGCAAGTCCAGTTACTCTAGCTTCCACTAACTGCAGACAGATGAGATTTAGCTTTCCTAGGGGGAGAGAGAGAGAGAGAGAGAGAGAGAGAGAGAGAGAGAGAGAGAGAGAGAGAGAGAGAGAGAGAGAGAAGATTAAGTCTGTGTAGATGGGTTTGGCAGTATCAATGGGCTGTCGGTTGGACTCTTGATATATTGCAGGGTAGAATGTTTCCATCTTTCTATTGTCTGATTGTAAACCATAGATCAGTTTTTCTATATCGATGAGTGCTTCCATTCAACTGATTCTTTATTAATGAAAAAAGGCTGCAGAGTTGTATATGACCAGTGACTTACCTGGCATGGCTTCCTGGGCCAAATATTCTAAACTCAAAAACTTTTTTCCTTTAGTAATTTGTGGAGAAGTTGAGAATAATATGAACTTCAAGTTTTGTCTCTTCCCATTATTCAGCTATGTGTAATGGAAAATACATTGCATTTTGAATCAGAAGACCTGGATTCAAGTTCTAGTTCTTTCATTAGATACCTATATGATATAGGTCAATTAGAATAGCTTTTGTAACCTGGGTGAATAGAGATAGAGATAGCAATAGAGAGTGATGGATATCCATGAATGCCTCTGATTCCAAATTAACTGACCAGTTTCACATGAGTGGATTTGTAAGAGAGTCTAATTCTCTTTATGTTCTTTAGCATAAAAACATTCTTCCCCCAAAATGCATGGGTTAACTAGGGTAGGCAATTTGGAAAGGGTCAATCTTTGAGATCAGTAATTAGTAGAGCTTGTTTCCTCAGGGAAAAATACAAAAACTCAGACAGTGGCAATAAAGTTGAGCAAGGAGTTGTATGTGTCTTCTTCCTTTGCAAGTTTGTCCTTGTGGTTTGTATATTATCCAATAATTATCAGTAGATTAATTCAGGATGCAACTTTGTCAATGTTTCTTAAAATCATAAATCTGATCAGTATAATAACTACATAACTGGGGAAGAACCACTTAACTTTTTAGTCTTCATTTTTTCATTTCCAAAAGAATGATAATGATATCTATCTCACAGAATTGTCATGTGGGAAATGCTTTGCAAAATATTACCTCAAGGGGGAGCGGCTAGGTGGCACAGTGGATAAAGCACTGGCCCTGGAGTCAGGAGTACCTGGGGTTCAAATCCTGTCTCAGACACTTAATAATTACCTAGCTGTGTGGCCTTGGGCAAGCCACTTAACCCCATTTGCCTTGCAAAAAAACCTAATATACATATATATACATATATATATATATACATATATATATATATATATATATATAATTATATATATTATCTAAAGGAAACAATTTTGATGACTGTAGAATCATAGAGCTGGAAGGACCAGTTCATCTTTTACATCTGAGAGAGAAGGAAATTGAGGTCCAGAAGTCTCAGTTGATTTCAAATTTCTTTATAGATAGAGAATTCCTAGTTTAGGAAGGCAAATGAAATCAAAACATGTAGTAATTTCTAGCTAGAAATTTAGAGTCTTCTTTTGACTTAACCAAGTGATACTAGAAACCTTGACCCAACCTTCAAAGTGTTCAGAACTCAAGTCAATCTCTGTTGCTAAACCTTCATTATTCCTAGTTTTCTGTCAAAACTCTTTTTTAATTCTCCTAATACATTAGTGTGAATGTATCTGAATGGGGAAAAAATGAGCTTCCAAGTTAAATTCCATTTCTTCAAGGTTCCTCTGAACCTAATTGGGACCTTGATTATATCTATGACAATTATGGTTATATCTCATTGAAATCAGACATTTAGAGCTGGTAGGGACCTTTGAGGACACTTAGTCTTATTCCCCCCTTCACATTTTATAGAGACTCATGGAAGTCAAATGGTTTGCTCAGCGTCACACAACTCATGTGGGACAGTGAGGTGGTATAATTGTTAGAGTATTGGGTCTGGTCAGAGATATCTAAGTTCAAATCTGTCTTCAGACAGTTATTAACTGGGTGACCTTGGGCAAGTCTTTTAATCTCCATTTCCTCATCTATAAAAATGGGGATTAAAAAATAACATTTGCCTCCCAGGGTTTTTATGAGGATAAGATGACATAATATTTGAAAAATACTTAGTCAGGGGCCTAGCACATAGTAGGTAATGGATGCTTGCTATTCTTTTATCATTATTAATATTAGAGATTTAAAAGTAGGTCTTCTTGACCCCATGTCCAATGCTCTATGCATTATTATATGTGTCCCTAACTTGTTTCACTTAAGGCCCTCTGTTTGTAAGGTAGAAATGATAGACAATATGACCAGTGCCATGTGAAGCTGCTTCTTCAATAATTGTTTTCATTTCTTCAGAACTTTCTAGTTACAAGACACTTCCTCAGATCTTATTTGCTTCTCATAATGAGCCTGTTAGATAGGGAGTATCAGTGAATTATTATTCATGTTTTGCAGATAAAGAAAATGAGACCTAAGCAATGAAGTGATTTACCTCTAGTTTCATAGTCAGTATATGGAGGAGTTGGAAGTTGGAACCAGATCTCCTAACTCTCACACCCTAACCCTTTTCTCTTTCTACTGTGTTTTGAATGAACATGCTGCTGGTATGTAGGACTCCCTATGTTCATCCTCTTAGCTGATTTCTCAAATCCACTGTCTACAACAACACTATCTATGCAACAGAAAGAAGGCTGGGATTGGAGTTAGGGATGTTTGAATCCCTATTCTGCCACTTTCTAGCTGTGTGACATTGGGCAAGTCACTTACCTTCTCTGGGCTTCAGTTACCTCATCTGTGAATTGAGGGGGGGGGTTAAATTGTTTGGCTCATTAAGTCCCTTCCAGCTCTGTTTATGATCTCATGATGTTCTTTGATAATCCTAAAGTTTATTTAGTAAATGTTTATTGGGTTGAATTGAATTTGACTGTATCATCCTTGAGTTGAGACTATTTTTTTCCTAATCTTCATTCTTCTTGCGAACTCAACTTGCCAGATAAATGTGTGCTCTCTTGGCTTCTAAGATGCTACATTATGCCAATTCTTCCTTTATCTCAATGACTACTAAGTCATTTCTAAGGACTCTTAGGACTCTGAACCTGGCAGTCTCTTTACTACATCATGTGTAATAGACCATTCTCTAAATCAATTGTTCAGTCTTATCTGACTCTTCATGATACCATGTATCATACAATCCGTGGTGTTTTCTTGGCAAAGATACTGGAATCATTTGCCATTTCATTCTCCAGTGAACTAAGTAAAAGAGAGGTTAAGTGACTTACTCAGGTTCTTAGAGTGGGCAATTGTCTGAGACTGAGTTGGAACTGAGTTCTTCTGTCTCTAGATCTAGCATTCTATCACTGAGCCACCTAACAGCCCCATTTAATAAAACAAATATATGCTTACTGTTTACAGAATTTTATAAGGAAAATATATAGTTTAGGGAAGACCCACTGGCATCATACTGTATTGCATGGAGAACTTACCTTGGAGCAAGTCCTGCTGTGTGTGACCCTAGGTAAGTCTTTAAACTTCTAGTGCTCTGGGCAATTATTTATGGTTCCTAATCCCTGAAAAGATACTGACCTGAATTGATAGAGGAAATTCCCTTCCGTGGAAGTTTCCTGTATCATTGAAATCACAGTTCTGGTCTCAAGCTTTAGATAAGCCAGAGTTCTAACCCTCAAGCAGTTTATAATCTTACCTAGAAAATAATTATAATACATATATATATATATATATATGTATATATAATAGCAATAAGGCGATACATTACATGAGAAAAGCAACAGAGTATAATAAGATAAAGTGGTATGTGAAGTCAGAAAGGGAAGGTCATAGCTGACCAGGAAGATCAGGGAAGGCTTTTTAGAGGAGGTGGCATTTTTGTGGGATTTTAAAAGATGGATAAGATCAAATGAGTTAATGTATGCAAAATGCTTATAACTGTAAAGCACTGTCTAACTATGAGTCATTATTATCATATGCCTCCCCCACGAACACCTCAAAAAGAAGAAATTGGTGATGTTTAATCAGGATTGTCAAAGTTAGAGACTCTTGGGAGGCTGGGTGTCTCATTTCTGGGCTTAAGTCAACTCGTTAATGCTAGGTTACCCAAGGGCATAGAGCCTTCCCAGGTCTCCTGATTCAATTCCAGTGAAACAAATCCTCTGACAGTAAGAACTCTAATCCATTGCTTTGCCCAATTATACCAACACCACCTCATATTTGTACAACCGCTTACAGTTTACAAAGTGCTTTCACATACATTATCTCATTTAATCCTTACAACAGCTCTTGGAGGCAGGCAGGGTAGAAATATTATTAGACCCATTTGTTATCTCAGGAAGCAGGGGGAGAGGGGTTAAGTGTCTTGACCAGAGTCACCCAGAGAATCAGGAAGACAACTAATCCTGGAACACAGGTCTTATCAATTCTAGTCCAGGGAGCTTTCAACCCTCATATACCATACTGCTGTATATTGCAGCAGATCCCATATAAAGATGACGATGATGATGGAGATTAATAATAATCATAATAATGATAATAACCAGAATTATAGTTTCATTGTTGTTGAGAGCTCCCAGTGAATAACTTTGTTCACATTGCTGGTGCAACCCTTCTCTGTAATTTATAGTCACAGAGAGTTGTCTGCAGCAGGTGCTCAGTCTTGGTGGGTCAGAGACTGACCTTGGACTCATATCTCCCTTGCCTCTGAAGTTAGCTTTTTATCCTTTAAGCAGTAATGTCCCATTAATGATAATGATAAAATATAATAATAATTGGCATACTTTTTCAAATCATTTTGCATATATAACTCTATCTTCATAATGACTTACTCTCATTTTATAGAAGAGGAAACTATGAGATTATAACTTCTTCAAAACCTATTATAATACATTTCTGAAGTGCTATACAAAAAAAGGGCAAAAAATCCCCCATGATCCTGTCCTCAGAGAACTCACATTCTAATGAGACAAACAGGAGATGATAATGATGATGATGATGATGATGATGATGATGATGATGGCATTAATAGAGTACTTCATGTTTTACAAAGGGTTTTACAATAGTTATCCCATTTGACTTTCATGAGAATTCTGTGAGGTAAGTATTATTATTACTATTCTCAGTTTAGAGGCAGCAAGGTAGCACAGTGGATAAAGCACAGGCCCTAGTGTCAGGGGGACCTGAGTTCAAATCTAGACTCAGACACTTGATACTTACTACTTGTGTGCCCTTAGACAAGGAACTTAACCCCATTACCCCACAAAAATGCCTTAGTGACCCTTATATTATAGCTGATGAAACTGAGGCAAATACAAGTAAAGTAAATTGTACAGGGTCACACAACTAGTAAGAGTCTTGGGCCAGATTTAAACTTTGATGTTGTGATCCAGGCATCAAATTCACCGAGGAGGAAGAATTATGCCTTGGGATTCAATATGAATTGGTAGACATATTTGAATATCAGAGGGAAGAAATAACTGAATGATGGTGGTAGAGTGAGAGTCTGTCAATGGGGCAGAAGGAATATTCTGACTACCTTTATAAACCAATAGCTCAAGGATATGAATGAAAACTCAGTGGGTACTAGGAAAGGGAATGCAAAGAGACTATGTCATCATGAGAGATTCAGTCACAATGACGACCAGAAAATGGAAGGAGTGAGGAGAAAAGAAAAAAATTTCAAGATGATAATTTTGTTAATTATGGACAGTCATTCCAGAAAACACAGTGGAAGGGTTAGGGGGATCTGCACTGGAATACTGAGAGAGATTAAGAAAGTGAAATAGGAAGTAAGGGTAGGAGAACAAGATTTGTACATCGATATCTGAGAGTTTGCAATCACTGGAATGGGGAGAATATGCGGAACTGAGAATACTCTAACCTTTAAGAAATTAATCGAGGTAAAGCATTAGTAGATGAAGAGAGAGTCATTGGGGGGACTAGGTAATTATGCAATTCAAGTCCTCCATTGAGGTATAATCTTGTGACATTTGGCAATTTGTGTGCAGTTGAAGGTATAGCCTAAGGAATTGGGTTAGGAAGAAGGAAGTGAAAGTGAGAAGTCAGTTAAAGGGTATGTGGCATGTATGGGAGGTTACCCTCAGGGACCTGAAGAAGGCCTTAGGGATGAAAACAGAGGAGGCTAGAAAGTAGGTGAATGAGATAAAAACTAACAAAGAGCTACTTGGGAAGCCCTACTCTCTTGTTTCACACACTATTCTAGGAGCTGGAGACACAAGTAAAAGAATGAAATCTTCCCTATTTTCCTTTTTTTTTTAAGATTTATTTATGGCAATGGGGTTAAGTGACTTGCCCAAGGTCTCACAGGTAGGCAATTAAGTGTCCCATGTTGGATTTGAACTCAGGTCTTCCTCACTCCAGGGCCAGTGCTCTATCACTTCACCACCTAGCTGCCCACAATCTTCCATATTTTCAAGGAACTTTCATTTTACTCAGCAAATACATTGTATTCTTTATTGCTAAGCCTAACTTACTAGTTTGTAAACTCCCTGAGAAGTTTATATAATTTTTGTATGTCTTTCAGTGCCTAGGATATGGCTTTGTATATGATTGACATAATAAATATTCATTGAATAAATAGAAAATATATAAAAGTGTGTGTGAGCACAAGAAAATATAATCCTCAAGGAGGAGCCTCTTGACATCAGTTGTTAACTGTCAAAACAGATTCTACCAGTTCAGAAAGTGTGCTAATATATCTAGTGTCAGGGGCTCATATTTGTTTTGGTACTCTATAGAAATGAACTTTCTTTTCTGAAGAGAGGTCTTGGTATATTTTAAGTCCAAGACAGAAAGTTCCCACATATTCCAAAGCATCCATAGAACCATTGTCTTCCTCTTAAACCTAAATTCTTCATATTCATATTCACAACACATTTTTTTAAGATAGCACAAAACAAAAATCTAAACTGTACCTATAGGTACTTCTTGATTGGGAATGGTTGAACAAATTGTGGTCCAGGAACATAATGAGATATTATCATGCTATAAACAATGACTAATGTGAGAAATTTAGAGGAAAATGGGAAGACACATATGAATTAATGTAGAGTGAAGAAAACAGAACACTTCCTTATTAATGTCTTAGAATACTGGTTCCCCTAAAAAGCTCAACTCAAATATCATCTATTGCATCATTAATTCTGATCTTTTTAGTTGTTAGTACTCCCCCAAATTACTGTGCATTTTTTCATATTTGCTTATATGTTAGGTACTACATAAATGCCTTTTGATGGAGTGACTGAACCAGAACAAAATTAACTAACATAATGTGGACAAAAATAACCATAGAAAACAGTTGAATATAGGTTGAATGGAATGATTAATATTGGTTCCAAAGAGGAGAAAAATGAGACATTTTTTCTTTTGCTCAGTAGAGCTGTGGAGGACTATGGATGCCCAATAGTGAATATATTGTCATAGATGGTCAGTCTATTAATTGGTTTTGCTTTGCTGCTTTTGGTCTTTACATTGTAAGGATTCTATCAAGGGATACATGGAGAATGACTGTAGTGTGAAAAACAAAACTAAAAAAAGCATCAATAAAACAAAACAAAAAAAAGGAGCAGTTTTGAGGAGTGAATCAGTGGCATAAGTAATATCTTGGGGGGATGTCTAACGACTACAGAGAACAAAATGTTTTCTAGCACTTCAGAAGAATCCATTTACATATGATCATGGTGCCAGTTACAGCTCATTCTTATGTATTTGGTAAGTCTGGAGGGCCAGAGTTTTTTTTAAACTTTTACTGGTTTCATAAAGAGGTGATGGCTAAGTGCACTTAGTGGATGAATGAAAGACCTGACATGAGCAGTCAAGCTTCCTGAGTTCAAGTCAGACCCAAAATTGAAGTAGGGCTACTAAGATCCAGAGAAATTCAATAATTTGACCAGAGTCATAGCGTTATTACTAGAAGCAACTAGGTGGTGCAGTTGATAGAGCATTGGATCCAGAGTAAAGGAAATCTAAATTAAAATACGGCCTCAGTCTTGGGCAAATCACTTAAATTTCATCTCAGTTTCCTCAGGTTTAAGATGAAGATAATAACTCCCAGAGTTATCAGGAAGATCACAGGAGATGATATTTGTAAAAAGTACTTAGTACAATGCTAGACTCTAATTTCTTATCATTATTAAGAAACCCTAAAACTATTAAGTTCAAACTCTACTTTTTTAGATGAAGAAACACAGCTCTATGGAAATTAAGTGAGTTGCCCAAACTCACACAGCTGGTAAGAGCCAAATTAGGACTGAAATTACAATCTTCTAAATCTAAAATAGGTATTCAGGGATAAAACCAGGGTGAGTTCCATCTCCCAAATGATGGATCTGATTATATCTGTATCTATGACCAAGCCTTTCTTGTTCAAAAAACAACATTGAGGAATAAACTATGATTTTCCTCTTTAGTCTCCATTTATATTCTGGACATGGTTGCAGGGGAGTAAGTATTCTAGAGCCCACGAGGAATGGACTCCTGGTGTGGTCATCATGGAAGAAGTGTGCTAATTACTGGTGAGACTCCCAAAATCCAATGTATTCATTTAAATGGGATCTGCCATCCTCTCCTTTGAAACACTTGACATCACAGGCCATCTCCCCGATAATCCTTTTTAGATTAGTGTCAGACCCCAGATGAATCCCAGCTCATTCTCTTGCCATGTTTACCAGGCAGATTTCCAACACTGTTTCATATGGATTAGGCTGAGCAACTTAGGGCTTGTATGTTTCTCAGTGCATTTCAGAACCTCATGAAATTACATTATAGATTCATTGTATAAATAGAAGACTGAACACAATTATAGTCTGAAAACCCCCAAGCAAACGACCAGAATCTGAAAATAGATGGTATTCAACCTGCCTGGGTGCAAACATCTTACAATAAATTGGTCACACATTTATTTACTTAATCTCTGGTTTCAAAATGCTGATTTATTATAGAAAATAACCTTTTTGGGGTTACATTTAAGAGAAGAGGCAATAGGAAAAGGGAAGTGATAGAGGATATGGAGGCAGGGATCTCCTCCCTCTTCTCTCCTGTCTCCTTCCCAATTCTAGATTAAGAGAATATGACTTTCAACGTTCAACAAACATTTACTGAGCTCTTAATGTGGGAAAAGTCTTGAGTTAGTCACTATAGGGGATTATAGTGGGGAAGCAAATTTGAGTGAACATAGTCGCTACATTTAGAGAACTTATAGTCTAATAGCAATGATTACCATGAACTGAAGTCATTCTGAATTGTCCCAGTGGACAAGATTTTGGTGTGTTATCATCAATCACACTGATTGAGTATATTGGAAAATTGGATTTCCAATTGGAAACTTTAGGTATGCAAAAATAGGAATCACATTTTATAAAGGGCATTAACAATAATTCCTTTGTCAAAAGATCATTTTCCTCAGTCTAGTCTTGATCATAGCCCATAGGTTTTCAATGGGCCACGGAAGCATTATCTCTAGCTCTTGATAAAGTTCTTCAATCTTTCATGAAGTGTGACATTAAGCAAGGTTGAGTTGCAGTGTTTCATTTTCACTTGGGAATGCTTGTAACTCTTAAACAATCTACATCTCAGAACATCAATACATTTATCAGAGTTTATCACTAAAACAACCAAAACAAGACTTCTAGGTTCATTAGAAGGAAAAAAATTCCTAAACTTTTTTTTTAGTGGTGGATATTTTAAAATCTGAAGAAAATGCCCCAATATTTCATGCTAGTCTAGACTTTTGACATTGGTTTTAGAATATCCTTGAATGAAAACATGGATGTTGTCAATAAAAACGTCTTTCCCCCACTGCCTCAATATTTAGTACTCTGGGGCTTTATATTTCTTTGTCAATGATACTTCCCCCCCTTCATAGCACTGATATGCACCAATTTTTTTAAACTGTTTTTGTTTCATATTTACCACCTTTAAGAATTCCATGCTACCCCATAGAGGAATCAAAAACAATTCTTCTAACTTCCAGGAACTTCTGAAGGCATTTCTTTGTTTTCAGAGGATTAATTGGTGTGTCTTATAATAATTTTCGCTGTTCATTTTGTTTTTAGCTTCACTTTCCTTTGTGCTTAGATGTGACTGATCCTAATTTAGTTGTAGGCTATTATGATCCTTTGAAGACCTAACTTCTTCAGATCCACAGCTACTGCAATATCTCTAAAAGTCATTGAAGGATACTGTTTAAGATCATCTTTTGCATGTTTATTCAGAGTGTTATTCATTCTTAAAATACACAGAATTATAAAATTAACAAAAGAGAACAATGGAGCATATGTGTATTGCACAAAACTCAGCACTCAAATAGCAGAGAATTAATTTGTTAGAAAAAGTGACTCAATCCAATTTCATCTTGTAAAGGTCAGACTTCAGTCAACCTAGTGTCTGTAGAAGCATACATGCATGACCATTACTGTTATAAAATAAAATCATATTACAATTATTGCTTTTCCTAAGTAATTTCTAAGCCTTTCTATTAAGGGCCTTACATCACTTCTCTGAATAATTACAACATACTCCCTATTTATTTTTTTGATTCTATTTTTTATCTTCTCCAATTCATCTTTCAAGTAGCACCAAAATGGTAAGATAATGGTTAGAATACTGAATTTGAAATGAGAATGATCTGAATTTAAATTTTGGCTGAGTTATGCCTTGATTACTTGATGCTGGACAGGCTCAGTTTATTTATCTATCAAATAGGCAAAGTTATAGCACCTACCTTACATAATGAGCCTTTTAATGTCTATCCTTCTATTTCTATATAATGTATGTGTGTGTGTGTGTGTGTGTGTGTGTGAATATATGCATCTAAATAGATACAAAGTGTTTTGTAAACCTTGAAGAACTATATTATTAGCATTACTAGAACATGGATTAGTCACCTAACTTCCATCCCTTTTTTTTTCTAATACAGTTTAATGCCTACAGGCTAAAATACAAACTCCTTATTCTGGCATTTGATATTCTCTACAAATGGCTCCAAAACTCTTTTCTAGCCTTTTTTAAAAATCTTTCTCCATTTATCTATTTAACTGTTCTATTTACTATTCCTTGAACTTGACATTGCATCTCTTGCATTTATACAATCCATTCCCTTTCTGAAATCCCCTTTCTCCTTATGTCTACTTTCAGATTCCTTATCTTCTCTTAAGACTCAACTCAGGAACCATTTCCTCTGGGTAACCTTCTCTAACCCTCCAGCTATTAGTAGATTTTTAATCCTAAAACATCCCTCCAGCTCTTTGTCTGATTTCATTTTTGTCCATATTACTTCTGACCTTGTCTTACATTTAGCTATGTCGTATTCTCCCAGTACAACTTGAGCTCCTGAGGTTTGTTTTTGTCTTTGTATCTCTAGTACCTTATACAATGCTTTGCATATAGGAGACTTTAAATAAATGCTTGAAGTCAACATATGAATCCTCTCCTCATTTGACTCTAGTTGCTTCCTATTGCCTTTAGAATAGAATAAAAACTCATCTCTTTAGTATTTAAAATACTTTGCAACTTGGCTCCAGCCTGTCTTTCAAATGTATATCCTTCCTACAGTTTGTGATAGAGCCTACCTGATCTTCAGTATGTTCCTCCCACATATGATACTCCATTTCTAGTCTTCAAACTTTTGCTTGGGCTACTTGAGAAGCCTAAAATACACTCTCTCTCTTTACCTCTGATTCATGTTCTCCCTCTCTTCCTTTAAGATAAAAGTTCAAGCCCTCATTTCTGCTTAAAGCTTTACCTGCTTCCATTATCTTCTAACACCCTCTTAAACCACCTTAAATACCTTGTATTAAATGATTTTACATACATTTGCATTTACTCATTTTATATTTATGCCATATATATATATATTTATATTTGTTTAATCACTCATTAGAATGTGTAACCTCCTTATAAGTACGTGTTATTTGATTCTTTGTGCATGTAAATCCAGCACCTAGATTGATGTAGGGAGCTTAAAACATACTTGATGATTGATCGATGAAATTAGATTGGATTGCTGGTCCTCTAAATTTTGAGTGGTCATGGATTTCATGAAAGGGACCCTATAGTGTCTCACAGATCATTGTAATCATTACATTCTCCATGAATAGGGAAGGCATCATCCTTCCATTTAAATTCTGCCATAGGGCATCATATTTGGAGAACTTTCTCATCTTGAATTATGCTTTACTTGCTGATATTTGTTGATTGCAGTTTTCCCTATGGCTTTATTTTACAAGGATTCTTGAATAATCTTAGCCTAGGTCTGGGAGATATCTTGTTGGAGATACGCCTTTAAAACTGTGTTTTGTTTTACTAGGCCAGGAAAATAGAGTAGAAACCATGGCAAACTTTGGAAATCAATAACAACTAGGAAATAAGAGTGGATGGGGAAGGTCTACTCTGAATGGTGAACAATTTGAAATGGAGAATATATTGCTTTAAAAAAATTGACTTTATTATTTTCAATGGTATACAGTAATAGAAAACTAATACATTTTACTAGGACTCATTTTAGTGAATTTATAAGAATAGTCTATGATAACTTGTTGCAGACTTCATGGATCATCATTGTCAAAGAATCCATCATCTAATGGACAATGTATTGATGATGAATATCTCTGTCTTTAGCCCAAATGATCTTTTTACAGCAGGCTGAGACCTTTATAAGGATCTGCTTGAAGCCATCATAGCCTACTAAAACCTGCCAGGGATTGCACTCATCCTGGAAGAGGTTTAGAAGACCTGAGTCACTCAGACTTACTATAGTGAGAATTACCCTTAAGGTAGGTACTGATAGATAGTCTAATTATTGTGCTGCTATCAAAGGAGTATTAAAACTCTCAGAGAAAGTGCTTCAATGCAGGGAAAATCCTAAAATATGGAATGGGAAGGCATATATAGGTTATAACCTACAAAAGAGGAAGGAATATATAAAGTGATGAGATTATGTTTTAAGATTAGGCACTTTTGGGTGGCTTGGTGGCTCAGTGGATAGAGCACCAGCCCTGCAGTCAGGAGTACCTGACTTCAAATCTGGTCTCAGACACTTAATAATTACCTAGTTGTGTGGCCTTGGGCAAGCCACTTAACCCCATTGCCTTGCCAAAAACCCTAAAAAATAGATTAGGCACTTTTATACATTATATGAAAATCAATATGATGAAAGTGGTGTTAGGAGCTTATGAGTAATCTAAACATGGGATCTGGAAAAGTAGATCAAGATGCATGCTGACATTGATTTTCAATTCTTCCTACTAGGAATACAGAGTCAGAAGTTGAGCTCAAGACTTCTGATCTGCAATATGTCTAAAGGAGGTTAGGTGTTCACCTAATACTGACACCATTATTGTGAAACCTCAGAGGGAAAGGGTCACCAGGTATTTGCTAGGAGTAGTAAACCAGTACAGGTAGGAAAAATGGAAAATATTAAAGCTTCTGTGATGATTAATATCAGGATTGAGCAATTGCAATGTGAATGGACTCTGCATTCCCAGCCTAGTGATGATGAGGAAAAGGAGGAGTAGAATGAAGAAGAAGAAGAAGAAGAAGAAGAAGAAGAAGAAGAGGAAGATGATGATGATGAAGGAAGAAAAGGAGAAGGAGGAGAGAAAGAGGAGAAAGAGGAGGATAAGGAAAAGAAAGAAGAGGAGAATGAGAAAGAAAAGAAGTTGATGTTGACAAACTATTATACCCCAGTTGAATTGGGGCCAAATGAATGAAATTTTCTCCCACCTTATTTTTGTTCATGTGGATAAAAGTACTAGGCACTAGGTTCATCGCTAGATTTTCAAAAAGGCATCTGGGACTCCTGAATTGTAACAATGAAAGCAAGTCTATTGTGAAAACCAGGGATCAAAGTTTAGGTTAAGAAACTTTTCACAACATAATATAACAGAAGACAATTATTTTTTCTTCTGAAAACAGTATGTCATAATGGCTGCACTAGATAATATGTACACTACATAGTATCTCACATAGTGAGGTAGAAAGTGTTTTAGTTTATTCTTTTGGTATTGGGAACTCCCAGTTCCCACTCCCCCTAATGATTCAGTTTGGTAATTTTTCTGCATACTTTTAGAAAAAACTTTGTGTACCAGTGAGGCTTTCCCAAGGTCATACAGCTAGTCTATGTCAGAAGGAGGACTTAAACCAGAGCTTTATGACTCCAAGGCCATCTCTTCTATTCACTACTCTAAGCTGCCTCTTCTAACTGGAAAGAAGGGCCACACCAAAGTAAAGAGGCAATTCACTTTGGTCACATTTTCTCTTTCTATTACTTCACACTATAAGTCCTACCACATCCTCATCATGTTCACTAACTTCATCTGCTCCCCTTTTTCCCCGGAGTATATGAATAACTGTCAATAACCTGGAAACTTAGCCCTTTCTTTTCAAATTCAAATTCAATCAAAGAGCATTCATTCAACACAATTTTATTGAGCATGTACCTTGTGCTGTGTACTGGAAACAGAGTGCATTCTCTTGTGTCTTATTCTTTTTTTAGGTTTATGTTGGTTTGTAGGTCCAAGCATGCCAGCATTTTTTTTTAGGTTTTTGCAAGGCAAACAGGGTTAAGTGGCTTGCCCAAGGCCACACAGCTAGGTAATTATTAAGTGTTTGAGACTGGATTTGAACCCAGGTACTCCTGACTCCAGGGCTGGTGCTTTATCCACTATGCCTACCTAGCTGCCCCACCGGTATTTTTTGGGGGGGGGGAATCCAAGGGAAGGATATAAAAATTGTGAATCAATATCAATTGTGAATATATATTAATATATTATTGTAGTTGAAGATGAAACTAGTTTCAGAGTCAACACCCCTAAATCAGGTATATGTTTATTATCAGGACTTGTGACCTTTACCTCAAAAAGTTGTAGTCAAGGTCACAGACTAGGATCAGGTATATACATACACACATACACACAAACACACACACACATACACATAGGAGATATATAGGAGAAATAATGTTAGTAAAATGGGAGGATAGAGTACTGAAGGCATGGAAGTAGTCAGAAATACAGGTAGCTCCTTAAAACAGTGCCCAAGTAATGCTTCTCTAATGCTTCTGATGTGTTTTGGTCTGGAACAGGCAAGAAAAAAATTGCTCATTCAATCAATAAAATTATATGTGTCTGATACTGATAGGCACTAGGAAGACTACAAAGACTACAAAGACAAAGGTACATGCAAGCCTTGATCTCAAGGAGCTTACAATCTTTTGGCTGACTAGGAATAGTATGGAAGGTCATTGATAGGGATAAGTAAGGATTTATTGAACCATCGCTTCTGCATTTTTTTTTTCTTTCTCTCATTTTATTTTATTTTTCCAATTATATGCAAAGGTAGTTTTTAACATTCATCTGTTTGCAAATTTATGAGTTCCACATTTTTTCCTACCATCCTCCTTTCCCTCCCCATGGTGATGAACAATTTGGTAAAAGTTGTACATGTCCAATTGTGCTTAACATATTTCTATATTAGTCATTTCGTGAAAGAGGAATTAGAAACAAGGTGGAAAAAACCATGAGAAAGGAAAAAACCATGAAAGAAATTTTAAAAAGTGTACTCATGGCTTTGCTCTACATTCATAATCCATAGTTTTTTCCTCTGGATATGGATTCCATTTTCTATAACAGGTCTCTCAGGATTGTTCTTGATCACTGAACTACTGAGAGGAACTGCATCCATTGTAGTTGATCATCTCAAAATGTTGTTAATGTGCTCAGTGTTCTCTTGGTTCTGCTCAGTTCACTCAGCAAGTCTTTCCATACTTTTCTAAAGTTTGACTGCTTATGATTTCTTAGAGAACAATAGTAGTCCATAGCATTTATATCCATAACTTATTTAGGCTTTCCCCAATTGATGGACATACCTTCAATTTCCAAATCATTGCCACTACAAAAAAGCTGCTATAAATGGTTTTGTATGTGGGGAACTTTTCTTGGTCTTTTTTTTTTAACGATTTCTTTGAGATATAGATCTAGTACTCTTAATGCTGAATGTAAGGACATATACAGTTTTATTACCCTTTGAACACAGTTCTAAATTGCTCTCCAGAATGGTTGGAGCAGTTCACAACTCTACCAGTGCATTAGTGGCACAGTTTTCCCACATCTTCTCCAACACTGCTCATTTTTTTTTGTAATCTTCTAATATGTGGGTGTTACCTCAGAGTTGTTTTAATCTGCATTTCTCTAAATCAATAATGAACTGTAACATTTCTTTTTTTTTAAGTTTTTTTTTTTTAGTTTTTGCAAGGCAATGGGGTTAAGTGGCTTGCCCAAGGCCACATGGCTAGGTGATTATTAAGTGTCTGAGGCTGGATTTGAACTCAGGTATTCCTGACTCCAAGGCCAGTGCTCTATCCACTGTGCCACCTAGCCACCCCAAGGATTTTTTTGTTTTAGGTTTTTTTTTTTTTTTTTGCAAGGCAAACGGGGTTAAGTGGCTTGCTCAAGGCCACAAAGCTAGGTAATTATTAAGAGTCTGAGACCGGATTTGAATCCCAGGTACTCCTGACTCCAGGGCCGGTGCTTTATCCACTATGCCACCTAGCTGCCCCTACATTTCTTCATATGACTATAAATAGCTTTAATTTCTTCACATGAAAGATGTCTGCTCATATCCTTTAACCATTTATTAATTGAAGAAAGACTCATAATCTTATGAATTTGTTTTGGGTGTTTATGTATTTTAAAAATGAGTCCTTTATCAGAAACACTAGCTATGAAAATTGTTTCCCAGCTTTCTGCATTCCTTTTAATCTTGGATTCATTGCTTTTATTTGTGCAAAACTTTATAATTTAATATAGTTGAAATTATCCATTTTGCAATTAATAACATTATCACTTGTTTGTTCATAAACTTCTTCCTTCTTCATAGATCAGACTAAACATTTCTAATTCTCTTATTTGGTCTATGGTATCAAGTTTCATGTCTGAATTCTATATCCATTTCAATATTATTTTGGTATAGGTTGTGATATGTGGGTTTATGCCGATTTTTTGCCAAAGTATTTTACCATATAGTTTTTCCAGCAGTTTTTGTCAAAGAGTGAGTTCTTACCCCAGAAACTGGTGTCTTTGGGTTTATTAAACAGTATATTACTGTTTAATATTTTGTATTGTACCTAATCTAATCCAGTCCACTGATTCACTTCTCCATTTCTCAGCCAGTACTGGAAAGTTTTGATAACTACCTCCTTATAATATAGTTTTAGATTTGATATAGTGAGACCACTTTCTGTCTCAATTTTTTTCATTAATTCCCTTGATATTCGTGACATTGTGATTCTCCAGGTGAATTTTGTAACTTTTTTTCCTAGCTCTATAAAATAATTTTTGGTAGTTTGATTGGCATGGCACTAAATAAGTAATTTATTTTCAGTAAAATTATAATTTTTGTTATATTTGCCCAACCTTACCATAAGCAATTGATTTTTTTTCCAGTTGTTTAGATCTGACTCTATTTGTCTGAAAAGTATTTTTAATTGTTTTCATATATTGTCTGGATTTGTCATAGGAGGTAAATTCCAAAGTATTTTATGGTGTTACTTGAAAAGTAATTTCTCTTTCTTTCTCTTGTTCCTGGACTTTTATTGGTCATACATAGAATGCTGATGATTTATTTGGGTTTATAAAATGCTACTCTGCTAAAGTTGTTAATTGTTTCTAGTAGTTTTTAAGTTAATTTTCTAGGATTCTCTATATACCATCATGTCATCTGCAAAGAGTAAAAGGTTTGTTTTCTCATTGCTAATCTAATTCCTTCAATCTTTTTCCTTTCTTATTGCTAAAACTGCATTTCTAATACAATATTGAATATTAGAGTTAATAATGGGCATCCCCCCCATCTAATTGGAAATGCCACTTGTTTTTCCCCAATACATATAAATGCTTGCTGATGGCTTTGGATAGATACTGTTATCATTTTAAGGAAACTCCATTTATTCTGATGTTTTCTAGTGTTTTTTTTTTTATTAAGAGACATTTGCTGTATTTTGTCAAAGGCTTTTTCAGCATCTACTGAGATAATTATATGATTTTTTAAAAAAGTTATTGATATGGTCAATTATGTTGATTATTTCCCTAATATTGAATTATCCTTGCATACCTGGTATGTATCCTACATGGTATATAATGTTAGTAATAGCTTGTGATCTCTTTGCTAAAATTTTATTTAAAGCTTTTGGCATCAATAGTTCTTAATTTTTTTGTTTTAACTCTTTCTGATTTGGGTCTCAGCATCATATTGGTGTCATAAAAGAAATCTGGCAAAATTCTTCCCTTTATTTTTTTTGATTTAAATATTTTATTTTAAAGCATTTCTTTTTTTCTTTTTTTAATTTTCTAATTTTTTTATTCTCATTTCGTACAAATGTTTTTTTTACATTAATAAAATATATTTGTTTACAAGTAAACAAAATACCCCTCCCTCCATGAATATAGATAGACTTGCTAGGGTGAAAAAGTAAAGGGGAGAGAAAAAAATTAAAATTAAAAAAATATAATAATAATAACTGTAGGTATGCCCAGGTGGCGCAATGGACGAAGCACCAGCCCTGGAGCCACGAGCACACGAGTCCATATCCAGCCTCCTAAATCCAATAATCACCCAGCCATGTGACATGCAAGCCACCAGATCCCCACTGCCCTGCAAAAACCAAAAAGAAGAAAGAAAAAAAAAGACCCAAAATAAAATAAAATAGTAATAATAGTAGGGGTGGCTGGGTGGCAGACAGAGCATTGGCCCTTGAGCCAGGAGCACCTGGGTCCGAATCCGGCCTCAGACACCTAAAGATCATTCTGCTATGTGGCTCCAGGCAGGCCACCCAGCCCCACTTGCCCTGCACCCTCCCCCAAATAATAATAACAAAAAATGTGCTTCAGTCTTTGTTCCAACACCATCAACTCTGTCGTGAGTGGATCACATTCTTTATGATAAGTCCATCACAAAAGTTACTTCCATATTTTTTCAATGTTGCCATTGCTGATCGCAACTCCCTCCTTTCTTATTTCTCCACTACCATGTACTCTATTTTCTCTCTTCTTTCACTCTGACTCTGCTGTAGGGTCGCTGAGTGGCGCAGCAGACAGATCCCTGGTCCTGAGGCCAAGAAGCCCTGAGCTCCCATACCACCCCTTGGGCCCAGAATCCACCTGGCCCTATGGTCTTGGGCAGGCCATCCAATCCCAGCCCCTTGCAAGAAGTAAAAAAATGTGTTACATCTGACCACTGTCCCCCCCATGGTCCATCCTCTCCTCCTTTATTCACATCCCCACCCCTTCGCCCTGCTCCCCCCTCCTTCTTACTCCAGATGTCTATACCCCATTGAGTATAATTGCTGTTTCCTCTCCTAGCCATCTCTGATGAGAGCAAAGGTTCCCTCATTCCCCCTTGCCTCCCCCCTTCTATATCATTTCAATAGCTCATTGTAATAAAAAAAATCATATTATGTGAAATATCTTGGACTATTCCCCCTCTCCTTTTTCTTTCTCCCTTTCCATTTCCCTTTTTTACTATTGACTCCATTTTTACACCATATTTTATCTTCAAATTCAGCTTTCTCCTGTGCTTCAACTATAAAAGCTCCCTCTACCTGCTCTATTAACTGAGATGGTTCATATGAATATTATCAGTATCATTTTTCTATACATGCAGTTCATCCTCATTAAGTCCCTCATATTTTCCCCCTCTCCTCCAATCTCCATGCTTCACCTGAGTCCTGTATCTGAAGATCAAACCTTCTGTTCAGCTCTGGCCATTCCAAAAGGAACCTTTGAAATTCCCCTGGTTCATTGAAAGTCCATCTTTTTCCCTGGAAGAGGACATTCAGCCTTGCTGGGTAGTTCATTCTTGGCTGCATTCTAAGTTCTTTTGCCTTCTGGTATATTGTATTCCAAGCCCTATGTGCTTCCAATGTAGATACTGCTAAGTACTGAGTGATCCTGACTGCAGCTCCACGATATTTGAACTGTGTCCTTCTGGATGCTTGTAATATTTTCTCTTTGACTTGGGAGTTCTGGAACTTAGCTATAATATTCCTAGGGGTTGGTTTTTTGGGATCTCTTTCTCGGGGGGGATCGGTGGATTCTCTCCATTTCTATTTTTCCCTCTGCTTCTAGAATATCAGGGCAATTTTCCTGTAGTAATTCTTTGAAAATGATGTCAAGGCTCTTTTCCTGATCATGACTTTCAGGTATTCCAATAATTTTCAAATTGTCTTTCCTAAGTCTGTTTTCCATATCAGTTGTTTTTTCAATGAGATATTTCACATTTTCTTCTAATTTTTCATTTTTTTGGTTTTGAAGTATTGATTCCTGATTTCTGGTAAATTCATCAATCTCCCTGAATTCTATTCTTTGTCTGAAGGATTTATTCTCCTCAGAGAGTTTTCTTATCTCTTTTTCCATCTGGCCAATTTTGCTTTTTAAAGCATTCTTCTCCTCAATAACTTTTTGAACTATTTTATCCATTTGAGCTAAGCTGTTTTTTAGTATGCTATTTTCTTCAGCATTTTTTTTTGGATTTCCTTGACTAAGCTGCTGACTTCATTTTCATGTTTTTCTTGCATCTCTCTCCTTTCTTTTCCCAGTTTTTCTTCCAACTCCATTTGATTTTCAAAGTCTTTTTTTGAGCTCTATCATAGCCTGAGCCCAATTTCTGTTTTTCTTGGAGTCTTTAGATGCAGGGGCTTGTGCTTCCTCATGTTCAGACTGAGTATTTTGATCCTTCTTGGGCTCATTTGCAAATATTTATCAATGGTCTTCCTCTTATTTCTTTGCTTGTTCATTTTCCCAGCCTAAGCCTGTTTTTGGGGTGCTTCCTGAGCTTTTGGGACACTCCCACAAGGGTCTCAGTGTGTGAGGTTCTGTCCTCCCTCCTGGTTTGTGAATGAACATAAGCACCCCCCTCTGCCACGGGGCTGAGGTGGGGGGGCCCTGTTGTTCTATGGGGGGGGGCTAGACTGCGATCAGGATCTGAATATGGTCAGAGCCCCAGAGTCCTGTTCCAGAGGCAGAGGACAGAGCTCGGCAGTCTCTCTCTCTTCACTGCCCTCCCTCAGGTCAGTGGGCTCATGCCCTTGGGGCTCCTGCTTGCCTGCTCTGCCTGCTTCTGTTTCCTGGATTTGGGCTGCTGAAAGACCAAGCTGCTGGCTGTGTGCCCTGAGGGCTGGGCTCCACGTACTCGCTCTGGCAGAGGTCCCCTGCTGTTCCCCCACTTTGTGCCGGTGCTCCCCGGGGTGCAGCTCAGGAGACTCCCCTGCTGCTGTGAGCCTCGGCTCCCAGTGCCCTGGGGCTGCCTCCAGGAGGCTGAAGTTCTTTGGCTTTGGTGGGCCACCCCTCTGGCGGGCCACCCCTCTGACCCCGGGAGCAGAGCCTTTCTGCTCTTTTCCAGGTTACCTTGAGTAGGAGAACTGCCTCACTGGGTCCCTTTGTGGGTTCTGTCTCTCGAAAGTTTAGTTAGAGTCCTTAGTTTATGAGTTTTTATCAGAGAGCTCCTAAGACTCTATCCCTTCATGTCGCCCTCTTTCCTTTATTTTTAAAATTAATTTATATAGAACTGGAATTAATTATTCCTTAAATGTTTTGGTAGAATTCACTTGTAAATCTATCTGATCTTGGAGACTTTTTCTTAGGGAGTTCAGTGATGGCATGTTCAATTTCTTTTTCTGAAACTGGGTTATTTAAGTATCTTATTTCCTCTTCCATTAATTTGAGTAGCTTATATTTTTGTAAATATTCGTGCATTGCACTTAAATTATTGCTTTAATTTCCTTCCCATAAGTGGTGAGTTCACCATTTACATTTTTGATACTGGTAATTTTGTTTTCTTCTTTCTTTTTTAAATCAGATTAATCAAAGGTTTATCTATTTTTTTCATAAAACCACCTTAGTTTTATTTATTAATTAAATAGTTTTCTTGCTTCAATTTTATTTCTCCTTTGGTTTTCAGAATTTCTAGTTTGATATTCAATTGGGATTTTTAATTTGTTCTTTTTCTAGTGTTTTTAGTGGCATGCCCAGATTCTTGATCTTTTCTTTATTTTATTCTTGTAAGCATTTAGAATGCAAATTTTCTCCTACTAACTGCTTTGGCTGCATCCCATCAGTTTTGTCTCATTGTTGTCATTGTCTTGAATGAAATTTTTGATTATTTCTATGATTTGTTGTTTGATCCACTCATTCTTTCAATTATTTTATTTAGTTTCCAATTAATTTTATTAATTATTTTTAAAAATCAATCAATCAATTTTTATTAATTACTTCATTAATGTTTATTCTATCATGATTTGAAAAGGGTGAAATTAATATTTCTGCCTTTTTGTATTTGGTTATGAGGTTTTATGCCCTAGTAAATGGACAATTTTTGTAGGTGCCATGTACTGCTGGGGAAAAAGGTATATTCCTTTCTATATCCATTCAATTTTCTCTAGAGACCTATCATATCTAGTTTTGAAAAATTTTGTTCACCTTAACTTCCTTCTTGTTTTGCTTCTCCTCTGAGAATCTGAATGCTATACCACTCGGTGCTTATGTTTAATGTTGATATTACTTCTTAGCCTATGGTACCTTTTATAAAGATGTAGTTTTCTTCCTTATCCTTTTTAATTAGGTTTATTTTTGTTTTTGCTTTGTCTGAGACAAGTATTACAATTCCTGCTTTTTTACTTCAGTTGAAGCATGATATATTTTGCTCCAGTCTTTCCCCTTTCACCTGTATGTATCTCTCTGCTTCAAATATTTTTCTTGTAAACAACATATTGTAGAATTCTGGTTTTTTAATCCATTCTGCTTCCATTCACACAACAAAGTTATTACTACTAACTCCATGCTATCTTCATCTGTTTGTACTTTTCTCTCCCCGTTCCCCTTATCCCTCTTCATCGGTGTTTTGCTTCTGCCTGCTGCCTCTTGATCAGACCTTCTTTTTATCTTTCCATATCTACTTTTCTTTTTAGTTTTTTTAGCTTTTCTTTTTCATTTACTTTTACTTCTATCTTTTCCTTTATCAGTCCCTTATTCCTTTTCTTTCCCCTTCCTTCATTTCTCTTTGGGTAGGAGAAATATTTAAACCCATTTGGGAATATATGTTATTCCTTCTTTTGGCCAAATCTTTTGCATAAGATTTACTTAGTGCTCACAACATCCACGCATCATCCCTTCTTTCCCTCTTCTATAATAGTTCTTTGTACCTCTTCATTTGTTTTTATTTATAATATAATGAATCACCTTCTTCTAGTATAATCTTTCTTTTTATGTCTTAATTGTTTTAAAACTGTCTTGTACTCATAACCTCTCTCAAGATATACTCCCTTTGTCCTGATAGAAGCACAATTCTCAAGGTTTGTTTGATTGATTGATTGATTTATAAGCACCATTACCTCATAATCACTTCACACCCACAGCCTCTATGCAAGTACACTATCCCATCTACTATCCCATTGAAATACAATTCTCAAGAGCTATAAGCATCACCAAATTATAATAAATTTATAACCCACCCTATTTCTAAGAATCCTCTATAGAAATACAATCCTCCTGAACTAAAATATCACATAAAGCAAAATCACTTCATGATCCATTTATACCCACAGTTTCTAAGTACCCTCCCTCCAACTATACTCATGATCTCATGATCTAAAGTATTAGCCAAAGGATCACCTCTTTCATGGTCAATATGTACCCATACTCCTTCTCTAAGTATGTTTCTTTTAACTGTTCTAAGAGAAATACAATTTCCAAGAGTTCCAAGTATTGTCTTCGCTTGTAAGGATGCATACAATTTAATGTTGTTGACTAATATTTTTCCCCTGTCCATTTACATTTTTATCCATCTTTTGGGTCTTGTATTTGAAGATAGAAGGTTTTTTCCCCCTTTTTTAGATTTAATTTAATTTTTCCAATTACATGCAACAGTAATTTTCAAAGTTCATCCATTTGGAAGATTATGAGTTCTACATTGTTCTGCCATCCTTCCTTCCCTCTCCCCTTCCCATGGTCATGAACAATCTGATAAAAGTTGTACATGTACAATTGTGTTTAACATATTTCCAAGTTAATCCTATTGTGAAAGAGAAATTAGAACTAAGGGGAAAAACACAAAAGAACTTTAAAAAAAATTTGTTTTACTCTGCATTCAGGCTCCACAGTTATTTTCTCTGGATGTGGATGCATTTTTCATACCAGATCTCTGAAGTGCTTAGAGGGGCTTCATCCATTATAGCCAATCATCTCACTATGTTATAATATGTACAATAATCTCTTGGGTCTGCTCACTTCACTCAACATCAGTTCATGCAAGTCTTTCTATGCTTCTCTAAAGTCTGGCCTTTCATTATTTCTTACTCCATAACATTGATATATCATAACTTGTTTAGCAATCCCCCCTATTGATGGACATCCCCTCATTTTTTTTGTAATTAAAAAGAGAGCTGCTATAAATATTTTTGAACATGTATGATTTTTCCTTTTTTTTAATTAGGTTTTTGCAAGGCAAATGGGGTTAAGTGGTTTGCCCAAGGCCACACAGCTAGGTAATTATTAAGTGTCTGAGACGGATTTGAACCCAGGTACTCCTGACTCCAAGGCTGGTGCTTTAGCCACTGCTCCACCTAGCTGCCCTGATTTTTCCTTTTTTAAAAAATGATCTCTGTAAGATATAGACCTGTTAGTGCAGTTTTATTGCCCTTTGGGCAATAATTGCTTTCCCAAATGGTTGGATCAGTTCACAACTCTACCAACAGTGCAGCAGTGTTCCAATTTTCCCACTTTCTTTCCAGCACTGATCATTTCTCTTTTTTGTCATCTTAGCCAATCTGATAGGTGTGAGATGGTATTTCAGAGTTGTTTTAATTCCCACTCCTTTAAAGAATAATGTTTTGGAGTATTTTTTCTTATGACTATAAACAGTTTCAATTTCTTCAGAAGATAAAATTTTCTGTTCATTTTGAGATTTTCCTATATCAGTGAAAGTTCATTATTTCTCCAGAAGAAATGTGTTGAATGTTGCAGGGTAGCTGATTATTAATTGTAATCCAAAGTCCTTTGCCCTCCCGAATATCATCTTCTAGGTCCTCTGATTCTTTAATATTGAAACTGATAAGGCCTCTGAAATTCTGACTTGATTCCTTGGCATTTAAATTGCTATTTTTTCCTTTAGCTGAAAAGTTTGAAATTTAGCTACAATATTCCTTGGGGTTTTTATTTTGGGATCTCTTTCTGGAGGTGATTAGTAGATTCTTTCAAATACATTTTGTCTTCTTGTTCTAGGATATTAGACCAGTTTTATATGATTATTTCCTGAAACTTATAGTAGCTCATTTTTAGATCATGACTCAGGTGACCAATAATTCATAAACTATCTTTTCTGGATCTATTTTCTAGGTTCATCATTTTTCCTAAGAGATACTTTTTCTCCTATTTTTTCAGCCTTTTGGTTTTGTTTGATGGATTCATGGTATCTTGTAGTATCATTAGTTTCCATTTGTCTAATTTTAATTTTTGCAGTTTTATTAGTTTTTGTGTTTCCTTTAGTAATTTTAATTTTTGATGGATTATTTTCCTTTTCTGTTTGATCATGTTTACTTTTAAAGGAGAAATTTCCTTTTCCATTTGGTAAGTTTTACTTTTTTCTTTTTTTTAAATTTATTTTTATTAAAGATATTATTTGAGTTTTACATTTTTCCCCCAATCTTGCTTCCCTCCCCCTCCCCACCACAGAAAGCACTCTGTCAGTGTTTACTTTGTTTCCATGTTGTACCTTGTTCCAAATTGGGTGTGATGAGAGAGAAATCATATCCTTAAAGAGAAGAGAAGTCTAAGAGGTAACAATATCAGACAATAAGCTATCTGGTTTTTTTTTGTCTAAATTAAAGGGAATAGTCCCTACACTTTGTTCAAACTCCATAGCTCCTTATCTGGATACAGATGGTACTCTCCTTTGCAGACAGACCCAAATTGTTCCCTATTGTTGCACTGATGGAATGAGCAAATCTTTCAAGGTTGAACATCACTCCCATGTTGCTGTAATTGTGTACAGTGCTTTTCTGGTTCTGCTCATCTCACTCAGCATCAGTTCATGCAAATCCCTCCAGGTTTCCCTGAAATCCTATCCTTCCTGGTTTCTAATAGAACAATAGTGTTCCATGACATACATATACCACAGTTTGCTAAGCCATTCCCCAATTGAAGGACATTTACTGGATTTCCAATTCATTGCCACCACAAACAGGGCTGCTATAAATATTTTTGTACAAGTAATGTTTTTACCCTTTTCCCTCATCTCTTCAGGGTATAGACCCAGTAGTGGTATTGCTGGGTCAAAGGGTCTGCACATTTTTGTTGCCCTTTGGGCATAGTTCCAAATAGCTCTCCAGAAGGGTTGGATAAGTTCACAGCTCCACCAACAGTGTAATAGTGTCCCAGATTTCCCACATCCCTTCCAACAATGATCATCATCCTTCCTGGTCATACTGGCCAATCTGAGAGGTGTGAGGTGGTACCTCAGAGAAGCTTTAATTTGCATTTCTCTAATAATTAATGATTTAGAGCATTTTTTCATATGGCTATGGATTACTTTGATCTCCTCATCTGTAAATTGCCTTTGCATTTCCTTTGACCATTTGTCAATTGGGGAATGGCTTTTTGTTTTAAAAATATGACAGTTCTCTGTATATTTTAGAAATGAATCCTTTATCAGAATCATTAGTTGTAAAGATTGTTTCCCAATTTACTACATTTCTTTTGATCTTGGTTACATTGGTTTTATCTGTACAAAAGCTTTTTAATTAAATGTAATCGAAATCATCTAATTGTTTTTTGGTGATATTCTCCAACTCTTTCTTAGTCATAAACTGTTCCCCTTCCCATAGATCTGACAGGTAGACTAGTCCTTGATCTTCTAATTTGCTTATAGTATTGTTTTTTATGTCCACGTCCTGTAACCATTTGGATCTTATCTTGGTAAAGGGTGAGGTGTTGGTCTAATCTAAGATTCTTCCACACTAACCTCCAATTTTCCCAGCAATTTTTATCAAAGAGGGAGTTGTTATCCCAATGGCCAGACTCTTTGGGTTTATCAAACAGCAGATTACTATAATCATCTCCTGCTTTTGCACCTAGTCTATTCCACTGGTCCACCACTCTATTTCTCAGCCAATACCAAACAGTTTTCATGACTGATGCTTTATAATGTAATATAATTTTAAATTGGGTAGGGCTAAGCCACCTTCTTTTGCACTTTTTTTTCATTAGGATCCTGGCAATTCTTGACTTTTTATTTCTCCATATGAATTTACTTAATTTTTTTTCTAACTGGTTAAAGTAATTTCTGGGGATTTTGATTGGTAGGGCACTAAACAGATAGTTTAGTTTTGGTAGAATTGTCACTTTTATTATATTAGCTCTACCTGTCCATGAGCAGTTGATATTTGCCCAGTTATTTAAATCTAATTTAATTTGTGTGAGAAGTGTTTTATAATTGTTTTCCAAAAGATTCTGAGTCTTTCTTGGCAAATAGACTTCCAAATATTTTATATTGTCTGAGGTTACTTTGAATGGGATTTCTCTTTCTAGCTCTTCCTGCTGTTTCTTGCTAGACATATATGGAAAAGTTGAGGATTTATGAGGGTTTATTTTATAACCTGCAACTTTGCTAAAATTGCTAATTGTTTCCAGTAGTTTTTTAGATGATTTCTTGGGATTCTCTAGGTAGATCATCATGTCATCTGCAAAGAGTGAGAGTTTTGGCTCTTCCTTCCCAATTCTAATTCCTTTAATTTCTTTTTCTTCTCTAATTGCTGATGCTAACATTTCTAATACAATATTGAATAGTAGTTGTGATAATGGGCACCCTTGTTTCACCCCTGATCTTATTGGGAATGCCTCTAGCCTCTCCCCATTGAGTATAATGCTTGTTGATGGTTTCAGATACATAATGCTAATTATTTTAAGGAACAGTCCATTTATTCCTACACTCTCTAGTGGTTTTAATAGGAATGGATGCTGTATTTTGTCAAAAGCTTTTTTAGCATCTATTGATATGATCATATGATTTCTGATAGGTTTGTTGTTGATATAATTGAGTATGCTAACAGTTTTCCTAATATTGAACCAACCCTGCATTCCTGGAATAAATCCTACTTGATCATGATGTGTTATCCTAGTGATGACTTGTTGTAATCATTGTGCTAAGATTTTATTTAGGATTTTTGCATCTATATTCATCAGGGAGATAGGTCTATAATTTTCTTTCTCTGTTTTAACTCTTCCTGGTTTAGGTAACAGTACCATATTGGTTTCATAGAAAGAGTTAGGCAGAGTTCCATCTTTCCTTATTTTTCCAAAGAGTTTATATAAGATTGGAAGCAATTGTCCCTTACATGTTTGGTAGAATTCACTTGTGAATCCATCAGGCCCTGGAGATTTTTTTTTAGGGAGTTCAGTAATGGCTTGTTGAATTTCTTTTTCTAAGATAGGGTTGTTTAGATATTTAATCTTTTCTTCATTTAACCTGGGCAACTTATACTTTTGTAAATAACCATCCACTTCACTTAGATTATCATATTTATTGGCATAGAGTTGGGCAAAATAATTTCGAATTATTACTTTAATTTCCTCCTCATTGGTGGTGAGTTCACCTTTTTCATTTATGATACTAGCTATTTGGTTTTCTTCTTTCTTTTTTTAAATCAAATTGACCAGAGGTTTATCAATTTTATTGATTTTTTCATAATACCAACTTTTGGTTTTTTTATGAATTCAATAGTGTTTTTTGCTTTCAATTTTATTAATTTGTCCTTTAATTTTTAGAATTTCTAATTTGGTACTTAATCGGGGATTTTTGATTTGTTCTTTCTCTAATTTTTTTAGTTGCATGTTTAGTTCATTGATTTCCTCTTTCTCCAATTTATTCATATAAGCATTTAGAGCTATAATATATCCCCTGAGAGTTGCTTTGAATGAATCCCATAGGTTTTGGTATGTTGTTTCATTATTATTATTATCTATGATAAAATGGTTAATTCTTTCTATAATTTGTTTTTTGGTCCACTCATTTTTTAAAGTGAGCTTATTCAGTGTCCAGTTTGTTCTGGGTCTCTATCTCCTTGGCCCAGTATTACATATGACTTTTATTGCATTATGATCTGAGAAAGATGTATTCATTATTTCTGCCTTTCTGCAGTTGATCGTTAGGTTTTTATGTCCTAGTACATGGTCAATTTTTGTATAAGTTCCATGTACTGCAGAGAAAAAGGTATATTCCTTTCTATCCCCACTCAGTTTCCTCCATAAGTCTACCATATCTAATTTTTCTAACAATCTATTTACCTCCCTAATTTCTTTCTTGTTTGTTTTATGATTCAATTTATCTAGATCTGATAGCAGGAGGTTGAGTTCTCCCACTAGTAGAGTTTTTCTGTCTATGTCTTCCTGGAATTATTTCAGCTTCTCCTCTAAGAATTTGCATGCTGTCCCACTGGGTGCATATATATTTCAATATTGAAATGACTTTATTGTCTATGGTACCTTTTAGGAGGATATAGTTTCCTTCCTTATCTCTTTTAACGCTATCTATTTTTGCTGTTGCTTTGTCTGAGATAAGTATTGCTACCCCTGCTTTTTTTACTTCAGCTGAAGCAAAATATATTTTGCTCCAACCTTTTACCTTTACTCTATATGTATCTCTCTGCTTCAAATGAGTTTCTTGTAAGCAGCATATTGTAGGATTCTGGTTTTTAATCCACTCTGCTATTTGCTTATGTTTTAAGGGAGAGTTCATCCCATTCACATTTAAGGTTATGATTACTAATTCTTTATTGCCCTCTGTGCTACCTTCCCTCTGTTTGTATTTTTCCCCCTTCCCCCCCTTTTATCCATATTCCCCACTCTTTTGTTTCTGAAAACCACCCCCTTTAGTATGTTTGCCCTCCTATATCACACCCTCCCCTTTCTTTCCCGTTTCCCCTTTTCCCTTTTCTCTTCCATTCCTTTTGTTATTTCCCCTTATTTCCCCCACTCCCCTTCCCTTTCTCCATCCCCCCTCCCCTTTTCCCTTTTTAATACTTGAAAGGTTAGATGTTTTATAATAAACTGTGTATGTGTAGGTTGACTTTAAGCCAAGTCTGATGAGAAGATTCAGGTGTTTCTCCTCTGCTCCCTTCTTCCCCACTATTACCATAGGTTTTTTGTACCTCTTAGTGTAATGAAATTTACCCCACTCAATCCCCTCCCTCCTCCCATCTCTTTCCTGTCCCCCTTTTTAGGGTGGTAGTGGTTTTTTTTAGATCATTCTTTCTAAGTCATAGAAAATTCTGAGTCTGTCCCTTCTAGTTCTGTATATTCTATCGAATAGAGTCAAAATTCCTGAGTTATTAGAGTCTTTCTCCCAAATGGGGTTAAAGCCAGTTACATCCCATTAGATATTAGTCTCATGGATAGGTCATGAATGTCCATCATTTTTGGCAAGCTGTATTCTCTCTGTTAGAGTTACATTTCTCAAGGTTTATGAGAATCTTTTTTTTTTACCCCCATGCTGGGATATAGCCAGTTTCAACTAATTTACTGGATTGCATTTTTTTTCTTTTACTGCCCCCCCCACTTCTTTTACCTTTTCAAGTGTCTCTTGAACCTCCTGTTTGATGTCCAAATTTTCTGTCTAGCTCTGGTCTTTTCAGCAGAAATTTTTGGAATTCTTCCATTTCATTATATGTCCATCTTTTTCCCTGGAAGAGAAGGCTCAGCTTTGCAGGAAAGTAGATTCCTGGCTGCATTCCAAGCTCCTGTGCTCTTCAAAATATGTCGTTCCAGGCCCTTTGATCCCTTAATGTTGATGCAGCCAGGTCCTGTGTGATCCTTAATGTGGCTCCTTGATATTTAAATTGTTTCCTTCTGGCTGCTTGCAGGATTTTCTCTTTTATCTGATAGTTCTGCAGTTTGGCCACAACATTCCTTGGTGTTTTCATTTTAGGATCTTTTTCTGTTGGGAATCAATGTACTCTTTCAGTAACTACTTTGCCCTCTGATTCCATGATATCAGGGCAGTTTTCCATCACTAGATCCTGTAATATTAAGTCCAGGCTTTTTTCTTCTTCAATGTTTTCAGGAAGTCTTATAATTTTCAGGTTGCCCCTTCTCGATCTATTCTCAAGGCCAGTGGTTTTGTTGATGAGGTATTTTACATTTGCTTCTATTTTTGCTATTTTTTGATTTTGTTTAACTGACTCTTGCTGTCTCATGGAGTCATTAGTTTCTGTAGACTCCATTTTTTTTTGGGGGGGAGGAATTTTCTTCATTAACCTTTTGCAACTCCTTTTCCAATTGGTCAATTCTACTTTTGAAAGAGTTTTCCATTTGACCAATTGAGGTTTTGAAAGAATTAATTTCTTTTTGCATTTGTTCATTTGAGGATCTGAGAGAATTATTCTCATTTTGTATTTGTCCAATTGATGATCTGAGAGATTTATTCTCCTTTTGTTTTATCCAGTTGTACTTTCTAAGGTTTTGTTTTCTTGTTGCGAGGTATTAATTGTCTCTCCCAAATTTTTAAGCTCCTTCCTTATTTCTTTGAGGAAGTCTTTCTGTGCTGGAGACCAGATTGTATTCTCCTCAGAGGTTTCAGCTCTCTCTGAGTTGGGGTCTTTCCCTTCCAGGAATTTTTCTATGGATCCACCTTTCTGCTGACCCTTCTTCATTATGCTCAGACCTTGAGTTGGGGGAGGGGCTGGTACACCTGGGCTTGGGATTGCTAAAGGCTTTACTGAGTGCAGTTTTTCTGGCTGGCCAATAGGAGGTGCTGGTTGCCCTCTCTGGAGTGGCTGTGACTTGGTTTGGGAGGCCTTCTCCCTTTGCAGGAAGGCAGGAGTTGGAAGTATTGAATTATTTTGCCTTCAATCAATGGTGGGCTTTACCCTGGCCTGAGGTCATTCCTCAGCTGGTCTGGTTCTTCTGCTCACACACCTGGGCCTGAGGTAGAAGTAGTTTGCGATTGTTTGTTTGGAGGAGGCGTCAGTGCAAAGGCATGCACTCAGAGTTTCTCAGACCAGAGGAGCCTAGGGATGGTGTCTGCAGATCTCCTGTACCAGACCTCTCCCCGCAGCCCCATCCCCAAGCTCCAGGGGGACAGCACCAACACCAGCGCCTCTGCTTCCCCGTGGACACAAGTCCCTTTTGTCCAGCCCCACTGCTGATCCAGCAGTTCCTGCTCTCTGGCCCTCAGACTCCCGGTTCCAATTCAGCTGTTAATCTGGCTGATCCGGGGCTGATCCTCCCTCTGAGCCCAGACTCACCAGCCCGAATTCTACCAAAGGTGCAGCGGGAGACAAATCCTGAGGTAGATGCTCTTTCTCCTGGCTTTTCTCTCTGGGTTCCATGAGTCAGACTTCCTCTAAGAGGTTTGTTTCATGTGATAGATGGGGGAAGAGATCAGGAGACTCTAGAACTGTGCCTGTCTTCTCTCTGCCATATTGGCCGGAAGTCCGGTAAGTTTTACTTTTAAAGAAGTTAATTTCTTCAGTCGGTGGCTTTCATTTCTTTTCTCTATTTTTTTCTTCCTCTTTTCTTTATTTTTTCTTTGTTTTGTTTTTTTGGGTGAGGCAATGGGGTTGTGTGACTTGCTGAAGGTTACATAGCTAGTAAGTATCAAATATATGAATCCTGATTTGAACTCAGTTCTCCTGACCAATAGTTGTTACTTTATCCATTGTGCTACCTAGCTGCCCCTACTCTTTGGTTTATAACATTCTTTTTGATGTTTTTTCAAGAGCTCTTTTTAGCTAATTCTTAAACTCCTTTGAGGTTTCACTTTTAGATATTTTGCCACTGCTTTCTTATTCTGAGATGGTATTTTAAACATCCCTATTGGATTAATATCTATTTATAATTAGTACCTTCCTTCCTTTTTTTGCTCATTTTGATAGTTGGGTTCTTCTCTTGGGGCACAGGGAGTATAGTCCAGTGCTGGTCCTGATTTATTATTTGCCTGTGACATAGCCTCTGTAGCAGTTTATTCCCTCTTTTTGGTTAGCATTGGCTTTCTGCTAACCTATGTCATTGCCCATGCACCCCTTTGTTCCTTGTGTTAAGATAGCCCACACCAATCCATTCTGTTGTCCCAGTATTCCGGGAGCTCAAACCTTGTCTCCTGAGTTGGGCTTGGCACCTTAACTGTTGTCCTGTTGCAATGCTGGCTTGTTGAGTCAGGACTGGAGCTGTACTGTTGCAATAGCTTCCCTTTATGACTTTCCCTCCTTCACTGGGTTATACTCCTCTTTTTCCCCTGTGAGACATATTTTTACTGAAGTTTCTCAATGGCATCTTGAGTTGAGAAATTGTTTCACCCTTTTATTTTTGTGGAATCTGTAACTTTAGGATCAGAGTACAGGTTTCATTTAAAGATGTTTCAGGGGGCAGCTAGGTGGCGCAGTGGATAAAGCACTGGCCCTGGAGTTAGGAGTACCTGGGTTCAAATCTGGTCTCAGACACTTAATAATTACCTAGCTGTGTGGCCTTGGGCAAGCCACTTAACCCTGTTTGCCTTGCAAAAAAAAATAAAGATGTTTCAGGAAAAACTCCTGAAACTTCGTAGCCTCACTCCATCATCTTGACTCTGCCCCCTGGAATTCCCTCTGTCAGAGTATTTAGAGGAATCAGAGAGAGAGGGAAGAAGAGACTGGAAGCATCTTATTAATACATAGAATCATACATTGCTAAAACTCAAAGCAACCCCAGTGAATATTTCATTCAAATTCTTAATTTTATAGAAACTTAGGTCAAGAGGTTATATAAATTTACCAAACTTCACAGCTGGGACAGCTAGGTGGCATAGTGGATAGAGCCTTGGAGTCAAGAATACCTGAGTTCAAGTCCAGCCTCAGACACTTAATAATTACCTAGCTGTGTGACCTTGGGCAAGTCACTTAACCCCATTGCCTTGCAAAAACCCAAAAAAAAGAAAAGAGAAAGTTCACAGCTAACAAATAGAAGAACTGTGATTTGAACCTCACCTCCTAAGTTTATATCCAGTGCTTTTCCCAATGCACTGTATGAAACCATACTGATCTATGTATAGTAAAAGATTATGTTATGAAATTGCATTACCATTTAGACAGGTAGACAGAAGCTGGCTGTGGAGTATTAGTGTAGTTGAAAGGCCAACTCTGGTGCCAACATGGTGATGGGTGAAGGATGGTGGAGGAGAGGGCTAGATTCATGTATTTGTGTTGGTCCAGAGTTGCAGTTCATCCGGTTCTAGAGCCTTTGCACAGCATGCACTGTAGATCAGAGGAGCAAGTGATGAAGATCCCACCTAAAGCTGTCTAATCCCAATTACTCCATTTCAATTCTTAAAGAGGAGGTTCCTTGTAGGTGGTTACTGTGCATGTGATATGGGGCTCTCTAAATTTAGAATATTACCAATTAGAAAGTCAAGGTCAGGGAGAGCCAGTAAGACAAAAACAAGAGCCTAAATGCCAAGAAATATTAGTAATTTGGAAATCAGGGTAAGGGAATCAGACTAGGATTAGAAACTGAGAAGTCTACAGAAATGAGGAATAAATAAGAACATGAACAAGAATTCTCTCCACAAGTCTCTGAGATGTAGTCACTCTGACTACACTTAAAGACCTCCAGAAAGGCAATCCCCTGGGAGTCCTAAGAATTAGGTTTCTCTTCAGTTTGACTTGACTCACATGGTAATCTTCATTTACTCAGCTTGGCTATGGCTTGACATTATAGCACATCAAGCTGCTTCTAAATAGAACTGTAGAGGTTCAAATTATTCTTTCCCTCTCCACTTATATTTCAGCATAGAGACCTAGATGATTTGATATACTAAAATCCTTCTATTTCATCATAGAAACTTAGCTGATCTTGATATACTAAAATCCAATTTAAGTGGAATCTTGAGAGAATAGTCTATTTGAGTTCATATCCTGTTTTGCTGATTGAGTAGGACTAACTGGAAAAGTCTATTTTCCTCAACACTTTTTGTTGGAAATCTTTTTAAAATAACAGCGTTCATATTCCTGTGTTAGTAGGCAGGGTCTACAGTACTGTCCTCCAAAACATTTTTGATGATATAGCCCTATCAACAAAAAAGTATTTGAATATGAACCTCTAATGGGAAAAAAGTTGCCATTTGTTGGTTGTTATTCAGTTATATCTGACTCTTTATGATGCCATTTGGAGTTCTCTTGGTGAAGATACTAGAATGGCTTTCCATTCCCTTCTCTAGCTATTTTTCAGATGAGGAAATTGAAACAAACAGGTTTAAGTGACTTGTCTGGGGTCACATTGTTAATAAGTGTCTGGAACTGGGTTTAAATTCAGGCCTTCCTGACTCCAAGCCTGGTGCCCTTTCCACCATATCACTTTACTTATCTTTAAACTATATATACATACTCTACTCTACCAAAGAATTATGTATGTGTTAATAGTTATACAAATATAGAAATTTAAAAATGATGGAAAGATAAAAAAATGATTCCTACAGTCTACCACTATAGCAGAGAGCATGGAGTCACTGAAGTTAATGTAGGAGTTATATGTTCAGACCTATTTTTCAGATTGGAAAAATCATTTAGGTAGTCATGTGGAGGATGGATTGGAGAGGGGAAAGATTTGAAGAAAGGAGATCAAATAGCAAGGTTTTGCAATACTTTAGGTAGGAAATGATGAGGGCCTGAACTTGGGTGATAGATTTGTGAATGAAGAGAAGTGGATAGATGTGAGAATTGTGGAAGTAGAAAGGACAAGATATGATAAATGATTGGATATTTGAAATGAGGAAGAGTGAGGATTAGAAAAAAGACAATGAGGTTTTGAACCCAGAAAACTTGAAGCTTGGTAATACTTCTTTACAATACTGAACTTTACAAGAAGGATAGATTAGGGGAAGGAGGAAGATTATATAATAATATTCGTAAGGCGGATTGCAGCTTATCTATTTCTTTTTATCTTGTGCAACCCATTCTATCCTACCAATAATGAAAAGGGGGAAAAATTCCTGCATCCTGGCCACTACCTAGGGCATAGAGTTCAGCCACCCATCACAACCATGAGATACCTTGAGACTGGAAGTGGCAAGGCTGAATGGGAAATTTGCTTATACAAATACTGAATTATCTATGGTTAAGCTGCAAAGGTACTGAGAAGTGGATGCTTGATTCAGTTATGGGGAAGCCTGTGGTAGGGAGGGAAGTGGAGGCATACTAATTATTAATTTGTGAAAGGCATCATTTTGGAGACATGCCCATGGTTTGAAATCATGGAGTAGGTGACTTGAGACATTTCTTCCTGCATTCTCCAATGAGTGAATCACTGAAGTTCATGCTACCATCCTCAACTTTAGACATCATTGATCTGCAGAACAGAATTTGGTCTTTGTTGGTGGCAGAGTCTCAAGTTGCCATTCTTGGCAGGATTTCATAGAAATTTCATAGAATTTCATGATTTTGGAGATGGAAGGAGTTTTATATATAATCTTGTTTGTGACAAAACAATTTGCACAAGATTGTCCAGTTAAGGGGCTAACCAAGTTTTATATAAGACACTTTAATTCCTGAGATTTTTTTTCTCACAACATAATATTCTTTGCTAAGGGGAATTCCAAGGCATTGAATATTAGTTTAACAAAAAAGAACAGTTCCCATTCAGTCTAGTTTCTAGAACCAATTCTTGGACTTTGATTGCTTCTGCTTCTCTTTTCCCTCCCCTGTGTTCCCACTTTCTTCTTACTTTGCTTACCCTGGACTCATGACAGAGAGGGAGTATTTAAACTTCCAAGAACAGAGCTTTTATTATGACCTTTTTAATGCCCAACTAGGATTAACAGATTATAAATTGTAACTGGACATAAGGGGTGGTGTGCCTAGGAAATGTGGAAGTCTCATAGTTGGAGAAAGAATTTTATAATCTTCCTGCAGGCAGGGTCTGCAGTGGAGAAAACTGTGGGACACCAGTGTTGCTGCTCATCTTTTGAGAACATCTGGTACAAGATTATAGGTTTAGAAATGGATACATGAATCTCAGTTAAAGGTTCTCATAGTCTTTTAATTATTGCCACTCTGCACTCCTCTGTGCTCTAAGTACTCGTGGACTATGCCCACCCACATCCTATTCATTGCTAAAACTAATTAATTCATTGTTAATGAATTCATTGATTTTGCCATTAAAAATCAGAGAAAAATGTTTTAGAGATAAATGCCTTGGCTTTGAAGCTCAGAAAGCATCTGATATGATCCCTTCTTTTTAAAGAAAAGGAAACAGATCTAAAAGTTAAGTGACTTGCCCAACATCATATTAGTAAGCACCAGGTGCAAGATTTGAACCCTAGTTTTCTGATTCTAGAGTAAGGGTTCCTTAAGTCTAGTCCTCTTTACTGTAGCAGACTATATCTCATGGTTCATGGTGGTTGGGTTGAGATGAAGACAGTAAATAGGATTAGATTGAATTTTTAATTTCTTTTTTTTATTCAGTCACGAATACAAGTTTTTTATTTATTTTTTATGATGCATTTTTTCCTTCCCTAAAAGCAGGAATGTAAGACTAGTAGAAAATAGCTAATTTTACATTCCAATGATTCTCCCAATTTTTCTTTTCTGTGCTGTAGTTGTAAATATGAATATGCACAGGTTTCACAAGAGTCTTGCACCAGTGTGATTTGTTGGAGAAAGAAGATGTGATTAAAGCCAATACCATCAAAAGACTAGAAGTAAATGAAAGATGAAAAGATCCTTAGCTGAATTGTTACTGTCAACTCCTGTGTTTGATGCTGGAAACACACTTTGGCTCATGGAAAAGGCATAGTCCACAGGCATGTGTCAGAGAAGGTCTTGTGTCAGAGAAGGTGAATGCCTAAATAAAGAGAATGGGGATTCTGTATTAGGTATTCTACAGATACTGGGACTCCTAATGGTTCCACAGCCTGTATTTGAAGTTGAAGGAAAATGTGTTCAGGAATAAGGGAATCCTTATGAAACACCTTCATAAAATGGATGCAAACAAGGCCTATGGGAAATTCTTTGCTGACTGGGTCTGATGGAAAACCATCAAGATTCTATCTAAAAAGGAGATAGTTAATAATTCTGTCCTCTCTTTTCTGTATATGGGAGAAATATCTATATCTATCTATCTATCTATCTATCTATCTATCTATCTATCTATGTGCAACACAAAACTCATGCAATGAAGCCTACTAAACTATGAAAAAGTACAAGCCCTCCATAATAGTTTTCACTTAATTAGATTTTGGCTAATGGAGGGTTTAGTATTATATTGTTGGTAATAATAATGAGCAACAATAATTAGGCAAGGGCAGGATAAGAGTGGAAGAAGGGAAGTCTTTAAATAGATAAATCAAAACTGATAATGTTACATTTTCCCAATGTGCCTATAAATTTGCCTCAGCATTCATAAACATTAATACTAATTTATGTAAAGAAAAAGAGAGTGAAAAAAAGTTCAGAGAATTATACAGAGTAGAAATACATTCACCATTATAATTGCAAAGCCTCAGGTGACTCATATTCAAGTTATGAGTTTTAATAAATAATCACTGCATCGATATATAGTGGTTCCATCAATAGATGATCTAAGAGGGAAGAATTGTCACCAGACATATGAAGTTAACCACTGGAGAATTATAGTCAAATTGCCAGGTGGAAACCCTTGCCTCCTTCCCTTTTATCCCTTTCCTCTCAAATTGAGGTAGAGCTTGAAGGTAGAGAGTAACTAAAGAAAATAAATTTAAAAAGTCAAACACTTATTTGGGAGTCAGAAAATATGAATTTTAGTCCCAGCTTTATCACTAACTTGTTATGTGAGTTTATGAAAATAGGATTTTGGTTTATGTCAAACCACATAAAATGGTAGTGCTTGTTGGGGTACCATTTTGGTGATGTAGACATGTGCCAAACCCCTGTGTTACACTTGGAAAACTCACTTCACACTTTTATACCTTATTTGTTTATGCTTAAGATGAATAAATTATAAATTTCTAAAGAATAACTCTAATGTTTTTACTGATTTTTGTTTCTTTCCTCAAACTCTGTTGAATGATGGAAAAGATGGATGAAAGAAAGTATTTGGAATACATTGTCTCTGTAGTCCCTAGCAGCACTTTCTATATTTTAAGGTCCCTTCTAGGTCTAATATTCTATATTCTAAAATCCTTTATAGTTCTTAACATTCTATATTTTGAAGTCCCTTCAAGCTATAACTTTCATGTCCTAACATAAAATTTTCTAAGTTCCCTTATAGAACTTTCAATCTATGATTTTATGAGAATAAAGCCACCCTAATGAACAAGTTAAAATGAGTGCTTCAGTATTGCAGTATAGTAAACAGTATATTCTGGTTCCTGGAGTTCAAAAATTATTTTTCTGCAGGCTCTCTGGAATTGCTTATCTGGTAAGGTGAAAAGGTGAAGAGTGGCTCTAGATATTCTGTTTGGGAAGGTCTGAAAGGAAAAGACAAATACTTATTTGCTATCATTTAAAATTGGAAACCAATTGTAGGTGTGCCTGTGGGTGGGAAGCTCAGAAATGGGAAATGATGAGTGATGTGGTATAGGCAATAACTTTTTTTCTATAACACAGTCAAGTGACAATAGGATAATCATAAGGTGAGTTAGCTCTACACAGTGCCAAGTACCAGTTTTATTCTGTGTGATCTGACTATCTTTATAAATAGTTGTGCCTAGATAATAATTACAAATCAATAGGGATTGGCTTAATTCATTTTGGGCAGGCCTTAAGGAACATACATTTGAGTGGGGGAAACAGCAAGAGAATAACTGGTACATGTAAACTATATATTGTTGGAAGGTTGTGGTCTATGACTTTAGTTATTAACCTGAATAGTGTCTGTGCAATGAGCACTTGGCATACTTATATTAAGTAGCTTAATTTGGTTAAGATAACCAACTTCATTGTGCATAGCTATGGGTGCCTTACTCTGGCTAGAGAAAAAAAAAACTTTATGGGACAAGGAAAGGTGATGACAGCGTTCATAGGCTATAGTTCCTCAACAAAAGACCTAAGGTAGCTAGTAGCAGCAAACGTGGCAGCAAAAGCAGACAATTTCATACCATTCTTCTTTACAATTTTTAAAAATTAGATTTTTTTCACTGCTGCCTTCTCCCCCCCATTCAGAAAGCAAGAAAAACAGAACCCCATGTTACAAGGATGTCAAGCAAAATAAATTCCTGTACTAACAATATTAAAAAAGCAACAATAAAAGCAAATCATGTCTCAGTCTAATGAGGTCATCACTTCATACGTAGTCTTTTAATGCATGTATTTCAGGGCTTTGTCCACTACCACTATGTGATTCCAAAGTAGACAGTGTGGTAAGAGGAAAGAAAACTGAACTAGGAATTAAGAAACTCCATCTTTATTATCACTAAGATGGTAAATAATAGTTTGCAATTTTATGGAACTTCACTAAGTGCTTTGCTCATGTTAACTATGAGACTTGAAGGATTAGGTTGTAAAATTCCCTTACTTTACAAATGAGGGGACTGAGGTGAAATGACTTGACCTAGGAGTAGAAAGACTTGCTAAGTTATTAGGGTGGGCCTTAGCTTTCTCATTTCTCCATACCAGGTTCCAATTCATCCAGATACCTTGATAAGGAAACAAAGTTACTGGATTAAATAATCATAAAATTATAGATTCAGAATTTTCTTTAAATCCCAGCTCTGAAACATATAAGCTATGTGACATTGGGCATATCATTTTATGCTCTTCCTCATTCTTGATTTTCTCATCTGTAAAATGGGCATAATAACACCTTCCCTGATTGCCTCAGGAGTTTGTGGTGAGAATCCATAGCTAAGAACCATTCTGGAAAAATGTAACTGCATATAAGCATGAGTCCCTCCAACAGAGAAATTTTATATATTCTATTATTCAGAGGGATCCTTATGATATCTGTAGATCATTTAGTACATCCTTATCATTTTATAGATGAGAGAGCCAAGTCACAGAACTGAAGGACAGAAAGGGCAAATAGCTTGTCCCAAGATTACATGATCAGTGATCAGCAGATCAAGCTATCATCATTGGGACACAAATTTGGTAATCTTTTCCCCTCTACCATTCTGTTTCTTCATGCCTTGGATTATTAGGCTGAGACTATTTCAAGTGCTATGAAGTTTCCCCTAGTAAAAGAGGAAAAACATTACATTGCTATCAGTATTTCACTAATAAGCATCTTCGTTTTTTTTCCAGAGACAGGAATGAAAAGTAGCTGGTTTTTCCAACTCTAATTTCATCATAACTGTGGTCAATTCTTTTAGATTAAACAGGAATGAGATGTAGGATGGCCTTTGTGATGAGGATATTGGCATAAGGATTCCTTTACATATTTGATTGGATGAATTTGCTTATCATATTATATTTGCTATAGCCACTCTGAAGGCTGAATCCCGCCCCCCCCCTTTTCCCTTTTCCCTCTACAATAAATCACTATGGACTATGCCCACCCACATTTATTGCTGAAACTAATTAATTCATTGTTAATGAATTCATTGATTTTGCCATTAAAAATCACAACAGTTATTTTAGAGATAAATGTCTTGCATTTGCAAGTTATTGTATGTGGCAGTTCTGGGACAGAAACTTTTGGCAGTTTTTGGTTGATGTCATATTATTGATTGAGAATTAGGACACCTGGGTTCTCATTTTGGCTTGACAACTAACTTGCTATGTGAATCACCTCACTAAGTTTTCCTATCTGTAAAATGAATATAAGGGAGATGGATTGTTTAGCAGGGAATTTTAGAAGTTTCTCTTGGCTGAACAAATAAATCCCCCACCCCCAACAACAATAATGCCAATAAAAGAACAACCACTCATATTTCCCGTTTGCTCTTTGAGCATAGAATTCCTTTTATGGAGAACAAAACTTTCCATTTCACCATTATAAAGATTTAACAAAAGAAAAAACTCCTAAGAAGAACCTAAATCAAATTCACACTATGGTATAAATGACTAACAATAAATTCTATGTGTAGGTGTGGAGTATGGAGAGTGTAGGTGTAGGTATGGAGAGTGCATAGAAAAGAAGGGCTGAGGGCACAACAGGCAAACTAGACTCTTTTTTCATTTTTGCTCCACATAGGTTAACCTGAAGAATCTGTGATCTATGTCTTATAGAAGAAAATACCCTTTTCTCTAAACTCACATCATCAACCAGTGCAGCAGACAGTAAGATGAAATTATGTGCACTTTTATGGCGTGAAGGCATGCTTGGATGCCCAAATCAAAGTCTCTGTTTTGAAGTCGGTACTCTTCAATAGCAGGAGTGTTAGCGGTTCGTGTACCTACACCAGGCGACCAATGAATATTGATGTTGGGGCAGGAAAAATTCTGCATATTCATCCCCCATCTCCTTTATCACTTATTCTGTAACAGCTGTTTAATTAATTGCTTGAACAACTCCCTAATACATCTTATTTACATACAAAATTACAGAATAATGCTTTGCCTTTGAGTTGAGGGAGAATTACTGTCCACTGCCCATATATAGAAGATGGTTACTCAAGAAGAATTAAAGTTTGGGTCCATCGGCATTGTTTTGCCCTAGTTTCCATTGCTATCTTTTTGACCCCAATGAATTCTGTCAATAACATTCCAACAAGTATTCCAAGGAATCCTTAGAATAATAGGATTCATTTAATTTCTCTGTCAGAGGAGCTCACATATGCTTCACACAATAGGCAGAAGACACAGCAATAGTTATCATTTTATTTTATGGATGGGGAAATTGGTCTGGATTACATGGCTAGTAAGTGAGAGTACTGGACTTCAGAGCCAGTTTTCCTGACTCTAAGTCCTTTTTATTGCCTTAACATTCTTCTAAAAATTCAGACTAACAGGGGTTTTTTAAACATGTTCCTCATGGGTTGGGTATACTCTCTTTTACTTTAAGTAAAAAGTGTAGTAAAATGAGATTATTCAGAAACTCATGAAATTTTAGAATAAAGATAATACCTGGAAGGAAATCAGATAACCTTTATTCTTAGCCTTTCTAGAGTGCTGTGTGACCTTGGTTAAATCATTTTATTCTCTTAGTACATCATGAACTGTTTTTTAATAACAGTTCATATTTCTATAAAGCATCAACATTTAAGAAGTGCTTTCCCCATAACAGGCCTATTATTTAGGGAGGATAAATATTCTTATTTCACAGAGGAGAATACTGAAGATTAGAGATTGAACAATTTGCTCATTATCATATCTAGTGAGAGTGAAGTGAAATGCCACTACTTAAGTGGATTATGGAATGCTCCCAAACATTGAACAGAATCTGCTTCTATAATTCCCAGTCCTTTCCCAGAGCAGTCAATGAAAAGTACCCTCTCTGATGTGGAAAACTTCAGAGAGAAAAATAGGTCCATAGATATTGAGCTGGAAGGAAACTTAGAGACCATTAACCCAAATTCTCTCTTTTTATAGATGAAGAAATTGAATCACAGAGAAATTAAAGTGACTTTTCCAGGGTCACACAGCTATTAAGTCAAGTCAGAGGCAAGATTTGGCCATAGTTCTTTCTGACTCTAAGTCTACTATCTTAGTCAAAGGCATCATCAAAATCCAAGAGTGTAAGGTTCATAGATATAGAGATAAAAACCTCAATCCCCTCATTTTATTTTATTTTTCAAAATAAAATTATTATTGATTTACTTCATAAATTCTTTTCTTTTTAAATTTTGAGTTCCAAATTCTCTCCCTTTCCCTACTCCATGCTACTCCACTGAGAAGGCAAGCAAATGATATCAATTATACATGTTAAATCATACAAGACATATTTCCATATTGGCCAGATTACAAAAAAGCAAAAAATAAAAAAAAATCCAAAGGAATTACCATTCAGTTTGCAGTTAAAGTTCATTAATTATCTTTCTGGAGATGGGTAGCACTTTTTTCTTCTTGAGTCTTTTACAATTGTTTGGGATCATTGTATTGAATCATTGTATTGAGTCATCAAGTGTTTCACCATTAATTGTCATTATAACAATGCTATGTGCCAATGATATTCTGGTTCTTCTTACTTCACTTTGTATCAGTTCACATAGGTCTTGATGTGTTTTTTTTTTTAAAGCAACCCATCATTTTTTTAAAGCACAATAATATTCCACCACAATTATATGCACAGCTTGTTCTACCATTTTCCAATTCTTTGCCATTCTCTGTTAGTTGTTATAGATATATCTGTACATACAGATTCTCTTCGGTTTTTTTAACTCCTTGGAGTTCAGATATAGTAGTGGTACTGCTGGATCAAAGGGTATGCATAGTTTTATATCACCTTTAGGCATAGTTTCAAATTGTTCTCCAGAAAGTTTGGATTAATTCGCAATCCCAGAATTAGATTATTGGTATAACTATTTTTCTTCATTGCCTCTAGCATTTGTCATTTTTGAAAGGAGTAAATTGGTATCCCAGAGTTGTTTTAATTTGCATTTCTTTAATCAGTAGTGATTTAGAATATTTTCTCTATGACTATAGATAGAATTGATTTTCTCTGAAAACTGCATTTCTTAACCTTTGACCATATATTAATTGGAGAATGGTTGCTAATTTTTTTATAAATTTAATTCAGTTCCCTATAGTTATCAGAGAAACTAGTTACAAATTTTTTCTTGAAATTGATTCATTGTCTATTGTATCTTTTAGCAATTTAGTTTCTCTGTTTCTTTTAATTAGGCTTCTTTTGGTTTTTGCTTTATTTATGATCAGGATCACTAACCCTGTATTTAAAAAAAAATCAGCTGGAACATAATAGATTCTGCTTCAACCCTTTATTTTTAACTTGATGTGTGTGTTTTGGTTTGAAGTATATGCCTTATAAATAACATATTTTTGGGTTCTGGTTTCTAATTCATTCCACTATCTGCTTTCATTTTATGGGTGAGCTCATCCCATTCACATTCACAGTTACAATTTTAAATGTGAATTTTCCTTCATCATATTTTCTTGAGTCTTTTTTAAAGCCCATCTCTCCTCAAAAAATCTGTTTTGTTTATGACCATTGCCTTCCTTAATCCATCCTTCCTTTCAACATCCACCCACACCTCTTATCTCCTCCCCTTCATTTTTCAATATTGGGCAAGATAGATTTCTTTATCTAGCTGAGTGAGTTTAAATTATCTTCCCTCTTTTCTGATAAGAGTGAGCTCAAGCATTGCCTGCTACACCCAATTTTTCCCACTATCTTAAAAACTTTCTTTACCTCTCCCTTCCTCCTTCTACCAGGGCATCCTTCTTTCTCACTACTTCATATTGACTCATATCATGACCTCTGTTTAAGCAAAATTCTTTCAATAGCCCTAATAATTATAAATTTCTTATGAATGACGTGTATAATTTCCCCCATAGAAATGTAAACAATTTAACTTTACTGAGTCCTTTATGATTAGTCTTTCATGTTTACATTTTTTGTTTAGATTTTTCAAGGCAATGGGGTTAAGTGGCTTGCCCAAGGCCACACAGCTAGGTAATTATTAAGTGTCTGAGGCCAGATTTGAACCCAGGTACTCCTGACTCCAAGGCCGGTGCTTTAATCCACTACGCCACCTAGCCGCCCCTCATGTTTACATTTTAATGCTTCTCCTGAGTTTTTCAGCTCTGAACTTTTCATTAAGGATGTGAAAAAGTTTATTTCACTTTATTAAATTAAATTAATTTCATTTTACTAAGCATTCCTGCCAAACCCCCATCCCTGTCCCACAAAGGCTTATACTGAGGTTTGCTGATTAGACAATTCTTAGTTGTAATCTAGTTCTTTGTCTTCCAGTATATTAAATTATGAGTTCCTTTCTCCTTTATCATGTGAATCTGGCTATAGTTTTACAATATTTTAATTTTTTCTTTCTGGATGCTTTCAATATTTTATTTTTGACTTGGGAACTCTAGAATTTTGCTATAATATTTCTGGGAGTTTTTGTTTTGGAATTTATTTTAGGAAGTGATTGGTGAATTCTTTCATTTTCTGTTTAACCCTCTGGATCTAATATATTGAGGCAGTTTTCCTTTATAATTTCTTAAAATATAGCTAGGGTATTTTTTATCATGGCTTTCAGGTAATATAATAATTCTTAAATTGCATCACCTTGATCTATTTTCCAAGTCAATTGATTTTCTGATGAGATATTTCACATTTTCTTCCATTTTCCTTATTTTTAATAGTTTTAATAGTTTGATTATTTCTTAATGTCTCATGAAATCATTTCTCAATTCCAATTTTTAAGGTTTCATTTTCTTCAGTGATTTTTTTTATATCTCTTTTTCCATATGGCCAAATATACATTTTAAGAAGTTCCTTTCTTTAGGAAATTTTTTTGAGCCTCTTTTACCATTAGATCAATTCTGATTTTTAAGATTTTATATTCTTCAATTTTGTTTTTGGTGCCTATTTTGCCAAGCTGTTAATTCTTTTTTCCCATAATTTTCTTGCATCACTCTCATTTCTTTTCACAATTTTCCTGTTACTCTTATCTTTTTCTTTAACTCTTCCAGGAATTCTTTTTTTTGTTGTTGTTGTTGGATTCATTTAGCATTTTTTTTTTGAGACTTTGCTTATAGTTGTTTTCATGCTGTTATCTGGAGTTTATATTATGGCCTTCCCTGACACCATAGTAGTTTTTATAACAACAACTTGTCAAGTTCCTCCTCCTCCTCCTCCTCCTCCTCCTCTTTCTCTTCTTTTCAACTAAGGGTGGAAGTTACTGTCCTAAATTTCAGGATTTTTTTGGCTGTTATTTTCAGAATTAATTCCAGGAAAGCAGGTTTTCCATACTTCCAAAATGTTGTGATCTGAGGAAAGAAGGGGTCACCACTATCCTGCTCTGAACTCTACACTTTACCCTGCAACCACAAGTGTTAATGCTCTTCTTGGCCTTGGAAACTCCTGTTTAACTTGTGACCAATCACTATCCTGTCTTTCCTGCGACTGTGATCCAAAACTGCTTTTGGTCAACAGAGCTGCCAATCAGTACCAAGAAATCCTCAGTAATCAGTATCAGGAATAGGTCTCCTGTAATCTCTTTCTGACCAGTTGTCCAACCCCTTGTACTATTTCTGGGCAGAGAGCTCCTGAGGCGACTGCAATTTCCTCTATTGCTCAATCTCCTCATTTTAAAGACTGAAGAAACTGAGGCTGAAAGATTAAATTACTTGTCAAGGTTGCACAGGTGGAAGAGCTGAGATTGAACTCAAATTGGATCTAAATTCGTATTTTTTTCCTGAATATTCAGATTTATGTGGATTATTGTAAATTAAGAAAACAATAAGAAGTATCAAAAATCCATGTCAGAAGTTCAAGTTGCTCTGAATCATCTGTTGCTCAGTCCATAGTGGAAGCTAGAGGCTTCCATGGTAGACAAAGATAAGGAAAATATAGTCATCATCTATGCAACTGGATTCTGCCTATTTAAGAGTTACAAGTTTGACGTCTATCAAGACAAGACCATTTAAAATATTAGATAAGCTAGAAACTACAAGTTCAAAATTGTTAATTGACAAGTGTCAATACTGTAGACCCCTGTCAAATATGTAAATCATACAGTACCTCAGCAGGAAGTGAGTAATGATTCTTGGAAGTTATAAACTCTTGTTTTGGGGCCACAGCTGAAGAATTGTCAAGAGCTAAAAATTCTGCTAAGATTTGGTGGTTATTGTTGAAAATCTGTGAAAAATTATGCAATCACCACTAAGTCTATCAATTTTCTCATTCAAGGACTGAGAATACCTGGAAATAGAAAGCAAAAATGGACAATCTGGTCTTTATCCTCTTGATCCCATTAAAAAATTTCAGAGATAAGAAATGTAAATAGGACTTCATGAACAACTCCTTCACAAAAACAAAATTGTTTTGCATATCCAAGTAATTTCTTCATGTTAGACATGTTAGACATGTCTAAGAACTGTGGTTCAATTATGTGCAGAGAGTTATGACCATCCAAAGTCAATTAAATTTGCCAAAAGATAACTTACTAGAGCTGAAATCATTATCCTGAATACAATTAATATTCTTGGTTTTGGAATATACTATCTTTGAATAGTCTTAAAACCCTGTGCATATTTTTGTAAAATATACATACATACATATATATATATATATATATATATATAATAAAGTTTATATATATACATTATGGAACTCATTTTCAGGTTTAGATAGATAAGAATCTCTGATGGATTTTCAGAAGTAATAAATTGGGTATTTCCTTCAAGAGATGATTAACAATAGTTTCTTATAAGAGTTCATTTTTGCCAATTGGAGAAGACTAATGTGGGGGGCAAATGCCCTGAACCATAGCCCATATATGTTGAAGCCATGGCAATACTTATAGAGATGGTTAAGGAGGTACTCATCATGTATAGAGTTGGACAACAAACATATGAAAGTGTTTTTAAAATTCTGAGATTTCCACTGGAGAGTATGCTAACAGGGAATATGAATTTTATTGTATTGCACTAATTGTTCCCTGATTTGGATGGTGGAAGAAGTAGATCCATGATAAAGTTCAACAATCAGGACATTGTACAACAGTATGTGCAGAAAATCAAGGTTTGTTCCCCAGAAGGCTGTTATTGTTGTTTGTCCTTTGTTATGAAAGAGAATCAATGACATCCCAGAGTGATAGCCTAACTTGTGTGTAAACTGGATTTAACAAAGTTGTCAGCTTTATTCTCTATTTTAGAGTTTTCAAAATCTAGTGACAAGACAAAAGTCAGGGAATGACTTGGGATGCATTGGATAACTTTTTAGCATCTTTGATGTCTGAATGAGTTCTAAGCACTCCATAGTGTCTGCTTCAGTCACTTTCATGACTGTTGAAACAAATTATTCTCCCTTGTCCATTCTACCAGTGAATAATCTTCACATGTTTGGGGTAAACATTCCCCTAATTCACTAATGAGTTTGAGACTGTCAGTTACCTTCACCTGCTTTTGCCCATCTGCTGAGATGTTTTTACTGGAGTATAGTTTCTGGGCATTCTATAACTTCTTGGAGCAAGAGGTGAGCATTGGTTGACTGGTTGGCCCCCAAAGATAGATTAGCCTTAAAATGGTTCAGCAGCCCTCACATCAGACATGTAGTATTTTAAAGGACTATCTTAGAAGAGGGATTAGGTTTGCTCTTCTTGGGCCAAAGGATCAAACCAAAAGTAATGGAAAGATTTGTAAAAAGGAAAATGTAGCTTTTATGTCAGGGAAAGCATCCAAATGCCTATAGTTATTCCAAAGTGAAATGAACTTTGGGTTCTACTATGGGTGTTTCTCTAAGTGGGTCCCCCCATATAATAGGTTATCTTCTAGATCAAGGCTGTCCAACTTTAGGTTTTCTTAGGGCATTAAAATAAAGTAATTTTTCAAGGGCTGCACCCAGAATAAAAAACACAGTACACAAATATTATAGTTAATTTGTAGTCTTACCTTAGTATAAGTTTAGTAAATGCTACAAAAAGTCATGGTACTTTCAATTTCTTAGAAAGTGATGCTATGTGTCATCAATATGACAGGTGAAGGTGCAAAAGCAAACATAAAAGAGCAAAGTGACAACAACAGTATAAAGGTAGGTACATACTGACTAGGCTGCATCATACAGATGGAACACATCACATAGATTAATTGAAAATTCCATATGATATATTCTGTCAGCAATACTGCTTAAAAACACCAAAGAAAATTAACATCAATGAGATTATTAGTGATGGAATTAAAAAAATCTAATTCACATTCCATGGAAATTATTATTTTATTTTTTTCACTAGTGAAAATTAAAACCCATAGGCGGCCTTCAGGCTGTATTTTGGACAACCCTGTTCTAGTTAATTACTTTTCAGGTATATTGTAGAAAGAATTCCTTTTCATGTATGGATTGAAGTATATGACCATTAAAAACCCTCCTAACTCTGAAATTCTGTGATTCTGTGATTCTGTGATTCTGTGATCCACACTGAGGTACATGAAAGAAGTTGTTAGAGTCCAAGGCATACTGCTCCAATGATAAATGATGACTCTTGTCCTTATGGACCAACTCTGTATCTAAAGCAAAATTGATGCTATAGGCCTTTTCAAAATGGCATCATATGTGGGTTAGAAGTGTGGAATCTAAGTTCACTGCATTCAAAGAAATGTCCATTTGATTTGAGCTACTTTTCCAAAGAGCACAAATACCAACAAATCTCTGGAGCTTATGTTATATGCTTTGATTTCTTGTGAGAGATAGGACATTAGAGCCAATCATTTGTTGCTAAGGAAATATTTCACCAAAGATACATAAGCATTTTGTTCTAAAATTGCCAAGTTTTTGTAGTAGAAATATGCTTTGACCCATGACTTCTCTTCTAGAGTTTATTCTAATCAATGGCAACTTTTTTTTGAGGCAATCAGCATTAAGAGCAGGGTAGTACAATTAGCAAGTGCTTGAGAAAATATTTGAACTCAATTCTTCCTGACTCCTGGCCTGGTGCTCTATATACTGCATTACCTATCAGCCTCTTTGGCAGAATTTTAATAGGAAATTCCTTAAGAATGCCTTAGTGCTAAGAAAATTTTTCTATAAAGGGGGGGGGCAGCTAGGTGGCACAGTGAATAGAGCACCAGTCCCAGAGTCAGGAGGACCTGAGTTCAAATCTGACCTCAGACATTTAATAATTGCCTAGCTGTGTGACCTTGGGCAAGTCACTTAACCCCATTGCCTTAAATAACTAAAAATGTTTTTTAAAAAAGAATGCCTTAGTGTTACTAAGAGGCTGTTTAGAACCATACCTAGGACTACTGAGGTCAGGCTAACGTTCTGGTGATTTTTTTTAAGGTGTACCTAGCAAATCAGATAAAAAAAATAGAGGAGAAAAGAGGGTGGAGCAAAGGACAAAGGATTAGAAAGAGAGGAGTGTAAGGTAAAGAAGAAGAAGAGAGGAAAGGAGAGGAGCACATAGCACAGGATAGGGCAAAAATATTGTAGAACTACTAAAAATCTTTACAGGGGATTTGCGCAAACCTTTCCTGCCCCTCCTCAAATATTGCCTGTATGATATTCAAGTGAAAGAAATAATGGGCAGAAGAAACATTTATTCTTAAAGAATATATAAATATAGCAAATATCATAAAAATAAATGAAAATCATATACATCACATCATTATAATTTACATTGTAGTAAGAACTCTCAAAGTGCAATGCTAAGTAATTCAACTTTTCACAGACTGAAACTTGTAAAATGAACTATTTAAAATGAATGCTTGCTAAATGTAGTTTCTTTTACAGTTTTTGGAATTTATTTAGTGTTTTATTTCCCCTGATTATATGTAAAAACAATTTTTAACATTTACTGCTAAAACTTTAATTTCCAAATTCTCTCCCATCTTCCCTCCCATAGGCAAGCAATTGAAAATAGATTATACATGTGTACCCATGCAAAATATCTCCATATTAGTCATGCTGTGAAAGAAAATATAGACAAGAAAGCCTTAAGAAGAATAAAAAACTTTCAAAAGTATGCTTCAATCTTTATTCAATCACCATCAGTTCTCTGGGGATGGATGACATTTTTCATCAAAAAATCTTCAGTCCTGATTATTGTGTTGCTGAGAATAGCTAAATCATTCATAGCCTATTATCTTATAATAATGCTGTGGTTTTGTACACAGTACATTGGACTTTGCTTCAGCTCATGTAAGTCTTTCCAAGTTTTTCTGAGTACATCCTGCTCATCATTTCCTGTAACGCAATAGTATTTCAGCATAATCACCCAGCACAATTTGTTCAATCATTCCCTAACAAATGACCAACCCATTAATTTCCAATTCTTTTTTTTTTTTGCCAGAAAAGAACTGCTATTATTATTTTTGTTCATATAGGTCCTTTTCCTTTTTGATTTTTGTCTCTTTTGAGATACAGACCTAGTAGGGTTATTGCTGAGTCAAAGGGCACACATGGTTTTGTAGTCCTTTGGACATAGTTTTAATGAATGGTTGAATGGTTGAATAGTTCCCCAAAACACCAGCAGTTCATTAATGTCTTCTTTTTCCCACATTTGCTCCAATATTTGTTATTTTACTTTTCTATCCTATTAGACAATCTAATAGATAAAAAGTAGTACCTCAGAATTGTTTTAATTTGTATTTCTCCAATCAATAGTGAGTTAGAGCATTTTTTCTTATGGCTATAGATACTTTTGATTGCTTTTTCTGAAAATTGTTCATATCTTTTGTTCATTTATAAATTGGGAAATATCTCTTATTTTAATAAATCACTCAGTTTACTATATGTTCGATAAATGAAGCATTTATTAGAGAAACTTGCTAAAAGTTTTTTCATAGTACTGTTGCAAACTATATTTCACTCCATCCTGTTTCTCCCCTTGTTTATTCTATTCTCTCTGCTTTTACCCTGTCCTCCTCAGAAATATTTTGCTTCTGACTACACCCTCCTCTAATCTGTCCCCCTTTTTCTCAAACCCTTTCTTTCTCTTATTTCCTTATATTCCTACTTTCCTGTCAGATAAGATATTGAGTGTGTATATTATTCCCTCTTTTGAGCCAATTCTGAATTCATACACTCCCCTTCTCACCCCTCCTTCTTCTATGCTGTTAACTTTTTTTCTTGTCTCTTTATGTAAGATAATTTATCCCATTCTAACTTTCCCATCACTTTTCTCCTACTACATTACTCTCTAATCCCTTAATTTTATTTTTTTAGGTAAAATCCCTTCATTTTTAGCTCACTTTTGTGCCCTCTGTATTAGCAGAAAATTATTATGAATTATCAGTATCATCTTTTCATATAGAAATGAAAGCAGTTTAACCTTGTTAAGTCCCTTATGATTTTCCTTTCTTGTTTTTCTTGAGGCTTGTATTTTAAAATTATATTTTTAGCTCTGGCCTTTTTATCAAAAATGTTTAAAAGTTGTCTATTTCAGTGAATGGTTATTTTTCTCCCTGAAGGATTGATTACATGCAGTTTTGCCAAGTATGTAATTCTTGTTTGTAATATTACCTTCATTGTTCTCCAGAATGCCATATTCTAAATCCTCCAGTCATTTAAGGTAGAAGCTGCTAAATCTTGTGCTATCCCAATTTTGACTCCATGATACTTGAATTGTTTATTTCTGGTTGCTTGTTATATTTTCTCCTTGACTTGGGAACTCTAAAATTTGACTATAGTATTCCAGAGAGTTTTCATTTTGGGATCTGTATTAGTAAGTGATAGGTGAATTCTTTCAATTTTGATTTTACTCTTTAGTTATAGACTATCAAGGCAATTTTTCTTGATAATTTCTTAAAAGTTAATGTTTAAATTCTTCTTCTTCTTCTTTTTTTTTTGGTCATGTCTTTTAGGTAGTTCAAAAATTTTTAAATTAGCTCTTCTGAATCTATTTTGTAGGTCATTTGTTTTTCCACTTAGATATTTCACTTTGTCCTCTAATTTTTCATTCTTTTTATTTGTTTTATTGTTTCTTGATTTCTCAAAAAGTCTTTAGCTTCCTTTTGCTCAATTCTTTTATTTTCAAATTTTTTATTTTCTTTTAGTTTTTATTTTTTTGTAAGGCAATGGGATTAAGTGACTTGTCCAAGGTCACACAGCTGGGTAATTATGCAGTATCCAAGACTGGGTTCGAACTCAGATCCTCCTAAGTCTAGGGTCAGTGCTAAGCTTAGATCTATGTTGGGGCAACTTGTGCTGGACTGTACTCCACTCTCAGTTGTGACAGACCTTTCCTGCTGATTCTTCTAAGTTGTCTTTGGTTGGAAAATTACTTCATCCTGTCCTTTTGTGGTTTCTATGGATCAAGGAATTGTTTTATGGCATGCTTCTTGTCATCTTGACTCTGTCCTTCTTTTAGTTTAATGAGAAATTAAAATTAAAATATGAAGTATTTTAAAATAAAATTTTAAATTTAAAAATAAAATTTAATTTTATTATTTGCTATGAAATATTCATTTGAAAATTAAGAAAAAGAAGTCTTTTGAAATATTAGGTGAACATTTTTAATTCATTAGACTGTGATTAGAGAAAAAAAATTTAGAATAATGTATACTTTATAATCATAAAATTATAATTTTAATTCCTAAATTGCAATACATTTTAAAAACTATTTAGGAAAACTACAGCTCTACATAATACAATGAGGCTTCACTCTTTTTTGTTTTTTGGGTTTTTTTTTGGCAAGGCAAATGGGGTTAAGTGGCTTGCCCAAGGCCACACAGCTAGGTAATTATTAAGTGTCTGAGGCCGGATTTGAACCCAGGTACTCCTGACTCCAGGGCCAGTGCTCTATCCACTGCGCCACCTGGCCACCCCTGAGGCTTCACTTTTATGTCAAAGTTCATAAGCAAATGTTTCTATGGAGTCAAATGTACTTTCTATGGAGTCAAAAATTCTTAAAATGTTCATTTCAGGGCATAAGCTCACAAGCTCTTTTCAAAATTGACCACGCACTGAAAATGAAATACATACATATGCTGTATATATATATATTACATTGGGGCAGCTAGGTGGCACAGTGGATAGAGCACTGGCCCTGGAGTCAGGAGTGCCTGGGTTCAAATCTGGCCTCAGACACTTAATAATTACCTAGCTGTGTGGCCTTGGGCAAGCCACTTAACCCCATTTGCCTTGCAAAAACCTAAAAAAAAAGAATTGCATTAAGGCATAATTATATTCTGTTCTTAATATAGAAATAGTTGTTCTTTGGTTTTTAGAATTTACACTATTTTTTTTTTTTGCAACTGACAGAATTTTACAAACCATTACTATTTTCTTTGAAATTTAGCAGTATTATAATGGAAAAAAAAACCATACTAATGAAACTACCAAGCACAACAACAACAAAAACAAATACATTTATAATATAGTTTGGCCCCAAGTCCTATTCTGAACTGCTTGACTGCAATAAATCATATTTGTTTCCCCTTCCCTTCCTTTTGGGTAATCTGTCTTCTTACTATTCTTGCCCCACCTTCAATGCTGCCAAAATTACACTCTTGTAATCATATAATCTTGAACATAATGGAGACCCTGAATGGAGAAGTCTCAGTAGGGCTAGCAGACAGCATTTCTAGTACATGTCCATAATACATTCTAGAAATCATGCCACGATCTTCACTCTTTCCCTGCTGATGTTTGGTTGTCAGTCACATATACCTAACTATTTGTCTTTGGAGTCTCTGATAATGAGAAGATGTGGACTTAGAATCAACTCAACCATTGCTTGAGAAAGTGGTGTAAGGAGGCCTCCTTTTACTTTAGCTTTGAAGAATCCATAGATGAGTTCCCTGGTAAGAAATCAATCAAAAAAATGGAATTTTGCTAAGAAATCTCAGTGTGTTGGAAAATGGTCTAGTGGATCTCTACTTTATACCAAGATAGAAATATGTCCTATCTAACACAATAAGTCCATAAGTAGTTGGGGCGCTGCAAAGATCATATTGCAACTATTTTCTTTCCAGAAGGAACTTAATCTGCTTCCTGATAATAAGGAAATCAAAAGCTATGAAGAGCATTTCAAATAAATTGCAAGAAATTGCAAGGATTGAATCATCCTCTCTTGTTTCTGATGTACTGTGGGAACCAGGATATGACATATTTAAAGGAGCTGGACTGTGATTTTGATGAGGAGAAAACTGAATCTTGGTATTCTCTTGAGAGCAAAAGAGTTTATTAGGGAATGGGTTGAATCCTATGGGCACCCCTATCTTTTTATTTTTTGTTTGCTTTTTTATGAAAAACAAATAGGGTTAAGTGACTTGCCCAGGGTCACACAGCTAGGTAATTATTAAGTGTCTGAAGCCTGATTTGAACTCAGGTCCTCCCAAATCCAGGGTGAGTGCTCTATCCACTGGGTCAGCTAGCCACCCTTGGGCACTCCTTTCTTGCCAGCTATCTGAGTTTGCAAGGGAACAGAGGCCCCTTGTAGACCCTGTCTTATTGGGTACTGGAGGAAATAATGTACAACTAACTTGGACCATCAAAAACTCAATAGGGCTGGACAGCAATAGGCTCAAGATTGGAACTCTGTGGATACTGGAAGTACAGAACTCAAATTGACAGGAAAAAGAGGGAAGGAAAGGTATGAGAAGGGAATAAGCATTTACATTGGACCTACTATGTGACAGGCATTATGCTAAGAACTTGATAAATATCTCATTTAATCATTGCAACAACCTAGGAAGGTGTTATTATTATCTCAATTTTACAGTCAGGAAAAACTGAAACAAATAGACATTAAGTAACTTGCCCAGAGTTACACAAATAATAAATTTCTGAGGCTGGGTTTGAAATCAGGTCATGCTGCCTCTTTCCATTATGCCATCTGGGTCCCTCTCAGTCCCCAGCAGATTAGCATCTGGAATAGGATGTCATTTAGGTATCTTAATTTCTCAAAACAGTATTCATTGTATTTCCTTCTATCTTCTTCCTTTTCCAAAATTCCTTATTAATGTCAACGACATCATCATCTTTCCAGTCACCTAGACTTTTAGCCTTAGAATTATCCTTGATTCCACTCTGAAATTCACTTCATATATTCAACTCTCTTGGCAAATTTTGTGTTTTAAACCTTTACAACTCTTGTATAGGACTTGTTTTCTCCTTGTACTACCACTATTCTAGTGCCAGTACTTATTGCCACATTCTTGAATCATTGCAATAATTTACTGTTTGGCATTCCTGCTTCAAGACTCTTTCCACACTAAATCATTCTCCAAAGCTACCTAAGTAATTTTTCTAAAGTGTAGAACTAACTGTGTAATACTCCGAATCTTAATAAATCCCTTTGATTCCTTATTACGACCAAGACCAACTCTAAGCTATTCTTCTTAATAGAGTACATGTCATATATACTTGCAATATAACTTTGACATATTTTATCTATTTTTATATAGTTATGTACTTAGATGATTTTCTGACTTTGCTACATGTAAATTCATGGCTGTGTATTATATAGGCTCACAAATATACCTGAATGACCATGATTATTTTGCAGGGACTTCAAAGTTTTTCATTAGTGAGAGAGTAATGTTAAAAGAGTGGAAAATTTTTCTGTTCTTAATAGATGATACCAGTTCAACTTTGGATTTTCCAAAACTCTATTGTGGTTAAAATTGCTACTTATTAATGGTCATGCAGATATGGGGGACTCCAAGGGCACCTTTGACCTGGCAAAGGAATTGCATCAGTGAGATAGCATGGGTAGAGACTAGTGATGGAAGCCACTGGAAACAGCTGCATAGAGACAGCTATGAGTAATATTCAAAGGATTCTGTTATTATTCATTTCCTTTGTTGATGAACCTAGAACTCCCTAGATTTCTGGATAGCATTAGGAAGCTTACAGTTTCCTAGAGCTATGTGAACTTTCCCTACTGAATTTCTGTGAGTAACTGATATATCTCTTCCATTGGATTGAGGAGAGAGTGGTTAATTGGGAACTGAAACTATTACTCCCTGGGAGACACATATAGGGGCAATGGACATTTGGGAATTAGTGGTAAAAGTATTTAATGCCAGATTTAATATCTTATTATTGTCTCATTATGTTTCATTAAATATCAAGAATTCATAATAATTTATCTTGGACTAATATGGCAAAAGAAGAAGTAGTATGATTTGTGAGCTACAGTTTTGAATAGATTGATGTCTTTCCAGAATTGTAGATCTACGTGTCTCTAAAGAGAGGGTTCTCATTGATGGCCCCTCAGATCCAAAATGTAATACATATCTTATGATGTTATTGTGATAAATGTACTTTAAAATCTTTTATTATCATATAGTCCAAAATGTCATTTTATAAATGAATGAACTTAAGTCTACAGAAGTTAAGCGTCTCTTCTAAAATCACACAGACAAGATCTAACTGCACTGGAGTTTGAACTTAGATTTTCTGATTCCAAATTCAATATTCTTTTCTTCTATATCTACTGAGGCCACCATTCTTCCAATGTTTCTTTTTTGAGGTTAAGTTCAAGTAGTGCTACTCTTTTTTCCTGACAAACTCTTACCTGGTGCTCCACACAGAGACAAATTCTTGGATGGGTAGAACAATGGAGTTGACTGAGAAGGTGAAACTTTCATGTCCTTAGAACACAGTGGAATTATGGCAGAATTCTCTGAGTCATCATATCCAGAGTTCTAAGACATATGCTAGAGGTCATTGTAGGACAAAGAGGTAACTGAGGGGACAAACAGAAATCTGTCTACACAGAATCAATGCAAGTCCATAGAATGATTGTACAGAGCTCATAGACTCATGTCTATTCTTGCTTCAGTTTTCTTCCTTCAAAATTCTGATCATTATAGCAAACCAGTTCAACTGTCATAAGCTCTTGATTTCCTTGCCAGTTCTTTTAAAGATCAAAACCTGTATTCTTTCCACCATCCAAATTATATCCTTCACAAATATACTGATTAAGTCCATGAAAATTTTATCTAAACTGAATTGGATTCCCATTGCTGTATGTATAAATGTTTTGTTTGGTTGATTGGTGACCTCATCAGCTTCTATGACTTCAAACATTGTCTCTATGCACATGTCTCCCAAATCTCCTTCGTTTTTCTCCTTTCCTCTTTCCTCTTGATTTTCTATTTTACTCCTGAGAATGTCTGTTCTGAAGCCATCTATATCACTCTTCCCCCTCCCTCTTAGCAGGGAATTTTTGTCTTATACTTAAATGAAAAAAAATGAGGTTACCTATCTGCCACAGGCTCCTTAATTCCTTATCTCAAATATTGTCAACATTTTCTTTTATTCTCTCCTCTCTTGCTCTAAACTTAGAGGAAGAGGTAGTCTTTCTTGACAACACTAATCTCATTACTAGTAAGTGTCCTTGATACAATCCCTCTAATGTCTTCTGGAAGCTTTCTCCTTTTGATTATCTCTCCCTTCTGCTCCCACCATGTTCATTTTCTCTTTATCTGTTACCTCTTGAGTCTATAATCATGCATAATCAATCACATTTTCTCCTGAACTTTCTCACTTCCCACTCATTTCTCAACTCTTGACTTCTGTCTCTATTACAAAACTGAAACTACTCTCTCCAAGATCACCAATTATCTCAACATTGCTAAAACAAGTGACCGTTTCTCAATTCTCATCCTTTTAAATTTCTCTGTAGACTTTTAAAATTTTCTCTGTAAACACTGTTGGTCATCTCTCAGTCCTGGATACTTATTATTCTCTTAATTTTCATGACATTATGTTCTTTTGCTCTTCCTATTTGTTTGAATATTCTCACTTTTCTTGTAGGATCATTCCTTTGTGTGAAGCAACTCAGTGTTTGGTTCTTGACCTTTTTCCTTTTCCTTTTTTACCAGACTGTTTGAAGAGAATTTTTTTCTTAACTAATTCTCACCTGACAGACTCTCCTCCTCAGTTCACCTGACTTAGACAGCATCTTCTACTGTTTCTGATTTTAGTAAGTAGTTCTATGAGAAGATGGTGAAGAAATGGTGGTCCTCTGAAGACAAGTCGATCTTTCTCCTCTATAAGACAAATTTCTCCACATCTTTCCATTTATTTTTACCTCCTAACATGTTCTCCAGGAGATTTTTCTCCACTATTATCTCTGCTCTCTGACATTTCTCATGTACTGACTCCTTTAATGCAATTCTCAAATAACTTTCTCATTCAAAACACAACATTCTTACTGATCCTTTGATAAATATAGTACTCATCTTTCCTCCTTTTCTGCAGTGAAGAAGACTAACATTTAGTATCTTCACTTCCTCTCCATTTAGTTTTTAAAAAACTCATTGTAATCTGGCTTTTTACCCTTACCACTCAATTGAAATTGCACTCTCTACAGTTACCAGTGAAAACATGATTGCCACATCTAATGGCAGTTCTCACCCTTCTTGTACTCTCTGCAACTTTTTATACTATTAACCACTTTCCCCTCCTGTGTACCTTTTTTCTTTCGATGATTTATGATTTCCCTAGGTTCAATTATCAATTTGATTCAGATAATATCCATTTCTATTTACAGAGTCCTTTCTCTTCTAAGAACTTATGTCATATGAATAACTGCCTTTAGACATTTCAAAATGGATGTCATATCTCATAGTCAGTATGTTCAAAACCCATCTTATACCAAAACTTAAGCATCTCCCAAGCTTTCTAATTACTTTTGAGATCACTGTCATTCAGTTGGCTGCTTAAATGTGAAGTTGGAATCATCCTCTACTCTTCAGGATCACTCAACTATCTAATCAGTTTCCAAATGTTGTCACTTCTATCGCTGCAATAGCTGTCTATGTCTCCTCCACCACACTGAGATAATCATTCCTGACCTCAGGTCTTCATCACATTCTACCTGGGTGATTGCAATGACCTCCTATATGTTCTGCCTATTTCAAGTTTTAGCCCACTGCAATCTAACCTATATACATCTGCTAAATTTATTTTCCTAAAATGCAGGTCTGATATGACATCCTTCTACTCAATAAATTACAATGGCTCCCTACTATACCCATGATAAAATGTAAAATTCCTTGGTTTGGTATTTAAATCTTTCTCCAAATTGGGCTCTTCTACTTTTCTAGTCTTCCTATGTATTACTTCCCTCTACATAGTATGTGATCTTGCCATCCTGGATTAGTTATGCTTCCATACACACAATTCTCCTTCTCCCATTTCTGTACTTTTGCTTAGAATATTCTCCTTCTCCTTCTCCTTCTCCTTCTCCTTCTTCTTCTTCTTCTTCTTCTTCTTCTTCTTCTTCTTCTTCTCCTCCTCCTCCTCCTCCTCCTCTTCCTTTTCTTCTCTTCTTCTTCTTCTTCTTGGTTTTTATAAGGCATCTGGTCAAGTGACTTGTCCAAGGTCACACAGTTAGGTAATTTTTAAGTGACTGAGTTCAGATTTGAACTCAGGTCTTCCTGACTCCAGGGCCGGTGCTCTGTCTACTGCACCACCTAGCTGCCCCAAATAGACTACTTCTTTAACTGTACTTTTTGGACTTCCTGGTATCTGTCAAAGTCTAGTTCAATCAATGTTTCCTACATGAAATCATTCCTGCCTTCCTCTGTTGCTTGTGCAACCCTTCTGCAAACTACCAGTTATTCATTTTGCATATACTATATTGCTTATGAACTTGTAAGATCATAGATTTACACCTGCAAGTTACCTTAAAAGATCATCTAGCACAACTCCCTCATGTTCAGAGTTGTGACTCACTCAAGGTCACACATCTTATGAATCAGGAGAACCCAGATTCTCTTATTCCAAATCCAGTACTCTTTCTGTTGTATCATTCTGCTTCTTATAGACATACCATTTCTTTTCTTAGATTAGAATGAAAATTTCTTGAGAACAGAGACTGTTTCATTTTTTGCATATTGGTGCTTAATCCAATACATAGCACATAGTGCTTCATAAATTGCTTGGTGGTCTCATCAAGTTCCATGAGTTCGATCACTGTCTCTATGCAGATGGCTGTCAAATCTCCACATCAATCTTCATTTCTCTTCTAAGTTCAAGTTCCACATCTCCAGTTGCTTGCCAGATACTTCCACCTGTATGTTTCAAAGGCATCTCAATATTAATATATCCAAAGCAGAATTTATTTTATTTTACTTTGTTTTTCCCTCCTCCCATTTGCTCTTTTTCAAGGGTAATGCCATTTTTCCAATCACTTAGGTTTGAAATCTAGAAGTCACAAATTCTCAATAATTTGTCAATTCCATCTCTAAGGCATCTCTCACAATCATCTTTTTTGATTTACTCACATCTCAACCATTTAGATCCTTATCAACTTTTGTTTGTACTATTGCAATAGATTCTCTTATTGGTCTCTGTGCATCTGAGTCTTGCTCTCCATAATTTATCTTCTACACAGATGTCATAGTACTTACTATTCCTAAGGTCCTGATATGATTATGTCATTTCTCTGCTCAAAAAGTTCCCATAGTTCCTTCTTGCTTCTCACCTAAAATTCAAACTCCTCTGTTTGGCATGCAACAACAATAACAACAATACTTATATTATATATATAGCACTATCTATTATCAGGCAGTATGTTAAGTGCTTTACAATTAATATCTTATTTGATTCTAGAAAAACCCTGAATGTATTGTTCCTGTTTTGCAGTTGATTAAACACTCGTAAACAGATGTTAAGTGATTTACCTATATTACTCAGCTAGTAAGTGTCTGAACTGGATTGGAACTCAGGTCATCCTACATCAGGTCCAGTGCTGATTCTATTTTGTTCAACCTATTTTACTCTCTGGCATCAGGTTTCTAATTTTAGTTTATTTTTATTTTCTTTATTTTTTAAAACTATGATCTTAATTATTGATAGACATTAATATTTCAGGACATGAGGAAGAATACAAAAGAGGATTGCATATGAAATGATGAACTTTTGATATATGGGTTTTTTTTTTTTTGGTGCGTTAGTTTTAACACAGAAGTAAAACAACAGCCTTTTTTGTTTCCTCCTTTGGGCTTTTTTAAATTGTCTTTAAAGACAGTTGAGTGACACAGTGAATAGAACATTGGACTTTGAGCCAGGAATGTTAAAGCCCTGCCTTAACATTTACTAACTGTGAGACCCTGGGCAAGTCACTTAACTGCTGTCTGCCTCAGTTTTCTTATCTATACATTGAGAATAATAATAGTACTGTACCTGCCTCCAAGGTTGTTGGGAGGATAAAATGAGATAATATACATTGTAACATAAATGTTACTTATTATTCTTTGTTTGTTTAAAGTGTTATAATGATTTTTTCCTTTATTTTTAAATCTTTTTCATCACCCACTAACTCTTCTCTTATTCTTTGATCCCTATAGAAAGCACTTCCTTGTAACAAATAAGTACAATTAAGGAAAACAAGTCAATATATTGCCAGCCTTTCTAGACTGATTTCTATTATTTACCTGACATGATCTACAATCAGACCAAACTATTTGTTCTTTCCTATCCATAAGATTTCACTTAAATTCTTTAAATATTTATATAAGGCTGGAATATGACAACTTGTGTCTCTTGGAATTTCTGTTTCCCTTAAGACTTGGCTTAAATGCTACCTCTTACTGAAGTCCTCCCTGACCCCACAGTTGTTAGTACTTCCCATCTTTCACTCCCTGCCAATTACCTTGACTTTACTTCATATATAATGTATCTCTTTGTGGGTTTCCTGTGGTAAAATAGATGCTCATTTTAGGCAAGGATTAGTTTGCTTTGTTTTATGTTCTCCTTTTGTCTTTATTTCTCCAGAGTGGGAAGCAGGACCACTGGCATGGAAGGCCTGCTAAATCAATATCAAGGGATTTAATGATTAAAAGTGCAAAAGAAGGTAGTTTAGCCTTACCAGATCTAAAATTATATTATAAAGCATCAGTCATCAAAACTGTCTGGTACTGGTTAAGGAATAAGAGTGGTAGATCAGTGGAGTACATTGGGTGCAAAAGAGACAGCAGGAAATGACATTGTAATCTACTGTTTGATAAACACAAAGATTCCAGCTTCTGGGATAAGAACTCACTCTTTGATTAAAAACTACTAGAAGATAGTATGGCAAAAACTAGGACTAGACTAACATCTCACACCCTATACCAAGATAAGGTTAAAATGGGTTTAGTATTTAGATATAAATGACTATATTATAAGCCAATAAGGGAAACAAATGGTTTATGGTTTATCTGTCAGATCTATGGGGAAGAGGAGCAATTTTTGACAACATTATCAAAAACAAACTGAATAATTTTATTACATTAAATTAAAAAAGCATAAAATTAAAATTTTGCACAAAATCTCTGTAAGCAATATTAAAAGGAATACAGCAAATTAGGAAACAATTTTTACAACTAGTATTGCTTACAAAGGACTCATTTCTAAACTATAGAGAAAACTGAGTAAAATTTATTTAAAAAACCCAAGTCATTCCCCAATTAGATAAATGGTCAAATGATTTGGAAAGGCAATTCTCAGACAGAGAGCAATGCTATCTATAGTAATATGAAAAATTGCTCTAAATCATTATTGATTAGAGAAATGAAAATTAAAGCATCTCTGAGGTACCATACCAAACCTCTCAGATTGGCCAATGTGACTAGAAAGGATAATGATCAATGTTGGAAGGAATATGGGAAAATTGGGACACTAATGTACTATTGGTGGAGTTGCAAACTGATCTAGCCTTTCTGGAGAACAAATTTGAAATTATGACCAAAGGGCAATAAAAATGTGCATGCTCTTTTATCTAGAAATACCACTACTAGATCTGTACCCTGAAGAAATCATGAAAAACGGTAAAAATCATACAATTACAAATATATTCATAGCAACTCTTTTCATAGTGGCAAAGAAATAGAGATTGAGGGGATGCCCATCAATTGGGGAACAGCTGAACAAACTGTGGTCCAGGAATGTAATGGAACACCATTGTTCTATAAGAAATCATGAGAGATGGGATTTCAGAGAAGCCTGGAAAGACTTGCATGAAATGATGCTAAGTGAGATGAGCAGAAAACAACATGGGTTGATTATCAACCATTTCAAAAGTACAATAATCAAAGACACTTTCAAGGGACTAGTGAGGGAAAATGCCATTCTTATCCAGAGAAGGAAATGTGGAGGTTTAGATGAAGATCAAAGCTTATTATCTTCAATTTTTAAAAGTTGTCTTAATTATTTTGTAAATTTGTTATCTTATAGTGTTTTCTTTCTTCTCTTGGATGTGATTCTTTTCTCACAATACATTCAATTTCAATCTATATTTAGCAAGGTTACAAATATAAAGACCTTATTGGATTGCTTTGTGTTGGAGGGGTGGGTGGAGGGAAGGGAGGGAGGGAGGGAGAGAAATTGTAAAACTCGAAATCTTGTAAAAATGATTGATAAATAGAACCATTGTGTAGTTGGGAAAACAAATAAATATTTATATAGTAAAAACAAATACAAACCTATTTAAAAAAAGAACATCATTGGAGAAAAGATACTAACATATCTTTAAAGAGGAGAAGGGCCCTGAGAAGAAGTCAAAGTTGTCAACTATCTTTATCAAGATGGCAAGCTTTTAATCAGTGGGGGAGAACACTAATCACCTTGATTAACTTTAATGATTATTGATTTCCTTTTAGTTTATTGATTTATCTTTAATGTTTTGAAAACTTCAGGATTAGTATAGGATTCATAAATTTTTAATACACTGGCAAGACATTTCCTTTGTTGGCCCTGAATACTTTGTAATTAGGTACCCATATAATGAAAATAAACTCCTTGAGGTAGTAAAAAAAAGATAAGGAGTTCTATTTCCAAGATTATGATCTCTAGATCAGTGCAGATGGCAAGAAGTTATCTGGGGTAGAATAAATTTTTTTTATTGATCTTCCCCTTGCCTTCATCTCTTCTCCACTGTCTGCTGCTATTGCACACACACACACACACACACACACACACACACACACACACACACATATCCTGGTGGTTAACTGCACCCCTGACACCCCCTGCCAATATGTGGAAAGAAAAGATCATTCGATATAGTCCTGTGTCTTAATTTCTTATTGCTACTTACTTCCTGTATGACCTTAGACTAGTCACTTCACTTATTGGAGCATCAGTTTCTTCATTTTTCAAATGAGGAGGTTGAACTAGATTGCCTTCTTACACTGACATTCTAGATTCTAGGTTCAATGTTCCTTTTGACTCTAAATTCTATTACCCTATAATTCTCTGTCTTGGAGACATAGCATGGGGCTTCAATTATCACTGCTTCTCTGGTGACCATTATTGAATTCTCCTATGCTCCCATCCCTAAGTTGATTTCCCCTACCTCTCTTTTTCTGTCTCTTTTGGAGGGTGATTGCTTTTCTGGGCAAAGAGCCCTTTTTTTGTTTAATTTCAAGATTGTTCAGCATCCCAGATAGTTATCCAGAGATGAAGCAATACATAAATAAATGCAGCCAATCTATTCATGCACTCTCTCTCTCTCTCTCTCTCTCTCTCTCTCTCTCTCTCTCTCTCTCTCTCTCTCTCATACACACACACACACACACAAAGACACAGACATACACAAGCAGCATATTATATATTTTATATATTATATATAATACATAAATATGTGTATATAAACACACATACATAAAACCTGATACTCAGACAAGTAAATATGTGTGGCATTAGTAAACAGACCCACATCTGTGTGGAGGCAACCACCTTGCCTCTTCCTTCTGCCAGACGGTTGTCATAAAAATACCAATAAGGAAGAGGAGAAGTGTGTTTGACTGTTAGAATCACTCCTGCTTCCTTTTCATTATTCTTAATAAAAGGAGATGGTGCCGAAAAATTGTGTTTTGCTAGTTATTTTCCCCAAGAGATGTTTTATAAAACACGGATGCAGAACAGACTATATTGGAGGCGAATGCCTTATTAAGTGAATACAGTTAGAAAGAAGTCGTAACCAAAATGAACAGTTATTTTCTTGACTTTTTTTTTGCCCTCTGGAAAATGGAGAAATTGGACTCAATATAAATTTAGTAACAGCTCTCAAATGATACCAGGGAAAAATAACGCTTGCGCAGTGAGATAGAAGTTTCTTTAAATAATGATCTGTGTAAAGAGTGGAACTGGAAAAGTACCTTCAAGTACCTTGGAGGCAGTACTCATCTATGAGGAAAGTCTTTGCCTTGTTATACATTTTAGTTCTTCTTTAGCTGGTAAGAAACTAATTAGGAGATCATAAAATTTAGAGTTTTTAGGGTCCTCAGAGTTCATCTTATGCTGAGGAAACTGAGGCCCAAAAGGATAAAGAGGCTTATGTGAGGTTGTGGAGTGAATGAGATAGACATTCTCCTTTCACATACAAAGTTCTTTCCACAAAGCCACATTCCTTCTTATTTAAAGAACTGTCTGCATAGAAGTTATAGTTGGAAGTACAGGGTATTAGGTATCCTGTGTGATACCTCCTAAGTCAATCTGGCATTCTCCTTAAACTTCCTTTATCTTTTCTTTTTCAAGTTATTATTATTATTATTATTGTTATTATTTTAAGACTGAGTTTATTTTACTCAGAATGGAAATGCAGGCAGACTTCTTACAGGTACAATACTACTCTTGATAGCTTTGACTTGCAACTAATACTTCTTACCTTTGAGCTAAACCTCCTTAGAGTCTTCAAATATTTCTCTGGCATCATGGTCTTCAGTCCTCATTTTGGTCTTTGTCCACTCTAAGTATTTTCTTTGCCTGTCTCCTGTCTAATCTGATATTCTTTAAGATGGAATTAATATTTCTTGATCTACATGCTTCAGATCTTGAAGTTGGTCTCTTAACTTTTAACTAATAGTTATAAAATGTCAGTCTGCTATGTAAGACCTGTCTCTTACAATGTTGGCTTCACCTGTGTCAATACTATCCGGTCATCAGTGATAGCACCAATAAATTCCTTTTGACAAAATTCAAGATAAGAGACATCTTGGATGAGCAGAGGGAAAATCCTATTGCAATTTGTAAACATTTACTCTTCAGAATGAGTGGAATTCTTGTCAATAGGAATTTTAAACAAATAAAAGATTTGAGAGAGTCATATTGTAAAACCATGGCATCCATGTAAAATCTCATTGGTTGACTGCCAAAAGTTTTATGATTCTTTGTTCATGCTGTATAAAATGCCCTCCAAATTTTGTATCAGTATTGGCTTTTGCAAGGATGCCATCCACCCATGGGTTTGGTAAGGTCCTAGAAAATTAAACTTCAGTTATAAAACTAACTTTGTTATTTCATTTTTAGCCTAAGGAAATTATTGTTAACACTCCCATAACTGCAACGCTCTCCCTTATCATATCTGTCTGCTGGTTTCCCTGACTTCCTTTAAGTCCTAAATAAGATAATTATCTCTTACAGGCAACTTCTCTCATCTCTTCTTAATTCTAGTACCTTCCCCTTTTTAGTTCCTATTTACTCTGTACATGCTATCTATAGTAATATGAAAAATTGCGTATTTGTTTGCATGTTGTCTCTACCATTAGATTATAAGCTCCTTGAGGGCAGGAACTATCTTTTGTCTCCTTTTTTTGATATCCTCAGAATTTAGCACAGTGCTTGAGGCAAAGTAGGTACTTAATAAATGTTTATTGACTGGATGATCTCTGGCTAAACTCTATCTTGCCAATTTCCATCTGAAAATATAGTGCCCCAAATTGAATGCCTCTTCAGGGTCCAGATTAATGAGACCATTGCTTCCTTTGTAGTTGTTTGAAGAAAATTCCTGATCTTTTAGAGTTGAGGTACAGGAATTCAAGCTGGCCCTTTCAACAAAGATTCTTTGGTATCCCTGTCAGAGACAAACTCTTGAGATGCTCAGGGTTAAAGCCATTTTTTTCACATTAACTATCTTTTTATCAACATAACAAACTATTTCGGACTTTCTGAAATAGTCAACCTCTCCCTCAACTCAGTGCATTTTTAGTGGACCAATAATTTGACTACTAATCCTAGTAGGATCCTAGATAGCAGGGCATAATGGAAAGAGCAGTGAACCAGGATGGTGAAATACCTATATTTAAGTCCTAACTCAGATATTTATCTACAGCATGACCTTTACCCACTTTCAACTCTTCAGAACCTTCATTTCCTTATTTACAAAATGAAGTTGGGCTAGAGTATCACTGAGTTTCATCCAGTTCTATCATTCTATGATTCTAGGTCAAAGGTCCTAGGGAGATACTCTTCTCCGGTTTCTAACCTTGAGCCTTACCTGATGAACATTCCCTATGCCTTCCAAAATAACTACTACTACTACCACTTCCTGACTATAGGGCTTATATGAGCAGCAGCTGGTCTATTGCTATCAGTTCTTTCACCAAATCCTAATAGCAGCCTGCTCTGCCAAAAGGTAATGTGGACCAAATGATAACAGTTAATGGAGGCTTCATATCATAGTCTTGTCTCTTTCCCAAGTTTCCAATAGCATAGACCCTCCTAATCTGGTTCTTATCTCTATTGCTCTTCATTTACAGTGGCCTTCCTGACCTCTCTAGAATCACTGAGAGTACTATCCAACCTACTCTACAAGGAATACATCCCACCTGGGCATAGAAACCTGGTGAAAGTCTGGCTCCAGACCCAAGACCCAGACCAATCAGTCCTCTGCAAAATGCCCATCTTTCAGGTTTTGGACTCTGCTCTGATATTAAAGTTGTAATTTATACACTTGGCTCCAAAGCTTGTGGCTGTTTTTAAGGCATTGATCACCCCCGAGCGCTCATACATGATTCAGACTTACTCTACGGACTCTGCTGCCAGCTATCGATTCTGATGACATTATTTATCAATTACGAAAGGTTTATTCCTCGCTAGATTCTGCACAAAAGAATCTGCCCATTTATTTTACAGCATGATTTATTGACATGTCACCACACATTACATGGAAAATTGAATTTTTGGAGGCTGGAGAACCTTAGGAAATTTCATGGGTTCAATTAGACAGGAGCACATCAAAGGGCATAATGATACAATTTTTCATCCATTTGCTTCAACATAGGAAAGGGGAGGGACCTTCAGGCCAAGTAGGATTTAAGCAAAGCTATTCTGTACTCTAGAAACACATCTGAGAAAGAAGTCATCAAAACCACAGTTCAATATCAGGAAGGTCTTTTCTAATGATCTGAGATGACAAAAAATGGAATAGATTGCTTTGGGAGGTAGTGAGGTCCCTGTCACTCTAGGTCTTCAAGTGGAGATTAGATGACTGTTTTGCAGAGATTTAGAAAAGGGAGTTTTATGATGCAGACAGGTTTTTCTAGAGGTTCTCTGGGGTACCTCCTAATATGAAGTATCTATGATTCCATGATTTTGTTGCTCTCTCAGTTTCTCATATAAACCTTTTCATAGACCAATGCAATTTATGTTATTTAACTGACTCCTGGGATCAAAACATATCTCCAGCCAATACTTAGTATTGCCAGCATAATAAACCTTACAGATCTTTCTTGTCTGCAGATTCAGACAGATCTTTTCTTGCCTAATGGTGAGGAGAAAAAATAATGAGAGGTCAGTCAGCATGAGTGAATAATAATAGTGATTCACACTAGCACAAGGCTTTGTACTTTTTAAAGTGTTTAAATACCTAGGATCTTAGTTGGTGTTCATGGCACCATCATGGGATCAGGAAAAGCAGGGAAATTTTACCTTTACTGAATAGATGAAGAAATCCAGGCTTAGAAACGTAACTTGCTTGAAGTTATATAATGAGTTGGTGATAGAGTTAGAAAAAATAATTTGCATCTTCTAACTTATATTCTGGTGTTCTTTTTAGGACCTTAGACCTACTCAACTATTCAAATGGATCTGTGGTCATATCAGTTTGAATGTCCTCTCCAGTGATTATGTCATCACCTATCTGTGCCTTTTTATCATGGGCATCTCAATGTCTATGTTCTTTTATAAGTATGATCTAGGGGAGAATACCTGATGTGATGGAGTGCTTCTTTTCTTCTGATATCAAGAGAATATCCTTTGGGATCTACATCTCTTATTCCTCTTCCTTACCATATCACCAGTTCATTTTCTCTTCTACCATTCATTTTTCTGACATTATCTTGCCCACTTGTTCTCTGAATTTGAATGCCTTTGGATCCTGTATTTAGTCTGCACATTCCTACCATGCACCTCTCTATTGTTTTTTTAATCAGCATTATTTTCTTTTTATTTTATTTATTTTTTTGAATTACTTTTTTTAAATTTATTTTTTATTCTCATTTTGTACAAATGTTTTTCTTTACATTAATAAAATATACTTGTTTACAAGTAAACAAAATACCCCTCCCCCCATGAATATAGATAGACTTGCTTGGGCAAAAAAGTAAAGGGGGAGAAAAAAATTAAAATTAAAAAAAATAATAGTAATAATTGTAGGTATGGCCAGGTGGTGCAATGGACGAAGCACCAGCCCTGGAGCCATGAGCACCCGAGTCCATATCCAGCCTCATAAACCCAATAATCACCCAGCCATGTGACATGCAAGCCACCCAATCCCCACTGCCCTGCAAAAACCAAAAAGAAGAAGAAGAAAAAAAGAAAGACCCAAAATAAAATAAAATAGTAATAATAGTAGGGGTGCCTGGGTGGCAGACAGAGCATTGGCCCTTGAGCCAGGAGCACCTGGGTCCGAATCCAGCCCCAGACACCCAATGATCACCCTGCTATGTGGCCCCAGGCAGGCCACCCAGCCCCACTTGCCCTGCACCCTCCCCCAAATAATAATAACAAAAAATGTGTTTCAGTCTTTGTTCCAACACCATCAACTCTGTTGTGAGTGGATCACATTCTTTATGATAAGTCCATCGCAAAAGTTACTTCCATATTTTTCCAATGTTGCCATTGCTGCTCGCAACTGCCTCCATTCTTATTTCTCCACTACCATGTGCTATATTTTCTCTCTCCTTTCACTCTGACTCTGCTGTAGGGTTGCTGAGTGGCGCAGCAGACAGATCCCTGGCCCTGGGGCCAAGAAGCCCTGAGCCCCCATACCACCCCTTAGGCCCAGAATCCACCTGGCCCTATGGTCCTGGGCAGGCCATCCAATCCCAGCCCCTTGCAAGAAGTAAAAAAAGAAAATGTGTTATATCTGACCACTCTCCCCCCATGGTCCATCCTCTCCTCCTTTATTTACATCCCCACCCCTTTGCCCTGCTCCCCACTCCTTCTTACTCCAGTTGTCTATACCCCATTGAGTATATTTGCTGTTTCCTCTCCTAGCCATCTTGTTTTTTCAATGAGATATTTCACATTTTCCTTCTAATTTTTCATTTTTTTGGTTTTGAAGTATTGATTCCTGATTTCTGGTAAATTCATCAATCTCCCTGAATTCTATTCTTTGTCTGAAGGATTTATTCTCCTCAGAGAGTTTTCTTATCTCTTTTTCCATCTGGCCAATTTTGCTTTTTAAAGCATTCTTCTCCTCAATAACTTTTTGAACTGTTTTATTCATTTGAGCTAAGCTGGTTTTTAGCATGCTATTTTCTTCAGCATTTTTTTGGATTTCCTTGACTCAGCTGCTGACTTCATTTTCATGTTTTTCCTGCATCTCTCTCCTTTCTTTTCCCAGTTTTTCTTCCAACTCCCTCATTTTATTTTCAAAGTCTTTTTTGAGCTCTATCAAAGCCTGAGCCCAATTTCTGTTTTTCTTGGAGTCTTTAGATGCAGGAGCTTCCTCATCTTCAGACTGAGTATTTTGATCCTTCTTGGGCTCATTTGCAAAATATTTCTCAATGGTCTTCCTCTTGTTTCTTTGTTTGTTCATTTTCCCAGCCTAAGCCTGTTTTGTGGGGGTGCTTCCTGAGCTTTTGGGACACTCCCACAAGGGTCTCAGTGTGTGAGGTTCTGTCCTCCCTCCTGCTCTGTGAATGACCATAAGCGCCCCCCTCTGCCACGAGGCTGAGGTGGGGGAAGCCCTGCCATTCTATGGGGGGGCCTAGACTGTGATCAGGATCTGAATGTGGTTAGAGCTCCAGAGTCCTGTTCCAGGGGCAGAGCTTGGCAGTCTCTCTTCACTCCCCTCCCTCAGCTCAATGGGCTCATGCCCTGGGGGCTCCTGCTTACCTGCTCCACCTGCTTCTGTTTGGGTCTAGGCTGCTGAAAGACCAGGCTGCTTGCTGTGTGCCCCAAGGGCTGGGCTCCACGTGCTCGCTCTGGCAGAGGTGCCCTGCTGTTCCCCCAATTTGTGCCGGTGCTCCCTGTGGTGCAGCTCAGGAGACTCCCCCGCTGCTGTGAACTGAGGCTCCCAGTGCCCTGGGGCTGCCTCCGGGAGGCTGAAGTTCTTTGGCTTTGGTGTGCCACCCCTCTGGCGGGCCACCCCTCTGACCCCGGGAGCAGAGCCTTTCTGCTCTTTTCCAGGTTACCCTGAGTAGGAGAACTGCCTCACTGGGTCCCTTTGTAGGTTCTGTCTCTCGAAAGTTTAGTTGGAGTCCTTAGTTTATGAGTTTTTTTCAGAGAGCTCCTAAGACTCGATCCCTTCATGTCGCCATCTTGGCTCCGTCCCCCATTGTTTTTTGTGTGGTCTTTTAATTTAATTCATTGGAATCTGAAAACCAGTGATGATATTTCACTGTTCCAAGAGTCTTTGATTTTGTTGTTTGGCTGATCTCACTAATGCTGATTTCAATTCTGACACTTAGAGGACAGAGTGACTTTTCTTTGAGAGTTGCTTTGGATGAAAAATTAATCATTTTGATGCCAACCAGGTACTGAGCCTTTTGGAAATTAGTGAGGCTAGTCTTATTCTAGATCTAGACATAAACTATTCCTGGACTAATACTTGAGGGTTTTCCATCTTGGTAAAATTTGTTAGAGATTGTATAACATTGTTAGAGACTTTGAAAGCACAAGGTTGCCTCCATTCCATGTTTATACATGATTATAGTTATAGTAACAACTAACATTTATAAAGTACAACATGGCTACAAAAACACTTTGCTTATATTATCCCTCATAGTTTTCACAATACGTAGTAGCACTCATATTATAGAACCCATTTTCCCATTTTGTGAATGGAGAAATTGATTTTCATAGAGATTATATAATTTCCCAAGGTCATAAAACTAGTAAAAGATAGGACTGGGATTTGAGAGCATTTCTTTTGATGTTCAAGTTCAGTGTTCTCTCCACTATACCATGTGGACTCTTGAGAAGTCATAGAATGAAGAACACTTTCACACAGCTATCACTCTGTGGCCTTTTCACTTTTGAAATTAGGAGATGGATAACTAATTTGGTCAATTCAACTCTGAGTCTCAGTTTCTGCCTCAGTTAAAGGAAAGTTTATACTTATTTACTGGCCATTGAAAAGTCTCTTGATATATCTATGCTTCACCATTCTATATTCCAAGGTTCCTTCCATTTTTAGCATTCTATATTCTACATCCTTAGTTTGGTGATTTAGCAATTTATTTTCCAAACTCTAACATTCTATGGCACTATGATTCTAAGATTTGCTACTAGTAAGCCTCATTGTGGATTTTGGGTCCAAACATAATTGAGAATTGAACATGCAGAGGAAAGAGAATTGATTAGCTATTTTGTGTATTTAATGGTTAGCATTTAAACTGAAAGATTTTTCCGGTTAAAGGATGCAGCACACAAATAGGAAAATCAAATACACACATCACGTACACACCCAAACACTGAATCAAAATCATGAAGAGCAGAGACCCAGAAATCATCTTGCGTCACAGTAAACACCTGGTTGAGAACAAAGCTGTAGTGTTTAGGAAGGTAATTTTCATATAAAAATTGATTTTCTTGATGTATCCCTGTAATTCAAAGCAAAAGAACCATAGACTTGTTTGAGTAAATTTCAAGCTTAGTATTACAGACTCTGCCTGAGATTTCCAAATTTCACATGATATTCCAGCAACTGGAATCAAATATGGGGCAATTGATGAGAAATGGACTTCTATGAAATGGATATTTTATTTGCCTGTTGTGACCTTTGAATTTCTTGGTCCAAATGGCAAAGTAACTATTTCTTTTAATTGTTTTAAAATTCAATCCAGTGAATATTTATTGAACTATTGTAATAGAGAAACTTTTAAACTGGAATTCAGGGAACTTGGGTTTCCTTCTCAGGTCTATGGTTGGCTCAGTAAATTTGGTCATATCACTTAAACTTCTGTGACTCACTTTCTTCATTTTTTAAAATGAAGACTTTGAACTAGATAACTTTTAAGATCCTTTTTAGCTAGAGTTCTAACAAACTAAGATTTAAGCCCCCTTCCTACTCTAACATTGTCTGCTCTGTATGCTTTCTTCAAAGCTATGGAGGATAGGAGAAAGAATAGTCCTTGCCCTCAGGGAGCTGCAAGTTAGTCTAGTGAGAAAGTCAAATTCAGTAGGAAATAAATTTTCTTTCTTGTGTTTCCACCTTAAGCCACTTTAGTAACTATCTTTTCCTCTAATGGGGAATTGGGGGGGGGGAGCAAAACAGCACTTCAGATATGGAGGCGGATGCATGCACGAGAAAGTTATTAAAATTGCCTTGATTTTAATAACTTCACCACCAGGTAGCAATTCCTCAATGTCGCCTCTTCCCAATTTGCATGAGTAACTGGCATCTCATTAAAACATCATTAGGAAATTGAAAACCAGGAAGACACAAACAAAAGGGGGAAGATCATATCTGGGGGTGGGGAGAGTACTGGAGAGAGAGAGTCAGGGACCTCAGTAAACCACTTAGCAACCCAAACGAAACATGATGAAGAAGCTAAGAAAGTATCTGCGTACATTAATAAATATCTGTTTACAAATCAGCAATTAGAGACTTCATTTTAATGCTTCATTTTTTTCAGGCTCCATCTTTAAGTTATTCTCATTTATCTTGCCCATGCTATCATTTCTGCCCTGCTAACAATGTTTCTTTTTCAATATCTGGGAAAACTCAGGGAACTTATCACAATTTTACTATGACTATCCTTTAAGATTTACAAAATACTAGCACCCTGTGAAGCAAGTGCAAGAAAATCTTCCCTTTTTACAGACAGGGAAACTATGGTTCAGAACTTACCAGAAGTTCACAGAGCTGTAATCTTCAGGAGGTCTTTAGGTTCCAAGATTAGTGATCATTACATGATATTGCTCCTTCCTTCCTTGCTTCCTTCCTTGCTTCCTTCCTTGCTTCCTTCCTTCCTTCCTTCCTTCCTTCCTTCCCTTCCCTTCCCTTCCCTTCCTCTCTCTCTCTCCCTTCCCTTCTTCCTTCCATCCTTCCTTCTTTTCCTTTCTTCCTTGGTCTTCCTAACTGACTCAGATTTAAAGACCAGAGTCTATCTGAAACCTGATTCCAGTACCAATTATCATGAAATCTCTGTTTTTTCAGATCTGGATTGCATCTTACCTTAGGAAACCTGTTCCTCTTCCACTCCTATGGGCTCACTATATTAGTAACACACTTTGTGTCAGAATTAGTAGCAACACTTGATCTGCTTTAGCCTTACCAAAGTTCATAACTCCCAAACTTAAGTGATCTATCAACCTTAGCCTCTCAGTAGAGATGTTGCAGGTATTTTTCATCCCAACCTAGTCTTTGACTTTTTTGAATCATAACTCTAATCTCTTTTTAGCATGTCTTTATCCCTCCAGTCCTTTCTTTCACCTCCATCTTTACGCACTTATGAGCCTTCATAAATTCACATCTTAAATTGACTTTTGACCTGGGATCTCTCCAGTGTGACTTTAAACAACTTTAATGTTTGGGCAAAGGAATTGTTTCTCTTTAGAGGAAGCCTTCAGGATTTCAGAAACTGCTAGAGATCTATCTAAAGAAGTGAGAATTTGGAAAAGGAAGAAACAGAAGTATTTTCTTGGAAAAGCAATGAAAGAAAATTTTATGTGTCTCAGATGATAGAAAATATATAGAGACACAAATTATCTGTCTATCTTGTAGCTGAGACATCATTGGATGGCTCCAACTGTAGTCTCAGTTTAGAAGGTATTGAAGAAGATTGAGCAATAATATAATATTTCAATTCACTGTCAGGAACTCTTCCCTAGAGGTGAAATTCTAACACAAAATATTGCTATCCAGAGTAAATACAAGTTAATGGGGTCGCTGGAGATCTAGACCATGTAAAGCAATTGCAAGTGGGACTTGACAGTCTACACAAGAGGCAGTAGGGACCCTGTGAGGATTATATATTGCAAAGACCTGCTTCTTGTAATTAAGTTAGTTGGATTCTCTGGTGTCTAGGGGACAAGAATAATTGAGCATAAGAGAAACGGGGAATGAGAAGAATTTGTTAACTAGATACAAATGAATGGTTGGTGACATAGTATCCCAAATAGAGAGTAAACATGATTTGTATGATGAAGAATCTATTTTTGATATCTTCTCGAGGGACAAGGAAACATGTTTGACTGCACTAATCTGAGGGGAAATGTTATTTTACATGAAGGATGAGGGCCCAAAATAGTGACAGTCCTTCTTTTGCCTTAATGCCATAGATGTTATGGCCCTTAAGGAACAGAACCCACTTCTAGATCCAGACTCATAAGGAATTAGGAATTCTTAACCTAGGGGTCCATCAACTTTAAATATATGCATATATACATATAGTAAATAAAATATTAAAATTATAATTTAGTAGTCAATATTTCTATCTAAAATTAAATATTAAAAAAATGAATTATATATTATATGCAATTTTTTTTAGGTTTTTTTTTGCAAGGTAAATGGGGTTAAGTGGCTTGCCCAAGGCCATACAGCTAGGTAATTATTAAGTGTCTGAGACTGGATTTGAACCCAGGTACTCCTGACTCCAGGGCCGGCGCTTTATCCACTATGACACCTAGCTGCCCCTATGCAATTGATTTTCAATGTGATTAGTTTCCTTTGTAATCCTATGTACTTTATCCTATGCATTTAAAAATATTGTTCTGAGAAGGCATCCATTAATTTCAATAAATTCAAGGGTTTAGATGCCCTAAATTTAAGAATCCTGGTTAGAGATAGCCTGGACTTAGAACCAAGACAGCAGGCAGTGAGTTTGAGTTATAGGTGCTAAATTGAGAGTGAATCATTATAAAACCTAAAATTTTTCATTGTCAATAATCAGTTAATATTTCTGACCCAGGGGTAGTAGAAGAAGCTGCATATATAACCCAGATGATACAATGTAGAATTCATATTTAGTCTTAAATATGATGTTATATATTTCACGTGACCCAATACTAACTTATATACACATTAGAGAATATTTATGATGTATTTTCACAAATTAATAAATTGTGCAATTTTCTGGGACCTTTTTTTAAATGGTGAGGAGTACATAATTTGGGCATGAAGTATCTTTCATCTTAATGATAAGTCTTCATTATGACTTCAAGTGTCCAATTTAGCAAGATCTGGAGGCTTCCATTTATTTTAAGATGCTATAGGATATCAAAATTAACGTTGTTTAGTATCTAGAGGCAAGGCTTATGTGAGGAAGTGTGGATTTGGAAAAGACATGAGAGAGATGGATAGGTATGTGGAAATAGGGATCTTGGTGTATTCTTGGGCAGTTAAAAGATTAGAACTGATTTGGAGCAGTGTGACAATGTGGATAAACTGTTGAGACATAGCTGTAGATGCAACTGCATTTATTGACTTTGACCCACAGTAGGAGACAATGTTAATCTAGTACTAGTACTACACTATGACAGATGCCTATGCTAGCTATTGAAAATATACTGAAAAGAGGTAGGGAATGTTAAGTCAATTTTTTTCCTTTTTCTTGAGCCATAAGTGATGGATATTTTCCCCAATCTCTTTTAAGGCTTTTGTGAGATTTATATCCCATCCATCACCTCAGAATGTTTAGTGGATTGCATTATTTGCAATTTAATGGATTGTATTTAAGTAGAAAATTAGTTTATCACTTGATTTGCTCTTATTACTTATTATTTGTCTTAATTAAATGCTTTACTGCTGGATTGTTTTGATTAGTCTGTAGAGTGCATTATATGAGTGGAACACTTAGGATGAACTTTTCAGAACTGATTACTCCAAAAAACCCACATGAACCTGGGACAAGTGGAAGAGTTTTCAGGGACAGTTTTCTGAGGCTTAAGATAAAATTTTTTTCAACACTTCTACTTCAAAAACTTCAGTAATCTCCTGTTAGCTACAGTATAAAGTCCGAATTTCTCAACCAGATTTTCAAGACCATCTCATAGCATGATCCTTAACTCACCTTTCCATTTTTATCTTTTATTACTTCTTTATGTTCTTCTAAGTTAAACTTAAGTCTTACCTGCTCTTTATCCTTTAGTGGTCTTTAAACCATGTGGCTGAAAGGAAACAGTAGAATGTTATATTACATAATGTTTAGACTGTACAAAGGTGGGAGAAGGAATACCATATACAAAGAACATCAAGAAAGATATTTTGAATAGAATGGAGAGTATATTACATGTTGAAACATGAGATCAGTATGAAAACATAGGTTATTCAAAGTGAAAAATCCTTAAAATATCATCAGAGAGTTTGTATTTTATGCCAAATGCAATAGAGTCATTAAAATTTCTTGAGCCATGGAGCAATTTGATCAGACTTGACTTTTAGTAATATAATTTTTGCTGTTGTGAGGAGGAACTAGTGAAGGGAAGAGAGACTGTGAGTATGGAGGTCAATAAAAGATTATCACAGTAGACTGGGTATTGAAGAAGATCTAAATTAGGGTAATAACTGTGTAAATAGACAGAAGGGCATAGATTTAAAAGCAATGGAGATAAAATAGAGGCTCAGAAACTTATTGGATTTGGGAGAACAGTGGTTACGGGGAGAGTAAAGAATCAAGAATATCTTCAGGGTTGAAAAAGTTGATTAGAATCAATGACAAAAATGGGAATATTTGTGGACAAGGAGTGTTAGAGGGAACTTACACGAATTTAAATTCCCTGAGAGCAGAAGCAGTGTTTATTTCATCTTTGCATCCTTCTCTGCAGCTAGAACAATTTTATGGAATTCTATTTTGAATGAGAGAAATTGTATTCTTGCCATCTCTCCTCTGGTTAGATCATATTTGCAGGATTGTGTTTAGTTCTGATGCCATATTGTAGGAAGAACATTGACAGATTGGCACATATCTAAAAGTGGGTGGGTGATATGGTGAGGACAAGTGATGATCATGCCATAAAAGGACTAGTTGATGGTACTGGGGATACTCAGCATAGAGAAGACAGGTGGGGTACATTCTGGAAATATGAAAGCTATCTAAGCATTTTGACCTCAGGAAACAGATCTAGGAACAATGGGTAGAAATTGCAGAGAAGAATATTAGACTTGCTTTGGGGGGTGGCGATCCTAGAATTTAGAATTGTCTTAAAATGAATAGTCTACCATTGGAGGTGGTAAGCTCCTCAAAACTAGAGGAGCCAAAAACATTTAAAAATGGGATGACCATTTGTCAGGGCTTTTAAAGTGGTGATTTTTCTTAAGATATGCATTAGTTTGGATGCCTTTTGAGGTTTCTTTGTATTCTGAGATTTAACATTGGTATTTATATTTAGATTTGTACTTTTCGTCTTTTATCTTTAAAATAGATTGTTATTGCATTAATGAATGAACTAAGTACTCCAATGAGCTAGGTAGCTATCACAAGAGCTGGTAAAGGATCAGAGTTAAACTTTCTTGGGTATCTTAATTCAAGTTGAATTTTTTTTGTACTTATTTGGCTCTTTTCTGGGTTTCATAGGAGATATTGAAGGAAAAGAAATTTCATTAAGGAAATGAAAGTTTATTTGGTGATATGAGATATTTGTGAAACAATTAAAAACAAGTCAATATAGTAGCAATCAGTGCAAAAGTAGTTTGATTTTTAGTGGAATATTCATATTTCAGAGAAGAGAGAGATTAATGAATACAAGAAGAGGTAGGAATATTATTCAGGAAATTTATCCTAGAGGAGGTGAGATTTGAGCTGGGATTGGTAGATAGGTGGAGAGACAGAAATGACAATTCATGATTTGGGTGGAGGTTGGGAGAGCAATATGAGTAAAGTTTCACTGGCAGCAATGAACTGGGGTGTGTATGGGAAAATGAGGCTACCTCCCCTGAGGACGCCAGACTATTAAGAAGTAGTGATTCCCACAGAAATGGAAACCCTTTCCTATAACATCTCCCATTTGTAGAGTGCTTTAAATTATAGAAAGGACTTTTCTTACAGATATCCTGTTAGGTAGGTAGAGTGTGGATGATGAAGCTAACTGAGGCTCATGAAACAAATTGATGTTCCTAAGGTCTCCCAACTAGTAAATATTGGGGTTGGGACTGTAGCAAAGATTTTGCATCCAGTTTTATTCTCATTGTGGTATAATGTTTTCTAGTGCCCCAGTAAATCTTTGGAGAAGACCAAGTTTTCTCTCCATGACTGGACTTTCCCACAAGCCAAGATGAATATTGAACCTAGAGTAGATGTTGTTATTTTATGACTGCTTCATTGTTTACTTCATGTAAGATGCATTCACTCTCCTGGTTAGGGTAGCAGGATCTTTTTATGAATGGTGATTTATAAAAAAGAGGATTATGGTTATTGCTGCTCTAGATACCAAATATAAATATTACTTAATAGGCTAGTATATAAACAACAAAATGCATGTGAGCCATTGCCCCAAGGTTAATAACCCTCAGACACAAGGTTTATAACTCTCTACCCAGGTCCTTGGGACACTGTCTTTTCAACTTGAGCTGTGGAAACTATAAAAGCTAATTGTAGTGTAATTACTGGACTGTATATTCTACTCTGGCAGAGTTTAAGGGCTCAAGGAAAATTCTACAGGAATAAGCAAGGCCATCAGAGAGGTTATAGTCAGTATGAATTAAGATTATAGGGTTGATATGTTAGTTCTGAAAGAGACTTTGAGAATAATTTAATTCACTCACTTTCAAAGGAGGAAAGTGAGGATGAGAGAGAGAGAAGTGACTTGGCCCATTTCAAACAGATGTTACCGGCAAAAATGGGACATAATCATTCAGATCTGATTCAGTCTAATTCCTTGCTCTTTGTATCTAAAAACTAAGGCCAATGGGTAATACTGGGAATTATATTATTTTTTATTGATTGTCACAAACCCTCAATAACACCCAATATACTGATTATCCAGTGGAGTTTGAACTTCTATAACTGAAATCTAAATCCTCCAGAATCTGGTATCACCCGGCCATTCTAGACTTTATCTAGGCTCTCCTCTAGGCACCTATGACTTCATCAAACTAGACTGTTTTCAGTCTTTTTTAACATGCACAGTATTCTCTATCATCTGCACATTTGCTCAGTTTTTCCTACTGCTGGAATATTCTTCCCACTTTCCTTTAGACAATTGAATTCCTCATTGTTATTCAGTTGTTTTCTTGTATATTTGACTCTTTTTGATCCAATTTAGGGTTTTCTTGGCAAAGACACTGAAATGATTTTCCATTTCCTTCTCTAGGTCATTTTACAAGTGAGGAAACTGAGGCAAACAGGATTCAGTGACTTGCCCAAAGTCACACAACTAAACCAGATTTGAATTCAGGAAGATGTATCTTTCTGACTTCTGACCTGGCACTCTATTCACAATGCTACATAACTGCTTGATCTTTAATGCCCAACTCAAGTATAGCAATCTTAATCTTTATTCTCATGTACCCACTACAGGTTTAGCCATAGAACTTCCCTTCATGCTTTCAAGGTCTCTAAATAGGAACACTGCTCTAGCTTTGCTTTCACCTATTCATGAGTTTCTTATTGAACCTCCATTTTGAAAAAGACTGTCTAAACTTTATTGCCCTTAACATTTTGTACTTTGACATCCCTCCATTAGAATATGAGTGAATTAAGGGAGTCACTATCTTTCTTTCTTTTTTGCTAGTATTTGTATCCTCACTTTAGCATAGGGACTATTATATAGATAGGCAGGCTCCTCTCTCTCTCTCTCTCTCTCTCTCTCTCTCTCTCTCTCTCTCTCTCTGTATATATATATATATATATATATATATATATATATATATATTCTCTCTCTATCCATCTATTATATGAATCTATTGTCTATACATTATCTTTCCCTATTACCTATTTTCTTTCTAGCTCTATCTCTCTCTGTTTCTTTTTGTGTTTATCTATCCTATCATCCATCCATTCATCCATTGATTCATCCATCCATCTAAGTATCTCCTATCTATCTATGTATCTATTTATCTATCTGTCATCTGTCTGTCTGGCTATCTTTCTATCTGTCCATCTATCCATCTATCCAACTATCCATCCATCAATCCATCCATCCATCTAAGTATCTCCTATCTATCTATCTATCTATCTGTCTGTCTGTCTGTCTGTCTGTCTGCCTGTCCATCTATCCATCTATCCAACCATCCTTCCAACTATCCATCCAACTATCTATTCATCCATCATCTATCTATCTAGGCAAGCTAGATGGCTCGAGTTTGAATCCAACCTCAGACACTTGCTACTTACTGGCTATTTGACCTTGGGCAAGTCACTTAGCCCTGATTGCCTCACATCCAGGATCATTTCCTGTCATCTTGATTCATGTCTTCCCATTGTGAAGGAGAAAGTGAGATTGGTGACTTATCAGTTTTCCCTTCCTCAAATCCAATTCATGTGGTTGTCATGGCATCACCTCCCCTGATGTTATGGTCTTCAAAAAAATGAAGAACAAACATTATCATCATCTATTTATCTGTCTATCTTCAGCTTTACATACAAACAAACCCATTTTTTTCTGGTCCTTTATGGAGGATATCATGTATTCTGTTTTGTTTATACAAGGTTAATGATGCATCATATTATGTAATTTAACCATGAAACTCACTATTGTCCTTTGCATGACCTACAATTTTGATCCCTCAAATATTGTGGCATTCCATCATTTATAACCAAATAGACTAATCAGAAAACTATTGCTTTTTTTTTTTAGTTTTTTGCAAGGCAAATGGGGTTAAGTGGCTTGCCCAAGGCTACACAGCTAGGTAATTATTAAGTGTCTGAGACCAGATTTGAACCCAGGTACTCCTGACTCCGAGGCTGGTGCTTTATTCACTACGCCACCTAGCCGCCCCAAACTATTGCTTTTTAAAGACAATATTTTTCTTCTAGGGAGAAGTAGGAGTCACTGAAAGTATGTCAGTTTCCCAATTGTCACTCAGCTCATTCATTTTTTTCTCCCAATTACACATATAAAAGTTTATCAACATTCATCCACTTACATCTTTAAGTTACTTCCCATTCCATCTCCTCTAAGTGGTGAACAGTCTAATAAAAGTTGTACATGTACATTTCTGTTTAACATGTTTACATATTAGTCATTTTGTTTATGAAGAATTAGAACTAAGGGAAAAGAAAGAAAACCATGGGATAGGAAGTAAAAACTTGAGGGTTTTTATTTAAGTGAACATAATTCTTAGATTCCATGCTTTTTTTGTCTGCTTGTTGCTTGCTTTTTATTTTCCTCTGGATGAGGATGACATTGTCCATTATAGGTCTTCTAGGCTTGTCCTAAATCTCTGAACTACTGAGAGAAGATGCATAGTTGATCAACTCACAAAGTTGTTGTTAATATATAAAATGTTCTCTTGGTTCTGTTCCCTTCACTCAGCATTAGTTTGTGTAATTCTTTCCATGCTTCTCTAAAGTTCAACCATTAATGGATTCTTATAAAGGAATAGTACTCCATAATATTCATATACCACAATTCAGTTCATTTCACTTTCCATATTTCATTGTGGTACCAGTTCTTTAGAATTCTTTAGACTTTCCAAGTTACATATACTCACAGACCTGCTTGATGGCTATCAATTCAGATGAATAACTTAGTCTGAAAATTAAATATTGCCCTATTACCTAGCTTTTCATTTATGAATTTTTGTCCAATTTCTTTTGAATATTTATGGACACCATTTAGTAAGCTCTATAATATTCTGTGGTTTTATAAATAGCACATTGTGATACATAAATAGGAACTTATGAAGCTAGCAACCTATATGGAATATAAATTCCCTTCTCCCATGCTCTGAGATTATTTCCAATTCATCCTTTCTCTTTATTATTTGTCAATAATTATTTGCATGTTTCCTCCTCCATTAAGCTGTGAACACTTTGAGGGAAAGGACTCTTTTTTGCCATTCTTTGCATCCCCCAGGACATAGTATGGTGCCAGGGACATAGTATGTAGTTAATAATTTAACTGATTGACTGATTGTATACCATACATTTTCTATGAAAGTAGCAAATATTTGGGGATCACAGTTTTCTTTTTTATGCCTCACTTAACATTAATTATCAGGGGATCATACCAATCTTATCTTTGTTATTTAGTTCATTAAGGAATCTTGCTTCATTACAACCTGTACACAGAAGACACCTTTTTGAAAGGGAGTCTTTAAGTGATGCTTTTCTCTACTGAATCAAATACTTCTTATTGTCAATGAACAGTAAACACAGTGGGATACTGCATTCTCTGCAACTTTTAGTAAATTTTTATGACTGTAAAGATATAGACTATTATGGGATATAGTTTGTGAAAACCTGCCTATGCCCTCCTCAAACTTTCATTATAACATCCTTAGATATTCCCTTTGTAAAGTGCACCTTATTCTTACAGATTTTGGAGTAATAAGAAAGGAGGCAAATTGATTAGTTGCTTTTGACCTCCATGTTGGTAGAAATAATATCCATAATTTATTTTTCCTTATTTTTCAGGATCTTCCTTCCTCAATACCTTCAAAATTAAACTTTATAGAAGATATAATTGTTTTGTCCAAATGTTCTTCTAACTTTTGCTTAAATATAGCCTCAGACACTGTCTAGTTTTGTGATACTGGACAAGTAATTTAATCTCTGTTTGCCTCAGTTTCCTCAAAAATAAAATGGGGATGGTATTAGGAACTTCATCCCAGGGTTGCTGTGAAACATTTGAAAAAACAAAAATGCTTAGCAGTTACCTAGAATGTGGAAGGTGATTAATAAATGTGTATTTTCTCCTTTGTTCTCCATTTTTGTTTTCACTATGGAGATGTGATGTTAGAATATAAATGTGATGTCTCTGATGGAAAAATCTTGATAAGCTACTTTCCATTTAAAGCCTGTTATTCTTATAATTTCAAACTAAAAGACACTTAGGATGACATTACTAGGATCACAAATTTGTTTAATCCTCTCAATAGTTTTGAAGTAGGGAGGGCATTACCATCTTTGTTTAATAAACAAGGAAATGAGATCTGAAAAGGTAAAAGACTTGCCTAAAGTCATATAGAATATAAACTCAGATTGGAATTCTGATCTCTTTCCTCTTGGTATGGTGCTTCCCCCCCCCCCCATTACAATTGAGACAAAAGGAGTGGGAGTAACTTCAAATTTATTGATGATTCTTCCGGTAAGAGAAGTAAGATGTATCTATCCTTCTTTTAATAGTTCTTACATAAATATTAGAAACCAAACTATGCTCCATGGGTAAATGAATTTTCTATGAAGAAAGTCAAGAGCACTATGGTTCTATAAGTCTCATGTTTATACCCTCCCCCATACTTTTTGGGTTCACTCTATGGGGTAGACGAGATGATTTCTGAGTTCCCTTCCAGCTCTAAATCTATAGTCTTGTGGTCATATTGTTCACCAACAGAAGATAATTATGGCAAGAATTAAGACACTATGTGCCAAGGAACTGGCATCAGTTTATGCCTGGTATCTATAGAATATACAATATTTATGTTAAAAACAACAACAACCCTGGAAACTAAGATGGTGACTACTTATCAGGGAATGGATAAACTAAGTATGGTATGTGGATATAATTAAATATTACTGTGTGACAATAATGACACTAAATGGATAATTTTAGAAGAAACTGGAAAGATCTAAATGAACTTATTAGAATGAAATAATCTGAACTAGGAGATCAACTTATATAATAAGCATATAAAAAAGAAAAACAACTTTGAAAGTCTATAGAAATCTTAATACAAAGACAAACTACAAATTAAGAACCAAAGATAAAATTCTCCTCCTGACAGCAGGGAAGGACTCAGAATTCAGAATGAGACATATATTTTTTGACATGATCAATTACATAATATCTTTTTGATTGCATATTAATTGTGAAGATTTTTTAGTTGTTTTTCTAACATGTGGAAGAGGGAAGGAGAGGAAACAAGTACTTATTAATTAACAAAGAAAAAATTTTAAAAGTCTTTCTCTTTCCAATCCCTGACCTTCCTTTCCTTTCCAGTACATATCTCACATAGGAACAGATTGCTTTCCTAAAACATCATTATTGCCATAAGAGTGGCAGCTCACGTTTATCTAGCTTTTAAAATTTTACAAATCATTTTCCTCATGACAAGTCGATAAGGAAAGGAATAAATATGTTATTCCCATTCTAGAGATGAAGAAGTTAAACTTAGGCAAGGGAAATGGCTTTCTCAGGGACCTAAATAGATGTTAGAAACAGGATTCAAGGCAAATCTCCTTTTCCAATCTTGTACTCTTTTTATCATGAAGTCTCTTCTGTGCCATGGGAACTTCAATGATTGCTCTTTTTCCTACCGTAATATGTCAACATTCAAAACCCTTTAATGGTCGAAGGTTGGAGGAAATGAGGGGGTTTAGCTTGGAAAAGATAAAATTTAGTGATGAGGAAATTAGATTTGTACCAATTGTCCCCATAATTCATATCTAGAAGCAATGGGTGACAGTTAAAAGGGGAATATTGCATCTCATTTTAAGAAAAAAATATTCTTAACACCTAGAACTATCTAAAAGCAGAATGAGTTTCCCTGAGAAGTCTTCAAGAGGAATCTGTATATGTTGGAGATGCTGAAGAGGATGTTGTAGTGGCAACTAGATGGCTCAGTGGGGTAGTGTGGGCTTGGAGTCAAGAAGACCTGGTTTAAAATTTGGACTCAGACACTCACTATCTCTGACTCTGGGCAAATCTCTTCATCTAGGTTTGCCTTAATCCAATGAATAAGGAAATCCTTAACCCTTGAAAAGGAAAGAATAAGCCACTCAGTGTCTTTACCAAGAAAACCCCATGGACAATGCTATGATCTACAGGGTCAGAAGAAATGGACACGAACAATAACAACAATATACCTATTCTAGCATGGTTTGAACTACATGGCCAGAGATAAATTCACTATATATTCTTCCAATGCTGAGAGTCTCTGAAATAGTCTAATATCAGGTCCTAGTTCCTGTTAACACAAACTGTACACTCCATTCTATCTACTTCTCTCTGTCTCCTGAATTGATCTTGCTCATTTTCACTCTGTACTATGCTTCTTCTATTCCTGAAACACTCTCCTCAATTCTTTCTATTAGGCATATTCTAACCTATTCCTCAAGGGCCAGCTCTTCCATAAAATTTTTCATTTCTCCTCTAGTCTCCAAGATCTCTTAATTCTCTGAAAGCATATAATCTAAGTCAGTGATGTCAAACTCAAATAGAAACAGAGGCTGCTAATCCATACTAAAAGATGCCTGCTGGCTGCATATTGACTTAGTTTTGAAATGTAATATTATCTATGTTTTATTATAGTTTTATTTATTTTGTTAAATATTTCTAATTACATTTTAATCTGGTTCTGATTGCATTTAGGATTGTTGTGGGCTGCATTTAGACCCCAGACCACATGTCTGGTACCACTGGTCTAAACTATGCCAAAAATTTTTCAATCACTAATTGCTTTGTATTTCTCTCTAATTATTTCAGATTCATTAGTCTTGGCTTTCTCAACTGAACTATAGCGTTTTCAATGACATGGATCATATTATTCATTTCTCCTTTCTATAATACTTATCAGATGACCACAGTTGGCCTAGTTGATGTTTTTTAATTTGACTTGGAAAAAAGAAAAGTCAGACCTATATTCTGAACTCTGTGATCCCCAGTGACAATAAAATTAAGGAGAAACTTCCTGGTAAGAAAATGGAGGTTCTCCAGAGAGGGCAGGATTATCTCTGTTGATTTTATGTTGGATAATTATGAGACTGATGCCCCAAGACTTAGTAGGTCAAGGGGGAGGAATTCCAGTAAAGAAGTAGCATAAAAATCAGGAGGCTGCTCAGTCACAAGTCATTTCTCTCTGAGTCAGTTTCCTCATCAGTACATGTTGGTACTGGATATGAAGACTTCAAACCTTCCAGTTCTTCAATTTTAACTCTGTTCTAACATTCTAAGATTCCTCCAACTCTGACATATTGTCCTATGTTATAGCATTTTATATTATAAGGTATCTGTTTCTCAGTAGGTGCTAAACAAATACTTTTTCATTAATTGATAAAATATCATTCTTCTCTAAAATTCTATGATTAGGAAGGGAAGGAGATATAAAGCAGACTAATATACAGGAAAATAGAAGAATATATCAAAGTGAAAATATGCTGGCCATCCTATAAGCATAACAAAAGCAAAAAATATCAAAGGTAACATTATTTTACTCCAAATACCACATTTTCCCTCTTTCTTTAATGCATTTGGAATTAGGAAGAAGACTAAAAGATACCAGTCGGGACTGCTAAAAGCCTGCAGAAATGACAGTGACGATTACACAGCTGGATAGGATTTAAGTTTCAGTTTTAATAGTTTTCATGACTTAAGAAAAAAAAATTCCTAATGCAAGAATATGACAGGGAGGGATAGAGACTTCAGTCTTCATGAGACCAGATTGACTGCATTGATATTTGATACAGCATGTTTGTGTGTGTGTGTGTGTGTGTGTATGTATGTATGTATGTATGTGTGTGCTTATATGCATATGACAGTAGTCATAAGTGTAAAATGCAGATCAAAAAAGTCTAAATGTAGTTGCCTTATGGATATAGGAACTCACCAATAGCAATAGATACATGTGGCATACAAATATAGAGGCTTCTAAAGCAAAAGGGGCAGGGGTTTTCAGAAGCATTAATTTTCTTTTCTGAAGGTTGACCAATGGTGGGATTTAATGAAATTCTAGTTATTTCTCTGTCAGGTAAGTCCCAATGCCAGTGAGAATGGAAGGGAGTTCATCCCTGGTAAGGTAGTAGTAGTAGTGATAGTAGTTAATCCATCATTTTAGTTTAGTGCTGTGCATTTGTTGATGATCTCATTTAAAAAAATTTTTTTCCAAATACATGTTATGAAGTATTTTTTAGTGTTCATCCATATACATATGTGTATTTTTAAATTACAAATTTCCTTCCTTCCTCCCTCCCTCCTCCCCCACTCCTAGTGGTAAGCAATCAGGTTAACATTGTACCTTTGATAAACATGTTTACAGATTAGTCATTTTCAGTATGAGGACTAGGATTAAGAAAAAGAGATCCATAAAAGATAATTTTTATAAAGTATTCATCAGATTCTAAAGGGTTTTTTGTTTTTCTTCCTCTGGATGGGTATAGCATTGTCCATAGCCAGTCTAATAAGGTTGTCCTACCTCTCTGAACTGCTGAGAGGAACTGTTCCCACCAAGGTTTATCATCTCTCAATGTTATTGTTAATGTGTACATTGTTCTCTTGGTTCTGCTTCCTTCACTTAGCATCAGATCCAGAAACTCATTCCATGCTTCTCTAGAATTTGACCACTTATGGTTTTCTATAGAACAATAATATTCCATAGTATTCTGTACCATAACTTATTGAGCCATTCCCCCATCGATGGACATACCCTCAATTTCCAATTTTTTGCCACTACAAAAAGAATTGCTATGAACATTTTTGGAAGATGTGGGAACTTTTCCCATTTTTTTATGATTTCTTCTGGATATAGTCCTAGAATTGTAATTGCTGGGTCCCAATGAGTGATCAGTTTTATTGCTATTTGGGCATAGTTACATATTGGCCTCCAGAATGGTTGGATTCATTCACAACTCCACCAGCAATGCATTGATGTCTCAATCCTACCAAAACCTCTCCAATATTGATAATTTTCACTTTTTTCTCCTCTTAGCCAATCTGATAGGTTTGAGGTGATACTTCATAGTTGTTTTAATTTGCATTTCTCTAATCAATAATAATTTGGAGTATTTTTTCATATATATATATATATATATATATATATATATATATAGAGAGAGAGAGAGAGAGAGAGAGAAAGAGAGAGAGCTTTAATTTCATTTGAAAAACTGTCTATTTATATCCTTTGACAGTGACCCTAATTTCAAATCCCAATTCTACTACTTATCACTGTAATTTTGGATAAGTCACAATATCTCTGGGTCTGTTTCCTTGCTTGTAAAATCAGGGGGTTGGGCAAGATGACCGCCAAGGTATTGTCCAGTTCTAGAGCCTGTGATCCTTTGGGTTAATAATTAGTCATCAATAATATTCCCAATGAAAACACATTTTTACATGCTTGGCCCCTGTTTTCTTGGACCTCTCCTTTTCTTAGCATTTGTCTCTTGAAGTTGACCTAGAGATTCATTTCAATAACTTGATTAGAAACCTCTCCTTTTAATTTGCTATTTGCTATTGCCTGCCTTCTTCTTCTATTATCTCTCTATGTTCTTTGGTTCTCTATAGTCTTCTTTGTAACCATCTCTCAAATAATGACCTAGGATTCAAAATACCTGCATTCTAGTTACTGACTGAGACTTTAGATAAGTCATTGAATTTCTGTGAATCTTTGTTAGTGATCTGTAAAATGAGGGGATGATTTATAAGATTCCTTTAAGGTTTTTCATTCTTTGACTTAATGATTTTATCTAAGTTTCTCTCTCCACCTCCTTTCCTGCACCTTTGTGGGTCATCATTGTAATTTCCCCAGGAATACTGCCTAAGAATAGATTCTCCCAAATATTAAGGAAGAAAAAGTACTAAGTTATGTGAATTTGTGATCTTAATTAGACCTGAGAAAGATAGGGATTTGAGTATCACAAGGAAGGGGAAACATTTGGCAGCAATTTGTGTTATTTTGCAGAAATAGCACAGATAACCTTGTGATAAAGGAAGCGGATTTGTGAGGAGAAAAAATTAGATTCTTTTGCATACAAGGCAGCTGCTCCCTTCCACTTGGACATCTCATCCTGATGTATGCAACTCTTACTAAATATAGTGAAAGGAGTCCTGGTCTTGGGTACAGAAGATCTGGCTTTGGGATCCAATTCTAACCTGTTTGAATTTGAGCAAGTTATTTAAACCTCTCTGAGATTCATTCCTTATCCATACAATGGCCATTATGATACTTGCACTATTTACTTCATAAACTGATTTGAGGAAAGCACTTTGTAAATCTTGAAGTACTATATAATGTGAGCCATTATATATGATTAGTCTAATTCACAAATAGCAGGCAGCTATTTGGAGTGAGTATGATTTGAGTTGAACCAAGAGAACAATGTACACATTAACAAGAACATTGTTTAATACATACTGGCTATGAGTTCCTGAGCAAGTAATTTACCTTTGTAGTGAATTTTTAAGAATGTAAGTTATAGATTGATTCCTGATTTGTATTGTTTCAGAGCATATCATCATAGTGCATTCACTATAACAAGGAAATAGTATGACCACAATGACCAGACAATGGGTCTTGGTCATTTAAAATCATATTATAATCATAATTATTAATTATTATTTAAATTTATTTCAAAAGCATTATCATCATCATCATCATCATCCATATAGTGAAGCTTAGGTTCGCATGCAAAATGGCATTTAATGAAAATGTTTAGTGCAGGCTGTACCAATGGTTCTTCTTTACATTATTAGAGAATTAAAGTGCTGGATAAAGAGACTTCTGCTTATATATACAACATTATATATAGCATTGATCACATTCATTATCACCCTCACATTCTTGGTCTCCCTTTTAATCCTGTTAAGAATGTTTTGCCCTCTTTATCAATATTGGTATTTATCCTTCCAGACTCAGTTCACATACAATCCCTTTAGAAAGTCTTGCCTTCCTAATGTACCTCAAGATCAGCTATAACTTTATATATTCTAGGAGTCTTTAAAGGACTAAGTATTTTGTTTCTTAATTTTAGCTGCCAGGTAAGATGGTACAGGTGATCTACCTATAAAAAGAATCACATATGTCTTTAGTTTTCATTTTTCTCAGCCTACATGACCTGCTTCCTTTTGCAAGCACTCATAATAAACATAACATTTATTTCAATTATTGGTTATCATTTATCATTCTTTAATTGCTTTGGGTGTGTTAATCTTCTTTCTTCAACATGATTATAAATTCTTTGAGGACAGGGATTATCTGTTTTGAATCATAGGATTATATAAAATGAATCTTAAAATGTTAGCATCTGAAGAATCCTAGGAGATCATCTAGTTTAGTTTCCAAATTTTTCCAGATAAGGAAAGTTAAGTCCAGAGAAGTAAATGAATTGTCTAAGGTCTTACAGTTATTTATGGATGTTAAGACCAGAATACTAATTTCCTTACTACTAGTCTAGAGATCTTTCCCTTATATCTAAACTTAAAGGAATAGATTCATTTATTAAATGCTTACTTTATTCCTAGTACTGTGATAAGCACTGTAGATAGACATTCAAACTAGCAATACAGTTATAGTTTTCAAGGAATTCTATTCTAATAGTGGAAGAGTCTACATAGACTTGGTGGGGGAGGAGGGCTTGAAAATGGCCAGGGTGTGCTGGAAGTCTGTGTTTTGGGCAAGTCAAGAGCTTACCTATCAGAGTCCAGGATATGAAGGACAGAGTTCAACTTCCAATGAGATGAGTATCAAGAGGATTTTTGGAGTGGAGATAATATGGTTTAGAAAACAGCAGGAATAATCCATATGGAAATGTCAGGTTCCCTTTAAATTCAGTAATGGAAGGTACCAGTATTTTGCTATCTGCTTGTAAGTAGGCAGACATTCCCTCACCCTTTCTATACATGAGATTTGACCTTGTGTGTTTTAGTGGAATGGAAAATGTATTCCCCTTTCTTGGAGTCAGTTTCTCACTCTTTAAAATAACTGCATTGAACTAGATAAATTTTATAATGACTTCCAGCTCTGTCATACGTTCTATGTTCTAACACTATGTTCTTTGTTCTAACATTTTATGGCTTAAGACCTGTTCTAGCCCTGGCTTATATTCAGTGGTTCTATAAAGTACTAAGCATTACGATTTCTTTGAGTATAGCTTCCAGGTAATACTTTTGCCGGTAATAAATATCAGAGGTCATCTAGGTAGCACAGTGGATGTCATTGAGCCTGAAGTCAGGAAGACGAGTTTAAATCTGACCTCAGACACTTGCTAGCTGTTTTGATTCTGAGAAAGTCACTTAACCTCTGTATATCTGTTTTTTCAACTGTAAAATGGAGATGATGATAATAGTATTCATCTCCCAGGGGTGTTGTAAGAATCAAATGAGATAATATATATAAAGTACTTACCACAGTGTCTGACACATAATAGGTGCCATGTAAACTTCATTATTGATATCATCATCATCATTTTTATTTTTATTAGGATAGGTGAACTTACTGAACAAAGTATAGCAATTGCCTATAATGTTTATTTCTTTCAGTTTTTTTATTATAAAATTTTTGCAAATCCAAATGAGGCCACCACCACTATTTCTCCTGGGAGTTTCTCCTCAATTTTAGCTCTGGCAGTTTATTATCGGAAAGAGAAAATTCAAATGTGGATAAAACACTAGTCTGCTTATGAAGAGAAACATTTAGCTCTAGACTCTCTCTTCCATCTTTGTAAGGGAGTTCAGTTGAAATCCAAAGTGATGGCTCCCAAACCTCTTCTTAACCTACTTCCTGAAAGCAAATGAAGTTTGTGGACTTTTTTTTTTTTTTCTATGAAGCAGTAATGTCACGGACAAGGGGCAAACTCATTACAACTGGGTTCCCTATCTGCTTTTACCAGATGCATGTGTGAAAATATGAGAAGGCAAAAGCCGTTTGGTTCCAATGACTGGTTTCCAGGCCAGTTTATTCTGTGACTAATGTATATTACACACACACACACACGTGCATACATACACATACACATACATACAGAATCATAGACTCTCATCTCTCTGGATCTGGACAACAATGTGAATGTTGCCTCTTGCATCTAAAAGTCAAATCCCAATGTCTTGAATTTGGAGAAACTGCCTGAATCTCTGGCTATGCTTATTTGTTGTGATATTAAAAAATCATCAAAGAACCAGATCTGAGTCCTGCCACATTAGAGGCTCTGCCACCAATTCACTATATGATTTTAGGAAAGTTATTTCTTTTTCAACTGCAGTTTTTCAATTTGTAAAATATGCAGGTGAGAATAACAACAACAAAACAACAATAACATCTATATTTCTTTGCCAAGAAATCCCCAAAGACACAGACATGATTGTAAATTTGTGAAAGACAACAAAAACATTTATACAGTGGTTTAGGGTTTACTAAGTGCTTTACAAATTTTAACTCTTTCTCCTCATAACAACACTGGGGAGGTAGGTGTTAATATTATTCACATTTTGAGGATGAAGGAACTGAGTTAGAAAGAAGTTAGGTGACTCTCCTTGGGTCACACAGCTAGTTAAGTGCCCAGTAGCCTCTATCCATCTAAATTAATGTTCTTTCCCATTTTTTACATTCTTTTGATATTTTTTAGCAGTGCTAAGAATAAGAGAGGTTTGGTGATCTTCTCTTAAAACAGAACTTTTTGTTATAATGGTGAAGCTCAACTGCTTCAAACTAGGTGCTAACCAGATGAAGACCATGAATTTGAAGCCCACTCAAACCATTTCACCTTCACCTACTCAATAGCTCATGGCAGCCCTTTTAACCTTGCCATGTCCAGATCTGCACACCTCATTTAAGAAGGATATTGACAAGCCAGAGCAAGTCTAGTCTAGGACTGTGAGAAAAATTAAAATGCATTCATACTAAGATTGGTTGAGGGCATTAGAAGTATTTAGTCCAGGGAAGAAAATATTTTGGAAAGGGCAGGGGAAAAATTAATTTATGGCCATGAAATATCTGAAATTCTGTTTTATTTCCTTTGTTATTTCTGCCCCCTTGGTCCCAATGTATCCTGTCAATGACATTCATCCCAACGTCACATGGGGCCTTCAGAATGATAGACTCTAGATCTCTTCTTAGCTATAGAGTACATATTTATGTGTAACTCCATGCTTCCAGAATGATTTCTGGTTATGATATCAGTTGCTTCATAGAACAGACTTGTGAGGTAGGGAGGGCAGGAATTATTGCCCCATTTTACAGATGAGAGAATAGAGACAGGTAGGGAGGGACACACGACTTACCCAAGGTCAACAAAAATTCTATAATTTACTAACCCAAGGCTATTAAGTATTAGAACTAGGCCTCAAAGTCATGCCTCTTGATTTCAAGTCCCATTATTTCCTTTTCATTGTCCTTTCAAAATTCATTTTCTGGAGACCTCTCTGACATTTCTTCCATGAATCAAGTTTACTCTTTGATTTAATTGATGACTTTAAGTTATCAGAGGTATACTCTAAGGGGGAAAATCTATCAAAGAAGTATTGTATAAAAATCTATGAAGTTTTAGATCAGAAGAAATAACTAGGAACCAAATGTATTTGACTTTTCTAGACTGACCTTGGCCAAGCTTCTGTTCTTGGTGCCTCAGTTGCTTTCTCTGAAACTTACACATACAATGTGAAAAAAACCTCACATTTATTTAACCTTTTTCATCTATAAAATGCTTTCTCCACAATACTTGTGAGGTAGGTGAAACAGATATTATTATTCTTATTTTGTAGAGGAAGACACTGATGTTGGAGACATGAAATGAGTAACCTAAGATCATCTAACTAATTGACAATCAAGTTTCAGACCCAGGTCTCCTCATTCCAAGTCTAGCATTCTTACTGTTATATCAGGGATGCTGTAGAGAATATTGATTCATGTAACAGAGAGGATTTAGACTAAATTGCTTTTAAAATCCTTGAGATCTCAAAGTTCTATATTTAACCCAGTCATTTTTAGTGTTTGATTTGCATATGTATGTCAGGTAATTGTGGAATGCTTAGAATAATTCATCAAATCACTGAAAGTTGAAATTATAAGTGATCTCAGAGGTCATTGAATCTGAATCCATTTCTGATTGGGAATCTCTACTATTCTGGGAAAATTAGTATTGAATACTTCTGGTAATGGGCATTGATGAGTTGGGAGATGTCTACATCAAGCATGTGAAGACTTTTCCTGGTAGAATGGGCAGATGAGAACAATTTGTCCAATGGCCATGAAAGTGGCTGAAAAAAATGCTGTGAAGTTCTTATACCTTGGTCAGGCATTGAGGCCACGAAGATGGTTCACTGCATCCTGAGCCATCACCACATCATCTTGACTTTTGTTTTGCCACCATATGAATTGACTCAGGAAGAGAGAGTGAAACTGACAACTTTAAGCAGCTCTCTCTCACTTAAATCCAATTGAGATACAAATCAAGGCATCACTCTTATGAAATAGGACTAGTCTTTTTTTTTTTGAAAAATAAGGATAAACAAAAGCAATCTCCAAAGAGAACTCATTCCACTTTGACAGAGATCTTATTTTTAGGAAGTGTTTCCATTTATCAGTCAGAACTCCAAACACCTCTATACCCTAAGGGAATTTCTAAAAGAGGTAAGAAATAAATGAGAGAAAACTAATGGTGTGATGCTGTGCAACATTATTCTGATACTGAAATAAATCTCAGCAATTATATATGGGTATTACCCTCCAGGGATGGTCACAATTCAACCATACTTGCCTGTCCTTTGTGTACCAAATCCACTTTGATGGGTGCCCTCAGTTTTTACTAGGGTCTTTCTTCTCTTTCTCCTGTATAGATACCAGTGGAATGAATATGTTAATATAAATGTATTCATTAAATTTTTATGATGTGTCAAGCATAGGCATATAGTCTTTTTATCACCTAACCCTTACCTTCACTAATGGTTGATCCTTTCTTTCCATAATCAAAATATTATATCATTTATCTTCATTTTTAAGATGCTGCAATCTGTTCATTTCTTCCCTGCACCTTTTGGATAGTCATCAAGTTCAATCCTTGGTAGACTATAATATTTTATTCATCACAGCTGTACAAATTTACCAGAAGAGAAATACTGAAAAGGTTGGCATTGTTTTATTAATCAAAATAACTTCATATATTTAATTTATTTTCAATATTGTTCAGTTAGAAGTAGTCCTAGGACGAGTTGCTATCCTGCTATTATTCTTTTATAGTTAATGTTTTATGACTTATTATACATTAATATAACTGCTTTTTAAAAATTGAATCAGAGTGAGGTTGTAAACTTGTCTTTAATGGGCTCATTGAAAACATTTTTGAAGTACTATCATATACATTTCATTCTGTTACCACATAATTTTTAATGTTTTACTCAATCTCTGTATTTTGAAAGTTTTTCATAGCAGTTAGTTAGCAAAATGTTAATATTTGATATACTGACATTCCTTAATATATTGTACTTAAATTTTTATGGATCAATGTTGTATCTGGGCAGTAGTGGACAACAATTCTGCCTGTAATAATAATCTTGTGGCACTAGAGTTCCTTGTTGAATTCTCATGGACACTTTGAGCCTTGTATTTGTAGTATGGGAATTTGCCATCTGTTTGTTTATGAAACAGAACGAATTTCTGATTCATAATAATTCTGACTACTAGGTCTTACTAGGTATTTGGCAAGAGCTAAATTTTTGCAGCCTTCAGTGATGTGTTGCACAGTTTCTACGGTTTCCTTTGTTTATTGTTATTGCTGCTGGTGGTATTAATACCTGGTCTTCCTTTGTGAATATATTTTAGAACAATGACATTCAAAAGTGGGTGTCCTCACAGTATCCCAAGGGACATTATGGATTGATCTCTCTCTCTCTCTCCCCCCCCGCTGTGATCAACAGATAAAAGTGGGTTGCATCCCATCCTCCTTGCATAGTCAATCATGGAGCTTCACTTCAAGACAAAGACATATCCAGTTTTATGCCCCAGCATTTACCACTCAGCTCCTTCCTTCTGTTTAGAAGTTTTCAGCCTAACCACAATTAAGGTTCACTTATAGAAGTGAAACCTATTTGCCACCAAAGTATCCATAGAGTTGACTGTGCAGATATCTTTAGGAAAATCACCTTCTCTCCATTTCCTGTCTCAGCATCTTTTGCCCCACATTACCTTGTTCCTGCAGAAGATATCTTTTGGAGGTGGGCCCTAACTCTTGGAGAGGTATTAGTAGTGAGTAGGAGCTAAATTTCCTTCTTAGTCCCCACTTTTTCATTTAGTGTGGAACAGAGTGAATAATACAGGAATAGCAGGCATAAATGTTTGCACTATGAATCATAAATCTTTTTACATTATCTGTCCCTCCAAACACACCCATTTCCCTCACTTTCTTGTTTTCTGTCAAGGGCACTTCCATCTTTCTTATCACTCAAGGTGGCCATGTTGATGTCATCTTGACTCTTTACTTTTCCTGAACCTTCATCTATCAGTTGACAAATCTATTCTTTCCTATCTAAATTACAACTTTCTTGAATCTGTCCCTTTCTCTTGGCTCAAATAAATGACACCCTAGTTCAGGGTTTCATCATTACACACAAGCACTTTTAAACTAGCCTCCTAATGGGTTTTCCAGAGTTATCTCTTCCTACTTTAATCTATCTTTTATACAGTTCCCAATGTTTCCTAAAGCGTAGTTGTAATTGAATAACTCCTAATCCATGAATTCCAATGGCTTCTTATTAATCTAAGGATAATAATAGGATGAAATATTTTTTATTTGTTAAATTCATTTTTGTAATTTGTAAATAAGTATATATTGGATATTCTTTTTTAACTGATAGGGATGATTATTAAAGAAATTTGGGGAATCAGAGTTATAAAAGGTTTTGAAATCCTTTTCTGATTTGAGCAATCACATCTCCCAGTGGAATGACTTGTTTTCCTATGAACTAACATCTATGAATGGTGCTGAGCTCTCCAGATGTCATGAGAGAATGGATGGTGTAATCTATACTCACAGGAGCAGCAGGTGAGAACTATTGTAAAAAGACAATATTATATTTACTGTTAGTTTGTTAACCTATATTACTTGAGGAAGTGTGCTTCTTTTCTTGAGATCACTTTCCATCTTTCTGGACTGAATACCATTTAATGAAAATCATTGAATCATAGACTTTTAGAGCTGAAATGAGTTGTGATGATCATCTAGATCAATCTTCTAATTTTTTGTCAGTGAAAACTAAGGCCCATAGAGTAGCTGATGGCAAACCAATACTGAAGATGGCAAATGCAAACCCAGTTTTCAAAAACTGAAAGAGAAATCAGAGACTTAGATTTAAAGTCAGTGAACATGATTTCAAATCCTGAGGAAATTCTATAATGGATCTTTGAAGAAATAGTGGGTGAACAATTTGAAAAGAGAGCAGTAATTGCGAAGAACCATCATGACTTTATCAAGAACAGGTTACGTGTGACTAACCTCATTTCCTTTTATGACAGGATTGTCATGTTAGTAGAAGAAAGGAATACTGTGAATATAGATTACCTAGATTTTTGCAAAGCTTTTCATAAAATATCTCATACTAAATTTGTGAAGAAAATGAAAATACAGACTAGAAAATAATACAGTTGAAGAATTTAGAGCTAGTTGGATAATTGAATTCAAGAATAGTTTCTAATTATTTGATGTCAGTCTGTCAGAAAGTTTCCAAAAAATGCCTCTGGGATCTGAGATTGCCCCTTTGTTACATAAGAAAAAAATTAGCAATGATATGGATACAGAAATAAATGGTGTGTTCATCAAATTTGTCAATAGCACATCTGGGAGGGATAGCTAACAGTGAAGAAGAGAGTCAGAATCCCTGCTTAGTGAACTAGGCTGATCTATTAAGAAGAAATCAGTGGGAATAAGTATAAAATATTATACCTTGGTGAAAAAAATTAACTTTGCCATTATAATATGGGGAAATATCTATATAATATTTGTTATGAAACATATCTTGGGTTTTTGGGGTACTACAAATTCAATGTGAGTGATTATTGTACTGTACTGTAACAGTCATATAAAAGTTAATACTATCTTGGACTATAGAACGTAATGTGGAATTTCCTGTGTGGTTTGCAAGGAAGTTTGAATATACGTGTCTAGAATCTTCTCACTTCTGTCTTCAAGGAAAACTTTAATTCTTGCCAGAATGGGAAGCAGGAGGTTGGAGCCAGATTCTGGTCACTCTGTTCTTTTCATAGAGGGTGATGGTGGTGGTACAGTGTTAGAATTATATCTATATATTTCTTAAAAATTGCTAATTTCGTGGGGTGGCTAGGTGGTGCAGTGGATAAAGCATCGGCCCTGGAGTCAAGAGTCTGGGCTCAGACACTTAATAATTACCTAGCTGTGTGGCCTTGGGCAAGCCACTTAAACCTGCCTGGATTGCAAAAACCTAAAAAAATGATAATTTAGGGGAAGTAACTTTTAAAGTTCAAGCTAAACTCATGCTCACTATTCATTAATGTAGAAATGGGGACCCTGAGTTTTATTTCACAGGTTTGACTTCCCACTAAGTACCAGCTCCACAATTAATACACAAGATAAACAAATCCATTTAGAAAGTGTACATATGAGATACTGAATAAGTTTTCCATTTAGGAGTGAGATAACTCAACACCAAAACTCACCCAAAAAGAAATTCCCCAAAGTCTCTAGTATAGAAAACTGAATAAGGACATAATTGTAGTTCTACATGTTGACTTTTTCCTAGAGTCATTTTCCCTTCATGGCCATGCAAAGAAATTGGAATTATAGTTTTTCTTTAAAAGATAGACATCAGGGGTGGCTAGATAGTGCAGTGGATAGAGCACTGGCCTTGGAGTCAGGAGTACCTGGGTTCAAATTCGACCTCAGACACTTAATAATTACCTAGCTGTGTGGCCTTGGGCAAGCCACTTAACCCCATTGCTTTGCAAAATCTTAAAAAAAAAAAGCTAGACATCAGAAGAAACATGTAGAGGCAGAAAAATAATTCACTCTTCTTTTTCCCTCTTTGGTAAACTCTACTCCAACCCTGAAGAAGATATGGGTTATTGATCTCTAATGGGGTCTGATAAAGTGATTACTCAAGGGAATGTATGGTTATCTTCGATTAGTTGAAGGGCTACCATGATGTGGAAAAATTAACCTTGGAAGTTATAAAGAGGCAAATTTAGACCTGTCTCAGGAAAATAAACAAACAATAATTTCAAACTTCCTCACACTTAGAATTGTTCCAGACTACCTCGAGAAATAGTGCATTTTCCCCCCTCCTTGGAGGTTTTCAATTTTCAAAGTGAAAATCTAATTGTTAGTTATATTATAATGGGCAATCCTTTTGATGGCCATTTAAGTTTCCCTGGCCGTTCATCCACAGGAAAAAAAAAACAGGAGGAAGATAAATGATCAAATTTCTTTCTCAAGTTTACTTGTTGTGGCACAGACATATTTTCTCCAGGGAGTCCAGATCTTGACATATAACCAGGATTGTGCAGGATCTGGTAATCATCAGGAGAGATGATTGTTTAATTTTCAGTATGGGTACTGGCAAACACTGCAAACTATGATTTGATCTATTCTTTTGTTATCTGATTTTAAGAAAGTGATCTGGAAAATATAAATTAAACCCACAAAGGAGTTATGCATACTTTTTCCTGGAAAGGTGGTTGTTGAACATAGATAACAATACCACTGCACTTGGTTAGGAAAAATACTGACTTCCAAAAGACTCTTTTTCAGAACTGCTTATTGATTTCTAATCTGAGTTACTCAATCAGGTTTTGAGAGGGTCTCCTTTACCCTTGTCTCCATGCTTCATTCTTTAGAACAATATCTCCATTTATGTCTGGGCATTTTAAATTTCTCACTCTGACCACTTCTGCCCACACAAAAATCAATTTGGGGGGGTTAAGACCCAAGCCTACCTCACTTTTCCTTCCTTTTCACACTAGGGGCAGCTGCAATTTTCTCTGCTGCAAGGATCTATTATTTCATCAGTGTAGGAACTCCCTCTTCAAATGCAGATTGCAAACCTTCCATACCTGAGTAGATAATTCCATGAGTAGCCATGGTCATGTAATTCATTACTGTGCAACCTAACTAGTGACAAACCTCTCTAGAACTAGCTAGGGCATTCCTCTAATGACAGATAATCTGATGTTTAGGTTTCACTGGAAATTAGGCTCTTTGAATCATTTCTGTTTTTCTTCCCTCACTCTCATCTCCCTCCAATACACACACACTCAGCAGAGAAAGTTTGAAGATTAGTTTTAGCCCTCATCCTCTAAGATCACTGGTTTTGATTGGGGGTTGTCACAAACTTAGAACAATGGGTGATAGTCAAACCCAGGGCCTCTAAGAAGGCGCAAAGGATCAATTAAGGCAATTACAGTACGTTTTATATAACAGGACAAATGGATCAAGGTACTAAAGGCTTTGAAAATCTTATATAAAAGCTGTAATAATGCATTAATGTATTAATCCGCTTAATCCTGTCAAGCTACCAAAGACTCTAGGAAGGGCTAAAGGGAGATCTCTAACAATAATAGTCACTAGCGCTACTTTCAAGGCATGTTTTATTCCTCAATCCTGTCCCCTCCATTTAATCCTCAATCCACCCCTGATGCCCCCTTGCCTGGGATCAAGTTTGAGTGGTCACTGCAGGATTGCTGGAGTTTGGCTTCTTTTTGTTGAGAGCAATTTTAGGAACCACTGATTCTTTTGATGAGAGATTTTGGCAGAGGTTTTCTATCTTTGAGAGAAATTCTCTGATTGGAATCTTCCAGTCATTTGTATCTCTTTTAATCAATTATTAAGGAGCCCAGGACTTAGACTCATGGATCCACAGAACTCAAAGGACCTTAGAACACAATAGGTTAGACCACAGAATGTTGGAAGGGACCTTCTAGGTCATCTATTCTAACCTGAATTGAGCTGAGTAAACAAAGATCTTGATTTGAGGAGACATGTCTTGTTCCAGATCATATAGTATGTTAAGGGGCAAAAAATGGGTGTCCATTGTGCTGAAAGAATATTCGCTCTCTTTCTTCCTCAACACTATGGTGTATGTATGTTTGGAGGGGACACCATGATGGGTTACCAGAGGAAAACCCCAATGTGAAATTTGTCTCTATTCTCCTGCCTCTCCCAAAATCCAGTGTTATGGTGATCAAAATCTGGAGAATACAATTCTGAACTATGATAGGAATAGTGGGTATTGCCTGGAGGATAATGGATATTTCAGCATTCCATTAAGCTTTAACATGATTTCCACCTTAAAAATATATATTTCCTGTAAGAATCACTATTTTCTGGAACTTTTAAAAAAATTAATCTTTTTGTTGGGTATTATACACATATATTGACTTTTTCTTTTCAAAATTAGAATTACAGGGGACTTAAAGATGACTGAGTCCTAAGTCTCATTCAGTGGACAGAATTTGGATTTAAATTCTGACTCTGATACTACTGTGTTCATGCAGGCTTGGATGAGTTCCTCTTTAGGTGACCTCAGTTTTCTCATTTGCAAAATTCAAGAGATGAATTGGATGCCTATTAATGTTTCTTACAACTTTAAATCTTATTTCTACATATTACTACCCTCATTTTACAGATGAGGAAACTGAGCATCTGACTCCTTATCTAGTCCAACCCATTCATTTTACAGATGAAGAATTATCTAGCTTCTACATGAATAACTCCAGTGATATGGAGGTCACTTAAGAGCAAGGAGGCTATGTGGGGGAAGAGTAATAGAATGAGGAAAATGTTGACTGTTTGAGAGGTTAGGGACTGGGGAAAAGATTCAGAATAAATGAAGGAACTGATAAGAAATCATCTTCAAGGTTGAACATAAGAAGAATCAACATTTTATAATCCAAAGAGGACTTGACTTTACTACTCACTTTGTCCCTGGGCAGATTTTGTACCCTCTCTGGAATTTTTTTTTCTTTATAAATAGAGTGGGGTATGGTGGAAAAACAGAACATTGGCTCTAGAATTAGAGGATCTCATTTAAATTCTATCTCAGACATTTTCTTTCTTCATCTGCTTAGGCAAAAACTTCCCTAAGGCTCAGTGTATTCATATGTAAAATAGAAGGGAGGAGTTCAGATAGTTTCTGAGGTATCTTCCAGTTCTAGATCTATGAGTCTTAGTCATTGACTTGAAGGTCATTTTAGGCCCCAATAATGAGTCATGAGACTTGGTATTATAGTCCCATTTCTTCCTTTATCAGCCATGTGACCACAAGCTATTAAACCTCAATGAGCCTCTTATTCTTATTTTTCAAATGGGAATATTACTTTATATACTTCGTAGGGATGTGAGAAAAGCATTTTGTAAAACATAAAATGTAACATAAATATGGGCTGCAACTGTATAAATATAATTGTTGTACTTGGCTTGTGGTGTATACATACATGCATCTACACACATATATTTATACATATACATGTATATAAATGTATATAAATATATATATCTGTCTGATGCAAAGTGCTTATGGATATGCAAAAACCTAATCTGAGTGTTTTGCAGAGTGACCCTTGAAAGCAGGAGGCAGGAATTTGAAAAGAATGTAAGGTGGAGTAACTAAGTGTCAATACAGTTCAACAGAGTTACACACCTCATTCCTTTTCTCCCCAAACCCTACCCTGCTTATTTCCCTGTAGATACCCAAAATGAAATGGGTTCCTTATCTACTAGGATTGGTAGCAGATAGGTGGTACAGTGACTAGAACACTACTTCTAGAGTCAGGAAGACATGAGTTCAAATGCAATCTCAGACACTTAATAGGAATGACCTTGAGTAAGTCACTTAAACTGTTTGTCTAAGTTTTCTCATGCATAAAATGAAAATAATGAGAATACCTATCTCACAAGGTTATTGTGCAGGTCAAATAAAATAATTTTTGTAAAGTGTCTAGTACATATTAGGAATTACATAAATGTCATTAATATAATAATAATAAATAATAATCTTAATTATTATTATTATAATCTACCACTACACCCTGCTTGAGAGGACAGCATGAGCCTCCTTTTCTAAACAGTAGAGGATCTGAAAATCTGCAAGATGTATATGTATGCACTTGAGTGCACATGCATGCTTGTATGTGTATATATGTGTATTTGTGTGTATTAGCAAGATATAAGGGTGGGGGTGGAGGACAAGAGGAGGGAGGAAGGGCTGATGCTCCAGCATTAATTCTCCTACCTCCTGCCATCTGTGGGCTGGAGAAGTCAGACAGACCCTCAGCTTAATTGGCAAATGGATGCTCCTGAAGCAATTTTGTTGACGTACACTGTGGGAGGGTCGGCAGGCCTTAATGACCAAGTGCAGTGGATAAATGTGTTTACCAAAAATAAGGTTATTGATTCCACAGATCCTTCTTGCCATCAGCCTATTAATGCTAGTTTTATGTAACAGGACAAATAGATCACAGTGTAAAGTCTTTGGAAAATCCCCCATGAATGCTGTAATAATGCTGTAATGTATTAATCCCCTTAATCCTGTCAAACTTCCAAAAGAATTTTTGCACATGCTGACAAAAGATCTCTATGCTAGCAATGGCATGCATAAATAGGCTGGACAACAACTCTCTTTAACTCATTGTGGACTAGAATGACTGAAGCATAGCCTTTGGTATTTAAGGTTAGAAAATGGTGTATAGGAAATGTGAGATTACTAATGGAGGTATGAAAGATGGTGGCTATCTCACATTTTCAGATTGACTCCTGAAGTATTGATAGAGAACTGTTGTGTTGCAATGAAGAGCAAGGGCTCCAGACCCATCTTTTTCCACTTAATGATCATATTAGTTTGGACAACTCAATGTGCCACTGTGGAGATCAGCAATTTCATCTGTAAAATGGGTCATAGGATTCTTGAATTGGGAGGGAATTCAGAGATCATCTGATTAAATCTCTCCATTTCGCAGTCGAGGACAATGGATCTAGGTTATAGAAGTAGCAAGTGTTCATTTTTAGGAACCCCATTCCTTGGAGCTTCCCCAGGATAAGAACTGATGTAGAGGGCAAAGGTATCATCTAACTTCTAGTATTTATCCTCCAGAGGTTCTTTATTCAGTGGTGACCAAGGAAAGAATGAATCTCAGCTTAGAATCAGAAAGGAATATTGGAGAACTCTGCTAGCCCTTTAGTAATCTGAACCTGACCTTGGGGTGAGTCTTATATACACATCTCAACCCTTCTACTACCTAAGTGATGGAAATAACAATAATTTACCTGTCCAAAGACAAGAGGCTGCATCAGATGAAACTCTTGTGAGAACACAGAGCGCTAAGTTCTATACCTCTATGAAGTTCATTTAACAGGTTTTATGGGTGAAGCCAGCTAGGTAGATAAACTTTGGTTCAAGGTCTCTATGGGTGAAAATCAGACCTTGGTCTATATGAGAATTATGTAGAAATGTAAGGTACCTATTCTCTCATTTCTTTATCATTCATGTAATTGAGATTAAGTTAAAAAAAGAGTCCTGTAGTCAGACTATAGAGAAGGGTCTAGATTCTTTTCTTGGACAGGTCACTTTACATATTTTATTTCTTCTTCTGCTAAACTTGAAAAATAGCATCCTCTCTCATTAAAGGTGAGATTCTTACTCCCTGTAACACCACATTCACTAGGACTGTGTTTGTTCCTCTTCACCCATAACCATAGCTCCAGATCACTTTGGGCCAACACAGCTAGGTCTGACCCTGGAAACAGCATGTGTTGGGTAGAAGGGAAAGGATAACATTTCTCAAGCTTTGAGTGAGGTGAAAATTGAACCAAAATGTCTAGAGGCCTAATCTGTTTCCTAGTGGAGTTGCCTGTGGTTAGGACCTGTTGTTTGTTGATTCAGTGGAATTAGCCTGGAGGTTTCTGCCCTTCACTCTAACCAAATCTCAGCCCATGGAGGTCCTGTCTTTTCTGAGGTCCTCTCAAGGTGTCTTAGGAGGACAACTGCTTTACTTCTTTATTTTTGCTGCTCTACATTAATTTCTTATGCAATTTCTGTCTATTTGTGGAGGAAATATGGAGAATTTAGAGATTTATGACCTACTCTTTTATCTTCTTAGTATGGGATGGGTGGGAAAGGAATTAAAAAAAAGAAAAAAGTGAGACTTTACAATAAAGATTATTTATTTTTTTATTTATTATTTATTATTTATTATTTTTATAAACTCAAAAGTGCTACCTAAATATGAAGAATAATTGTTATTTTTATTGCTTAATGTTGGAAGCCCATGATGTTACATGCACCACTCACTTTGCTAATTCAATGGCAAATGAGGGCAGTATTTGGAAATTGATTTTCAATGGTAAAAGATCCTTCAAGTGGTAGAGAATATCATTTAATGGAAAGAACACTTAGTTGAAGTGTAGGAGAAATTGTTTCAGCTTTGTAATTCTCTATGTGACCTTGAGAAAATTGCTTAATCACTTTTGGCCTCAGTTTCTTCACTGGTCAAAGGAAGACTTGAATTAAGATCCCTTTGAGATATAACTCATCATGCTTTACAGTCCCTCCCTTTCAGGCTTATTTTAGATTATAACAATCTGTAATTTATGATTGTGTGCTTTTAAACAGATCAGCATTTTTTATGCTATTGTATTGTTAGTTCACTGGGCACTTTACATAAACAATCTCATTTAGGCCTCACATTAACTCTGTAAGATATGTGCTTTATTATTCTCATTTTTCAGATGGGAAAATAGAGGCTCATAAATATTAAGTGACTTGTCCATGGTTATACAACTAATAGTTATCAGAGGCAGGATTTGGTCTCAGGTCTCCCTTGTTTTCTGGTCTAAAATTTATGAGTTGGATCTATGCTTTATAGTATAGCAATTTTTATTTTATTTTATTTTATGAAGAACTCACATAGAGCAAGTGGTCATAGTGGATCAGATGAAGCAATACAAGGACACTCTGAAGGTCTCTCTTAAGAACTTTGGAATTGATTGTGCTGCATGGGAGACACAGGACCACCTAGCATGGTGTGCCTTCATCAGATAGACACTGTAAGTGAAGCAGCTCAAATGAAACATGAGATGTTCAAGTTTAGAGAACCCACCCCAGGTGTTCACCTGGACTATTTGTGTTTGACCTGTGGTAGAGCATTCCGAGCTCATATTGGTCTGATCAGCCAGAGTCGGACACACTGTAACTTGTCTCTTACATAATGTTGTCATGTTGGTTTTCTTCTATTATGAGAGACAAGAACCATTCAGCATAGCAATGAAATGAGGAGCTGCTAGAGGGCAGGGGCTGTGTCCTTTTTCATCTTAGGATCCCTGATATTGAACTCAGGGTTTTACTCACAATAGCTGCTTAATAAGGAGTTGAACTATGGAAGCAAATTGCATCCTCAAGGGCAGAGATTTGATTCTGTGTGTCTTGATGCCCTAGTGACGATTGTGATGGCAATGCCCTCATAAGGGTGTTCTGAGAAAACATCAGGTCTTTTTTCTTGGATATGCTGTGCCTTTGCCAGGTGTTTCTGTCTCTACATTTTCCAACATGCCTTTAATAAGCAAAGAAAATGGCATTCCATGTAAAATGTGATAAGCAGTAATAAAAGCCTCAGAGGGTTTCATTAGCTTTTCAGCATCTGCTTTTTGTCTAATTGTTTGATTGAGTAGTTAGTGAATAGCATTTGTGTTACAAATAAGGCTGTCAGGAGGAACTCTTTGGGTGGGCTTTCATAGTGGTATAATCCTGGTCTTGGGGTGGGATGACATAGCCTCATATCTTGGTTCTGCCACATGCTATGACCCTGGGCAAGTCACTTTCCTCTCTTAACCTCTTTATCTATAAAATGAGAATTATTCTGGTGACCTCAAATGTCTTATCTCTTAATGAGATAACATCTTAATGACTTGCCAAGGGAAAGTCTTCAAACTTACCCTCAGGACATCAGAAAGGTCAATTGAAGACAAGTTTAAAAAGGAAATGGAAAGTTTCACTACTTGCTTGATTTTGGTTATAAGAGGTTAGTGGAAAGAGGACTGGACTGGGAATCAGGAGACTTGAAATCAAATCGGGGATCTGTAATTTTTTGGCTTTATTTTTTCAGCCCTCAATCTTATTATTTGTAAAAAGAGAGAAATAGGCTAGATGACTTCTCAGTTGCTGACTTCTCCAATGGGGAATGGAGAAGGACTAATAAATACTGAAAGTCTGGTTCTGGGAGAAAAAGAGGATTTGTATCTTAATCAAATCATATTATATCCCCAAACAGACCCTCTGGAATACAGAAACAGGTTCTAAAGAATGAAGATAAAAGCAGAAAGCTAATTGTGGTTGGAGAGATTTCTGTTGGAAAGGGATGGAAATTGAAAATGACAAGGAGCTGACTATTTATACTACTCAATCTGTCTTCTCAGACACTGCCATTTTACAGTAACTGGTATACTTTCCACTCTTGCCCTGCCTTGCTATACGATGTAGTGCCATGTCAGTGAAGGCATCATCAGGGTGTGTGACATTCCCCTCCTGATCCAGGAAGGTCAGTTAAGTTAGGGATGTGAAGAGATGCTCTCTTCTTGCTCTAACACTGGGTGCTCTTTGATATGCCTCATACATCCTAAGACAGTTACTTGATCAATGCTGCCTGATTTTATGGTGGAATCATTCCTCCACCAGCTGGAGGGAGAGATATTAGTATCAGAAAAAATCTGTCCTTCAGACCTCATCACAAGTGATGAAAAGATTCCTTCAATAGAATGCCACCCATTTCTCACTGGGGAATGACTTGTTTTCCTCACCACAGCTTTGTTCTAATCTCTGACAAAGATAGGTTGTTAATGATATTAAGGCAATATCCACAAGGTAGTTGATTTATTTGGTTAGTGTCTCTTTTCAATAGTCTTCAGTTGTCCCGAGGTGAGATTTATCTTCCAGATAAAAGACACCTTTACCCTTTCAGCCATGGAAGCTTCAAACTATGACCTTGAAGACTCTGGCACTTGTGCAGTGACAGGTGTCAGAGATACTGGATATATTGGGTTAAAAAAATCAACAAATAACTTCTACACAGATGCTGGTTGGCTCATAGAACCTCTGATTATCATTCTAAATGGAAGCCACTTTAAGAAAAAATGACGTCTAGAAATATGAACAAACAGAGCTAATAAATTCGAGATATGGGATCATAGTCAGGGTGGGGGAAAGTTACTTTCAATAAAGAATAAAAAATGACTCATCACTTTGCTAAGTATTCACCAAAGGGTTCTTTAAATAGCAGCCTCTTCTAGGGTTCTTCATATAAGTTTCGATTTACAAAAAGTCTGATTTGCATATAACTTTTCAGAAGCAGGTCTCCTCTGCTAAGTGATGCATTTAGAATCGGAGAATGTCAAAACAGGCATTAGCCATCTTGCTTGAAGTTCAGAGAAGAGGAGTAGTTTGCTCAAGGTCTCATAGTGAGTTAGTTGCTAAGGTGGGGCAGGAATTCAGAACAGATTGCCAGATAAACACTCTTTTCACAGCTCCAGGTTGCTCAGTGTTGTACTTACTTTATGGGTATATGAGATTCCTTCCATTGCCCTCCCAAACACTTCATAATGCCATGTATCCTTGGCTAGTAGCACTGCTAAAAGAGAATCAGCATGATAAGGTTGTTAGGTCTGGGGGTGTAGAATCAGAAGAGCTGGGTGAAGTTCTGGTTTAATCATTTGCTAGACTTTTGACCATAGGTACTTCATTTCAAAATTCTGAACCCATAGTCTCATCTGTAAAATGGGAATAATATTGATTGCACAATTAACCTCACAGGAGTTGTGAGGAAAGTAGGAAGGAAGGAAAAGAAAGATGGGAGAAATAAATAAATAAATAAAGAAAGAAAGAAAGAAAGAAAGGAAGGAAGGAAGGAAGGAAGGAAGGAAGGAAGGAAGAAAGGAAAGAAGGAAGGAAGGAAAGAAGAAGAGGAAAAGAAACAAATTTTTTTGTCAGAAACATTTGTTAATGTTAAGTACTATTCCAAGTGCTTTTATAAATAAGTCATTGATGCTAACAACAACCCTGGAAGGTAGATACAATTATTATCCCCATTTATAGCTGAGAAATCTGAGAAAGACAGAAGTTAAATTGTTTTCCTAGGAATATGCAGTTTGTAGATCTGAGGCTAGATTTGAACTCTGGTCTTCTTTACTCTAGACAGTACTATAGAAATGTGAGTTATTGCTATTACTACTATTATATGTAGGTCAAAATACTTAAACCTTAAACTCTAAGAGTAGTTGAGTTCATGTGTTCTGAAGGATGTCAGCTCTATTTACTTGGGACAGTTTATGTCCAGCTTATGGTTTATCCATAATCTTTTTTTCTCTTCTGCCAACTTGAGGTCATTTTGTCAAGCCCTATTACAAACCAAAGAAAAGTAATTCTTGACTTCTATTCGGGGATCAAAAAGATCTTGTTTTCTGATCAATATCCCCATACTAAGCTCTAGCCACCTTTCAGGAAGTATACCAATGGACACAAAACAAATCATGTAGAAAGTGTGGCTGTCTCAATATAGCCCCTCCTGACTACTAGAGATGCAACTCACATCTTAGTGCCCTGTGGATGATGGGTCAGTTGCATTACCTTCACATTTGAAGTATGGTCTTATAATCATTAGATTAGAAAGGCCTCTAAAGGGAATGGTGGTTAATTGCAAATCAAGTCAATCTGGCTGCCTATTAGTAGGTCATTTAAAGGTTGGGTTATGGGGCATATCGATTAGTATGGAGCAATGTGCATATGATACTGTCCATAAATATTTGTTGCTGCTTATAATGATAAGGTTGATAGTTGTAAGGAAGACCCTGACAAAGGGTAGGTATCTGATTTCCAATTCTATCTTGTCATGACACAGAGACTTGGCTAAAATCCCTTGTTCATCTAGTCTATCCATTCCTAAGGAACTCTACCATTTATATATATGGTAGACAGGAATTAGTCTATTTTGAATGCAGGAGGTAGAAGTATGAGAACGTATATGTATATACACACACACACACAACATATATGTATCTGCTTTGAATACAAGATCCTTCACTAAAGTGCTTCTTTATCCCTTGTGAGGATATGGGAATGACCCTGAGCTCCCCAAGGCTATTTTTTTAATGCTTAATATCTGCTTAGAAAAGATCCTAACACCATTGTACAAGATCTGGAAATAGGCTCTTATCCAAGGTCCAACTTTGGCAAAGGCAAAAATACTCATCCCTGAATGACTGGCCACTGAATGTTCTGGTGACAGTAGTTTGTGAAGCCATCTATTGAGGTACAAACATGTAACAACCTGTTTCAGGGAAGGTGCAATCAAATCTTTTGCAGTATTGAAATACCTTTTATACCTAAGTGTAAATTGAAGTTGATAGAAAAATCTGATCCAATTTACAGAAATGAATAACCCTATAGGAACTTAGAAGCAATATATATTGAACTGTACATTTAGAGTTGTAGGGGACCATGTAAGAGATAATGAATATTGGATTATAGATTTAGAGATGGAAGAGACTATAAGAATACAGGACCATAGGACCATACAACTAGAGTTCGAGGGGACTCAAAGGCTACTATCCAATTCCATTTTATTGAGGAAAATGAGACCAATGAGGTTAAGTAAATTGCTTAGTCATACAGGTACCAGTTGACTGAGGTGATAACATCAAATCAAGAACACTTTCCATTGTTGCTACTATTTATTGCTTCAGGACCTACCAAGTGATATTCAAAGGTTATTTGAGCCTAACAATATTCCAATGAGGTGAGTGCTATGAATATAATTTTCCTCATTTTACAAATAAAATAATAAGCTCAGAGAGGTTAATTGCCTATGTGGTGATATAGTTAGTGAGTACTGGAAACAGGATTCAAAAACCAAGGTCTCTTTTAGCTCCCAAACCTAGAACTCTTTCCACAGTCCATCCTACTAACTAGTCAACTTTTCCATTTTACTAAAGAAGAAACTGAGGTCCAGAAAGGAGATGTGACTTGTCTGAGGCAATATTGACAGCATGTAGCAAGAGCAGGGACTTGAAACTAGTTCGTCTGACTTCTTATGTTAAATAATGTTGTTCTCTCTGTGTAGCTAATGTGTTAGGAGCACATCTAAACTGTAAAGCAAGTTGCAAATACACAAAAACATACAGATAACAAGGCAGCTAGGTGGTAAATTGGGTAAATGAGCTAGATTTAGAGTTGAGATCTGATTTTACATCTCGCCTCAGACATTTCCTAGTGGTATGAGTCCTGGCAAACAAAACTTCTGTTTGTCTAAGTTTCTTCATCTGTAGAAATGAGTCTATAATATTCTTAGGGTGTTTTTGAAGATCAAATGAACTGGTATTTGTAAAATGATTTGTAAAACATTATTTAAATTCTATCGCTATCTCTTTTTATTGTTAGTTAATATTATTATTACTATTATTGTTATTAAACTGAATGAGAACTCAAAAATCTAGGGTCTAGTCATAGCTCTGCTACTAACTTGCCATGCGATCTTGGATAAATCATTTCCCATAAATTACCTCATCTACAAAATGAGCAGATGTTAGATTTGATTATTTTAAAGGTCCCTTGTTCATTTAGTACCACCTAATTCTGTAAAGTACACATGAGCTTGTTCTCAGGCCAGGCCTCTTAATTCCACCCAACTCAGAGCCTGGGGTGTTGGTTAAGATTTCTAATATAAAGAGGCAGTGACCATAGCACAGTCTCCCATCTCCCATTGATATTTTACTTATCTGAAGTTTCAACCACACAGAGGATAGAGTTCCCATTCTATTTTTTGGAGTTTCAAGTCTAAGCAGAATTCAAACTCATCTGTTCAGAATTCAAGAATCTCTAAAATATGCTGCCACTTTTCCTTTCAAGACTTATTTCACACTTTACCTTACACATTCTCTGTGCCCCAGTCAAATAGGTCTACTACACCACAGATCCCCAAAAGCCCTATGTTCTACCCTTATGTCAATGCTCAAATCTACATCTGATAGACTGTCATTCTCTCTTTTGGCCTATCAAATACTTACCCATGTTTTCAAGTCCAAATCACATCTCACCTTCTCTTGGAAGTTTGCTATGATTTCCTCTTCCTCCATCGTCTCTACCCCATCCTCTGAGCTGGTGATCACTTTCCCCCCCCTCTCTTTTATAAAAGGATGTATAACACCATTTAATATTGTTTTATGTTGTCCTCAGTATTGGTATCTATCAATTGACCAGATCAAAGAGTCAGCAAATTGCATCTCCAAAACCCAAATCTGGTTTGCCATTTGGTTTGTGCCACCCAACTAAGACTGATTTTTACATTTTTAAATATAATAAAAATTCATTTGAAAATGAAAATAAACCCCATTCTCAGCTCATGGGCTATAAAAACTTAGGTGGCAGGATTATGGTTTGCCATCCTTTAGACTTGATCATAAACTTTTTGAGGTCAGAGACTGGATCTTCATTAATGTTTGTCTTCCCATAAGCCTATATAGAACTCCACATATTGTAGGTGTTCAATACAAATCTGTTCTATTGTACCATATATAGTTTTATTTTATGGTCTCTATTTTTGCTTTTGTTTCTTATCTTCTCTTATATGTTTGTTGAAGCTTTTTGCTTTTCAATACACATATTTACAAACAGTTCTCCTCCTCCACCTCCTAAGTCATCACTTATCCAGGCCATCCACATCCAGTCCCTTTAATCTTTCTACTGGAATCAATTTCTCCATCCCCCTAATCATTTTGATTGCTCTTTTCTGAACTTCTTCCAATTTGTCTCATAATGAGGTGCCTCAAACTAAATGCAATATTCTGATGTGATTTCACTAGGGTCATATAGATTTTCCTGCTAAATATCTCCACAGACCTGGGGTGACATGCTTTTTTTTTATTGTAACAACTGTATTCATGATGGGATATTTTTATATATGCAGTTGGAATGCTAGGAGTTTCTGCATTGGAAGAGTCTGTAGCAGACATTTAGCCCAATTTCTTGCCTATTAAGGAATCTAAGACACCCTTCCCAGGGGACCATCCACATGCTGCTTGAAAACCTCTAGTTACAGGGCACTGACTGACTACTAATGAGGCAGGCCACTGCAATGTCAAAGAACCTAATTGTGAGGAAGTTATTCCTTATGTTGAGCTTATATTTGCGTTCTTGAGACATTCACCCACTGATCACTCCAGCAATACAATGAGTATTTATTAGAAGACAATGTAGGCTTGGCCCTCCAGGAGATGTAAGGGATATAAGGATGCATGCAAGTTAGAACTTCCTCTCTAAAAACTTACAATCAAATGGGAAGAACTAGTACAAATATACTTATGATAGAGAGAGAGAAAGGCAAAGGAGAAATATAAGGTGGTATAGGGAGAAATGACATATTTTAGAGTTCTTCAATGGAGTAAATTGGGCCTTCAAGAAGTAGAAGGAATTGAGCAAATGGAGATGATCCAAGAGGAGTCAATTTCTAGCATGAGATTGGAGTGATCTTAATATGAGCAGTTTCTGAGAAAAGAGAGGGCAAGAAAATATCATGGAAAAACAACATACCAATTCAATTGGAATGTGGAGTAGGTGAAGAGGAGTAGCATATAATTAGGTTGGACAAGCATGGTAGAAACAACACTGTGAGGAGTCACTTGGTGGCACAGTGTATAGGGTACCCACCCTATAGTCAGCTGGATTTGAGATTAAATCTGACCTCAGATTCTTCCTAGTTGCATGATTCTGGAGAAGTCATTTGATTCTTAATTGCCTTAAAAATAAAACAAAAACCAGAAAACACCAATGAAAAAGATTGTGTAAGACCTTGAAAGGGAGAATTAAGAAATCATACTATGAAAAAAGAGAATATAAGAAATAAAAAATAAGACATTATGTTTATTTGATAGTTAAAGAGGAGCCATTGAAGGTTTTTTGAAGAGTTATACCAAGATTCCACAGGCAATCGAAGTCCTATTCTGTCTTTTGGAAGTGTGTGGAACAAGTCTAATACTTTTGTTTTTTTCTTACTGAGGCAGCCAGGTTGTGAATGCATAGAGCTCTGGACCTGGAGAGTCAGGAAGACCTGGAATGAAGACTGCTAACCTCAGACACTCACTATTTATCTATGTTATCCTGGGTAAATCACTTAATCTCTCCCTTCTTTAGTTTTCTCAACTGTTAAAAGCAAGGATATTAACTTCACTTAGGTCCCCAGATTGTTTTGAGATTAAAATGAGATAATATTTTAAAATTGCTTAGCACAGTGCTTGGAACAAGTTAGTAAGTATCTAAAAATGTTCTTTCTTCTTTCCCATGTTGTTTCCCTTCAGAAATCTTAGGATAGTACAGAAGTATTTTTCTTCTTTGGGATAAACATTTCTAGTGCCTTCAAAGGATCCTCATATAACTTGGTTTCAATTTTTCCTTATTCTGGTCGCTTTATATTTTATCAATGTTTCTTTTCAAAGGTGAAACCTGAGACTAAATACAAGAGTTAACATATTGATGGATAGATGGATAAACAGATAAGTTATATCACCAAGCATATTGTCTTGCATGTAGTTAAATGTTCAGTAAACACTGAATTAATGAATGTAGAATTAGCTGACAGTAGCATATAATGATTGATTATCACACCTTAAAATACTTTCCAGGGAAGTTAAACAAAATCAAATTCTTTTTCTTTTATTGACTTTGAAATTCATATTGAGAGATTAGACTAGTATAAAAAACAAATGAATCCCAGATCCCCAATAAAAATCCATAGGTCTTGTATTTATTTGTAAAGTCTGTCCATCTATCTGTCTATTTAGCTGCTTATCCATTATCTGTCACCTATCTTAAATAAAGGCGTAGGGAATGAACTTGTCAGTTAAATGGTATATGATCCTGATGCTGAAGACTCTCAACCAATTCAGGCTAGTACCTTCTCTACAAACTAGATTCTTAGAATGTTTCTCAGAGCATTGAATGGTTAACTTAAATGAGTTACCTAGGCTCACACAGCTGGTATATATATATATATATATATATATATATATATGAAGGAAAACTTGAACTCACAGCTTCCTGGCATCAAGGTCAGCTTTCTATCCACCTAACAATTATTTCTTGAATGGGATAAAGTTCCATAAAAATGTGGGTTATTATCATTGTTCTTATCATCATTATTGCCTATGTATATGTTCATTCAAAAAGATTCTTTTTCTGATTGCTTTCTACTGTGATTTCAGAGGAGTCTGGAATCACACCACACAAATATATACATGTATCATATGTGTGTGTGTGTGTGTGTGTATATATGTATATATATATATATATATATATATATATATATATATATAGAGAGAGAGAGAGAGAGAGAGAGAGAGAGAGGCAGATATGTATAAATGGTATTCAAAAAGTCTTAATGAAGTCTTAAGTTGTAATGGCTTAAAATTGCATGAAAATTTTTAGAACTCCCTGTATATGTACCCTCCCCACATACATGCAATTATAAATTTTATATATATATATATGTATATACATATATATGCAGATGAATGTATGTATTATATATATATTTATATATTATGACTATTGTTATTTAATGAGAAACATTTTGTTTAGTCATTGTCAGTCATGTATGACCCTTTATGTCCCCATTTTAGAATGTTTTTGGCAAAGATATTGGAGTAATTTGCCATTTCCTTCTTCAACTCATTTTATAGATGGGGAAATTGAGTCAAACAGGGCTAAATGACTTTCCCAGGAGCATACAGCTAGGAAATGTCTGAGTTCAGATTTCAACTCAGGAAGATGAATCTTTCTGGCTTCTTGTGTGGTGATCTAATCATTGCACTACTAGCTGCCCTTACCTTAAGAGAGAGCTAGGCTTAAATGCAAATCTCCCTAGAAAGGAACACAATGACTTTACATTAGGATATGAAGCTGAGAAGAGGCTCTGATAGGGTGAAGGCAGAGGGAAGAGAGAGCACCAGGTTAGGGAAAGGTTCATTCACACTGTAGGAGGGACTATTACAGAGGCAGGAAGATTGAGGAGAGAATAGAAACAGGGGGAGGCTGAACATCCCCACACTAAAATTTCTGGCCTTTATAATCACAATGCAAGTCATTCGCCTAACACCATTTGGGCGATCGTGCTCTCTTCCAAACACTATTCATGTACCCACCCTGACCCAGGAGACAAGGACCATGCTTTTAGCCTGAGTTCCTTGGCAACAGCATTTTATACACAGGCATTGAGATCCAGAGCCAAAGAAAACCTTTTTCTCTGCCTGAAAGGATTAACCAGATATCATAGCAATAGCCTTCCATTCACCCACCGGCGGATGGAAATAGGCTCCCTTTGTGTCAAACAGTTTAGATAGTATTTTGCCTTAACTTTTATGTTCATGCTGTTTGTAGTCCCAAAATAAGCCTTTGTAAGGAAATCGATAATAAACCATGCATGCCTAGCTCACATCAGTTTCCACAGGACATTAGGCTCTGTATTAAAGTAACTAGAAATTGGAAAGTTGCACTTGTAAGAGAGAAAACAGGCAGCTGAAACTGAAATCCTTTGTTCATGTGTGGTGGTAGGAAGATAATCGGGGAGCTTGGTCATGGAAAAAGCGCTGGGCTTGGGTCTGGGATATCTAGGTTCAAATTCTGATTTTTTTTTATTAGCGACTACCTATATACTTAAGATCACAGTAGTAGTAAGGATGGAAGAAAGATTTAAACCTAAATCTTGTGACTCCAAGTTCATCTCCCTCTTTTGATGGATTATACATAGTTGAAAGTAATAGTCAGTGACTCCTGGGTTAAAAACCCACCTCCATATGTTTGACCCTTGTATGGACTTAATCTCTCAAGGGTTCTAGGCAATCTTTTTTCACGAATAATGAGCAAGTAGTTGCAGTTCTACATTAGTAGAAAGACCTCTTGCTGAGAATGAAATCATAGGTCATCTAAAAAAAATTCACTCGTGGTTGTTTGCCTGTGGGATTTCAGGTATTATTTCAGGGGTTTAACTTATGTTTCCATGGCAAACATGAGGACAACCACGTGGAGCAATGGTGGAGTTTTTATTCCGCTGCTAGAGGTTGATTGACAATTGTGGTCAAGGAGAAATAGGCTGTGTTTGGTAGTTGATTTTTTTATCGCATAGAGAAAGGATGCACAATTTTAATCAGAGAAAGAACAAATAGGTTGGCAAGTATTAAGTATAGTCCAAATCAGAAGAGTTTGGAATGAGCATCAAATGGTAGGGGTGAGTGTGAGAATGAGAGGTGAGAAATGGCAAAGTTGAGAAAGAGGATGAACTAAGAAAACCCATGAATGAGCCTGAGTCAAAAAGGTCTTGCATGTGTGAGTACAAGGTCTGTCTGAAATGAAAACCCTGGTCATACTTCCTTCTGTATCTTAAAGGGACTCCTATCAGGAGCAGGGATCTGGACAGTGGAGTCAACAGAACTGGTGTCTTTATACACCATACTATATGACATTTATCTTCAAGTATTTGAAGAACTGGTCTATAGAAGAGGAATTAGATTTGTTTCTTCCTGGGCCCAGAGAATAGAACTAGAAGAATGGGTGGAAATTTCAAAAGAACTAGGTTTAGGTTGTTTTTAAGGACCAGCTGTTTACCAATCAGAGCTGTCTCCAAATTCAATGAGATCCCCATGTCCACAGGTCTTCCAGTAGAGGCCGTATGTCATCAGTCAAGTATATTGTAGAGAAGGTGGATTGTTTCTTAGGTTTGGGTTTGGTGGGGATACTTCAGGGATGTCTTTCAACTCTAAGGTTCTAGGATCTACTCAACTAATTTGTTTTACTTCAAATTCTTCTACAGTTATCTGGTGAAATGCTGTATACCTTGTATATGATCTACAATAGCAGTGGAAAGGACCTCAGAAACCATTTAGTTCAACTCCCTCACTTTATAGATGTGGAAATTGAAGGTCAAAGGCATAATATGACTTGGACAAGGTCATGCAGCATGGTGTCATGGAAAGGGCACTAGGTTTACAAAAAGAACCTTAAATTCCTTTTTGCTTCTTATTCTTTAATAAGCTGAACCTCTATGGGTGTTAGTTTCCTTCTCTGTAAAGTTGGGGGTAGGGTGGGTATAAACTGGATTATCTTGGTAGTCCTTTCTATTTCTAGTTCTATCATTCTATATAGCAAAACTGGAATTTGAACCCATGTTTTTGGTGCTCTTTCTTCCTTCTATGCCATGCTTGCATTTTAGCTGATCATGATCAGCCATGTTAGTTGGGTACATGGGCCACAATGGACTATTGATGTTCTTAGCTGAGTCTGGGAGTGAAGTGGTGATTGGGGTAGGGGTGAAAGAAATAGCACTGGGTTCTTGCTATAGAACATGACTATTTCCTTGTCCTTGAAGAAAGAATCTGAAAAATACATTTAATGAGTTCTTGGCACATTTTGTTTTCAGAATTTTGTCAGATAATGATTTTGCAGGTGCCCTGACTGACCTCTTCTGGTGGTGTGATTATCCATTTTAATCATAGCAAAGAGGGTAAATCAAAATTTCAGCTGAAAAAATGAAATACAGATCTTTTCTGTTTATCAGTGAATAGTAATAATAATAGCACATTTATATATCATTTTAAAAGCTTGCAAAATAAATTCCTTATGATAATCCTGTGCAGTAGAGAATAAAACCAATTGCTTTCCCTTTCTACAGATGAAAAAACTGAGGTCCAGAGAGGGACAGAAACCTGCCCTGATGGTGAAACTTAAAGTTAGAACAAAAGGAGGACAGGGAAAAATTAAAGAAATAAGCAGAATTTTAAGCCCAAGTAGTGAACCATAGTCAGATGTCAGAGGTCTTGGCAAGGGAAGACTGCTAATTGGAGACTCCAAATGGTTCAAGAGTCTAAGATCATTCTCAATGACAATTGTCTATATTTTTAACTGTGTAGTATGAAGGCAACAACCCTGAAATTTGGAGTCAGATAATCTAGGTTTGAATCATATTTCTTATACCTACATCTGTGTTACTTTGGATGAATCACTTACCCTCTCTGCACCTTTTTCCCTTTTCAATTATAAAACAAAGGGATATAATACATAATTTCTATTTTCTCTTTCATTTCTAAATCCATGGTATCATGATCTGCAGTCACAAAATCTGGGTTCAGTTTCTGCCTCCAATCATTTACTGTGTGAATCTTAATCTTTCTGAACTTCATTTCCCTCATTTGTAAAATATGTTAAAAAAAAACAAAAAGTGTCTTATATAGTCATTGTGAAGAATGTGTTTTGTAAAGTATAAAATCCTAGAGAAATGAGTCATGATTATGATTGTCATTAAGTTATTGACTTCCTATGCTGACACAGAATGTACTACTAGCACCTCTCTGAATTTCACATTCCATTTTTCATACTTACACATCCATAAGTCAGGCTTCTTGCAAGAAATAAATTCTCTCCTCTTATTCCTTTTCTCTTCTCTTGGTTCCTCTCCCTTTCCTTCCCTCCCTTATTCCCTGTCCTATCCCCCCTGTCATCTCCCTTCAAGGCTGCTCAGTTTAGATGCCACATCTTCCATGAAATCTCTATCCCATTTCAAATTATGCTATAATATATGTATATTACATATACATATAATATATGTATATATATATATATAATATAATATATGTATATGTATATGTATATATATATATATATAGATATATATAGATAGATAGATAGATAGATAGATAGTTTGCCTGTGTCCATACCTAGTAGAATATAAATTCCTTGAATAATCCTCTTTACAGAAGCAGCTTTCCTTTTTTGAGTCATTTCTCCTATGGGGCATCCAATTCCAATGAAGGTATATTATGCCATGGGAATTAGAAGGGAGATCATCACATAGGATGACTTTTCTCCCATACCCAATTGCTGTCATATCGCCATCTGAAGAGTGATGTCCAAATACTTAAGAGCACTAAAGAAGTCTGTTCCCTTCATTTACCAAGTCTAACACTTCTTTTCTGCCTTTATTTATAGTCCTTTGATGGCCTGTTTCTCCCTAATAATAGGAAACAGATGTGATTTCAGAAGCTATTTCAGACAGGCTTATTGTTTATTTTTTCCCCACTGAATCCCAAGAACCTAGCATAGTGCCTTGAACTTAATGAGTAGGGAATATTTGTTGAAGTTATGTATCTGCTCTCATGCCTTTTGAACCCATGGTCACCTTGACTCTTGCTTATTTTGTGTTCTCTCCAACATGGACCTAGCACCTTGACCGTTCCATTTAACCTATTGTTACTTATAACCTTCTGCAATAACAGAATAATTCTGACCTTAATGGTGATCATTACTGGTACATGTCATCTCTCCTTTCCAGTTCCTTTTACCCTTTTCAATGCCCTTATAGAATCATTGAATTTGAGCCTTAGAGGAAATTGAACTAAATGATCTCATTTTACAGATGAAGAAACAGAGAACCACAGAGAAGAAGTTGGACAATTAGAAAGTACCTGAATTGGGGCCTGACCTCAGGTTTTCTGACACTAAGTCAGGGTCTATTTCTGAAATATTATGATTATTCTTTTTAGCTTGACTCATAAAACAGATTCAATGCTTTCATGCTTCTCTGGATCCTATAGTGGAAGAATGAAAATCAAGCAGAGAAAGGAGGATATTTTATCAGGATATCTTCTTTTCTTTTCCAAAGGTTCATCTCTTTTTTTTTACATTTATTCATATGCATGTGCATATTTTTAAGTTACAAAATTTTCTTCCACCCTCCCTTTCCACTCCCCTACCCTCAGTAGCAAACAGGTTAATATTGTACATACATATTTTTGATAAACATGTTTACAGATCAGTCATTTTCAGTATGAGGAATTAGGATTAAGGGAAAGAGACACTTAAGAGATAATTTTTATAAAGTGTTCATCAGATTCTGAAGGGCTGGATTTTTGTTTTTGTTTTTGTTTTGTTTTATTTCTTTCCCCTCTGGATGGAGATAGCATTGTCCATAGTCAGTTGAATATGATGGTCCTAGCTCTCTGAACTGCTGAGAGTAGCTGCTACCATCAAAGTTGATCATCTCACAGTATTGTTCTATCAACCTTGATGGAAGCAGTGTACATTCTATTGGTTCCTCTCCCTTTATTCAGCATCAGATCCTGTAAGTCAAACCCATTTATGGTTTCTTATAGAATAATAATATTCCACAGTATTCATGTACCTTAGCTTGTTTAACCATTCCTCAATTAACGGGCATCCCTTTAATTTCCAATTTTTAGCCACTACAAAAAGAGTGGCTATGAATATTTTGGAAATGTTCAACTTATCCCATTTTTATGTTTTCTTCTGGATATAGTCCTAGAATTGGAATTGTTGGGTCAAAGGGAATGAACATTTTTATTGGTCTTTGGGCATAGTTACATATTGCACTCCAGAATGGTTGAATTTTTTCACAAATCCACCAGAAATGCATCAATGTCCCAAAATTCCCACAACCTCTCCAATTGATCATTTTCCCCTTTTCTCATCTTACCTAATCTGAGAGGTGTGAGGTGATAACCTCATAGTTGTTTTAATTTGCATTTCTCTAATCAATAATGATTTGGAGCATTTTTCATATGATTATATTCAGTTTTAATTTTTTCATTTGAAAACTGTCTATTCATATCCTTTGACTATGTATCATTTGGGGAATGACTATAAATCTGATGCAATTCTCTCTATATTTTAGAAGTGAGATCTTTATCAGAATTCCTAGTTGTGAAGATTGTTTCCTAGCTTTCTGCTTTCCTTCTGATTTTGGCAGCATTGATTTTATTAGTGCAAAACCTTTTTTAATTTAAAATAGTCAAATTCATTCATTTTGCAGTTTATAGTTTATGCTATTTCTTCTTTTGTCATAAATTTATCTACTTTCCATAGATCTGATAGGTGAGTATTTCTTGGTCTATTAATTTATCTATGGTGTTGCCCTTTATATTTAAATCCTGTACCCATGTTGACTTTATTTTGGCATAGGGTGTGAGATGTGAATCTATGCCTAATGTTTGCCATACTATTTTTCAGTTTTCCCAGCAATTTTTGTCAGATTGTGAATTCTTATCGCAGAAACTGATGTTTCTTAGGTTTGTCAAGCAATAGATTGCTGTAGTAATTTACTGAAGTTTCTTTTGAATCTATCCTAATCCATAGAGCCATTACTCTATTTCTTAACCAGTACCAGGCAGTTTTGATGATTGCTGCTCTATAGTATAGTTTAAGATCTGGTAAAGCTAGTCTACCTTCCTTTAACATTTATTTTTTTATCAATTTCCTTGCTATCCCTGACCATTTGTTGCTCCACATAAATTTTTTTATTTTTTCTAGTTCAGTAAAATAGTTATTTGGTAATTTGATTGACATGGCATTGAATAAATATTTTAATTTGGGTAGAATTGTCATTTTTATTATATTAGCTTTATCTAACATGAGCAATTGACATTTTTCAAATTATTTAGATCTGATTTTATTTGAGTGCTTAATAATTGTGTTCATACAGTTTATGGTTTGTCTTGGGAGGTAGATTCCCAACTATTTTCTGTTGTCTATAGTTACTTTATTTTTTTATTTTTAAATTTTTTTTATTTATTTAAGGCTATGGAGTTGTGACTTGTCCAAGGTTACACAGATAATTATTAAGTGTCTGAGGTCAGATTTGAACTCAGATCCTCTTGACTCTAGGACTGGTACTCTAGCCACTGTGCCACCTAACTGCCCCTATAGTTACCTTAAATAGAATTTCTCTATCTCTTGCTCTTGGGCTTTATTGTTTATATATAGAAATGCTGATGATTTTTTATACAGTTTAAAGATTATCTTTCATTCACTTTTTCATTGGATGCCTACTAATATCAAATCTTTTACTAACACCAAGGAATTATGAGGAAGACAGGATAAGACAGAGTCATTGTCTTCAGAGGTTTTACAGTCATTATTAAAATGAGATTTACACATAACAAGTAATTGGAGGATACTGCAAACTATTATATAATCATCAGCTTAATTTTATATCCTGATACTTTGCTGAACTTGTTGATTGTTTCAAGGAGCTTTAAAGATGTTTTTCTTGGGTTCTCTAAGTATACCATCATACCATATTAGAAATAGCTTCTGCCTCTGCAGTTTCTCCCTCTGATTCACTGATCTCTTTCAGGACCTCCATTTGAAGAGCCAAACTCAGGCCATACTTTTCTTCTTCTTTGTTATTCTTTCTTTTCTTTTTCTTTTTCTTTTTCTTCTTTCTTATTCTCCTTTTTTATTTTTCTTCACTAAAAAAACTAAACTGAATTTCAGTTGATAGTATTTTATTTTTTCCCAATTACTTGTAGAGATAGTTTTCAAAATTAATTTTTATCAGATTTGAGTTTCAAATTTTTCTCCTTCTTTCCCTTCCCTCTCCCCTCCCCAGTGAGCAAGTAATCTGATCTAGGTTATACATGTACAATTATGTTAAACATATTTCTATAATAGTCATGTTGTAAAAGGAAAAAACATAAGAAAGAAAAATAAAAAAAATTAAATAGTGACACTAATATGCTTTGGTCTGCATTCAGCCTTAATAGTTCTTTCTTTGTAGATAGCATTTTCCATTCCAATTCTTTTAGAATTATCTTGAATCATAGTTTTGCTGAGAAGAGCTAAATCTGTCAGAGTGGCTCATCATATAATGTTGCTGTTAATATGGTCAATGTTCTCCTTATTCTGCTCACTTGGCATCCGTTCTCAGGTTTTCTGAAATATATACAGGTTACCCTACTGACCCTGTAGACTGACTCTACCATACTCCTCTCTCCCACCCCCTCTACTTTTCTGTGTTCATTTTTGTATTTTCTCCTTTCATTAGAATCCCTGCCCACAAAGTAAGGGAAAAACACCCAAAACTTGATTTTTATATTTTTATATATTTTCATATATTTTTAAAATATGGAAAACACTTTCAATACCATGGACTCTAAACCTGTTCATTTTACATTTGGGGAAACTGTGACCAAGAAAGTGTCCATTCAGATATTTATTGTTAGGACAAAAGCTAGACCTCATTCTGCTGATTTATAATTCGAGGATCATAATAGCTCACATTTCTGTAGCACTTCAGTCTTATAAAGATGCTTTTCTCTTCATGGTCTGGTGAGGTAGGCAATATAGACATAATTTTGCCCATTTTAATAGCTGAGAAAACTGAAGCTTGTAGGAAGCAACAGACTTGTTCAGAACTGAAGTCAATAATTACTGGAGTAGGGATATGAGTTCAGATCTCCAGAATTAAAGTCTGATCTTTTTTTTTCCACTCTAACCATGATTTTCTTCTCTTGTTGCCTTGGACTCAGACTAACAAGACCCAGCTGGGATAAAGGTCCAGTCATAAAGGCTACAGATGATGAAGACTGTAAAGAGTTGATTGTTGTTGCAGTGAATTTGGGGGTAGGTGTGGGAAACTAGGCAGATTTTGGCCAGTACTGCTGGAAAATTAGCCTTTTTATCAATTGCCCATTCTTGGGCAGAGAGAACAAGTCCATATCCAGAGAATTGAATGTGGTCATAATTAAATTCATTCTATCTTCATTTGTTTGGGAAGAATTGTTCATTAGCATTTTCTTCAAGGAGAAAATCTTTTATTAATAAGAAGAAATGGGTTACTTCTGCTTGACAACGATTTTGACCACTGAGGTGGAAAGAGAAAATGGTAATCTCTGAAGCCTTTCCCATTTTGGGGGGGGGCAGGGCAAGCATCAATGAGTGTGTATGCTGAAGCTGATCTCACAGGCTCTCTTACTGTGTTGAAAGTTTCCATTCCATGGCCTTATATCTCAGGAAGAAAAAAAAAATAAATATAAAATTTGTGCAACTGTTGTTTGTATTCTTTAACATACTAAGAAAAATGCTTTCCTATAATACTTTGTTTAATTCAAGCCTATTGGCAGGAACATGCTATGCATCTCTGTCAATACAGGGGCAAAAGATTGGGGTGAATTTAATGGGGTCCCTGGATCTGGTCATATTTCCACTTCTCTAGGACCTTCGTAATTCTTTTCTATGTCTGAGATTTCATGACCTTAGTTAGGAAGAAAGCACTTAATGCACAGTCTGTCTGAAATAACTTCTGAAATCACATCTGTTTCCTATTATTAGGGACAAACAGGCCACCAAAGGACTGTAAATAAAGGTAGAAGGGGAGTCTTAGTACTGGCAAATGGAGTGAACAGGCTTTCTTTAGTGTTCTTAAGTGTTTAGACACAATTCTTTAGATTGGGATAGGGCAACAATTGGGTCTGGGAGGGAAGCTATTGTATGTGATGATCCTCCTTCTAATTCCCATGGAATAACTTGCATTCATTGGAACTGGAATCTCACAGAAGGTATGACTCAAGAAGGGAAAACTACTTCTATAATGAGGGTCATTAAAGCCAAATGTATTGGGGTTTGAATTTGTTTTCTAGTTTAATAAAGTTATCCAGTTTAAAGATTATCTTTCATTCACTTTTTCAATGGATGCCTACTAATACCAAATCCTTTACTAACACCAAGGAATTATGTAGAAGACAGGATAAGACAGAGTCATTGCCTTCTGAGGTTTTACAGTCATTATTAAAATGAAATTTACATACAACAAATAATTTGAGGGTACTACAAACTATTATATAATCAATTGTGGATATTTGGATTCAGTAGGGAAAAAAAAACTGGAATTAGAGTGAAAGAACTCAGGTTTGAATCCGTGTTCTGCTATTTGCTACCTGTCAGATCTTTGGCAAGTTATTTCACCTTCATGGGTCTCAATTTACTCATCTGTAAAATGAAGGAGTTAGATTAAATGATAATATTGCTTCCAGGGTTAAGTTCCTATGACCTTAAGAGATATAAAACATCACTTCTATTCTTAAAGAGCTCACAGGGTAGCTAGGTGGCTCAGCAGATAGAGCACTTGCCTTGGAGTCAGGAGGATGAGAGCTCGGAGTAAGGAGGATGAGAGCTCGGAGTCAGGAGGATAAGAGCTCGAATTCAGCCTCAGATGCTTATCATTTACCAGCTGTGTGACCTTGGGCAAATTACTTAGCCCTGATTGCCTCACTTCCAGGGCAGTCACCTTGATTCATATCTGGACACCAGACCCAGAAGGCTCTGGAGGAGAAAGTGAGGCTGGTGGGTGACTTAGCACAGCAACTCCTCACTCAAATCAAATTCATGTGTTTGTCATGGCATCACCTCTCTGATGTTGTGGTCTTCTTCGAAAATTAAGGACAAACATTATTATAAAGAGCTCATCAAACTAGGCAAGCAGATATCATAAAAGCACTGTGAAATAAACTCCTCAGATGAACACGGTGTGGGCTAAAGTTGATGACCTATTGGTTATTTCATTCTACTTCTAAATCTACAATTGTGTGATAACAAAGTAGTTTTAGTATTATTATTTTCATTTTATAAACCAGGACACTCACACTCCAAGAGGAGAAGGCCTGTGTTATTTCGCTTAAAGTGCCACAGCAAGTAAATGATAGAACTGAGCCTTGAATACAGTTCCTTGATTCCACTTCCAGTGCTCTGTCTGATATATCAGTTAAGTATTTGACTTGAGACACTGAATACAAATGCAAAGAATATGATAGATTAATGGATTCTCAGAGTTGGAAGGGACCCAAAAGTTCATTTTGTTCCTATTCCTCCTTTTTGACAAAGGAGGAAAGTGATAACTAAAGTGGTAACTATCATGACTGTCAACGAGGAGTTAGTGGCAGAACCAGGACTGGAAACCAGATTTCCCATTCACTTCTTTCATTATAATAAATGTAAAACTACTGGTATCAGAAGAACAATGATTTGCCTTTATATCTGAATCTAATGTTTAATATGTAGCAGCTGTGATAGGACAGGCACCATTATTCATTCATTCAACAAACATTCATTAGATACTTACCATGTAAAGGATTTACTACTAGGCACTGGGGAAGAGGCATAGTTTAGATATGAGACAGTCCCTGCCTTCAAGATGCTTACAATCTAGTAGGGGATAAGACACTAGAACAGATAACTATGATACACACTATTACTTAAATGTTTGAAAGTGTTTGAATGTTTGAAAGGAACAACAGAAAATGCTGTGTGAGGTGAGAAGAAAAACAAAGAACAAAAAGAAGGAAGAAGCAGCAGCAGAAGTAGAAGAAGCAGAAGTATATTTTAGCTAAAAAATAAAGATTTCCCCTTAACAGAGTCCCTGACCTTTGGAAGCTCATGGTCTAATACCCTTCTCTGTCTAGTGTTATAAATGACCATTTTTTAAAGCCACAGAGACTTCTTGTTCTAGTGAGAAATCCTGAGTGATCATTTGGAATTTCTTTCCAAAGATGATTCCCTGGGGTGATAAGAGAGGATTTCCCACATTTCTTACCTGCTCTCAAAAGACAGGTGCTAGTGAATTTTCTGCTTTTATTTAGCAGCTCATGCTGGGAAACTAGGTCCACTTTTTACTCAGCTTTCCTTGTGTTTGAAAACTTCTCTTCCTTATTTGGTCACTTCTCTGAAAATGGTTATAATTTTCAGAAAAAATGATGTCAAATTCTTCATGTAATCCAAGTGATTAAAAAAAACACCCCAGTAGGCTTTTGGTTGGGTACGTGACATTTTTGAGAACTTAGAAGCATATCTGGGTCTTAAGTTAGTACTGGAGCTAGAAGTAGGAATTTATTTCTATTTCTAAAACTTATTATTCTATATCTAATCCAATACATTCTATAACATTATACTCCCTCCAGGTTCAGGTTAGAGATACAAAGTTCACTTAATATAACTATAATTAATTGATTGAATTACAAGATACAGTCTAGATAGCATAGTAGAAAGAGACAGTGGATTTGAAACCAGGAACACCAGATTTCAAGTCTTGCTTCTGACATACAGTGGCTGCAAAATCCTGGGCAAGTCACTTCACTCTAGTTTAATGGTGTCAAACTCCAGCTTGTAGATTGACTTAGAAAACCACAAATTAACATTATCTTTGCTTACACACAAATTAACATTATTGTATTCTTGTATATTTTATTAAACGTTTCCTAATAACATTTTAATCTATTTTGGGTCTTACTTGGGAATTTCATAGGCTCATCTTCTATTCTAGATAATTCTATAAAATTATAGGTTGTAGAGAAATTCATGATATGAATTGCTAAAGGGATTCACTAGGCTATTAAAATAAGTCTTGCTCTCCATTGCTATTATGATTAATCTGTTTTTGTCTTTAAGCAGAATCACCTGGGTTGACTTTTAATACTCTAGGTATAAAAGACATATTTTATGTATTTGTGCATCTTTAGTTTTCAATTATCTTGGAATTTTCATTGATGTCCTTCATCTACTTGGGCTTCTCTAAATAAATAGGTCAAAATCCTATGAATCATTGTTAAAAAAAAACCTTCAAGAAATCTCTGAGATGATCTGAGGCTTGACACAATGAATGTGATATTCTCAAACAGAAACTTCTGGAGGATTTCACCATTTACAGGAATTCTTCTTCATCCTGGACTCCTCATTGGATCTCTTCTCTCATACAGGTTTGAATATTCTAATTTTAGCCTTTGATTGATATAAATTATCATATGGCCCCTTAATGGTTATTTCTGTTATATCATCTAAGGAATTTTGGACAGTCTTTATGTATGAATGACTAAACTTTTGGGAAATGAGAGATGAGACCCAAAGTCATAGATGGGTTGCCACATGCATCACTGAAGGAACTTTCAAATTGATAAGTATACATTCAATTGAATATTGAATAATTATCTTGGATGGTTTGTTCAACAGAGAAATGCCTTTTTGTTATTATGTAGACAAGGGAGAAATGACTATTATGTAATATTGTAATAATTTTTAAGCTTAGTAAATCCTTTAAAATTCATGATAAATTATTTAACAAAATATCCTGTCATAAACAGATCTAGTACTAAAATAAGTATTGTACCTTTCAAAGTAGCACCCTTGGGAGCTAAATTTTTTCCCCTTTGGATCATAGTATTATAGTTGGAAGGAAATTTAGGGCTTGTATGGTCCAATTTTGTCAGAGTTATTGTAAACCCATATTCTTTTCTAGGTAACTCTATAAGATTACAGATTGTAGAGAAAGTGCTGCTTTGAATTGTTAAAGGGAATTCATAGGCCAATGAAATAACAGGGATTTGATAGGATTTCTCTTTGGACATGACCTTCAGCATTTTACAGAACATTAATACTGACAATTCATATTCTATAGAAGCTTAAAGTTCAAAAAAACACTTTCTTGTGACAAACCTATGAGACAACTTCACAAGCATTATTATCAGTATTCCTTTTTACATCTGAGGATACTGAGGCTTAGAAAGATGAATTACTTGTTTATGCTCAAAGAGTTAATAAGTATTTGAGGCAGGATTTCAACCCAAGTTTTATCTTCAAGTCCAATAGCCTGCTAAACATAAATATATGTATTTATACCCATACCCATACATATATACATACACACACACACACACACACACACACACACACACACACACACATATATATATAAATAAATATCTATCTATATCTATCTATCTTTTTCATAACTTCTGTGTTAACAAAATTTCTTTCTTCGAAGCTAGATTTAATTGATGTCATTCATAGTCAAATCTGGTGAATCAAGTTCATGAAGAATAGAGCTATGATACCCGAATATGGTTGGATGTTAAAACAAAGGGATCAATTTTTTTTCCTGTTATGGAACTTTGAAGGTCATTCCCAAAGAGGTGTTCTACCACTCTTCAAGTACTAGGAAAATTTTTGAAATTTGTTTCTATCTTTCTAAAAGAATTTCTTGGAATGTCACAATATTCACAAGTATCTAAAGTTCTTATATTTCTGCTAAAATACTCAAGCTCATTATTTCAGTGGACATTTAAGTAGCAATAATAACTGATGTCTATATAAGATATCATAGCAAATCACAGTAATTAGATCACAGGATTTATAACTGTAAGAGACCTGTTAAGTCCAGTCTCTTTATTTTACAGATGAGTAAAATGAGGCCACGATGATTAAGTAACTTGTCCAAAGTTCCATACATAGTAAGTGTTAGAACTAAGACTTAAATTTCTAAATCCAATTATGTTTTTATTACACAGAGCTATTTTAGAACGAAATTCATTTTGATTATAAAAATCATGAATGACTTCAACGACAATATGTTTCTTGACTGTGATCTAAGATTATAAACCTTGAACTGGAAGGGACCTCAGAGGACTTCTAATCTAATCCTTATTTCATAATAAAAGCTTTGAGGCCAGAGAGATTAAGTTACAGCATTGCTTGACCAAGATTTCCTGATTCAAATAGCTACTGGTGAACCAGGTTGAAAAATGACATTATCTTATGAAGCTGAATTTGTTTTTGAAGAGGAATATATTTTATTTTTCACCAGTTACATGTAAAAACAATTTTTTACATTCATTTTAAAAACTGAGTTCTGAATTATCTTTGTTCCTCCACCCCACCATCCCCATTGAGAAGGTGAGCAATTAGAAATAGGTAATACTTGTATAGTCTTACAAAACATATTTCCAGTTTGTAAAAGAAAATATAGACCAACCCCCCCCCCCCAAAAACATAGTTGAGTTGTTTTTGAGGTGTGCTTCTTCTCTTGAACCATAACCTCTGGACAAAAATAAAATTTTAACCTCTTTTCATAACATCACAAATTTGGAATGGGAAAGTACTTTAAGTCTCCTTATTTAACTCTTTCCCTTTAGTGATGAGGAAACTGAAATCCAGAGAGGTTTGCATACAGACCACAACAACAGAATTGTTCCTAGGGAATCTAAGGAAAATGCAATTCTGACTCTCAAGAAAGATGTTCCTTTTTTCTACTGGAGCACCTTTTCTTCAATGTGTTTAATTTTCTATATTTTCCATATTAGGTCTAGGAAGGAACAAATGGCTCCAGGATCCCAAATAGAAAAAAGGATCCACATAAAGAGCAGCTGATGATGATGGTGGTGGTGGTGGTGGTGGAGGGATTATGGGACTTGCTTTGATACTGCCATTGTTTCTAGATTAGGTATAATGAAGACAAATCCAGTAGAAGTAGCTCGAAGTCAATAACAGGAGGAAAGGGGGTAGGGCTAGAAGCTGTTTAAGAGCAGTCTCCAACAATATGCTTTAAAGAAATGAAAACTCAGCCTGGAGAAAACTATTGAATACCATTAAAGTAGCAATAAGACAAATGTTCACTTCATGCAAAATATTTCCCATTGTGGAATGTGAATGTTTTCAGGAACTTCCCAGGGGCCGCTATCAGGAGGTTAGTTAGTGTCAGAAAAACAGGATTTACTTTTATTTGTAAAATATCCCATTTTTGCTCCATTGTAGAATATTAGAAGCTGGAAGGCACCTGAGCAGTAGAATGTTAGCATGTAGGATGTGAAAGCTAGAGGAGACCTCTTTGAAGAAACTTTTCAAATCTTTCATTTTACACATGAGAAATAGATTTCAAAACATTCTGAAATGTTCAATAGGAAACAGTTTGGGTTGGGGAGAAGCTAAATCACAAAAGCTTCAGAAGTGGAAGGGTTTTCATCAAGTATGGTATTAATTGTCCAATGCAAATTAACTTTCATGCTAATCTCAAAGGAGAAAGGAGTTGAGTTACACATAGCTGCTAAAACAACTCCAGTTTGAAGGGAAAAAAGAATATCAAAAGAGATCCATACTGTAACCAATTAGTTGACCTGACCTAGTATTTCATTGTTTTAGTGGGCAATGATGCTTACATGATACAGAGGGTAAAATTCACCCAGCAGGATAGACTTAGGAACTGTGGTTAGATGTCCACCAGGAATGGTTAGATATAGGACTAATTAAGGTTCTGACTATAATGATTATAGTAAATAGCTCATTATAGACTTTAGGTATACCTGAAATAAAAGAAATGGCAAAGTTTCAGATGGTTGCTGCTCACAAGCTGTGAAGAAGCTTTACTATGATTAGCAGAGAAGACTTAATTCCCTAAGAGAAAGTTCAGAGGAAGTTTTAATCTTTGGAAGAACCCTAGAGGATGACTATATCAAGTAGTAACTGATAACAGTTTAATCTAGTGAGAAGATATATATATATATATATATATATATATATATATATACACATATAGGCATTTGTATTTCTTTAAATCTTGTCTTATAGTGAATCTCTTTTCTTATCCAACTTTGAAAACTATTGCTGTCACTTCAGGAGTGTGTTTCATATGTGTGTGTGTTTTTATATATATATATATATATATATATATATATATATATATATATATATATATATATATATAACCTGGTTTTATATATATATATGTATATAAATATAAATATATATACATATATTAGCATTTGTATTTCTTTAAATCTTGTCCTATAGTGAATCTTTTCCCTTATCCAACTTTGAAAACTATTTCTGTCACTTCAGGAGCTTGGTTATACTGTAGCCACTGCCTTATTGTATATGCATATGATCTGTCCAGTAGGTATAGAGTTGGACTAGTTCAGGACTGAGGGAAAGTTTTAAGGGAGGGGGGACAGAGTAGTGTCCCTATCTTCATATTTACTAGCTTATTTATTTTCCCCACCCTGCTCTTCCCAGAGACGATTTACCTATAACTTAGATTATTATTCACAACTCCAGGGTTTCACCCAAGAGGGGAGCAGGAAAAAAAAGATACTCAACATGAATCAGGTATGGAAAAGGTAATTTATTCCCACTGACAGAAAAGAAATGGTAAACATAGATCTCTCATAAACATGTATTAACAGAATGAATTAAACAAGATTCAATAAGTGAACTCCTAACTATTGCTTCAATTTGCTGGGAGGCTTATCAGAAATAAAATAATTTGTAGCACTGCTAATTAGGCATTTTAGATTTCACTTAAGTCTGGTACTATTTATACAATAGTATAAAGTGTCCAGTCTTGGGACAATCCTTTTCTTATTAATGATGATGATTCTTTCCAAAAACTCTGGTGTAATGCCTCCTATTTTTCTCTCTCTCCCTATCCCAACTTCCATTCATTTTCTGTCTTTAACATGGCTTCTAGGTATCATGAACTCACAAAGTTACCTCTAATTCTGGACATGTTCTACCAGTGATAATTGTTACTCTAAAATAAGGAAAGGGCAAACATAAGGTACTTACTTGTGACCTTCTGCATTAGCTTCCATTTGGGAAAAGTATCTATAATAGCTTTATTCTTTACTGGAGTCACATGGTGCTTCCCAGGGAAGCTGAAGTTAAGAGAAACCTAAGGAAAAAGGCTTTTTTCTTTTCAATTATTGCAGCACCTTGCCTCTCTGGCATTGTTATGGGTTGGGGCAGGGGTTAAACAAGTGATCACTCAGGGTTTAACATTCCAAAACAATCATTAATTCCTATCAGCAATTGGTCACTACATAGTTGGAAGTAACCTGAGAATTGGTCATTTCCAACATACCAAATATAATGAGTAAAATGTGTGATTTGTCAGAATCAGACAGGGTGTATTTTTGTTTATCAAGTGCAGAGTGAGGTGGCCTCGGATATACCTATGTAATTTAAATTGTATATGTGTTTATTTTTTATGGGAGGCAATTTGTTAAGGAATATTTAAAGTGGTATCTTGGTCTTATGTCCCAGGTGTGACCTTGATCCCATTTCTACATGGAGGATTACCTGGCCATGTCATTCAATATGGTGCTCATGTGTCTTTCCTTTGACTCTGAGTTGTCTCACACAATACAACCTAGAATCTCACTGGTAAGTCTGGAGGTTTTCCACAATGAGAAAGCACAGTCACATCTACAGCCATGCTTTTGCTGTTGTTCAGTCATTTCAATCATTTCTGGCTCTTTAGGATCCCATATGGAGTTGTCTTGATACAGATACATGGCTACTGAGTGTCTGAGGCTGACTTTAAACTTAGGGAGAGGAGTCTGCCTGACTCCTGGCTTAGCACTTTAACCATCTAGCTGTCCATAGGCAATACTGCTACTTCCTAAATTAGTTTTTAGGATCCTAGGGTAGAGAAGGAGGCTGATGCATGTTTGTTTCTCACCAGTATAACTGCAGAGGTTCCCCCATTCACTCAATATGTTTCTCTATCTAAAATTAGACATTATGTCACCATTGACTTTATTTTATTTTAATTTTTTTGTTTTTGCAAGGCAATGGAGTTAAGTGACTTGCTCAAGATCACACAGCTAGGTAATTATTAAGTGGATTTGAACTTGGATTTGAACTCAAGTTCTCCTGACTCCAAGGCTGGTGCTCTGTCCAATGCACCACCTAACTTCTCACTAATGACCCTTTTTTTTGAGGTACTTTATTTCTTTTTATTTTAAATTTATTTATTTTTTTTCATCCATATCTACATGTATATTTTTAAGTTACAAAAACTACTTCCACCCTCCCTTCCCACCCTCCTCCCCTTAGTGGCAAACAGTCAAGTTAGTGTTGTACAAACATATTTTGATAAATGTGTTTACAAATTAATAATTTTTGGTCTGAGTAAGATTAAGGGAAAGAGATACATAAGAGATAATTTTATGAAGTGTTCATCAGATTTGGAAGGGTTTTTTTTTGTTTTGTTTTTCTTCCCCTGGATGGGGATAATATAGTCCACAGACAGTCAAATACAGTTGTCCTAGCTTTCTGGACTGCTGTGAGGAGCTGCTTCCCTCAAGGTTGTTCATCTCACAATGTTGATATGTACATTGTTCTTTTGGTTCTCCTTCGTCCACTCAGTATCAGATCCCGTAAGTCATTCCATGATTTTCTAGAGTTCAGCCATTTATGGTTTTCATATAGAACAATAGTATTCCATAGTTTTCATGCACCATAATTTGCTTAGCCATTCCCCAATTGCTGGGCATTCCCTCAATTTCCAATTCTTTGTGACCTCAAAAAGAGTTGCTATGAATATTTTGGAAATATAGGACTTTTCCCATTTTTTACAATTTCTTCTGGATATAGAACTAGAATTAGAATTGCTTGGTTGAAAGGTATGAACAGTTTTATTGCTCTTTGGGCATACTTTCATATTGCTCTCCAGAAAGGTTGCAGCCATTCACAACTCAACCAGCAATGCATCAATGTCCCAATCCTCTCACAATCTCTCCAACATTGATAATTTTTCCTTTTTCTCATCTTGGTCAATCTAATAGGTGTGAGATGATACCTCATTGTTGTTTTAATTTGCATTTCTCTAATAAATAATGATTTGGAGCATTGAATTTCTTCATTTGAAAACAGTCTGTTTATATCATTTGACTATCAATTGGTGAATGACTTGTGGCATTTTAAATTTGATGCAATTCTCTATATATTTTAGAAATGAGACCTTTATCAGAATTCCTGGTTGTGCAGATCATTTCCCAACTTTCTGCTTTCCTTCTAATTGTGGCAACATTGATTTTATTGTAAAACCTTTTTTAATTTAATATAGTCAAAATCATTCATTTTGCAGTTTATAAAGTGTTTTAATTCTTGTTTTGTCATAAATTTCTCCCCTTTACATAGATCTGACAGATAGAGAGTATTTCTTGGTCTATTAATTTATCTATGGTATCACACCTTATGTAGAAATCTTGTACCAATTTTGACTATATTTTGGTATGGGGGGGATATATGTATCTATGCCTAGTTTTGCCATACTATTTTCCAGTTTTCTCAACAATTTTTGTCAAATACTGAGTCCTTATCCCAGAAACTGATGTCTTTGGGTTTGTCAAATAGTAGAATGCTGTAATCATTTACTGTGACTTCCTTTGAACCTATCCTAATCCACTGATCCATTACTCTATCTCTTAACTAGTGCCAGGCAGTTTTGATGACTGCAGCTTTATAGTATACTTTCAGATTTGGTAGAACTAGTCTACCTTCTTTTACCTTTTTTTCTATCAGTTTCCTTGCTATTCTTGTCTTTTTGTTGCTCCAGATGAATTTTTTTACTATTTTTTTCAAGCTCAGTCAAGTAGTTATTTGGTAGTTTGATTGGTAGGCAATGATTAAGCAATTTAATTTGGGTAGAACTGTAGTTTTTTATTATATTAGCTCAACCTAACATGAGAAATTGACATTTTACCAATTATTTAGATCTGACTTTGTCACCACTGACTCTTAAAGCAAGAATAGTCATAACGTTTACTCAATAGAAAGCAAGAGCCAAAATAATCAAATAGTAACTATCAACTCACATGCTGGGATATAGCCAGTTTCATCTTATTGTATAGTAGTTTTTTTATTTATCCCCCCCCCTTTTTTTTTACCTTTTCATGTATCTCTTGAACCTCCTGTTTGTTGTCCATATTTTCTATTTAGCTCTGGTCTTTTCATCAGGAATTTTTGCAGTTCTTCCATCTTGTTAAATGTCCATCTTTTCCCCTGAAAAAGAAGGCTCTGCTTTACTGGATAGTGGGTTCTTGGCTGCATTCCAAGCTCCCTTGCTCTTTGGAATATCTCATTCCAGGCCCTTCGATCCTTTCATGTTGATGCATCTAGGTCTTGCATAATCCTTACTGTGGCTCCTTGGTATTTAAATTATTTCTTTCTGGCTACTTGTAGGATTTTCTCTATTATCTGATAGTTCTGGAATTTGGTCACAGCATTCCTTAGTGTTTTCATTTTAGGATCTCTTTCTGGAGGGGATCAATGTATTCTTTCAAACTATTTTCACCTCTTGTTCCATGATATCAGGGCAATTTCCCATCATTAAATTCTATAATATTAAGTCTAGGCTTTTTTTTTTCTCTTCAATGTTTTCAGGAAGACCAATAATTCTCAGATTGTCCCTCCTTGATCTATTCCCAACATAAGTGGTTTTGCTGATGAAGTATTTTACATTTTCTTCTATTTTTTTCTATTTTTTTGGTTTTTGTTTATCAGGCTCTTGCTGTCTCATGAAGTCATTAGTTTCTACAGACTCCATTCTTTTTTTTTTTTTAGAGAGGAGTTTTCTTCATTTACCTTTTGCAGCTCCTTTTGCAATTGGTCAGTTCTCTTTTTGAAAGAGCTTTCCATTTGACCAATTGAGATTTTGAGAGAATTATTTTCTTTTTGCATTTGCCTAATTGAGGATCTAAGAGAATTATTCTCATTTTGTATTTGTCTAATTATATTTTCCAATGATTTGTTTTCTTGTTGCAAGGTGATAATCTTCTCTTGGGTTTCTTTTCCCAAATTTTCCAATTAATTTTTAAACTCCTTCCTTATTTCTGCAAGGATGTCTTTCTGTTTTAGAGACCAGATGATATTCTCCTCAGAGTTTCTAGGTCTCTCTGAGTTAGGGTCTTTTATGGATCCACCTTTTCTCTGGCCTTTCTTCATTTTTCTAAGTCCTTGAGTTGGGGAGGGGCTGGTTCACAGAGGTTTGGTGTTGGGATCCCTAGAGGCTTTACTCACTGAGTGCAATATCTCAGCTGGCCAGTAGGGGATGCTGACGATTTGCTCACTGAGTGTAATTTCTCCAGGTCGCAGGTAGAGGGTGCTGGTTGCTTTCTGTGGAGTGTCTGTGACCTTGATTGAGGCCTTCTCCCTTGTCCTGGAGGGAGTGATTGGCGCTGTTCTTCAATCAATGGTGGGCTATACCCTGGGGTGAGATCATCACTCTCCCTATTGTCAGCAGGGCTGGTAATCTGCTGCTCACACACATGTGCCTGGGGTAGAAGGTCTTTTGAACCAACAATTATATTTTTTCTGGGAAGAGGCTTCAGCCCAAAATGGAGGCATGGACTCGGATTTCCTCCTGACCAGAGGAGCCTAGGGATGATGTCCACAGCATTCCTGCACCAGAACTCTCCATCAGCCATGTTGACAAGCTCCAGATGGTCAGCACCATTACCAATGCCTCTGCTCCTTACTTGATCCAAGTCCTGGAGGTCGACCAGGCTAGCCCTACCTCTGCTTATCAAGCAGGTCTGATTCTTGGGTCCTCAGGCTCCCAGACTTCAACCCTGCTGCTAATCAGGGTGATCCAAGGCTGATCTGCTCTCTGAGCCTGGACTCATCCAGGACTGGGGAAGACAAATCTTGGGGCAGACGTTCTTTCTCCTGGCTTTTCTTTCTGGGTTTTGTTGATCAGACTTCTGTTAAGAGGTTTGTTTCATATCATATATGGGTAAAGTTTAGGAAATTTTAGAACTGTGCCTGTCTTCTGTCTACCATCTTGGTCAGAAGTCTGTGACCCTGGTCTCTTTATTTTTATTTATTTTTATTTTTTATTTTTTTTAGGTTTTTGCAAGGCAAATGCAGTTAAGTGACTTGCCCAAGGCCACACAGCTAGATCATTATTAAATATCTGAGACTGGATCTGAACCCAGGTACTCTTGACTCCAGGGCCGGTGCTTTATCCACTGCACCACCTAGCCGCCCCGACCTTGGTCTCTTTAAAAAATAGTCTGCATCACATTTCAACTTGTAGATAAAAATACTTTTCTGTTATCTGCTTTTTGTCTGGTCTTCATTGCTCTCTTGCATGGCAAAGTTGTTTCCATGCTATTCCCAGGCTGCTGAAACAATGACATATTCTTGTAGCACACAGCCACCATTGACAGTGTAGATAAAGTGTTATGTTCTTCAATGACATGTAGATCTCTCAATCTGAAGAATGATTAAGATCTATAGTTGAGAAAATAATAGGGCATATTATTTTGTCCAATTGACTCTCAGAAAATCTAGATATCTTCTCACAGCAAAGCAGATGTACAACCTGTTTTTACCTCTATTTTTCTCTCCAACATGAAAGGACAGTATAGGGCAACATAGTTGTGCCTAAGAGATTTCTATTTCCTCAGGCTATAAATGTCATTAGAGAACAATAAATGCAAGTAGTTCTTCCCACAGTAGCAGGATTCAAGTTATATCTTAGAAGCTTTAGAGACTATCAGGCTACAGTCAATTTTTTTCAGCTGACTCAGCTCTTGTCAGCTTCCTCTTACCTCTTTTTTGCTAACAGCTTTCTTGAGACCTTTTGTGCCTCTGTCCCTTTCTCCTGTTTAACTTCCTCCTCTTTTCACTTTGTTTTCCCTCCCCCATTTCTACTAGATTCTTCCTATAGTTTCTCTCTGGCTTCTAGTGGCATAAATGAGTGCTTCCTCATAAGAATGAATCATGATGTAAGCAATTCTACTTATCTGTCAATTACCTTTAACAGTCTCTTTTACAACCTTTCCATCTTCTCTAAACAGTTGCTTGATTTAAAATTTATGAGTTATAATCTTTAATAATCAATTTCACTTCCAAATGAGTAGAGGAACCATAGTACCTTGTAGCCATTACTACATCAGTTATAACTCTGATTTCTTACAAATTTTCTCATTAAATTTGCATGGAGGACAGCTCTTTATTCTTTATCTGGTCTACAGAACAGGCTGTGTTCTTCCTCAACAATTTATCTGAAAGTTGCTTATTTTTTTTCAGTTTGATTTTATCAGAGTTCCTTGCATAAATATTCTTTATCTGCCCCTGTCAGTATACATATAAATAGTACAACCCCTTATGTTCTCCTAAATCAAATATTTTTTAATAATGAACTAACAGTAAATGCCATGGAATATTGTACCTTCTACATTTTTCATGCAATTGTATGATAGTGAAGATTGTTTTCTCCATCAAGGTATCTTCTATGTATATGTCAAAATTATATAATAGCCCTTATAAGCTTTAACTTTTGTTTGGCTTGCCTTTGTTAATTATCAAGTTGTTACAAAACATGGCTCTTCATACTAACCAAAGGTATTTGCCATTCTCATGAAGGAAGGTTAAAGTCAAGGATGGACTACAGATAGGGAAGTCTTCCAGATGTTCTTGTTTCAGATAACATTATGCTAATTACATCAAGTCCTGGAACACTCCAGGAAATTCCTGGATGAGATCCATAACAATTTAAAAGAGTTTAGTCTAACTATTCACATAGGAAAAATGAAGTGAGTAAAGAATGCTTATTGTCCAGACTATGATAAGGAGTTTTTTGGACAATCAATATCCAATATCCAATTCTCATTCATCAAAATGCAATATATCAGCATCTAATGTCTTAGACAGTCTGTCTGCTTCATTGGCTTCTATTTAAGAGAAAGCAAGGATGGTCTCTAGGACTAAATGTTCTGTGGCAAATATAAAGGTAAATAAAATACAAAGGCAAGGCCTGAAAAGGAAGGGCAACCATGGGTGAACTGATAGCTATATCTTTAGAATATGGTGGTAAGATTACAGATGCACTGGACTATTTGAAAGTATGTGATTATTTTGTTGAAATGTTTATTAATTTTTATGTAAAATAGAATATGTAGAAATGAAAACATGCATTTTCTCTTGACTTCATCATTTTCCCACATTTCCACATTATGTGCTATACCTAATTATCCATTAAAAATGATAGAATAACTACTGAAAATATAAAGCAGCATCAGAAGTATCCACATTGTTCCCTATGCCACTTCAGTCCCTTGACAGAGTGGGCTCAAACTTAAAGGGTTTATATCAACATTTTCCCCTTTAATTTCCCTTCCAAATGCAGCATAACTGTTGGCTGAATCTCTGAGGGTTCTATTTTTATTACCTTTGATGCTGCATGAAACAGTTCTCCTGGACCTTTACTTTTCTCTACTTCAGATATTCCCTCTCTATACCCCTCGCTCCAAAAAATCTGGCATTGACTTTGGCTCTCAGATCTCTGAGAAGACCTTTGCAAGCTCACAAGATGATAGTATACTCTAATACTCCTTCACCTTTTTTTTACAGAAAAGATCAAAATGAAAAGAGGAAAGGATAGAAATAAATATTCAGGGGTCAAATATTTGTTAGTGACCTAGAGTTCTCATGTGTGTGAGAAGTGAAGTAGATAGAGGTCCTAGGCCTATCTAACTTTGAATAGGATTAAAGCACATCTTCTCTCAATCAGAACCATGGACAGAAGAAACTAGTCAATCTATTAACTTGTAATTACCATCTAGTAACTACCATATGGTAGTAGCTTCTATTTTTTCTCAATGTTTTCTTGAGTTTGGTTCATCTCCTCAACTAGATGTATATTTTCCTCAGAGGAAGCTACTATGTATTACATTTTTTTTTTTGTTTTATCCACAATGTCTAATACTTGACCAGCCACAAAGTATAATGGGATTACACATTTAGATCTGGAAAGTATGAAGAAGCTAAATCTTGAAGAGGTAAAATAATTTGCTTATGGTTAAACAGTCACTAAATAGATAGTAGTGGCAACTAGGTGGCAAAATGAGTAGGTGATGTGGCACAGAGGTGAAAGCTTGAGAAAAGTGGTCTATCAATTTTAGCTCTAATCACTATTGTAAGTAGACAAGGGGCAAGTATGGAAAAGGTCAAATACAAGACACCTTCAGGAGTTTGTGATTGGAAGGTAGGATTAGAAACTTGTTATTTATTTGATCACTCTTGTTCTTCTAAATTGGTCATCAGCCAAGGTCTAAAGACCTTTGTAAGAACTGTGCTCTGGAGAAGACATTCCACTCACCTTTGGGTTGAGCCCTTGGGTCAAACTGCCCTAGCTTGTGATTGGAGGTTGAGTATTTCAAATATGCTCATCTGTAAAATGAGTTGGAGAATAAAATGGCAAACCACTCCAATATTTTTGCCAATAAAACCCCCAAATGCAGTCACAGACAGTAAAGCTTGACTGAAAAATGACTGAACATATGACTTATTCTAATCCAGGCTTGAGGAATCCCATCTTGACAACTAAGCAAGACTTTATATATGACTTTCTGAGTTGTCTTCCCTATCCCCTTTTCTATTCTTGTTCAGAGATTAATAATCAAATCAATATCACCATTACTTCATTCATCATCTCAGTCATACCAGAGGCTGTCTTGACTAAAATTTCCTTCCATGGTTAGTACTTCTCTCCCTTACATCCATACATGCTAGCTAGAGTTAGTTGTTTAGAAGCAACTAGATAGAGCAGTAGCTAACATGTTAGTCATATATTTAGGAAGACCTCAATTCAGATCCAACCTTAGGCACATAGCCTGTGTAACTCAGGGCAAGTCACTTAACCTCTGTCTTTCTCAGTTTCCTTATTTCTGAAATGGAAATAATAGTAATCACTTCCCAGAATTATTGTGGGGACAAAATAAAATAATATCTGTAAAAATGCTAGTCATTTAATGATGATGATGATGATGATGATGATGATGATGATGATAATGTCATTCCCATTGCACACTTGTCTGTCTACTTTATGCTCTTCCCTAGAGGTTACCTAACTACTATTCTATTATTAACATATAGCTTATTATCTATTTTGCATATTTTATTCCCTTTCCTAGAAATCACTTTGATTATATTTTGTGTTTAATTTTTTATGTACATTAAGGTTTCCTCACAAAATAATAAAGACTCCTTGAGTGCATGAATTCTATTGTTTTTGTCTTTTTTATTGCTAACACCTAGGGTGATACCTGATATAGAAGGAGTTTGATAAGTGTTAGTTGAAGTGACTTGAGTAGCATACAAGATCTTTAGGAGACAAGAAGTAGGTCAGGGGGTAGAAGATAAGGAAGGAAGAAGAATCATTTCCAAAGGAAAGAGAAATAGCTTTGGGTTCAACCCATCAAGAAACTTTGTCAACTTCTCAGCATATTGAACATGCAGCCTAGGTGAGAGTGAATAAGTGATCACACAGTTATGGTTAATTTTACCTTGATATTTCAGTGCCTAAGATTGTAATTGCTGGATATTGAGTCAGGAGGACAAGGTTCAACTCCCATTTGTCATTTACTGTGTCATTCTAGGCAAGTCACTATTATCTTGTTTTGTTTTGTTTTTAGGTTTTTTGCAAGGCAAATGGGGTTAAGTGGCTTGCCCAAGGCCACACAGCTAGGTAATTATTAAGTGTCTGAGACCGGATTTGAACCCAGGTACTCCTGACTACAGGGCCAGTGCTTTATCCACTGCGCCACCCAGATGCCCCGAGTCACTATTATCTTAACCTCAGTCTACTCATTCATAAAATGAAGGAGAAATAGCATTTACCTTAAACATCTGCTGTGAAGTTCAAAATAAATCACATATATAATATGCTTTGTGAATCTTAAAATGATATATAAATGTTAATATGTTTTAATAATTATTCATTTTAAATATTTTTGGGGAACAGTATTGGAAGTCTTTCTTGGGAAGCACTTTTGCTTTTTAGTATAGAGCTTGGATAGTTGCCTGCACAGACATTGAAATTTGAACCCATCACCCAAATAGTCAGATATCTTATTTAATTCTCTGATGAGAACTTTCTGTTCTCTTGGTGGAACTCTGACCTAACTCTCTGTAGAGATATTTGGGTTTGTATCAGAGAGAATTACAGTCCTGTACGGGGGCAGATTTTCAGGGGCAAAAGGGTCTAAGATGTTGAGTAATGTTGATTTTTTGTTTTGATAAGGACAAAATTAATGTTGAAGCAAGGAAAAAGAGAATGCTCAACTCAGACAATTCCAATGTTAATCTTTGTTATAGTGAATGGAATATTGAATTGAGAATCAGAATTCATAGATCCTAATTTTGGTTTTGCAAATTTGTTAGTTGAGTGACTTTAGAAAATCATTTTTCTTTAGGTCTTAGATAAGATCAAGGGTAGGGATACATGATATATAAGTTCTTTGCAGTCTTTACATTCTAAGTTCTAAGAACTCTTGCAGCTCCAACTTAATATTTTCTAAAGTCTCTTCTAGGTCTAACATTCTCTATTCTGAGATCTCTTTAAACTTTTACAGTATACAGTATACAGTATACATTCCAACATATTGCTCTAAGGTGCCTTTCAACTCTAATGGCTTATGTTCTAAAATATTATTCTAAGATCTTTTCCAGCTCTAATAGTAAGGATTTTATGATTCTTACAGTGATTAAGGCTGTTGTGCTGAGACATACTGAATTTCTTATAGAATAAGCTTCCTCAACACAAAGAATTTTAGTTGCTCATTCCTCTTTGGGTAGCCAAGATTTCAAAAGGCTATAACATCAACTCCTTTTCCCTCACCCTTCACCCCTTTGCTAGAGTTTTGCTGAGCCATGAAAAATGAAGATGTATTGATTTGAAAACTGCATACTGTCTGTATTGTTCTTATGTCTGTGTGCCTAGAATAATTATTTAACTCCCAAGGTCTTAGAAAGTAGAGCTGGAAGAGAACTTAGAGAATATTAAATCCAATTCCCTTATTTGCAGATAAGGAAATTGAGGTTCAGATATACCAAATAACACCATTGTTCTCTCAGATTTGCTATCCTGGAGCTCTTTGTTGTCATCTCAACACAAAATATTCTGTTTATTAATCACACAAGAATATTTCATCTTCACTTGCTTTCATGGTGAGAAGAGCATATGATAGGAGTGGAATTTTTTGAATTAGATCTTTTCTTCATAACTGGAGGAGGAAAATAAAAATAAAAATGTGGAAGCTATAGAGAAGCAGGTTTTGTCTTTGTGTTGTAGTGAAGTGGACAAAAGCAGTAGATTTGATTTTAGAAATCATGATTCCCAACTTCATCTCTGTTATTTCAGTGTCCTTATCATGTCACTTAACCTTTATGGACTTCAGTTTCCTCTCCTATAAATTAATTGGATTAAGCTATATTGGTTGTTCCCAACCTTTTGTCTGTGTCATAGATCATTCTAGAAGTCTTATGAGCCTTCTGGTCTCCTCAAAATAATGTTTTTAAGTGCATGAAATACAATCCAAGTGGTTATCGAGAAAAAGCATTACATAGTTATCAGATATTTTTAAAAATCAAGATAATCCCTGGCCAAGATGATTTCTAAAATCCTTTGTAACTCTAATGATATATATTCTCATGACACATCTCTGAAATTGGAGGGACTGCCTCATGAATTGCTGGGTTCCCTATTGCTAAAAGCATTACAGCTAAAGGTTGCAAGCCCACATTCAAATTCACTAAAAGGGGTTCATGTATTAAGTAGATGATTGGACTTTATCAATTCTTTGATTCTGTGATTTCTCACTTAGATATCTATGATTACAACTTAGAGGACTCTCTCTCTCTCTCTCTCTCTTTCTCTCTCTCTCTCTCTTCTGTCTTTTTCTCTTTGCTTGCTGTCTTTTCTCATATAAATACAGTTAAACAAGAGGCAGAATGATGTAGTGGAAAGTATTCTGGGATCAAAGTCAAAAGACTTTGGTTCAAATCCCAACCCTGTTTTGTACTACCTGTGAGATCAGGAACATTACTGCCAAGAGGGTACTCAGTTTCTCAATCTTCAAAATGATGGAGTTGATCTTATTGTTTTTTTAAATCATTATTTGGGGAGACATTGTTATAAAAGTGATGCTCAAATACTTTGTTCCAGGCCAAAGAAAAATTTTACATGTGATTAAGGCTGTTGTGCTGAGACATACTGAATTTCTTATAGAATAAACTTCCTCAATTTCAAGAATTTATTTTATTTGATGCATTTTCTTGATAATCTGTAGTCAATTAAGCATTAAGACTTTTTGTAGTTGCTCAGTCATTTTCAGTTGGGTTCAACCCTTTGTGACCCCATTTAGGGTTTTCTTGTCAAGGGTTCTGTAGTGGTTTGCCATTGCTTTCTCCAGTTTATGGGAGTTGTCCCGTGTCAGTAAATGTCTGAGGCCAGATTTGAACTCAGTAGACTCTAGAGTCTTTTTGACTTCAACTCTGACATCCACTGTGCCACCAAACTTTTATCAAGTGCCTATTTTTTTTTGCTAGGTACTAGGTACAAAGACAATAATCTCTGACCTCAAGAATAGAGGAAACAACATATGCAAATACAAAGATATAAAAATATAGAGAAAAATGTAATTTGTCAATTTTGGGGTGGAACCACTAGGGTGTCATTAAAGTTGACCTTCAAAAGAAACTGAGGAATCTAAAAGGTGAGAAAGAAACAAATTTCAAGCATATGAGACAATGTGCAAAGGTACAGATATGTGAAATGGAATTTCCGAAGAAGGACAAGAAAGCCAGTTTGACTGAACTTTAGAGGATGTGAAAAGAAGTTCATGTAGTAATACTTAGAAGGGGGTTGGAAAATGATTGTAAAGGCTAATTTAAGTTTCAAACAAATGAGTTTGAATTTGATTTGAAGGGATAATAAGTGAGAGAAATTGGGAAGGAGAGAAGGAAGGAGAAAAAAGGAGGGGGGGAGAGACAAGAGAAAGAGAAAAAACATAGAGACAGAGAGATAGTAGTACTTTTATTTATCACTTTAAAGATCACTAAGTACTTTTTCATGACAGATCTATGAGATAGAGTAGATAAAGTATTATTTTTATTTTACAAGCAAATCACTGAATTTCAGAGGTCTAAGTCACAGATTCTGAAACTGAAATGCAAACCCAAGTTCCTTTAAAGATTAAATCTAATATTCTTTCTGTTATACCACACAACTATTTCCCACAGACTCCAGAGTCTTCATTGCCATTTTTCTTAGTGAGCTTGTACTTTTGAGAGTGCCCCAGGACTCCCTCCAGAGTAGGCAGAGACCAGATGCCAACGAGAGTCCAGAAGGGTCTCTTTCGTAGTGTGAGCCCTTTCTGGTTCTACATAGCAAGTGTGAAGGACAGATGCCATCCATTCTATAAACAGGATGTTGATGGGCTCTTATGAATCATTAGTAAGAATCAAATAAACATGAGTTGGTGAGAAAAATGATGAATTTTTGGAATTTGGACCTCTCTGGAGAAGGGATTGTTAAAACCCATGAGATACAGCGGAAGGAAACCAGAGAATCAGAGTGCAAATTCCAGTTCAAAAAAACTAGTGCTTCTTTGACCTTGGATGGGTTACTTCTCTTGAAATTTCAGTTTCAGATTAGGTTGAACTAGAAGACTTCTCTGTTCTCTTCCAGTCTGAAGACCTGTACCTCAATGATATTTGATATCCTTTCTCATCTTGACTCTTAAGATTTTGTGATTTTTTTCCCCAACAGGCAAAGCAAGCTGAATGGATTGGTAGGGGGTAGAGGGACTGGCCTCCCATCTGCCCAGGTTGAATGTGGAGATGATGTATGCAGATTGGGAGACCCAGTGGACCTGCAGGAGGAAGAACCCTAGCAAATACACATATGGCACTACTGCTTTACTGCTTGGTATAAAATGCCATCTGTGGTGCAGGGACCTCAGCAAGCAAGGAGGGCAATGCTTAACCCAGAAAACCATCAACAAAAGGGCTATAAAGTTTCCTGTTAATGTTGATGCCATAGTATCCTGGTTGGTGAGAAAAGCATCCTTCCTTCCTTTCTTTTCTACCCCCTCCAAACCTAACATGTGTTGTGGATGTATTCATAAGTTCTCCTCTCCCCATCTGGAGTGTGAGCAATACTATAGTGCTTGTTCAGTTTGTATGAACATGTGTATGTGTGTGAGAGGGTATCCTAAAATGCATCCTTCAACAGATATTTATCAATATTTATGATATTTATCATATGTCATAGGACATATGATCCCCTGCATATAATGTCTGACCTCTTGGACTTCATAATGAAGAAGGGGAGATGACATATACAATTGCAATATGAGAAAGAATGGGATTGATTTCAAAGTTTGATGCTCCTTTGACTCTTCCCTTTCTCTCATCTCTTAAGCAATTAATTACCAAGTTCTGCTAGTGATAGTCTGCATTATTTCTTTCATTCAATCAACCCCCTTTTCTCTAGACAAAATGTACCTTGTAGGTAAGTAATAAATGTTGAATTGGATTCTCATTGCTACCCACCTGGACTATTGCAATAACTTCCTTAATAGGGCTTTCAACCTTCATTCTCTGACCTCTTCAACTCATCCTTCGAAATACTGCCAGGCTAATCTTCTTTATGCAAATATCTAGGCATGTCAGTTCCTTACTTAAAAATCCTGCACAAATAATAGGATTAAGAGTTTTAAAATGGTTTTAGAGATCATCTAGTCCAATCACTTTATTTTCAGGTCTGGAAACTGAGTCTCAGAAAAATTAAATGACTTGCCTATTGGTTTCATGTTGCCTCCTGAAACTATCAATCAATGAGTCAATAAGCATTTATTAAGTGACTACTATGTGCCAGGCAAGGGGACTCAGAAACTGCAATGAGACTGACCTTGCCCTCAAAGAGCTTACATTCTATGGCACAAGATTTTTTATATATACACACACACAAACACAAACACAAACACACACACAGAGGTGTGTGAATTACTTGGGCTAAACAAATTTTTGATATAATTATATATGCAAGGCTATAATTATATAATCAAGGCTAGACTTGAAAAAAGGACTGTTCATCAGAGATATGTTTAATGCACAGTGTGGAGTGGTGTGGAAATGGGATTTTTTGATGAAGAATCAAAAAATAGTTTCCTGAATTTCATGAATTTAAGGCTGAATCATGTAAAACAATTGTCAACAAGAGAAAATAATTAATATCTATTCAGAAATTAAAATCAGAGGGGCAGCTAGGTGGCACCATGAATAGAGCACTAGCCCTTGAACCAGGAGGACCTAAGTCCAAATCTGGCCTCAGACACTTAATAATTAGCTGTGTGACTTTGGGCAAGTCACTTAACATCATTGCTTTGCAAAAACCTAAAAAAAAGAAAAAAGTTAGGTTTTTTTGCATGCTGATAACTTATTTGTACTCCTTAATTTGCATATCATTGATAAGCATATGAAAAATAAATATGAGACAGGAAGGCACTAGCTCATAACAGGGGGAACCTTATGTAGGAGGTAGACTTTGAGTTGAGCTTGGAGGGATACAGGGATTCCAAGAGGTGGAGATGAAGAAGGAAGGTATTCTAAGCATAGGAAAAAGACAAAGGCAAGGCAAGACAATGAGAGACGGAATGTGATTTATGGAAAGTTGCAAGAAGACTACTTTAGTTGAACAGAAGTCATGAAGTCAAGTAACATAATAATCCTTGAAAGATGAGTTGAATCAAAGTTGTAGAAGTTACTGAAGGGTTTTTTAATGCCAAATAAAGGAATTTGTATTTGATTCTTAAAGTTATAAGTAGCTACAAAGATTTAATAAGCATAAATATGCAATAAATTGCATAGGAAAATCACTTCTGCAGCTATGCTGAGCTTATGTTAGAGAGGAGAGAGAGACAAGGTACAGGACCAATTAGATGGCTATTGTAATAATTTAGGTGACTGGTCATGGAGACCTAGAGTGTATATATGTATATATATATATATATATATATATATATATATATATATATATAGTAGCTATAAGAGATGTTGGGAAGGTAGATTGACAAAACTTGACAACTGATGGAAATTCAGATGAGAGAGAATTCTATTTCCTTTGGCATTCATGGCCATCCATAAACAGGAACTACCTAACATTTTTAAAAATTTCTTTAAAAAATTAGTATTCTTTTTTATATTTTTAAAATTTCATTCAAACTCTTTTCCTTCTTCCTGTGCCTTATCTATCTATTAAGAAGGTTGCAAGATGATACTCATTATACATGAGAAGTCATGTGTTTCTACATTATGTATATTGTAAAAAAGTAGCAAAACTAAAATGAAAAATTATTCAGAGAACTGTTCTCGAGAATTTGTTAGTTCTGGTTTTTTTTTTAAATTTTTTTTGGTCATGGGCCCTTTGATATTGTTGTGCTTCATTGCATTCATGAGAATAGCTAAGTCTTTAACAGTTGATTGTCATTACAATATTGTAACTATGTTCAATGTTCTGCTGGTTATGCCGCTCACTTCCTTTGCATCAGTTTATATGTCTTCCTAGGTTTGTTTTTCTGAAACTATCCCCTTCCTCATTTCTTATGGAATAACAATATTTCATCAAACTCATATACCATAACTTGTTCAGTTATTCCTTAGTTGATGGGAATTCCCTTAATTTCCATTCCTTTGATATCACAAAAAAGAATGGTTATAAATATATTTGTATTAAATAGGCCCTTTTTATTTTTATTTGATCTCTTTGAGATGTGGATCTAATGATAATATTATTGGGTCAAAGTGTATGAATGGTTAGACTGGTTCACAATTTTATAATAGTGCATTGATGTTCTTATTTTTCCACCCTCTCCAGTATGAATCCTTTTTTCTTTTTCTGTGATGTTAGCCAACAAAAGATATATAAAACAACCTTAGAGTTGCTTTAATTTGCATATATTTTAATCAGAAATGATTTAGAGCATTTTATGATTATCAGTAACTTTGATTTCTTTTAATTGACTATTCATATTCTTTGACTATCTGTCAATTGGGGAATGACTCTTATTTTTATAAATTTGGCTCAATTCCCCATATATTTAGAAATGAAACTTGTATCAAAGAAAATGTTTCTCTTTATTTCTGCTTTATTTCTAATTTTTATTACACTAATATTGTTTGTATAAAACATTTTTTAATTTCATATGATCAAAGTTATTTATTTAATATTCCATAATACTCTCTTCTCTTGTTTGGTCCCCAAATCTTCCCTTATTAACAGATTTGAGTGATAAGTATTTTTTCCCACGTTCCCCTAATTTACTTATGCTATCATTGAAAATTGTAATCATTTTGACCACTCAACCTTTTCAACATAATGTTTAACATGTCAGCCAAACAGAAATTTCAAAATTCTCTTTTATACTCTTTCCCATCTTTGTGATTTTGCCTACACTATTCTCCATTCCTGGAATATTCTCAGTGTTCCTCTTTATCTGCTGATTCTACCCATTCCTTAAAATCCAGTCCAAATAATATCTAGTTTTCAAAATATTTTCTAATATACAATGATTTCTTTTCTCTTATCTCTAAAATTACAGACTTTTTTGAATGTTTCTAATTCGTTTGTTATCTATTATTGTATATTATAATTATTTTTGTATGTGTCTTTGTGCTCCATGAGAACAAGGACTATATCTTATCAAAACTCTGTTTTTTCATCAATACTAAGCTCAGGGGCAGCTAGGTGACACAGCGGATAAAGCATGGACCTGGAGTCAGGAGTACCTGAGTTCAAATCCGGACACAGACACTTAATAATTACTTAGCTGTGTGGCCTTGGGCAAGCCACTTAACCCCATTGCCTTGGGAAAAAAAGCAAAAGAAAACAAAGAAAAATACCATAATAATAAGATAATATTAAAAAAAATACTAAGCTCAGTGTCCTCCTCAGGGTAGACACAATAAATATTTATTGACTCAAATGAAATTCTTGATTAAGAAAGGGACAGATAGTGAAAAAAAGGCAAAAAAATCTAATAAGTACACAGACATGAAAGAGATCAGGAGGGCACCCTAGCAAAGAAGATACTATTATTTTATTTAAGTTTACCAATCTTTTTCTCTTTTCATCAAAATGTAGATTTAAAAAAATTTTAAATGTAAATAGTCTGAGGTTAATTGTTTTATGTATGCTTTTACCCCTATGTCATTTGATTTCTCATTCTTGTTGAGATTATCATTACATTTATAATGAAAAAATTATTTAGGTTACAACTACATGCTACATGGGAAGGAAACAGCTAGTTGAAGGGAAGAAAGTCAGGGAGGAAAGGGATAACTCAGAGGAAAGATCATAGATTTTGAATTATAAAGGACCTGGAAGATCATTGAATCTAGTGGCCTTGTTTTATAGATGTGAATGGGGGAATAGTCAGAGAAATGTTAGCAGTTGGAAGATGGAGAGTTGTGTATAAGGAAAGACAAGGAGACTAATATCCCTGGATCCTAGCATACTTGGAAGGGAAGTAGAGTATAAAAAGACTGGAAAGGAGGGAAGGCATCAAGTGGGGAGGAGTTTTAGGAGTCAAATGAAAAGCTTTCCATTTGGTACTTGAGGCAATAATGAGACACTGGAGTTTGTTGAGTGAAGGAGAATTGGGGAAGAGGTGACATTTTCAGAATGAAGATCACTCTTATAGTTGGTTGAAGATATACTGGTTTCAAACAAAACTCTCTGAACCTCAAGGAAATTGCATATTTCTGGAAACAAATAATATATATGAATAATAAATGTCTGCAGTCTTATGTTAAGCATTCATCAAATATTCCTACCTAGGAATCTCAGAAAACTCCAAGAGATCCCAATAAACTCATAAAAATCAGGAATCCCAGATGGAAACACTCCATTGTAGAATGAGGAAATAGAAAAAAAAACAATGAATCTGGAGGCAGAGAATAGTTTCAAATCCTATGTTTGTCATTTATTGCCTCTATGACTTGCCTTTGGTCTTTGGCTTCCTCATCTGTAAAGTGGGAGTGGGATGGGTTATAACTCTTCAGACATCCCTATGAACTTGTAAACTGTGGATGTTCAGAAGCCATCATATCCTATTGAGGAATCAAGGAAAGCTTTCAGGAGATGGTGGTATTGTCCTTGAAGGACGGTTAGGAGTGGAGGAGGCAGGTAGATTTAGGGGCTGGCTTTCTTTAAAGGGGTTCAGTGGAAGTGTCCAAACTAGGACTTGAAATCATCTCACCTGATTCTAAATAAAGGACTCTTTCTGTTATTCCATATTAGGAAATTGGGAAAAGCCATTCCCTTTTTAATATCTCATTGTATTATAACAGGCATCTGAATCACAATATCAAAGAGTTCCATTCAATTCACACTTGAAACCAAGTCAGAAAGAATGAGAGAAATCCTGCATTTGAAGTCATGACATCATTGATGACTCTACCACTTAACTGTGACCTCTTTTAAATACGCTTTTCCTATCCCACTTTAGAGGTTAGAAATCTCTAAAGGTAATAGAGGTTGAATCTTTAAATTTCATTACAGCTCCATATTCTAGGATCCCAGACTTATTTTCTGACTAACTCCATAGTGGACTGTCTAAGGAACACAGGAAGATAGCAGTTCCTCATCAAGAGTTTGCCAGCTCTGCCATTGAATCATAAGACTTAAGAACTTGGTAAAAAGATTATTATTATTATTATTAATAATAATAATAATAACAAACATTTTTATAGCATTTATCATGTGCCAAACACTGTACTAAACAATCTACAATCATTATCTTATTTGATCTTCACAATAATAGAAGTAGGTATTATTATTATTATTACTATTTCCATTTTCTAGATGAGGAAACTGAGACAAAGGTTAAATGATTGCCCAAAGTTAAAGCTCATAAGTATTTGAGACTAAACTTTAATTCAAATCTGCCTGACTTTAGGCTTAGAACTCTATTTACTATGCCACCTATTTAGCTCTATAAGGTCAATTCAGGACAAAATTTTGTGATGTTTTAAGTACTTAATATGTATCAATACTATACTATCTTAAAATGGAGAATTGGAGATAAAGCAGCTGATCAGAGTGGCATGGGAGAGCAAGTCCAGAGAGTCAGGAGTCTTTCCTAGGAGTGGGAATGTTTGACAAGAATGAAAACCTAACAAGGTGCCTTAGAGAATTAATTATGAGATTGTGGAAAGTTATTTCAATTTCATCAGCCTCTGTCTTCTTTGTGAAATGAGGCTAACCACACTTACCTATGCTATTAGACAGTTTTTATGGATCAAATGAAATAAAATATTTTGTAAATTATAAAGTAATATATAAATGTTAGTGTGAAATGGGAAATGATACTAGCTCAGGTATCAGAGAATATAGGTCCATCTTCATCTAATGCTTACTGCTTGAGTGATAATGGGTTTCTTTCTTTTTTGTCTTTTTCTTTCTTCTTGATTGATACTTTATTTTTCTAATTATAAGTTATAAAAGTTTTTTAACATTCATTCACTTGCATATTTATAAGTAAACATTTTTATCACCTCCCCCTCCCCAAGTCCCTTCCCTTAGCAGTGTACAGAATAGTTAAAGTTATACATGTTTATGTATGTTTTAACATGATTACATATTAGTTGTTTTGTTTATGAGGGATTAGAGATAACAGTAAAGAAAGAAAACCATGGGATAGGAAGGAAAAAATAAGAGAAGTTTTTAAAAAGTGAACATAGTATCCATTCAGATACTGTGGGTTGCTTGTTTTGCTTTGTTTTCCTCTTGATGAGGATGGGCTGTCCATAACAGGTCTCCCAGGGTTGTCCTAGATCTCTGAAGTACTGAGGGGACCTGCATCCATCATAGGTGGTCAATTCACAAAGCTGTTGGCAATGTGTACAATGTCTTCTTGGTAATGTTCCCTTCCAATCCATTCATGTAATTCTTCCATGCCTCTCTAAAGTCCAAGTCATTAGGGTTTCTTATGGAACAAATAGTAGTCCATACCATTCATATACCAAAACTTGTTTGGCCACTCCCCAATTTATGGGCATCCCCTCAATTTTTAGTTCTTTGACACTTACAAAAGAGTTGATCATTTCCCTTTTTGGCCATCTTAGCCAATCTGATATGTGTGAAGAAGTACTGCATAGTTATTTTAATTTGCATTTCTCTAATCACTAATGATTTGGAACATTGTTTCATATGATTATGTATAGCTTTAATTTCTTTGTTTTAAAATTGCCTTTCCATATTCTTTGGTTATTTATCAATTGGAGAATGAGTTTTAACCTTATAAATTTGATTCAGTTCTCTATATAGTTTAAAAATGAGACCTTTATCAGAACTCCCTAGCTGTGAAAATTATTTCCCAGCTTTCTGTTTTCCTTTTAATTTTGTCTTTATTAGGGCAAAACCTTTTCAATTTAATATAGTCAAAATAATTCATTTTGCATTATAATGTACTTTATTTCTTGCTTGGTCATAAATTTTTCCCCTTTCCATAGATGTAGCAATATATTTCTTAATCTTAATTGTTCTATGATGTCATCCTTCATATCTAATCCCCTATTTTGATCTTATTTTGGTATTAGGTGTGAGTTGTTGCCTATTTTTTGCCATACTCTTTTCCAGTTTTCCCAGAGTTTTTGCTGAATAGTGATTTACTATCCCAGAAACTAATGTCTTTGGATTTGTCAAAGATGTATTACTGTAGTCATTTAACTGTGGTATCTTTTGCACCTATTCTAATCTACTGGTCCATTACTCTATTTCTTAACAAATATCTGGCAGTGTTGATCAATGCCACCTAATGGTATAGTTTTAGATCTGTTATAGTTAGGTCATCTTTCTTTGTATCCCCCCCCCCCCATCAATTCACTTGATATTCTTGACCTTTTGTTGCTCTTGATGAATTTTGTTACTATTTTTTTCTAGCTCTGTAAAATAGGTTTTTGGTAATTTTATTGTTATGGCACTGAAAAAAATAATTTAATTTTGGTAGAATTGGCATTTTTATTATATTAGCTTGGCCTAACCATGAGCAATTGAAATTTTTCTAATTGTTTAGATTTGACTTTATTTTGTATTTTGTATTTTGTAATTGTCTTCATACATTTTCTGTGTTTGCTTTGGGAGATAGATTCCAAGTGTTTTATGTTGTCTGCATTTACTTTAAATGGAATTTTCCTTTCTATCTCTTGCCTTGGGTTTTATTATACATATGAGAAATGCTGATGATTTATGTGGGTTTCTTTTATATCCTTTTATTTTGCTGAAGTTATTTTAAGTAGTTTTTTTAGTTGATTTTGTAGGGTTTTCTAAGTATACATCATATAATCTGTAAAAAAATGAAAGTTTTGCTTCCTTATTGCCTATTCTAATTCCTTCAGTTTCTTTTTCTTACTGCTAAAGCTAATATTTCTAATACTATAATGAATAGTAATGGTGATAATAGCCATCCTTGTTTCACTCTGATCTTATGGGAAGTGCTCATAGTTTATCTCCATTACATATAATGTTTGTTGATGCTTTTAGATGGCTACTGCTTATTATTTTAAGGAAAACTCCATTTATTCCTATAACTCTCTAGGATTTTTAATACTGTATTTTGTCAAAGACATTTTCAGCATCTACGGAGATTAATCATATGATTTCTGTTGGTTTTTGTTATTGATATACTCATTAATGTTAATTGTTTTCCTAATTTGAACCGTACCTGCCTACCTGGGATAAATTCTACCTGATCTTGGTGTGTTATCCTATTAGTGACTTGTAACCTGTGCTAAAATTTTATTTAAGATTTTTTCATCAGTGTTCATTAGAGAGATAGTTTTCTTTGTTTTGGCTTTTCCTAGTTTAGGTATCAGCAATATATTGGTGTCATGAAAGGAATTTAACAGAATTCTTTTTATTACTTTTAAAAATAGCTTATGTAGGATTGCATTTAAATGCCTCTTATATGTTTGGTAGAATTCACTTGTAAATCCATCTGGACCTGGAGACTTTTTCTTATGGAGTTTATTGATGGTTTCCTCAATTTCTTTCTCTGAAATGGAGTTATGTAAGTATTTTATTTCCTCTTCTGCTAACCTGTGAAGTTTATATTTTTATACATATTCATCCATTTCTTTCCATTGTCAAATTTATTGGCAAACAGATGGGCAAAATAGCTCTTAATTTTCTCTTTGATTTCTTACGCATTGGTGGCAAGTTCACCTTTTTCATTTATGATACTGGTAATTTGGTATACTTTTTTAATAAAATCAATAAAAGGTTTATCTATTGTATTGGTTTTTAAAATAAAACCAACTTTTACTTTTATCTATTAGATCAATGGGTTTCTTGTTTTCAGTTTTATTAATCTCTTGGTTTTCAGAATGTCTAACTTGATATTTAATTGGGGATCTTTATTTTGTTCTTTCTCTGGTTTTTTTTTAGTTGCATGCCCAATTCTTGATCTCCTTTTTCTCTATTTTATTCATATAGGCATTTATAGAGATATAAATTTTAAATAAAATTTTCCCTAAAATTGCTTTGGCATAAGTTACTTTCTTCACATCAGTTTCTTCACTGATAAAACGATAGGGTTGGACTAGATGGTTTCTGAGGTTCTTTTTATCTCTTTGTCAGGAGTTAGTGCTTAACTCTTTTGGGTCTGTACCCCTATGGCAATTTGATAAAGTTCATTTGGAGAAAATCACTCTTCAGAATGTTTTCTGAATACAGTGAAATAGTATCACAAAGGATTTAAAATATATCTATCAAAATATATATTAAAAATTTCATAGGCTTCATGTTAAGAATCTTTACTTGAGATCTAGGAATCTCTTAAATTCTTTTAAGTTATTATAGTGCTCATTATTTCAAATATTAAACTCACAGTGACCATTTTTAAATGTTATAATTATAATAGTTGATATTTCTATAACAAGAAGAGTTAAACAATAGGCCCTAAGCTCTTTGAGGTCAGAGTTTTTTGTATTCTTAGTGCCTAGCTCAGGGCAGGACATACCACTGATATTTAATAATTGCCTGTTGAATAAAGGATAGGGTAAATATTCTCCCTTTGAAAGCAGATTAATTATTTAGGTATGATTATGATGATGATAGTGATAACAATAATCACAATAAGACCAGAGTGTTGAGTTTGGAATCAGTAAGACCAGAGTACAAATTCTGTTTTAGATATCTGCTAACTCTGCTAACTCTGTGGATTTGTCTGCTTCCTCTTCTGGAAAGTGGGAATAATAATAGCACTTAGTTCCCAGGATCATTAAGAGGATCAAATGGAATAAAATTGTACTTCATTTTTCTGTACCTCAGTTCTATATCTATAAAATAAGACCAATGATAACACCTATGGCCCAAGGTTATTGTGAGCATAAAATGAGGTATTTTTAAACTAAGGCTAAATAAATAAATAAATGCTAGTCATTATTATTAAGCAATATAATGGTTAAATTTGAAAATGATGTATAAAGAAACCACAGTGAGAAAAGTTTAAGCAAGCCATTCTACAGGAATGTAATGAGATATTATTATACCACAAGAAATGATGAAATTGAAAATTTTAGAGGAGCCTTGTAAGTCCTGTATGAATTGATACAAAGGGAAACAATTTACATAAGATAACATTTTATAAAAATAAAATTTAAGAAGTTTTAAAAATCTGTTCAATGCAGTTCAAAAGAATTAATATGAAATATGCCATCCACCTCCTGCTAGAGAGGGGATGAACCTAAAAGACAGAAACATTCAAGTTTGAACATGGCTACTGTGATTGTTTATTTTGCCAGGTGTATGCCTGTATATGTGAGAATCTGTTAGTGTGTGTGTGTGTGTGTGTGTGTATGGTATTTGGGGAAGGGTAGTAAGTGGGATAGATTATATAAAAAACTATTTAAAATAATAAAATATATTTTAAAAGTAATTAATATTCAGTTAAAATTTTCAACTTAATACTTTAAATTACAATAGATTTTTCTTTTTAAGATATGGTTTAATTTTATCTATTTTATTAGTTGCCACATTCCTTTCCAATTTTATCATCAACAGAATAATTCCTTTGTTGTCAAACTTCTTTTTTTTAATAAATTAATTAATTAGTTTTTCCAACTGCATGCAAAGATAGTTTTCAACAATCATTGTGATAAGGTTTGGAGTTTCACATTTTTTACCCTCTTCGCACCCTCTTCCTTCTGATGACAAAGAGCAAACTAAAATAGGTTATACATATATAATTATGATAAACATATTTACATATTAATCATGTTTTTAAAGAAGAATCAGCATAAAGAAAAAACATGAGAGTGAAAAACTATAAAATATAAAAAGAAATTTTAAAAATTGAAAATAATAAAATTTTTCTGTATTCAGACTAAATAATTCCTTTTCTGGTTGTGGATGCTAATTTTTTAATCAAGTTCTTTAGAATTGTCTTTGATTATTATACTGCTGAGATGAGCAAGTCCATTATAATTGTCTTCACAAAATATTACCGTAAATGTATATGGTGTTCTGGTTCTGTTCACTTCACTCAGCATAAATTTATGCTAGTCTTTCCATGCTTCTCTGAAGTCTGGCCCCTCATGATTTTTAAAAAGTTTTCTTTATTTACACATTACTAAAATACTAAAATGTTTAAGAGTAAACATAATATCCCCTCCCCCAAAAAGGTATAAAACCTCATGAAAAATAAAATAAAAGAAAGAAAAAAATGTGTTTCAGCTTGTGTTCTCATAGCATCAGCTCTGTCTCAGGTGGATTGCATTCTTTATCATAAATCCATTGTAGAAGTTACTTCCATATTTTTCCACAGTTGATGTTGCTGATTGTAATTTCCTCTATCCATTCCTCCCCACTTCCATCTATTATCTATTATATTTTTCTCTCTCCTTTCACTCTGTCCCTCTTCAAAAATGTGCTGTAGGGCAACCGAGTGGAGCAGTGGACAGAGCAATGGCCCTGGGGCCAAGAGGCCCCAAGCCTACATTCCACCCAAGAGACCCAGCAACCGCCTGGCCCTGTGGCCCAGACAGACCACCCAGTTCCAGCACCTTGCAAAAAGTAAAAAAGAAAATGTGTTATATATGACTATCCTCCCCTATGATCTACCCTCTCCTCTATCACCCACATTCCCCCCTCCCCCTGTTTCCCTTCTCTCCTTTCTCTTTTAGATGTCTATACCTTATTGAATGTGTATGCTGTTTCCTCTCTGAGCCATTTCTGATGAGAATGAAGGCTCCCCCCATTCCCCATTGCCTTCCCCTCTCTATACCATTGCAATAGCTACATGAAATATCTTTTATATATCATAGCCTATTCCATCTCTCCTTTCTCTTACTCCCATACATTTCCCTTTCACCCATTGACTCCATTTTTACAATATATTATATCTTCAAATTCATCTCCCTGTGCCTCATCTATAGAAGCTCCTTCTACCCCCACTATTAAATGAGAAGGTTTATATGAGCATTATCAGTATCATCTTTCCATGCAGGAATACATGCATTCATTTTATTAAGTCCCTCACAATTTACCCTTCTCATCCTCCCTCTCTATGCTTCACCTGAGTCCTATACTTGAAGATCAAACTTGCTGTTCAGTTCTGGTTGTTTCAACAGGAACATTTGAAATTCCCCTGTTTCACTGAAAGTCCATCTTTTCCCTGGGAAGAGGATGTTCAGTTTTGCTGGGTAGTTGACTCTCGTTTGCATTCCAAGCTCTTTTACCTTCTGGAATATTATATTCCAAGCCTTAAAAGCCATTAATGTACATGCTGCTAAGTCCTGTGTGATTCTGACTTCAGTTCCATGATATTTGAATTGTGTCCTTCTGGCTGCTTGCAATATTTTCTCTTTGACTTGGGAGTTCTGGAACTTGGTTATAATATTCCTGGGGGTTTGGTTTTTTTTTTTTTTTGAGCTCTTTCTGGGGGAGAGGAGTGGATTCTCTCAATTTTTATTTTATCCTTTGTTTCTAGGATATCAGAACAATTTTCCTATAGAAATTCTTTGAAAATGAGGTCAAGGCTATTTTCCTGATCATGACTTTCAGGTAGCCCAATCATTTTAAAATTATCTTTTCTGGATCTGTTTTCCAGATCAGTTTTTTTTTAAATGAGATTTTTCATTTACTTATTCTTTTTCATTCTTTTGATATTGTTTTATTGGGTCTTGATTTCTTGCAAAGTCATCAGTTATCTTTAGCTCCATTATATATCTGAAAGATTTGTTTTCCTCAGAGAGCTTTCTTATTTCCTTTTCTACCTGGCCAATTCTGCTTTTCAAAGCATGCTTCTTTTCCATAACTTTTTGAACTGTTTTATCCATTTGACCTAAGCTGGTTTTTAACATGTTATTTTCTTCAGCATTTTTGGATCTCCTTGACTAAGCCAATGACTTCATTTTCATGTTTTTCTTGTATCTCATTTCTTTTCCCAATTTTTCTTCTATCTCCCTTACTTGATTTTCTTTTATGTTTTTATTAATTTTTATTAAAGATGTTATTTGAGTATTACAATTCCCCCCCCCTGCAATCTTATTTCCCTCACCCACCCCCCACAGAGAGCAATCTGTCAGTCTTTACTTTGTTTCCATGTTGTACCTTGATCCAAATTGGGTGTGATGAGAGAGAAATCATATCCTTAGAGAAGAGACAAGAATTCTAAGAGGTAACAAGACCACATAATAAGATATCTGTTTTTTTCTAAATTAAAGGGAATAGTCCTTGAACTTTGTTCAAACTCCACAGCTCCTTAACTGGATACAGATGGCACTCTCCTTTGTAGACAGCCCAAACTTGCTCCCGATTGTTGCACTGATGGAATGAGCAAGTCCTTCAAGGATGGTCATCACTCCCATGTTGCTGTTAGAGTGTGTAGTGTTTTTCTGGTTCTGCTCATCTCACTCAGCATCATTTCATGCAAATCCCTCCAGGCTTCCATGAAATCCCATCCCTCCTGGTTTCTAATAGAACAACAGTATTCCATGACATACATATACTACAGTTTGTTAAGCCATTCCCCAATTGAAAGACATTTACTTGAATTCTAATTCTTTGCCACCACAAACAGGGCTGCTATAAATATTTTTGTACAAGTGATGTTTATACCCTTTTTCTTCATCTCTTCAGGATATAGACCCAGTAGTGGTATTGCTGGGTCAAAGGGTATGCACATTTTTGTTGCCCTTTGGGCGTAGTTCCAAATAGCTCTCCAGAAGGGTTGGATGAGTTCACAGCAACACCAACAGTGTAACAGTGTCCCAGATTTCCCACAACCCTTCCAACAATGATCATTCTCCTTTCTGTTCATATTGGCCAATCTGAGAGGTGTGAGGTGGTACCTCAGTGAAGCTTTAATTTGCATTTCTCTAGTAATTAATGATTTAGGGCATTTTTTCATATAGCTATGAATTGCTTTGATCTCCTCATCTATAAATTGCCTTTCTATATCCTTTGACCATTTGTTAATTGGGGAATGGCTTTATGTTTTAAAAATATGACTCAGTTCTCTGTATATTTTAGAAATGAGTCCTTTGTCAGAATCATTAGTCATAAAGATTTTTTCCCAATTTACTACATTTCTTTTCATCTTGGTTACAATGGTTTTATCTGTGCAAAAGCTTTTTAATTTAATGTAATCAAAATCATCTAATTGGTTTTTGGTGATGTTCTCCAACTCTTCCTTAGTCATAAACTGCTCCCCTTTCCATAGATCTGACAGGTAAACTAGTCCTTGATTTTATAATTTGCTTATAGTATTTTTTTTTATGTCTAAATCCTGTAACCATTTGGATCTTATCTTGGTAAAGAGTGTTAGGTGTTGCTCTAATCTAAGTTTCTTCCATACTAACTTCCAATTATTCCAGCAGTTTTTAGCAAGGAGGGAGTTTTTATCCCAATGACTGGACTCTTTGGGTTTATTGAACAGCAGATTGCTATAATCATCTCCTGCTTTTATACCTAGTCTATTCCACTGGTCCACCACACTATTGCTTAACCAATACCAAACAGTTTTGATGACTGATGCTTTATAATATAATTTTAGATCAGGTAGGGCTAAGCTACCTTCATTTGCACTTTTTTTCATTAAGCTCCTGGCAATTCTTGACTTTTTATTTCTCCGTATGAATTTACTTACAATTTTTTTTCTAACTCATTAAAGTAATTTTTTGGAATTTTGATTGGTAGGACACTAAACAGATAGTTTAGTTTTGGTAGAATTGTCATTTTTATTATATTAGCTCTACCTATCCATGAGCAGTTGATATTTGCCCAGTTATTTAAATCTGACTTTATTTGTTTGAGAAGTGTTTTATAATTGTTTTCAAAAAGATTCTGAGTCTGTCTTGGCAAATAGACTCCCAGGTATTTTATATTGTCTGAGGTTACATTGAATGGGATTTCTCTTTCTAGCTCTTCCTGCTGTATCTTGCTAGACATATATAGAAAAGTTGAGGATTTATGAGGATTTATTTTATAACCTGCAACTTTGCTAAAATTGCTAATTGTTTCCAGTAGCTTTTGGATGATTTCTTGGGATTCTCTAGGTATATCATTATATCATCTGCAAAGAGTGAGAGTTTTGTCTCTTCCTTCCCAATTCTAATTCCTTCAATTTCAAAATCTTTTTAGAGCTCTGTCATAGCCTGAGCCCAACTTCTATATTTCTTGGAATTTTTAGCTGCAGAAGCTTGGACTTTCTCATCTTCAGATTGTGTATTTTGGTTCTTCATGGGAACAAAGTAATTGTCTATGGTCAGATTCCTTTTTTTCTTTGTTTACTCATTTCCCCAGCCTGTGCCTGTTTTTGGGTGCTTCCTGAGCTTTTGAGTGTTATTGAAATCCACAGGGACCTCAGTATGTGAGGCTCTGAGTGCTCTCCTGGTCTGTTGAATGGCCTCTAGTATACCCCAGGGCTGTGGGGGAGGGGTCCCTGCTCTATGGGGTCCAAGACTGCAACCAGGGTCTGAATATGGTTATATCTCTAGATTCCTGTCCTGTGGATAGAGGACAGACCTTGGCAATCTCCCTTACCTTCAGTGGGCTGAGCACTCAGGGCGCAGCTTCCTGGAAGCTCCTGCCTAGAGATTCCTGCTGGGTAGCTCCACAGACCTGCTTCCTTTTCCTGGGATCTGGGTTGTGCTGAGTGCTGCTGAATACTGCTGAGGGGAGCCAGGCTGGCCTAGGCTTCATGTTAACTTTGGCAGAGGTCTCACTACTGTTCTTCCAAGTTGTATTGGTGTTCCCTGGGGTGCAGGCCAGGAAACTGCTTCTGCTGCTAGGAGTTGGAGCTCCCAGGTGCCCTGGGGATGTTCCCAGGAGGCTGAAGTTCCTTCACTCTGGCATGGTGCCACCCCTCCAACCCTGTGGAACAGAGTTTCCAGGTTGCCTTGGGCTGGAGAATTACCTCATTGGATCATTCTGTGGGTTCTGTCTCAAAAATTTAGAGTCATAATTTTAAGGATTTTAAAATATTTTAGAAGGAGCACCTAGGAGAGGCTCTTCTCCTCATATACACCTCCTTCATGATTTCTTACAGATCAGTAGTACTCCATCACATTCATATACCACGATTTGTTCAGTCATTCCCTATTTGATAGGTCTCCTTTCAATTTCTAATTCCTTGTCACTACAAAAAGAGCTGCCATAGATATTTTTTGCATTTTTTACCCTTTCTTGTGATCTTTGGGGATATAGAAATATTAGTGTTATTGCTGGATCAAAGGGTATGGACAGTGTTACTGCCCTTTGGACATTGTTCCAAATTGCTCTCTGGAAAGGTCAGATCAGTTTACAATTCCTCCAACATTGCATTAGTGATCCAGTTTTCGCACATCTTCTCCAATCCTTTTCATTTTCCTTTCTTGTTATATAGGCCAATCTGATAGGTGTGAATTGGGACTTGAGAAATATATTAATTTGAATTTCTCTACTCAAAAATTATTTAGAGCCTATTTTTCAATATGACTATAGGTAGCTTTAATTTCTTCATCTGAGAAATGCCTGTTCATAACTTTTCATCATTTATCAATTGGGTAATGACTTGTATTCTTATAAATTTCACTTAGTTTCCTATATATTTTAGAAATGAGTCCTTTATCAGAAAAACTAGTTGTAATAATTGTTTCCCAACTTACTGCACTCTATTTAATCTTAGATACATTGGTTTTATTTGTGCAAAACCTTTTCAATTTAATGTTAACAAAATCATCCATTTTGCATTTTAAAATATTCTCTATCTCTTCTTTAGTCATAAACTTTTTTTCCGTTCCATAGATCTGACAGAAAAAAATCTTCCTAAATGACTTTTGGTATCACCTTTTATATCCAAATTCTGTACCCATTTTGTTCATACTACTTTCCAGTTTTTTTTCAGTAGGTTTTGTTAAAGAATGAATTCTTTTGTTTAAAGATTTTATTTGAGTTTTGAGTTTTACAAATTTTCTCCCAATCTTACTACCCCCCTCAGAAAAATCAATCTGTCACTCTTTATTTTGTTTCCATGTTGTATATTGATCCAAATTGAGTGTGATGAGAGAGAAATCACATCCTTAAGGAAGAAACAAAAAAAGTATAAGAGATAACAAGATCAGACAATAAGATACCTGTTTTTTTCTAAATTAAAGGGAATAGTCCTTGAAATTTGTTCAAACTCCATGGCTCTTTATCTGGATACAGATGGTATTCTCCATTGCAGCCAGCCCAAAATTGTCCCTGGTTGTTGCACTGATAGAACGAGTAAGTTCATCAAGGTTGAACATCACTCCCATGTTGCTGATAGGGTGTACAGTGTTTTTCTGGTTCTGCTCATCTCACTCAGCATCAGTTCATGCAAAGCCCTTCAGGCTTCCCGGAATTCCCATCCCTCCCTGTTTCCAATAGAACAACAATGTTCCATGACATACATATAGGACAGTTTGCTAAGCCATTCCCCAATTGAAGGACATTTATTTGAATTCTAATTCTTTGCCACCACAAACAGGGCTGCTATGACTATTTTGGTACAAGTGATGTTTATACCCTTTTTCATCATCTCTTCATGGTATAGACCCAGTAGTGATATTTCTGGATGAAAGGGTATGCACATTTTTGTTGCCCTTTGGGCGTAGTTCCAAATAGCTCTCCAGAAGGGTTGGATGAGTTCACAGCTCCACCAACAGTGTAACAGTGTCCCAGATTTCCCACAACCCTTCCAACAATGATCATTCTCCTTTCTGTTCATATTGGCCAATCTGAGAGGTGTGAGGTGGTACCTCAGTGAAGCTTTAATTTGCATTTCTCTAGTAATTAATGATTTAGAGCAATTTTTCATATGGCTATGGATTGCTTTGATCTCCTCTTCTGTAAATTGCCTTTGCATATCCTTTCACCATTTGTCAATTGGGTAATGCCTTTTTGTTTTAATAATATGACTCAGTTCTCTGTATATTTTAGAAATGAGTCCTTTGTCAGAATCATTAGTTGTAAAGATTGTTTCCCAGTTTACTACATTTCTTCTGATCTTGGTTACATTGGTTTTATCTGTGCAAAAGCTTTTTAATTTTAATGTAATCTAAATCATCTAGATTGTTTTTGGTGATGTTCTCCATCTCTTCCTTATTCATAAACTGCTCCCCTTTCCATCGATCTGACAGGTAAACTAGTCCTTGATCTTCTAATTTGCTTATAGTATTGTTTTTTATGTCTCAATCCTGTAACCATTTGGATCTTATCTTGTTGAAAGGTGTTAGGTGTTGGTCTAATCTAAGTTTCTTCCATACTAACTTCTAATTTTCTCAGCAGTTTGTATCAAAGAGAGAGTTTTAGCTGGACTCTTTGGGTTTATCAAACAGCAGATTACTATAATCATCTCCTGCTTTTGCACGTAGTCTATTCCACTGGTTCACCACTCTATTTCTTAGCCAGTACCGAAGAGTTTTGATAACTGATGCTTTATAATACAATTTTAGATCAGGTAGGGCTAAGCCCCCTTCTTCTGTACTTTTTTTCATTCAATTCCTAGAAATTATTGACTTTTTATTTTTCCATATGAATTTACTTACAAATTTTTTCTAATTCATTAAAGTAATTTTTTTTGGAATTTTGATTGGCAGGGCACTTAACAGGCAGTTTAGTTTTGGTAGAATTGTCATTTTTATTATATTAGCTCTACCTATATATGAGCAGTTGATATTTGCCCAGTTATTTAAATCGGTTTAATTTGTGAGAGAAGTGTTTTATAATTGTTTTCAAAAAGTTTCTGAATCTGTCTTGGCAAATAGACTCCCAGGTATTTTAGACTGCCTGTGGTTACTTTGAATGGGATTTCTCTTTCTACCTCTTCCTGCTGTATCTTGCTAGACATATATAGAAACGTTGAGGATTTATGAGGGTTTATTTTATATCCTGCAACTTTGCTAAAATTGCTAATTGTTTCCAATAGTTTTTTGGATGCTTTCTTGGGATTCTCTAGGTATACCATCATGCCATCTGCTAAGAGTGAGAGTCTTGTCTCTTCCTTCCCAATTCTAATTCCTTCAATTTATTTTTCTTCTCTAATTGCTGAAGCTAACATTTCTAAAATGATATTGAATAGTAGTGGTGATAGTGGGCATCCTTGTTTCACTACTGATCTTACTGGGAATGCCTCTAGCCTCTCCCCACTGAATATATTTGTTGATGGTCTCAGATAGATACTGTTAATTATTCTAAGGAACAGTCCATTTATTCCTACACTCTCTAGTATATTTAGTAAGAATGGGAGCTGTATTTTGTCAAAAGCTTTTTCAGCATCTATTGATATGATCATATGATTCTGGTAGGTTTGTTGTTGATATAATTGATTATATTAACAGTTTTCCTAATATTGAACCAACCCTGCATTCCTAGGATAAATCCTACAATGTATTATCCCAGTGATAACTTGTTGTAATCACTTTGCTAAGATTTTATTTAAGATTTTTGCATCTATATTCATTAAGGAAATAGGTCTATAATTTTCTTTCTCTGTTTTAACTCTTCCTGGTTTAGGTATCAGCACCATATTGGTTTCATAGAAAGAGTTAGGCAGAGTTTTATCTTTCCCTATTTTTCCAAAGAGTTTATATAGAATTGGAGCCAATTGTTCCTTAAATGTTTGGGAGAAATCACTTGTGAATCCACCAGGTCCTGGAGGTTTTTTCTTAGGGAGTTCAATGATGGCTTGTTGAATTTCTTTTTCTGAGATAGGGTTGTTTAGGTATCTAATCTCCTCTTCATTTAACCTGGGCAACTTATATTTTTTTAAATATTCATCCATTTCACTTAGATTATCAGATTTATTGGCATAGAGTTGTGCAAAATAATTTTGAATTATTACTTTAATTTCCTCTTCATTGGTGGTGAGTTCACCTTTTTTGCAGTTATGATACTAGCAATTTGGTTTTCTTTCTTTTTTTTTAAGTGAAATTGAACAGAGGTTTATCAATTTTATTGGTTTTTTTTCATAAAACCCATTTTTGACTTTTTTATTAATTCAATAGTTTTTTTTGCTTTTGATTTTATTAATTTCTCCTTTAATTTTTAGAATTCCTAATTTGGAATTTAATTGGAGATTTTTAATTTGTTCTTTCTCTATTTTTTTATTTGCATGTTTAGTTCATTGATTTCTTCTTTCTCTAATTTATTCATGTAAGTATTTAAAGATATAATATATCCCCTGAGCACCACTTTGAGTGAATCCCATAGGTTTTGGTATGTTGCTTCATTATTGTCATTATCTAGGATAAAATGATTAATTCTTTCTATAATTTGTTTTTTGGTGCACTCATTCTTTAAAATGAGGTTATTCATTTTCCAATTGGTTCTGGGTCTATATCTCCTTGGCCCAATATTGCACAAGACTTTTATTGCATTGTGATCTGAGAAAGATGTATTCACTATTTCTGCCTTTCTGCAGTTGATCATTAGGTTTTTATGTCCTAGTACATGGTCAGTTTTTGCATAAATTCCATGTACTGCAAAGCAAAAGGTATATTCTTTTCTGCCCCTGTTCAATTTCCTCCATAAGTCTACCATATCTAGTTTTTCTATCTATTTACCTCCTTAACTTTAAAGAATGAATTCTCAATGTAGAAACTTGTCTTTGGGTTTATCAAACAGTAGAATATTATAGTCATTTATTCCTTTTTTGGTAACTAATCTATTCTATTTCTCTACTTCTCTTAGCTAGTAACAGTTTTTATGACTGCTACTTTGTAATATAACTTTAGATCTGTTACAAGCTAGACCTTCTTCTTCTTCTTCCTCTTCTTCTTTTTTTGTAAGGCAATGGGGTTAAATGACTTGTGCAAAGTCACACAGCTAGGTAATTATTAAGTATCGGATTTGAACTCAGGTCCTCCTGGCTCCATGGCCAATGCGTTACCCACTGTGCCACCAAGCTGCCCCTAGACCATTTTTTGCACTATATTTTCATTAATTCCTTTGATACTCCAGACTGAATTTTATTACTATTTTTTCTAGGTCAATAAGGTATTCTTTCTTGAAGCTTGATTGGCATGGTAATAAATAATTTAAGTTAGATAGAACTGTCATTTTTATTTTATTTGCTCAGCTTATACATAAGCAATTGACATTTGTCCAGTTATTTAGATCTTATTTGCGTGTGTGTGTGTGTGTGTGTGTGTGTGTGTGTGTGTGTGTGAAAAGTGTTTTGCAATTGCTTTCATATAATTTCTTAGTTTGTCTTCACAGGTGGATTTCCAAGTATTTTATCTTGTGAACAAATACTTTAAATGGAATTTCACTTTCTATCTCTTGCTGCTGTGCTTTGTTGGCAATATAGAAAAATGCTGATGATTTAGGTAGATTTATTTTATATCCTGCAACTTTGCTAAAGTTGCTAATTGTTTCAAGTAGTTTTGATTTTCTAGCATTCTTTATGTATGCCATCATATCATCTACAAAGAATGAGTTTCATTTCTTCAGTGTCCATTCTAATTCCTTAGATTTTTCTTTCTTCTCTTATTGCTAAACCTAACATTTCTAATACAATATCAGGTAATAGTGCAGATAGCAAGCATCTTTATTTCACCACTGGTTTTACTGGTAGTGTTTCTAGCTTATTCCCCATTACATATCATACTTGCTGATGGCTTTCAATAGATACTGCTTATTATTTTAAGGACAGCTCCATCTATTCCTATGCTCTCTAGTATTTTGTTTTTGTTTTTGTTCTTTTGCAAGGCAATGGAGTTAAGTGACTTGCCCAGGGTCATACAGCTAGGTCATTTTTAAGTGTCTGAGGTTGCATTTGAATTCAGCTATTCCTGACTCCAGAGCCAGTGCTCTATCTACTGTGCCACCAAGCTGCCCCCTCTCTCATGTTTTTAATAGGAATGAGTGTTGTATTTTGTCAAAAGCTTTTTCAGCATCCACTGAAACAATTATATGACTTCTTCAGTTATTTTATAATTATGGTCAATTATGCTTATCATTTTCCTAATATTGAATTGACCCTGCATTCCTGGCATAAATTTCTAAACTCCACTGAGTATATATATATATATAATTCCCACTTTGATCATAGTGTATTATACCAAAGATAATTTGCTATAATCACTTTAATAATATTTTATTTAAAATTTTTGCATCAATATGCATTGGGGAAATTGGTCTATAATTCTCTTTCTCTTTTTTTGACTCTTGTTGCTTTAGAAATCAGCACAATTTTTCTGTCATGGAAGGAATTTGAGAAAACATCAATTTTTTCAAATAAAAATATAAATGACATTTATTATTGTAATTAATTCTTCTTTAAATGTTTGATAGAGTTCATTTATGAATACATCTGTTCTGAAGATTTTTTAGGGAGTTCATTGATAGCTTATTCAATTTCTTTTTCTGAAATGGGGCCATTTAAGTTCCTTGTCTGTTAATCTGGGCAATTTATATTTTTGTAAATATTAATCTATTTCATTTAGATTGTCAGATTTATTGGCATACAGGTGAACAAAAGAACTCTAAATTATTACTTTAATTTCTTTATTTTTGGTGGTGAATTCATTTTCATTTTGGTGCTGGTAATTTGGTTTTCTTCTTTCTTTTTTAATTAAACAAACCAAAGATTTATCTATTTTATTGCCCTTTTTCATAAAACCAACTCAGTTTTGTTAGTGCAATAGTTTTCTTATTTTTTATTTTATTAATGTTTCCTTTGATTTTCAAAATATTTACTTTAGCATTTAATTGGGGATTTTAATTTTTAATTTTTTCTACCTTTTTTAATTGCATACCCAATTCATTGAGCTCCTCTTTCTCTATTTTATTTATGTAAACTTCTAGAGATATAAAATTTCCCCTAACAATTGCTTTAAATACATCCAACAAATTTTGGTATGTTTTCTCATTATTGTCATTTTCTTGGGTGAAATTATTAATTATTTCTATGGTTTGTTGTTTGATTCACTCATTCTTTAAAACTATGTTGTTTGGTTTCCAATTAAATTTTAGTCTATCTTTCCATGGCCCTTTTTAACACATAATTTTTATTGCATCATGATCTGTAAATGATGCATTTAATATTTCTGTCTTTCTGCATTTGGTTGTGAAGTTTCATGCCAATTTTCTCCAAAATCTTTCATATTTAACTTTTCTAAAATTATATTTATCTCCTTAATTATCTTCTTGTTTATTTTAGGATTAGATTTATCTAATTTTGAGAGAGGCAGGTTGAGGTTTCCTACAGTATAGTTTTGCTGTTTTCCTGTAACTAATTTAGCTTGTCTTCTAAGAATATGGATGCTAAAACACTTGTTGCATATATGTTTAGTTTTGAGATTACTTCATTGTCTATTATAATTTTTAGGAAAATATAGTTTCCTTCCTTATCTGTTTTAATGAGTTCTATTTTTGCTTTTACTTTGTCTAAGTTAAGGATCACTAACCCTTCTTTTTTAAACTTCATTGCAGCATAATATATTCTGCTCCAAACTTTTATTTTTATTCTGTGTATCTCTCTGCTTCAAATGTATTTCTTATAGAACGTTTTTCATCCATTCTGCTATCTACTTTTCTATTATGGGAGAGTTCATGCTATTCACATACACAGTTATAATTACTAACTCTTAATTACTCTCTATCCTATCTCCCCTCCATTTGTTCTTTTCTTTCTCCTTTCACACAATCCCTCCTCAACAGTTTTTTGCTTCTTAATCACCTCCCTCAATCTGCTCACCTTCTTACAGTTCTGCTTCCTTTCTTTCCCCTTTCTCCTTTTACTTTCCCCCTCCTTTCTTTCCTCCCTTCTACTAGTCTCTCCTTCTGTTCTTCCCTTTCACTTCCTACTGGTTGAAAGGTGAATTTCTAAACCCCACTGAGTATATATATTATTCCCATTTTGTTAGCTTCAAGCAATTCTCACCTCCTCCCTTCTTTTCCTCTACTGTAATAACTCCTTTGTGCCTCTTTATGTGATGTAATTTACCTCCTTCCTCCCATTCCAGTACAATCCCTTTTTTGATGTCTTATTATTTTTAAATTATGCTTATAAAATCAACTTCTGTCCATACCATCTGTCTAAGTTAATACAGGAAACATTTCTCAAGAATTATGATTATCATCCTTCCATGTAGCGATATAACCAGCTTAATTTTTTTGAATAACATTCTTTTCTATTGTTTACCTTTTTATGTATCTCTTTTGTCTCTTGTTGGAAGATCAAATTTTCTTTTCAGCTCTGTTTTTTTGATAGGAAAATTTGAAATTCACCTATTACATATACTGTCTATATATTTTCCTAGAAGTGTATCTTCAGTTTTTCTGGGCAGTTGCTTCTTGGTTAAAATCCAAGTTCCTTTGGTCTCTGGATTATCATATTCCAATCCCTTTGATTCTTTAATATTTATGCTGCCAAGTTCTGCTTAATTCTGACTGAGGATCCTTGGTTTTTAAATACCTTCTTTCTGGCAGCCTGTAGGATTTTCTTCTTGATCTGATAATTCTGAAACTTAAATAAAATATTCCTTGGCATTTTCAGTTTGGGATCCCTTTCAGGAGATGATCGATGGTCTTTCAATGACTGTTTTGCCCTCTGGTTCTAGGATACCAGGATAGTTTTCCTTGAAGATTTCTTTTTTTTTAATTTTATTTATTTAAGGCAATGGTGAAGTGTCTAAGGCTGGATTTTCAGGTCCTCCTGACTCCACTTGGTGTTCTATCCACTGTGCCACTTAGCTGTCTCATACCACCTAGCTGCCCTATCTTGATGATTTCTTGAAAGATGTTGGTCAGCTTGTTTTTTTTTTTTTTTGGATCAGATGATAGACAGTCCAATAATTCTTAAATTATCTCCCCTAGATTTTTTTTCTAAGTTAGTTGTTTTTCCAATGAGGCATTTCACATTTTATTTAATTTTTAATTTTTTTTTCATTTTGCTTAATAGTTTCTTCATGTCTGATAGAGTAATTAGCCTCCACTTGTCCCAGAGGATTTTTCAAGGAATTCTTTTCTTCATTTAGTTTTTGTAACCCTTTTTCCATTTGGTCAATTTTATTTTCAAGGGATTTGCTTTCTTTTTTCTATTTTCTCAATTGTATTTTTAAAGAAATTATTTTCTTTATGCAATTGCCCAATTGCATCTTAAAAATTTATTTTCTTCAATTTTTATGCTTACTTTTGTGAGATCTTGGATTTCTCCTGAAATTCTTTTCCCAATCTTTCTGCTTTATTTTAAAAATACTTTTTGAGCTCGTTCAAGAAGTCTTTTTGGGCTGGATACCAATTTATATTCTCTTTAGCAGCTTCATATATAATATGTTTTCTGCCATTTTCTTCTGAATTTGTGTTTTGCCAGTCCTCCTCTCCAAGGTAATTTTCTATGGTACCAGGTTTTCTCTTAATTTTTTTACTCATTCTGATTTGTGTTTGGGCTCTGACCTAAGCTTCTTATATTGGGGGAGGGCCTGTTCACAGACTTTCTGCATTGAGAATCCTAGAGGTTTGCTCACTGGTCTGGGCCATCCTCATTGAGAATGACAGCAGCTTGTTCACTGGGCTGAAGCCTTTCAGGTTGGGAATGCTAGGGTTTTTTTTTTTGTCTGGACTGGGGCACCAAACCCAGTCATGCTGTCTGAACAGAAAATCTGGGGTATCTGTTTTGGAGCCTCCCAGTTTACCTGTTGTGCTATTGCTTCAGGGGCTTCTACTTCACATCTGGCCTATGATTAAAAATCTCCCATTGCTTCCCACCATAACCCATCGAGCATGGCTGTTCTAGTAGGCTGTTCAAGTAGGCTCTTCCGTAGCCTGAGTATTCCACTCCACACAAGACAGAACTTACTGGAAAGCTGTTCTTTTGTGCAAAGGGGTTCTGTCATTCCAGTGTCCATTTAGAGGCTTGGCTAATATTGTTTCTCAGGGAAATCTGGGAGAATTTAAGAAAGTTCCTGGCTCCACTCTGACATCTTGACTGCAGTCAAACTTCTGGTGAAATACTACACCCTTCACTTTCTTATTCTTCAGATGATTGTTTTTTTAGGCCTCTTCTCAAAGCCATGCTTTCCTTGTTAGAACTTATTCTCTCCTGGACGAGCTTTGGAAAGTTAAGAATTCATACCATTCTACAATAAGTCATCAGAGGAGGACAGTGTTAGTTTTTAAAGCTCTTAACTAAGCTTCTCTTTGTGTTTGGGAGGGTCCAAATAGCCAATTTGCAAATAGGTCAGTTTCTACACATGGGCTACAACAGAGAATGTTGGAGCTAACTTCATACTCTGGGTCTGTTAGACCTCAGGCTGAGAGATGTCTTCATCAACCCAACAGAGATTCCTTTGTCAGTAAATCTTCTTATGCAAAGAGACAAGGCCAATAGTTAGCTTTCAGAAACCAAACCAGGCTGTGTGGGAGCTCCTGGCATCTCTGTCTTGTTTACATAAACAGTCTTTTGTTATTTCCTTTGTTTCCCTTCCCAAAAATTCTTCGGGGAGCTGTACCACCTGCTCTGCTCCTCCTCTTTCTAATGTGATGAATCCTTTATGTTATAGGGGAAGAATAGGAGATGTGAGGGAGTAGGGGAAGGAGAAGAAGTAGAGATAAAGAAAAAGTAGAAAATGTAGAAAGTGAATGGTAAGAGATAGTGTGAGAGAGGAGATGGAGAAAGAGAGGGAGAGCAAGAGCGAGAGCGAGAGAGAGAGAGAGAGAGAGAGAGAGAGAGAGAGAAGGGAGGGAGAGAAAGAATATGGCAGCAGAATAAATTGGAAGGAACTTTGATTTCTTAGCTTTTTGTATCATGGTACTCTTTGGCATATACCCCTTTTCAGGAAAAAATATTCTTAAACATTTCAAAAAATACTCAGGGGCAGCTGAGTGGCACAGTGTATAGCACACTGGCCTTGGAGTCAGAAAGATCATAGTTCAAATATAGTCTTAGACACTTAGTAGTTCTGTGACTCTGGATAAGTCACTTAATCCTATTTGTTCCTGATCTGTAAAACGAACTGGACAAAGAATTGTTGAACCACTCTAGAATCTTTGTCAAGAAAGCCCCAAATAGGGTCACAAAGAGGTAGAAATGACTGATAACCAACTGGAAAAAATGAAAAATAGGATTATAAAGCAATGTAGAGGTCAGCAAAAATCCAGGTGGAATCCAAGTGAAGAAACCCTACTATAGTTTAAAACCCTAAATTTACTGATGAGGGAAACTGAGGCTTAGAAAAATTAAATAACTTTAACCCTAGTTGCAAGTCCCAGAGTTAAGATTCTAGCCCAGGTCCTCTTACTCCAAATCCAGTGTTCTTTCCATTATAACTATAATGACTTTTGTTTCCTCCTGGGTTTTAATATTAATTATGTATTTAATCTCATATCAATCACTCAATCTTCTATGATCTTTGCAGCTAAAAATTGAAGTCTATCTACACATGAATATTTTCTACCTTGAGAGATGAGAATATTGCACACTATTCAATGAGTATTAAAGGCATTTACTTTGGGTGAAGACTTGCCAGAGCATTGATCAAAACTGATAAAAAATTTCCATTGTAAGCGAGAGTCTGCATAGGCAGATGCAAAAGAAAAAATCATGGTCCTTGCCTTGGGAGAATTTGCCGCTTAGCACCCTGGGTCTCAGTTTCTCTTCCCATATATAGGTCTTCATGTTTCCAGGCTGTCAAAGAACCTCCTGGAATCTCTAAAAGTCTCTCAGCCTTTTAGAATAGTTCTTTTTCTGGTAGAGATGCTAGGTAGGAACTATGTGCTATCAGACATAAGAATCATCCTTTTGTGCCCAAGATTGAAAATCCTGTCTGATATTTGTTATTATTCAATGAAAGTTTTGAGATTTAACACATATAACCCAGATCCTACTAGGATTTTCCTTCCCCAACAAGTAACATCCTAAGGATTCCCTAGGGCCCTGCCATTTACCCTGAAACTGAACTTCTCAATATTTGCAATTTCCCCAAATAGAATATAAGCTCTTTGATAACATGACTGTACTCCTCTATTTTTTTTATTTCCAACAATAAGCACAGTGTCTGATATTAAGTATTTAATAATGATTTTACATTATATTCTATTTGACATTTTTATATAACATGATGGAGTAGAAAGAATGCAATGGATATGGAGTCAGAGGAATCAACTTTGAATCATGACTATTCCTTACTACCTGTGTGAGTCTAAATGAATCATTTTCCTTTCCTGGCTTCAGTAAAATGGATTGGAAAAAATAACTTTTGAAAGGAAACTTAGAAGCCATTCATCTAACACACTCTTATTTTACAGATGTGTGAAGTGAGACTGAGAACTATAAAGTGACTTGTCTAAGATCATACAAGAATTTTTGCACTATACTATCCTATCTTTAATTTCTTAATTTTGTGATTTTATGTTATAGCATAAATTCTATCATTGCATGGAAAGTACAATGAGGTAACATTAAAATATAAAGAAGTCTTATTAAAAATTTTCCCTGCCTATCTGTTTCATGTGTTGAGGTCGAGAAAGCTCCCTATCTTGTTGCTACCAAATTCTGACTCTGCTTCTTGCAAAGTCCAACACTGTCCAAACTGAGATATTTCCATCCCTCTTTCCCAGCCCCTCTAGGCTGTTCAGAAGAACTTCAATAAGACCACTGGAATAAGAGCTGATGGAAATGTAGAGATATTCAGTCCAACCTCCTCCTTTTAGAAAGGAGGACACTGATAACCAGAGAAGGGATGTAACCTGCCTAAGATCATGGAGGTAAGTAGCCGAGTGGGAATTTAAACTTGTCTTCTGATTCCTAATTTGTTATTCCTTCCATTACACTACACTAAGTTGGCAAGCCTGCCCTCTCTACTTATCCTCTCTAGGGGTGGATTTCCAAGAAACAGGAGTGCCCATGAGGGAAGCAGAATGATATAGCTATTCAGAGCACACATGGAGTAGAGACCTGCCCCTTGAGAAGGTCACACGGGTGCTTTGGTATTTCTGCCTCTGCTTTGACTCGACTTGCTGTTAAGGGAGATGGAAGGATGTTGACAAAAGACATTTTTCAACCTCTGAACCTTGCCTACCCCAGCTCAGAAATGCTGTTCCCCCCTTCCTTTCTGCTCTGATTCCTTGCCCTAGTTTCAAAGGTTCACAGACTTAACAGAGCTTTCTCTCTGTTCCATAGACCCTTTTTTTTACAGTAGACCATTCAAATGCAGCTCTGGAGACAGTGATTACCTGTCATAACAACACAGAATTGGTAGAGTGTTAGGACCTATACTGGAGAAAACAGAAATTTGGAGAGGGAAGAGTCCTTAGAACACAGAATGTTAAGAAATGAACAGATAATGTTAGAAGAGAGAGTGTTAGAGCTGAAAAAGACCCCAAAACAAATATTCATGTAACTGGAAAGGACTTTGGTTGCAGAGTGTTAGAATCAGAAGTGACCTAATGAAATGAAATTTTAATAAAGATAAATGTAAAATCTTAGACGGGGTTCAAAAAATCAACTATACAAGTACGAGATGGGGAAGGTGTGCCTAGACAACAGCTAAATTAAAAAGATAGGGGCTGTTCAATCTCCTGCAAGTTCAATATGATGAGTCAATCTGTCAACTAAAAAATTGAAAGTATATATGCAGGGGGTGGCTAGGTGGTTCAGTGGATAAAGCACTGGCCCTGGAGTCAGGAGTACCTGGGTTCAAATCCGGTCTCAGACACTTAATAATTACCTAGCTGTGTGGCCTTGGGCAAGCCACTTAACCCCATTTGCCTTGCAAAAACCTAAAAAAAATATCTACACAAAAATGCAAATTTAAACTGTAAAAAGAAAGGTATAATGGAATCTATAAATAAGAATAGATCGTTTTGTTCTATTTTTCTTTGGTCAGACAATATCTGAAGTACTGTTCAATTTTAAGTGCCCACATTTGCGAAGCACATTGGTGGGGAGATTATTTAGAGCATGAACCTATTTCTGCCAAGGACTATTCAGATATTTATAAGATTATTCATGGGCCATATAAAATTATCAACTAAAACTTAGACTACTATATTTGGTCAAACATTTAAGTAATTCACCCCTAAAATGTTCCTAGAATTATTGAATTTTGAGTCCTGCCTGTAATGGCTATGGCAGTGCCAGATCAAATGCTTTTCAGACCTTACACAACCTGGTTGAATGTTCTTACCCCTGATCTAGAGGGATCATCTAAGAGAATCGGGTGATTGAAAGACATCAAAGATGTGCCATCTCAGTATTACTGGAAGGAAATGTAAATGTCAAGACTGAAGAAAAGAAGACTTTAGGAGATGATATTTGAAAAAAAAAACTGTCTTGACTATTTTGTTTGACCTCCTGGGGCCAGGAACAATGTGTGGAAATAGAACAAAAGACATATTTGGGCAGCTAGGTGGGATTAGTGGATTAGAGCACTGGCCCTGGAGTGAGGAGGATCTGAGTTCAAATCTGACCTCAGACACTTAAGAACTGCCTAGTTGTGTGACCTTGGACATGTCACTTAAACTCACTGCCTTGCCAAAAAAAAAGAGACATATTTAGGTTTGATATTAGGAAAAGCTTCTTAATAATTAGAGTTGCTCAGAAGTAGAAGGTTATAAAGATGATGGGTTTTCCCGTATGGGAGGTCTGGATTACTACATTTTCTGGGATAATATAGAACAGGAGTGAGGAACCATTTTACTGCCAGGGGTCATTTGGAAAGTTGTAATTCAAGAGTCATACAAAATTATCAATTTAAAAATTAGCCTGATATATCTGGTCAAACTTTTAATTAATTTACCTCTAAAAAACTCCTATTTATTGAATTTTGGGTTCTGCTTGCAGTTGTTGTGGCAGTGCCAGATCAAATGATTTTTCAGGCTAATATAACTTTCAGACTAGATGATCCCCACCCCTGTTATATGAAAGACTTCTACATGGATTCCTGGTTCAATATTTGTTGGATAAGTGGTCTCTTCAAAAAGTTATAATTTAGTCATAGAGATTTAATACAACCTCTTCATTGTACAAAGGTAGAAATTGAATAGAAAATTTGCCCCTGCTGGTTTTCAGACCTTTTCCTGCTAAGTCAAACTGTTTTTTGCTGTTTTTATCAGTTCTTTTCTTTTCAACCTCTCTGGATCTGCCTTTTCTACCCTTTACACCTCAGAATAACAAAATGACATCATCATGAGCAAAAGTCATATTTTTGAGGAAGATGTTGATGGACTGTGCCAAGAAGCTGAGATACTAATGTTGGAATCAAATCAATAAATCTCAGAGAACTTATTTCAAGGAAGTTGGTTTCCAAACCTTCTGACTCTTCTGTTATGAAAGTTATTATGGTATGCAGTATGGCCTCCCATTTGAGTTCAGGGTCAGGTGAGAAAATAACATTCTTTGTGATTCTAAGTGCTAGAATGACCTTCCTCATATGAAGAGAAGTTATTTTTTTAAAAATAATTTTTGTTTCTGTGAAGACTACCCTGTTCTCTCCTCCCATCCCCCAACATTCTAAATATCTGTTCTCACTGATGACTGAAATCCCTGTTTATTTTTCATCATACCACTCATTTCTCCATTACACAGAATTACTGAAGAAAATCTTTCTTCTCCTCTTTGCCATCTGTTGCCAGCCCACATACCTGAGTTTTAACCAAAAAATCTTATTTTTAAAATTTTAGATTTTTATAGATATCTTTTGCTTTTACATCACCTTAATTTCCAAATAAATTTGTCCTGTCTCTGTTACCCAGAAAGTCATCTCTTCTTATAGCTAAGAATAAAAATGAGAAAAAAAAGGAATTCCACTAAACTTATCAGCAAATCTACTAAGTTATATTTACCACTTTCAATGGCCTTAGTCCCCCACTCTTGCAAGGAATGCTGTCCTTCCTCCAATCCAACAGAATATCCTGGCTGTCTTTATACCCCAACTAAAATCCCACTTGCTACAGAAAGCTTCCCTTAATTTCTCACCCCAAATATATAGCATTTATTCATTTTTAAGAAAAATTAATTTTGAATTCTCTGTTGCTCCCCTGCCTCTTCCCAACCCACAAAGAAGCCAAATAATGTGAAATCAGTTATATATGGGAAGTCATACAAAACATTTCCATAATAGCTATGCTGTAAAAATTAAAAAAAAGAAAAATAAAGTGGGAAAAAATTATGATTCAAACTGTATTTAACAGTTTTCTTTCTGGAGATAGATGGCATTTTTATCATAAGCCCTTCAGAATTATCTTGAATTGCTGTATTGATCAGAATAGCTAAGTCTTCTTAATTCTAGTGCCTTCCTTGTTAATTATTTCCTATTTATCCTGCATATAGATTGTTTTGTGTGTGTGTGCCTCTTTTTGTATCTCTGGAACTTAGCATAGGGTCTGTCACGAAGTAGGAGCTTAATAAATGTTTATTGATTGAACAGAATGCTTTTTTTCAAACCAAAGTACAACTGGTCTTTCCTACAAGGTAAAGAAAGGCATCATTTATTTCTCTACAATGAACAATAATTATAGTAATATTTACAATTTGTTATTTTCTCCTTCTAGAAACATAAATTCTAGAAGCCAAAGGAAGTAGGATTAGTATTATTATCCCCATTTTATAGGATACTGAGGCGCAGTATCACAAAATCACTTGCTCAAGGTCATCCAGCTACTAAGTAGTTGAGTCAAGATTATGGTTGCAGTTCAATGATCATTTTTTTGTTTTTTTTTTCTTTAGGATTTTGAAAGGCAAATGGGGTTAAGTGGCTTGCCCAAGGCCACACAGCTAGGTAATTATTAAGTGTCTGAGCCCGGATTTGAACCCAGGTACTCCTGACTCCAGGGCCGGTGCTTTATCCACTGTGCCACCTAGCCACCCCCAATGATCATTTAAGATAGGAGTGATGCCAAGATTCATTTTGGGAACTTAAGGGTTTTGTAGAAGCATATGTTACTAAAAGTAGTTAATCCCTTTTTTGATCCTTTCCCAAAAAGTCACAAAGAACTCCATGTGGCTTAATTGGAGACATTCAACTTAAAAAAGACAATGACAAGGGAGAGTCAACAAGCTCCTCTCTTCTAGCTCTGTTATGTATTGCCTGTGTGACTTAAGAGTCTCTCTTCTTTTCTCTGGAAAGTCCTCAGTTTCTTCTCTTCCTTCCTTCCTTCCTTCCTTCCTTCCTTCCTTCCTTCCTTCCTTCCTTCCTTCCTTCCTTCCTTCCTTCCTTCCTTCCTTCCTTCCTTTCTTTCGTTGTTTTATAAAATGATGATATTGGATCAAGTGATTTCTAAAGTTCTGGATCTTATGAACTTTTTAAAGAATATTTCTATTGTAAAAGAGGTGATTAAGTGCTATCTTGTATTTTTTTCCCCTGGAATAAAGAGAGGTTCTTAAGGACTTTTTTTGGGTACATTTATCTGATACTCCAATATCCAATCATCCATAAAATAAGTACCTACTCTGTGTTGGGAGTTGTTGATGGAAAGAAAAAAATGAAACTGTCTTTGTCTTAAAGGAACTTACATCTTGTTATAGGCACAGATGTGTAATGTAATAAAACATATACATTTATGCATATTAATATATATTTAAATATTTTATAAATAAAGTACATGGTACTATAAGATGGGTGAAGAGATATAAGAAAAAGCATCAAGCAAGAAGTAGTACAAAAAGGAATGAACTTTGGGTATGAAGAACAGTCTTGAATAAAGACATAGAGGTAGGAAATAGAAAATGATGTGTAAAGAATAACAAGAAAGCTGATTTGAGTAGACCATAGCATATGTTAAAGGAAGTAATGTATAGTAAGCCTAAAGGTGTATATTGGGCATTTTATATGACTGTGTAATGTAATGAATAGATTTAGGAAGAGCTATATTCAAGTCATGATTGTCACACATATTATCTGTGTGACCTTGTGCAAGTCACTCAACCAACCTCTGTGCCTAAGGAAACTCTTTTAAGAGTCACTGATATAAATTTGTAGAAGAAATTTCCTAAATTAGGGTCCTTTATATTCATAAAATCAAATGTACATATGCAAACATTTTGTACATATATACATTTATGTGTATGTGATTTTAAAATTTCTAATAGATTCTATACCCTCGTAAGTATGTGAGGGGGTCTTTGAATCTGTGTCTTCCTGTTCCCAAGTACAGTAATCTATCCACTACCTCCAAGAATAACTGCATAAAAAAATGCCAGTCACTTTTCAGAGAGTCCCATTAACAATGAATCCTTCTTGAGGTTCAGAGTCTGTGCTGGTTATAACTAGGGACTGATTAACTGCTTCCCTATTTATTGACCTGACGAGAGGTGCACATTAAGCCTTGTAGATTATGGGCATTACAAAATAGGACTCATTTGTGCAGGTGCATAAGTCCTCTCAATGCCTTTTGAATTTTTCAACTCATAAACTACCTGGAATCATTCCTCTCTGAATGGATTCTCCTAGCCCTGACTCCAGCAAGAGGGATTCATTCTGTATTGAAAATTGCAGTAGAAAATTTTCTTGAGCCGTTGATATGTCAGAATAGAGTTTATTATCACTCGAAGTCCCAGCGTTGGGAGCTATGTGAAAGGTTTGGTAAATAATATGACACAGGTTGGAACTCATTTGATGCTGTGATAGCTGGTGAATATTTTCTGGAGAGACAGACAGGGGAAATGAACAAGCAAGAGCCATGTTTCTTTGGGTGAAACCTGCTCATATTTTCCCTAATATTTTATGACAATGAACAACAATCACAAAACAATGTGATTTCCACTTTTAATTGGGAGGGTACTGGAGGGGTTTAGTATATACTGGATTTGGAGAGTTTAGTTGCCATTTTTTCCCCACTTAATTCTATACATGACCCTGGGAAAGCTAATTTACTTTCTGCGTCTTGTTTGTTTTATCTGTAAAATGGAGATGCTTACCTGATTGTCCTACTTCATAGGGCTTATGAGTAAAATATTTTTTGTTTGCGTGTGTAAAACATAAAGGAGAATCAAAATGGAGAGGGATGTGATATTATTATTATTAATACCTGCTCTTGGGCTCAGAGGATTGAATTGGATATGGTGACAGATTCTTTGGAAAGGATTAGATGTTAGGCATTATTTTTTAAGAGAAACTATTTATTTTTGAAATACATTGTCCCCTAGAAGTCATGGGCACTAGTTCAATGTTTCAAAGAAGCATTATTTCAGTAGGGTGTATACTACCTCCACCAATGCAGGTTGCAAGTTTTCTCATGAAATATTCTTCTAGGGTTTCTGGGTGAGGACTAGGTTTGTGATTTCACTGACACACAGATGCCTGGAATGGGCAAACTCACTTTCTTTGTGTAGATCAGAAGCTCCTCTGCCATTGAGGGCAATCAGAAAAAAGTTGTCCAGAGTCTTGGAAGTTTGAAATGTGTCTATAATCACATAGCTAGGATGTGCTAGAAGTAGGACTTGAACTCAGATCTTCTTGAGTGAAATCATTACTCTTTAACTGAGGTATGAAATATGTCTATAAGTGGCTAAGTGAAAGGTAAAAGAATCTAGTCTTGTATTTGAAGAATTCCAGCCTGCTGATTCCTGCTTAAACTTATATTCTACTGACAGAGTCTTCAATAATTGCTAATATTTAAACAGCAGTTTTTAAGTGCTTATAATGCATTGTACACATATTGTCTCCTTTTATTCTAACAACACTGAGACATAGGTGCTATTATTACCCTCATTTTACAGATGAGGAAACTGAGGCTTAGAGAAGTTAAATGATTTGGCTGGGATCACATAGCTCCTATGTGTCTGAAGCAGGATTGTACTTAGGTATTGACAACTCAATGTCCAGTATTCAATTCACTGAACAGAATCTTCAAGATCCCAGGTCAATTCCATAGCTTATTAATTATTAAGGCATCATGGATAGACTTTAGTGGTAGCCATTATGTGCGATAATGGCTTCCATTTCCATAACACCCACAAGTAGACAAAACTTTCTTCATGCCTCTTCCTTTTGTGGCTAATTTCTTTGAAAGTGATATCTACAATAGATAGCTCCACTTCCTTTCCTCTCATTCTCTTCTTAATTCTTCTGCATTTGCATTTCTGACTTCACTATTCAACTGCAACTTCTCTCTCCAAAGTTATTATTGATCACTTAATTGCCATATTTAATAACCTTTTCTCCCTCCTCTCCTTCTTGATGTCTCTGCAATCTTTGATACTGTTGATCACTCTCTTCTCTTATATACTTTCTCTTTTTATTAAGTTTTCATGATACCACTGTCTTCTGATGCTTCTGCTTGTTGGGTTTCTCCTTTTCAATCCCCTTCTCTGTATCTTCACTTAGGTAATGTCTGTTAACGACATATGTCCCACAGAGGTCTGTCCTGGGTCGTCTTCTCTTCTCCCTCTATATTTTTTTCACTTAGTGGTTTCATTATCTCCCATGGTTTTAATTATCCTCTCTATGCAAATGACTATCAGATCTACTTCTCTTCCTGACCTCTACTCTTGCTTCTACTTTAGCTGTTTCTTAGACATCTTGCACTGGATGTCCCATAGACATCTTAAACTCAATACGTCGAAAACTTAACTCATAACACTATTCTAATCACTCAGATTTGAAACCCAGGAATCATCTCTAACTCTTCACGGTCTGTCTGGTCCCCTCCCCCAATATTCAACCAGTTGTCAAGTCTTTCATTTATACCTCCATATCTCTCAAATGTGCCCTCTTTATTTTTTCTTCTGTCTCTACCACACCTTGATGTAGGTCCTTATCTTCTCCCATTAGATTGCTTGTTGGTCATCCTGACACAGCTCTCTACCCAGTAAAATTTCTCCTCCCCTCAATTGTCAAAGCAATCATCCTTAAGCATAGGCTTGACCATGACACTTCACTTTTCCCTCCCCAAGCCAGTGGCTCCCTATTTCTCATAGGATCATTTATAAAACTTCTGTTTGGCTAATAGAGCCCTTTATAAAGGGTCCATTCCAATTTTTCCAACTTTCTTAGGCTTTACTCCCAAGACTTTGATCCAAAGACATTAGTTTCTTTGCTGTTCCTCACACAGAACACTTCCTTTCAAAACTGACCTTTTATTCTTTGATGGAAACCATGCCTGAATTTCTTCTTTCTTATCTTTACCTCCTGGCTTCATTGGCTTCAAGTTTTAGCCAAAGTTCTACCTCCTATAATAAATCTTTCCAAGTTCTTCTTAATCTTAATGCCTTCCCTCTGAGACTCCCCCAGTTTAGCCTACATATGTGTTGTTTTAGCATAGCTGTTTACCCAGAATTTCTCCATTATACTGTGAACCCCTTGAGAACAATGACTATTTTTTTTTCCTTTTTATCCCCAATGCTTAGCACAGCCTGGCATAGAGTAGGTACTTAATAAATGCAAAGTGACTGACAAAAAATTTCTCCTGCAACATTCCCATGAAGCAGAGAGTGAAAGTATACTTATCCCTAAATTACAGATGAGGAAAATTGAGGCTAAAAGAAGTTAATTAACTTGCTGATCATTACATAAATAGAAAATATAAGGCTAGAATATAAATGTTAGGTCATCTTTCTCTATGTCCAGAGCCTAAAGGGTAGCTCCCCAGGAAAGGACCCTAAGAGTGCTAAAATGTCAACCTTAAGGGACTCCCCTAGATCATGGAATATTAGAAGGAAACATAGATATAGCCTGGTCTTGCTCTGTCATTACACACTGAAGAAAATGAGGTTCTAAGAAATTTGATAGTTTATTATATGCTAGTTGCAAAAGTTGAGACAAGTCTAGTTCTCCTGATTCCTTAAACTCCAAATTACATCAGTTCAAAGGAAGTCTGATCCAAATGACCAGTTTAATGCTAGCATTGGGTTTAGAAATAGAAGTATAAAACTTAGATGCTAAAGAAGGAAGGAACAGAAAAGGTAATCTATATTTAAAAATCTTTAATTTCACTTAAAAATCACATCCATAGTATTGATTATAACTGATGCTTTGAACTCCAATCATGATTGCATTTAATGGCCTGGAACTGTGGTCAGATACCTATCTTGATGGTCAGATACTTTAGTGACAGGTCAGCCTAAGTAGAGGGAATGGGGGTGATAGGAGGATAAATGGGCAAGGTTTCTAGTTCACACATATCTCTTATTCTATAATTACAAATTCCTTTCTGAAAATCTAAAAAAGTTTTTCATGGTTTTTTCTGAGTCCTTTATCATTTATGGATAATTCATTCATTTATTATACATTTATTAAATACCCATTCTATATAATAAGTACATCTTACAGCATAGGCTATGCTAATTCCTAAGTACAATGTAATTTAGAGTAAATATTATGGAGTTGACATTTAGTAGGGGATAAGACACAAGAGCATGACACATAATATCATGTAATAAATGCAACATAGAGTTATCAAATGAAGTCCAATGTGAGTATAGGAAGACAGTGAGATTTTCACTTAGACAAAATACAACAGGAATTTCATATAAAATACAACAGGGGATTTCATTGCTGACATATACATCATAAATCTTGGAATGAAAGACACCAAACATTTCTTGTCATCAAGGTTTTGTTGTTATTCATTCATTTCAATCATGTCAGAATCTTCATGACCCTATTTGCAGCTTTTCTGGCAAAGATATTGGCATGTCTTTCTCCAGCACATTTTACAAATGAGGAAGGGTACAGCTAAGTGGTGCAGCGAATAGAGCACAGGCCTTGGATTCAGGAGGTTAGGAGTTCTAATTTGGCCTCTGACACATACTACTTGTGTGACCTCAGACAAGTCACTTAACTCTGATTGCCTCACATCCAAGGTCATCTCCAGTCATTCTGATTCATATCTGGCCACTGGACTCAGATGACTCTGGAGGTGAAAGTGAGGCTGATGATTTAAAACAGTATCCCCTCAATCAAATCTAATTCACTTGCTTGTCATGGCATCACTTCCATGATGCCATGGTCTTCTTTGAGGAAGAAGGACAAACATCATCATAATCATCATCAAATTTTGGAATGTGTGTCAAAAGGATAGAAAACAATTTCTTTCTTTTACTTTTCTTTTGTTTAGATCAGAATTCACTTTCATGTCTAATTGGAGATACTCTTTGGAGTGTAGTTGATTTCATAGTTCAACTTTCATATAGGTCCTATGAGGTTTCTTTGGCAGATCACCCTACATAGATTTTGGGAACTCAAAATCATAGGGGTTAAACAAAAGTGTTAAGGAATTTTTAATTCTAAATCAGATAATCGTCTGGAAAATAATCAATTTTAGAAAAAAAGGGAATTAAAAGAAAATTAGCCCAGAGAAACCTATTACTTGAATGTGATGATTAGGAGACTTTGGCTACCCACCAAGAGTAAGGAGGAACTTTCTAGTCACTGCATCAAAGTCCAAAGAAGCTAAGATAGGCAACACATAACTATAAAGAAATGAAGCCTACAAGATTCCAACAAAGAACAACACCCAACAATGATCATTATTACCAGCAGTAATGTTGTCCAGTGGAACAGGGCCGTAGGGAGATCATGATGCCATTACCAGAAAATTTCAATAACTCTAGAACATTGAATTTCTGAGTTGGCCTGCCACAAGCATTCCTTTTATTTATATCCTCCATGAATAATTGGTGGTTATGTATGTTCTCTGAATATATGTTGTCTCCTAACAGTGGTATGGAAACTTGTGGGAAGAGAGAAATCTTCCTGTCCCTTCCTTTGCTTTGCTATTTGAACTGAGGGTTTTGTTCAAGGTATTGTATCCTCTGTCTAAAAGTAAACATTTTTGTCAGATCTTGTGACCCATGGTTTTGAGTAACTGTTAATTCACAGATTATTTTCAACCTTTGGTAGCTCTACTTGAGGGCCATATGGGAAAACAAAAGCACCTAAGGTGCTACAAGAGGTTTAAAGGGGAAAGAATTTACTTACTGAAAAGATCAGAGAAAGTTTTGTAAAGGAAGTGATATTTTACTTAGAAATTAATGGATGGGTTAAGGAATACAAAAAGTGAGGAGGGGAAAAGAAACCATTACAGGAATAGAACTATATGAATGAAAAAAAAAAAGCAAGTTATGAGGGTGCATAGTATTTGGAAAAGTCCTGTTTGATTTCAGAGGAGAAATACTACAATATACCATTGGGACAGATCTTGTCACAAGACATCACAAGTTAACATCTAAGTAATTATTGAAAATCATAGTAGGAATTGATAGATAGCTGTATATCAGTAGTAGGTATAGATAGATGGTATATTATAGGACACATGAGAAGGAAGAGATGAAGGTTATAAAAGGAAGTGATTTGTATATAGAATTACATGATTATAGATCTCAGAAACCAGCCTCTTAATTTTACAGATGAGGTAAATGAGCCCCAGAGAAGGAAAATGACTTACCCAAGGTCATATGGAGTAGTGGACTAAGGATGAGAGCCCAAGTGTTCTGATTCCTAAACTAGAGTTTGCTAATTTTTCTATTAATACCTATAGTGAAGCTGCTACTTATCAGTTCTTTACATTTGTAACATATGAGAAATAATTATGAGGACCAGTTCTTGAGGGTATGCATAGATATTTACAACTTTGTTGTAATAATGTAGAATCTTGGGTGGAGATGATTTCTGACCATCTTTGCAATAATAACAACAACAGCAAAATCTTCTAATTGTTTGTAGAACCAGAGGAACTGGTGTCTCAAGAGTTGCTAAGACAGGACTGAATATGCCTTTGTAATCAATGGAGCAGGATAGGCTAAGGAATCTACTCTTTATTAGCTTGCCCAATGTGCTGTGTTGATTCAATCTCTATGTTCATTTCAGGCCATTCACAGATAATGCTTCTGTTTTGCATACTATATGAAGAGGAGTCTTTCAAATTTCTGCTGAACTGGAACTGAAAATTTATCTTGGTACCAGCAAAGGGATTTTTTTCTTTCCAACCTAATTGTATTTGAGTGAGTAGGCAGGTACTGTTGACCCTGTGTGAGGAGAGAGATCTCTAGCCCTTATGTCCTTTCCTGGACTTCTGATGTGGCATCCAAATATATTGTCCTACTGTTGCTTATTTCTTCACTTTGTCTAATCTTTCCTCTTCTTATCTCAAGAATTAATTGTACTTGGCTTTGATCTTTTGATATTGGAAAAATTAGGAGAACAACAGAAATCCAGAAACCATAGGCCAGGCCAGTTTGTGATCCAACACTGTAGCCCAAGGAGTGACTAGGACCTACAGCTCAGAAATGGATCAATGCCATTAAACAACCAAGATGCTAGGTATCACAAAAGTGAGTTACTCCTCCATCAGTTTTCTTCATTCACAAGTGAACTTGTTGGGACAAATATTTTGATCATATGTTTTAAATTTGAGTCTACTTAACCCAGGTACCAAGTGGTTTAGTGGAACATGTGCTCCCTGATATTGAGGAGGAATGTTTGTAGTTTTTATTATTGTTATATAGTCACAGTAAATATGCCTTTGTAAAAACTCAATGATTTTAATTGATTAAATAATACTGGAGGTTAATCATTTGTGATTAATAAAGTGGTGAATATATCACAATGGTGACTCAAGATAGTAACAAAAAAATTCCCAACTCTTTAGAAACTTAATGGCAAGAGCCTTGTTTGATTTATTAGTATGAGGGGGAGTTGGGATATGGATGTCCCAGAAATTTCAAAGGACTATACATACAAAAGAGAGGACTCTCTTGTCTTTCAATCATTTTTACTATTTCTTTTTCTCTTGTAAGCAAGGCAAGACTTTTTTTGAATTGGTTGGAAGAGTTAGGTAGAGACAGAGAATTAGCCCTAGCTCCTGTCCAATTACTGTGGTTATAAGAACATGGCTGCCTCTGTGTCTGTATTATTTATTCAGTCATGATCTTAGGTGAATGCACATGTTGAAATAGACGTTTACAGGTGACCTTGTTAATTTCAGAGATTCAGATTCATCCTGTCAGTGTTCTCACTGATGATCAGAAGCAGGTATAGAGGTATTAGAAACTTAGAATCACAGAAAGGAGTTATATTTAAGGGGCAACTTTGTTAATGTTCCACAATGGAAAGACGTGACACATGGTGCCAGGATTTGAAAGATATCATTCTGCCCTATGTATTTCCTAGATATGTGTCTCACTAAATTTATACTCCAAGTTGGAGTAGAGATCCCATTCCTCCTGGGATCTTTTATGTGAAAAAGGAGCATATACTCCCAATTTGAGAAAGGATGCTTTCCACCAATTTTACTTTCTGTACCTGCTTAGTAAATACTTTTTTGTAAAAGCTAATTAAGCTTATTGTTAATGGAAAGCATACCACTCAGGAACTGCAGAAATAGAAATCTAGCCCCTTGGATTTAACCTCAGATATTGAGAGCCATAAGTGGCAATGAACCCTTTGGAAATATGTGAGTACAAATAAAAGGGATTGGGTGGATAGTGAGTCCAGAAGAGATTCTAGACATGGACATTTCCCTTCTCTGCCTCCATAGTTCTCAAAAATGGAACCTAAAAGTTTAGAGAGACTTCAGAGGTCATCTAGTTCAGATTGTATTGGATTGTGTTGCCTCTCTACAATACTCCCAACAAATGTACATGAAGATCTCCAGGAAAGGGGAACACATACTTATAGAAGAGGATAGTTATCTTTGGAGTAACTTTAGTTATTAGAAAACTTTTCTTTAAATCTTCTTCCAAGTAACTTTCATCCATTAGCCCTAGTTTTGTCTTCCACAGACAATCAAAACAAATAAAATCCTACTTCCACATGATAGCTCTTTAAGTACCTTACAACCCTCTAAACTTTCTCTTCTCCAGAAGAAACTTCCCCAATTCTTTTAGTCAAGTCTCATAGGATCACTAGACCTTGTCTGACCAAGTTAACTTTTTCAAGACAGGCTTTAGTTTGTGAATGTCATTCCTATTTGACCAGGTCTCTATTGGTTAATATTAGTTAATATTATTTGCAGCCTTTAGGCAGAATGCAAGGTAGAGACAATGATCAGAACATGGCCAGGCATCTACAGGAACCATCTACTAGCTTCACCTCCTGTTTGCCTCTCTCTTCCTACCTAGGAAGAGCCTTTTTGAAGGTATAAACCTCTTCAGACATAAAATCATCCTAGTGAAGACATACTTGCCTTGGTGACTTATCGCTCTTTGTATTTTTTTAGAACTTTAAAGTTTTTTATGTTTCCAATAACCTGAAGAAAGATGATAGATATATAATAACACTAAGCAATAACATACTGTATTTACAAACATATAAATATACTCCATCAAATGTACATATTTTTATAACTCTCGCTGATCTTTCTCCAGAAACTGTATTTTTTTGAATTACAGGATGTAAGTAATGAGCCCATCATCCTGCTCACACATCTATAAATTACAGGGAAGAAGTCGGGTGTCCTGGAAATCTCTGTGCCTCTAACTCACCTACAGGTAGATTTCCCTCCTCCTTTTGCTCTGCTCCCATTACAGATAGAGGAGTTGGACACTGCAATGCTAAGGCAAGAGAAGTGCACTTGGAATCAAGAAACTGGAGGTTTTGGTCTGGAAACTCCACTTTCAAGAGATTGACCTTGGGTAAGTCACTTATCCTGATGAGGCCTAGAAAAATAGAATGTCAAGCACTTTAGAATATAGACTCAATTCTTTGTTTGAATTAGCATATCATGTGAATTATTGTATGTTGAATATATTGCCTATAATATTATCAACTTATTTACCCTAGTCTACAGATGTATATACTGATAATTGAGTTTTGTATCCTATCATAACCTGAAGATGTAGCTTTTATGACCGTTGAATCTGGATCAAAATCTGAGGGATAGACAAATGATAGACACAATCAGGTAGTCTTTGCTAGTGGAGAGATGGCACATCCCTTGTGTAGTTTGGCCACCCCTATTGTGTGGCTGATAACCTTCAACTCCTAGAAAAAGATGAAATGAGGAGATACCAGATTGGGGGTGAAGGGGTAGAGGAAACATGTGATGATCAAAGGATCTTCTAGGACAGTGACAGTAGAACAAATGAGAGAGAGCTGGGAAGTGACAATATAACTGAAGGGCCAATGTTGCCTAGACAGCAGATGATCTTGAGGTATCAGGATGGTGGACCTGGCACCTGTCTCCTCATATATGGGGCAAAGCCCTATTTGTTCTACCTTAGTTTTAGAGTTAAATAGTCTTATATGCATGTAAGAGAATTTTCATAAGGATATGAGCACATACACTCATACATGTATATCACTAATTTATAGCCATGATTCAAACTACACATATATGTTATATATATATATATATGTATACATGCAAATAATTGGATATATATGTATGTAGATTCATTAGAAATGACTCTCTTCACCACTAGCTGTTTCATTTGTATATTTCCTGTCTTTTAAACTAATTTTCAAAGTTTTTAAAGCAAGAGGCCAGGACTGGGAGTTCAGTATACTGGATTCCTGTTACAGTTCTTCCACTTACTAGTTACAGAGCCTTGAATCTTGTATAAAGAATTTCTTCTTTCTGGGCTTTAGTTAACCCCTCTGACCAAAACAATATTTAACTAGATGCTATCTAAGTCCCTCTTAGTTGTAAGGATCTAAGACTCTACAAAGAAATAATCTTTCCCTAACTCTAAAGTCTAATTTTCTTTTAAAAATAAGTAGTCATTGATAGTTGCTATATCTTTGCTATACTTCAATAAATTGTCGTGAAAACCTAGATACATACAGAGAATTGGAAATATCAAAAAAAAAATCTATACCAATGAGATCACCATTCATTTGTGATTTTGATTTTTCCTTGGTAGTTATCTGAGGCAAATAGAGATCTTGTCTTGCTTGAGATAAAATAGATAGTAACCATCAGAGAAGTGATTCAAACCCAGGTCTTCCTGAAACTAAGCCTACCACTCTATACTTTATAAGACTGCTTTCCCTTGTTTATAGCTATGATTTAACTATTGTCAAATTTTTGGACAGAAGGAGAAACCCTAAATGCAATATGGGAAAATGTGACCTGCTTTATGATAAGATGGTGTATTTACAGATGTATCAAGAAGCTCGATCTTCTTTTTGGAATTCCTCCTAAAGTGCTTGGTATAATGTTAGGAATGATGATGATGATGATGATGATGATGATGATAACAATGATGGTGATGATGATGATGATGATGATGATAGCAATACTTCATGTTTGCATAGCATCTGCAATTTAGTCAGTCAACAAGCATTTATTAGACATTTGCTATGGACTAGGCACTGTGCTCCGTGTTAGGGATACAAAGAAAGACAAAACTAATTCCTATGCTAAAGGAACTTACAATAAATCAGAGAAGCAATATATAAATAGCTCTGTACATACAAGCTATAAGAAGAGTAGATGGGAGGAAGTATCAGAGAGGAAGACATTAGTAGTTGGGGAGACCATGGAAGACCAACTACAAAAGATGAGAGTCTTAAAGAAACTGAAACTTCAAGGAAGCCATGAAAACTGAAGTAGAGATGAGAAAGGATAGGATTTCACTAATGGGGGACAACTAGGACAAAGACATAGGAACCAGAGGTCAGTCACATCCAGAAAACAAGAAGGCCACTGTCACTATTACTTAAGTTGTTGAAGGCTGGAAAGATAGGAATGAGCGGGGAGCTAGGTAGTGCAGTGGATAGAGCACTTGCCCTGGAATCAGGAGGACCTGAGTTAAAATGTGAACTCAGACATTTAATACTTACTTATCTGTGTGACCTTGGACTTAACCCCCATTGCCTTGCAAAAACAAACAAAAAAAGAAAACATAGAAATGGATGAGACTTTAAATACTAAATAAAAAGACATTGTATTTGATCCTGGAGGTCACTGGCCCTCTTGAAGAATTAAGGACAAAGAACAACCACCACAGCAAAAGGGAACCATTGGAGTTTATTGAGTTGGGGTACATGAGGTGGGGGAGCCTTTAGAAGCTGAGTGCTATATGAATTGTAGTTCTGTGAGACAGTTGAGGTAAGGAGACTAATTAGGAATGCATTACAATAGTCCAGTCAGTTTTTTCCAACAATACTCTGAAGCAGGAAATATAAATATCAGAAACTCACAGATATCAGGTTGACAACTTTCTGAGTTAAAATCTCGCTTCTGTCACTTTCTCTGTGTATGATCCTGGGCATGTTACCTATATCTGTTTGCCTCAGTTTCATCATCTGTGAAAATGAACTGGGGAAGGAAATGGAAACCACTTTAGTATCTTTACCAAGAAAACCCCAAATTGGGTCATGAAGAATTGGAAATGATTGCAAGGGCCTTGAGAAGTCATCATATAGTCCAAACGCTCATTTTATAGGGAAGAATATTGGTCCAGAGAAGCCTGGGTCAGTTAGGCAGGAAATATCAGAGTCATCTAACCTTTACACCTATCTTTTATTCTTAGAGGAGTGGTTGACTTTGGTTTTCCTCATCACACACGATCCTTCTCAATATTATACTGTTTCAATAATTATTTATAATAATGAAACCAATGTCTTGCATTTCTGGGGTGTTTTAAGATTATCAGTGGTTTTTCCTGACAATAGTTTTGTGATACATGTAATTTAAGTATTATTAGCCCAATTTAGAAATGGAGAAAATGAGACTCAGAGAAGGAAATTAGCTCTAAATGGTCAAACTTGGAATTCAAACTCATATTTCAACCAATCAAGCAAGAATTTATTAAACACCCACTATATACAAAGCCTGTATTTTTTTCAGGTACTGGAGACAAAGGCAAAGCAAAATCATTTCCTATAGGATATTGAGGTCTGGGTCTGAAGTTCATATCTTGTTTCTAACACAAATTAACTATTTGACTAAGGACAATTAATCTAACGTTTTTATACCTCGGTTTTCTCATTGATTAAATTAGGAGAATAAAAGCTTTGGTAAATACTCCTAGGATTGTTGGGGTGTTTTAATAGGTTTGTGAACATAAACTACTTTAGATATAAAGAGTTTCATATTTTACATACACACATTAATCAGTCACTATTCTTGCCAATAGTATTGTTTTTACTAATGTCATTGAAGGAATATAACATTTCCATAGATTAATGTCTAAGGTAATTTTAAGAGAGAGAAAACATTCAAAGCTTGGGAGAGCAGGAAACACTTCTACTAATATGGATGGGGAACCTTATCTGAGCCCTGAAGAAAGTACAAGATTCAATGAACTGGAGGACTGACTTCAAGAATAGTGTTCTTCCCCAAATCCTCCAGGCTTCTTGCCAGGTGGGTACCTGGTGTCTTTGGGCTTTTCCTCTTTACCATGAAGCTATCCCACATGCAATCTTTGGCTTGCTTCCTAAGGCCCACAAGCCTCTGTGAGGAGGCTTTCTGGATCTTTCATGGGTGAATGGGAGAGATCATCTGGCACGGTCACAGCTGAGCTCAGCATCAGTGTCCAAATTTTCCATGCTCATGTTTAATTTACCCGCCTGTAGTTTTTCAAGTTGTCATCCATTATTTATGCAGCCCTGCACTCCAACATGGGGCTCAGGAGAAAGAATGTGCCAAATGCAAAATACAAAACAACATCCTTACCCCAAAGAATTGACAACTGGCTCTTTGTACAAAGGAAGGGGCTGTGCAATTCTGTCTTCAGGGAGCTGTTTCTCATCCTCTTTCAAGTGACTCTTCTGTGAATTCATCTTCATTTCATTGCCTTTCCTTATAAAAAGAGCCAGTGAATAATTAAAGTCCCAGTCCTCTCACAAGGGAATGTTAGGGTCCATAGCCCTCATGAAAGGGAAAACATATAGGCTCCTACAAAACATGCAACTTATCTAGGAAAACTTAACGGGCTCAGATGAGGAACTTGGTTGGAGTTTTCCCTCATTTGGGGACATGTGACTGCTGATCCAAATGGACTTGGAGTCTGGAGTTGTGTATTGAGTTCCAGCTCCAAACCTCCCTGCTTCAATCATGCTTGGCAGATTATTTGACCTCAGTTTCCTCCTCTGTAAATGAGAGTGCCTAATGCTTACAATGCACATGTCATAGAGTCTTTTATAAACAAATACGTTGTCAATGTAAGCCATCATTATTAGCTGTGCTTTCATGAAATTATAGAGTTGGAAGAGAACTTAGAAATTTTTCAGTCCAATTCCCTCATTTTATAGATGAAGAAACAGATTCAAAGAAGAGAAGGTAGTTTTTCAAGGTCACACAGGTTAAAGTAGTAGGATGAAAATTCAAGTCTTCTGATCCAAATTCACTTCTTTGCCCATATTCCAGAACTATCAATAGTTCAACAATTCAAAGGAACTGTGATGTTGTAAAAGGACAAGATAAAGGGGCTTGGCTAAATAATACTATAGCCCCAAAATATTTATTTTATGAGAGCTATTAACTCAATATGTATCAAGAATTTGTTTTGACAGCCAAAATAATAATTTAAAAAAATATCCAAACTCTAATGTGAAGTCACAATTCAGGAAGGTCTCTTTGGCTATGTCCAGAGGATAGCAAACAGCATGATATTAAGTTAACAAAAGTCAATTGAGAGGTCCTGGGATATTTTGCCTAGTGCAAAGTGGGCAGAGAAGGAAGGACCAGAATTTAATAATATCTCAAAGTGTGATTTGGTGTAGTTATTATTTGGAAGGATATAATCTTCTGAGAGCAGAACTAGAATGCTGAATTTAAATTAAATATTTATTGGACAATAATGCTCCCCAATCCCTAAGAAGAACCTGTCAGAGTCTATGTTCTGGCTTTTCCAGCTTTGGAGAACACTGTGTCAGTCACACACTTTGATGAGGCATGGAAGAATTCCAGTTGACTGTTTTTATTATTCTTACCAAAAAATGGGGAGATGCTCATGTTTTGGTAATTTTCAACTAAAATGATAATTTTGGATCATCCCATTTAAATTCCAGCTCATTTGCTTACTAAGGAAACTTAGAAGTCATTTGGTCCAGATCCTTCATTTTATGAAGAGACAATAGGGCCAGATAAGGAAACTAGGGTTTAGACAGGTTCTGTGATTTGCCCAAAGTCATACAGTTTGAAAAAGGCAGAGCCAAGATTAAATCCTCTTTCTTGTTCTTTTGACTTACAGAGTCTGGATTCTTTGTACCCTTTCCTAACAAAATAAAATGCATAAGATTACAAAGACAACCAATTATATATAAAATTAAAAAAAATTCATACATCTCTCTAAATGCACCCACAGACTTTGCAGAAAATATATTGGAATGGAAGAGGTTGGGAAAAGTTCTCTTAGAAAGTGGCATCTTAACTCTGACTTGAAGAAAACTGGGGATGTTAGGAGGCAGAGTTAAAGAGGGAGAGCATTCCAGTCACAGGGGACAATCAGAGAAAATGACTTAAGTTGAGATGGAGTGTGTTGTTCAAGGAAGAGCAGAGTTCAATATTTGCTGCACAGCAGAGAAGGTGGAGTAGGATAAGGTGTAAGAATAATGAAAAGATATGCATATTGGGAATGGAGTGGGGAGGAGTTGCAGGTTATGAAGGTCTTTGAACATGAAATAGAAGATTTGATTCTGAGGGTAATATGAAGCCTCTGGAGTTTATTGAGGAAGGGTAGAGAGAATGACATAGTCAGACCTGTGCTTATTAAAGAAGATCTCTTTGACTGCTGACTAGAGTAATGACTAGAATGGGAAAAACCATGTGGATCAACCAGCAGGTAATTTTAATAGGCCAGGTAGGAGGTGGAGAGAGTCTACATTAGCATGGTGGCCTTATTAGAAGAGAGAAGGGGGCATATTTAAGAGATTTAATGAAGGTATAGATGACAAGATGGATAGCTGATTTGGGAGAAAGTGAAAAGATAAGGATAACAGATAGGTTGAGAGCTCAGATATTGAAAATCAATACTAGATGTCCAATTTCAAAGCCTACAACAATCTGTCCCCATATGAGTGTCTCATGCAAAAGACAAAAACAACCACCTCCCCCCAAAAAAACAGAGAAACAAACAAACAAACAAAAATCTATCCAAAATAAAATGTGCTGTGTGGAAAGGTAGTGGGTTCATGGAATGATGGGATCATAGATTTGGATAATCTAACTCTCTTGCTTTAGGGTAACATCTACCCTGACACTGCTGTAAGTGCTGACAACGCCAAAGCTAGTACTATCCATGGAGCCTCCCCATCAGAACTAGGACTGTGTCTGATACTTCCAAATTAGGGCAGGCTGGCAATGCTCCAAACTGGTAGAGCAATTCCTTTGTGATTATCTCTAATTTATCTTGTGTATATATTTTAATGCTTTTTTTTATTTTTGTTGGATAAATTATTTTATTTTAATGTGTCTTACAAATGGATAATAATTGCTGAAAGACTGATATTTAGACTCATCCCCTCAGAGCAGGACATCCCCTCATACCACATGAAAGGACACAAGTAGAATCATGATTTCAGTATAATGGATTTCAGGTTATAGCAGAAGAGGGAACCTTAAAGTAGTTTTGTGAGGCATTGTTTTCAGGTCCAGGAGGCTTTGGCTAGGTATGTGTCCACACCTACATTTTTAGGTTCTTTTAAATAAAGGAAGTCAAAGCAATATATAGGAAGGTCTCCTTTATTTGGATAGATAACTATTTGGTCTATTAGCATTTTTCCACTCCTAGTCATAGATAGGAAGGTATAAAGATACTTGAAGAAAAAGAGATTCCCCCTTCCCCCAGATGACAATTTTGACTTCAGTCATACCACATAGGTTGTAAAAATGCCTAAATGAGCCCAGGAAGGGGACTAGTGAACCAAGCTATCAGTTAAAGAGATTAAGCTCTAATAATGCCATCATAACTCTACCCAGCTTCTCTCTGGATCACCTCTTCAATTAAGGTACATATTTAGCTCTATCATAGCCGCTTGATCTTTGTATACCTATCTTGTTTTAGAATGGTGAATAAAGAATTGATTTTGAAGACAAAGCACTTGGGATTTAGTCAATTGCTTTGCCTCTAACTGACATTTTTGTATGTAACACTCTTTTCCAGAAAAGAATGGGAACTGGAAGTTGAAAATGGACAATTGCTTTTATCTGCAGTTCTCCTAGTTCTGAGTGGTATGGGGAAGAAGGATGAACTTCCCTGGAAAAATATAGGAAGAGATGTGACTTTGAGACAAGAATGTTACTAAAGTGGTGGGTTATCAAGGCAAGAACATCTCCCAACCTTGTGGTAGGAAGAAGTAGTGAGCAGGAGCTGGCAGAGTTGATAGAAGCATAACAGGGCAGGATGGAATGGAGACTGGGTCAGAGATAATGGACAGTCAATGATTTTCATTTGATTTTCATTGTAATCTTTAGCATAAAACTTCCCTTCCCCCTTCTCTATTTATTTATCTAAATATTCATCTATTTATTTATTTACTTACTTATCCTCATTTATCTATCTATTTATTTATTTATCCATTATCCATTTATTTATTTGTTACTTATTCAGTGACATCCTGGTTCCACAGTTCCCAGAAAGAGAAGCCCAATCAATCCTCTTAATGACTGATAAAGATATTCATTTTTGAAAATTTTAAGTTCAAATTTTGAATTTATTCCTTTACATTTAAAAACAATAGGTAGGGGCCACTAGGTAGCACGGTGGATAGAGCACTGACCCTGGAGTCAGAAGTACTTGAGTTCAAATGTGACCTCAGACACTTAGTAATTACCAAACTGTGCAGCCTTGGGCAAGCATCTTAACCCTATTTGCCTTGCAAAAAACCTAAAAGCCAACAAACAACTCCCCCCAAAGTTAGTTGTTAAAATGTATGTGACAATTGTATGCAACCCTAATGGATTGAAATGGGATATAGCAAATAGAAAACTTGTAAGAGATGATTTAAACTATTGTTTGTCTAACCTCTGCTAGTTGAGGGCATGTATTCAAAGAGAGAGAATTTGTAATCCATTTTTTTATTTTTATTTTTTTTTTAGGTTTTTTATTTTTTTGCAAGGCAAATAGGGTTAAGTGGCTTGCCCAAGGCCACACAGCTAGGTAATTATTAAGTGTCTGAGACTGGATTTGAACCCAGGTACTCCTGACTCCAGGGCCAGTGCTTTATCCACTACACTACCTAGCCACCCCTTGTAATCTATTTTTAATAGTTTCTGAGGTCAAAGAGAATATATTCCCTAAGGGAGACCCCTAGGATGGGACTTGGTGACTGCTTGTGGTGAGGTAAAAGGCAACTGTAATTTCTTTTGACATTTGGTCAGGATTGCAAGGAAACCATGCCCTGAGAAGAGAAATAGGGAGGGAATTCTGGAGACATGTTCCTAAAGAAAGGAATGAGTTTGGGGAAACTTTTCTCATATAAAGGTGAGGAGCAGGGGAAATAAAGGGATTAATAATTCTGCTTCCTTGCTGACCCACTTAGTATTAGAAATAAATTGAAGATGCTGGACTAGATTATCTAAGAGCTTTTCTAATTGTGATATTGTATAGCCTAATTCAAATTCCAATATTTTATGTTTCCTTCCAGTTCTAAGATTCTAGATAGATTGAGGTGCTTTCTAGTTCTAAGATTCTATGATTCTCCTTCAAGTTCTTCAATGGAAATACTAGACTTGGGAAAGTTAGTTGTGGACAAGGATGTAGGCTGAAAAGTGCTTGTTAGAGGAAAGGAAAAAGAAGATCTCATACATGAGGGAGTAGTTATTGAAATTCTGTCAGTGAATTCTAGCAAATAGCTGATACATTTCGAAAAATGCCTGGAAGATTTTTCCACACCCTGCAGGGAGTGTTTTTTAATAAGTGATGTGGTCAGGAGAGTAGGTATAATTTTTCTCAGATAATACTGACTATAGACAACAGCAGGTTTTATTAGAACAACTCATTTGAGCATTAAAGAGATACACATAGAATATTTAAAGACAAACATGGAGCACTATTAAGAAAGCCTGGCCCTAGTCTAGTCAAGCTTCATTCCCCTTCCAGCTGTGTATCTTACTCTCTTGGATGTGACCACCATAATCTAGTTGCTTTCTCACTCTGGAAATTCCTTTAGCACCAGAGATTTTTTTCACCCCTGGAACATCCTTCCACCACATTAGAACACTTCCATTGGTAAATTCCTTATAGGAATTTTGGGCATGGATTAAACTTAAAAAAGCCCTGTTACCTTCTTGGGAGTGATTTTTGACTCTTCTAACTTTGCCACCATACCTTCTTTTGTTTACTTCTCAACTCCCTTCTGTTTTTTAAGTTCTCTTAGATTTGTTGTTACTTTTTGCTTATATTTGCATCCCTAGCACTTTGCCCAGTGCCTGATATATAGAACAAACTTAATAGATGCTTGTTGTCACTACTTGGATATCTACCTCACCATCCCTCTGCTTTATTCTGTAGTACTAGAGTCTGAGATTTGGAAGGGATCTTAGAAATTATCAAGTTAAATCTCTTTTTCAGAGAAAAGGACTTCTTTCTACAACCTCCTTCTAAGAAAGTCTTTCACCTCTGATCAAATCCTTTTGGCAATGGCAATTAGAAAACTTGACATATAAGAGTCCAGGTCTGGAGTCAGGATGACCTGAGTTCTAATTTGGCTTTAGACATTCCCTGGACAAGTCACAAGTCTGTTTAAATTTCCTAATCTGTCAAATGAGACTAATAACAATACTTACCTCACAGGTTTATGAAGATCAAATGAGATAATAATTTTAAAGTAAATATCACAGTGCCCAGCACACAGTAAACACTACAGGAATATTATTTATCATCATCATTATAGTTCACTTATTTTTTTATAGTTTACTTATTAACAAGGCAACCCATTTTACTGTTGAACTTCTCTAATAGCTAATATATATGTATATATATATATATATATATATTTCATGTAGAGCTAAATTCTGTTTCCTTGTTAACTCTTAACTTTGTCTTCTGGGTACACATGAAACAAATCTATTTTTCTCTTCGGCCAATAAACATCAATTCCTGAACTTCAGAGGCAAAATGACAAGTGGAGATAGTAGCCTATGAATGGAGCTCAATCCTATCATCAGCAGGAACATGATGATTTAGTCAGAAGGGATTGGAACCAGACACCTGGATTGGTAGGAAAAGGGTTTAGCAGCTTCAGTAAATAGGTCTGAATTAAAGTAAGGTAAATCCAGGAAAAGGAGAAATAGGCAGTTATTTTCTGCCCAGTTTGGTAAAGGAGATATGTTAAGGCAGGGATCCTGAGCTCAGACTTCAGAGTTGTATCATGAATCCTGGGATCTAAACCAGAGGCTATGGGAGGAGTCATTCTAAGGCAAAGGCTGTAGTACAGAGTACAACATTAATCTCAGGATGTAGCAGGTATATGTGCTCGTAAGTAGAAGCAACTAGCTTGAACAAGATGTTGAAATCTCTGGCTGCCATCTCTCCTATTGATATACTGGCTTGCCTTAAAGTCCAAGTCTAAATGAATCTTCCTCTATGAATCCTTCCCTCATTCTCTCAGCTGAAGATCCCTTACCCTCCTTTGGTCATATAGACTATTGTCGAAACAATCTAAACCACTATTTCTAGGGAGCCCCAGATCATATTTCACATTCCACTGAGCTATCCAGCGCAGTTATATTGTCAATTGACCTCCCACCATACACCATCCTCCACTCTTGTCCACCTCCTTTAGTTTCAGTAATCAGTAGATTCAATATTCTGGAAATGTCTACTTTGGCTACTTTGTTTATCCTAACGATTCCCCAGACCAAAACTTCCTTTCCTTGTCATTGCTCTTTTCATTTTATTATCTGTTCTAGTAGAAAATAAGATCCTTGAGGACAGGGTCTGTCTTACTTTTTCATTTGTGTTTACATGGACTATTATAGTTCATAAACATTTAATATGTACATTTTCATTAATTTCATTCATTCTTGCTTTTCACCTCCCCATCACTGCTTGAAGATAGAAACAATGTCTTCCTTATCATTGTAAAGAGGCAATATAGTTTAGTATAAAGAGCCTTGGACTTGGATTCAAATAGCTTTGGCTCTGATAATTAATAACTTGGTTAATATAAACAAATTAACTAATTTTTCTGAACATTAGGTTCTTCATTACTTGTTTGACCTTGGAAAAATCCCTCAGAACTTCAATTTGTTCAAATGTAATATGAAGTTAGGTGACAAGGAGCTCCCTCTTAGTCATAAACCCTATTAGTCTTAAAAGAATAATGATGTATATATATATATGTATATATATATATATAATACTATACATATATGTATGTATGTATACATATACACACACATGCACAGTTTCTATTTATTACAGGTTTGGTGGGAATAAAGAGGTCTGGTAGTATAGTGAAAAAGAGTTAGCTCCAGTGTCATCAGCAAGTATTCCTGCTAATGCTTACATCTATGTGACCTCAGACAAATCATTTGAATTTTTTGATCCTCAGTGTTCTCATCTATAAAACGAGGAAGTTGAACTGGAAGACCTCTGAAGTCCTTTAGCTCTAGGTCTATGACTCTTTCTAAAGTGAAATTTTTATTTAATCTTCACTAACACTCAGGATAATGCATTAACTGTACAAGATTTTTTGTTGAAAGGATCAATGCATGAGTGTAGGAAAAAGAAAAGGGTTTGTTACCCTCAGATTCCTATCTCCTCTCACCACCAGCTAGCCATCTTTCTCCAGCAACAGGCATCCTGTACTATTTTTTTTTTTTTATGAAAATATAGTCTCTTGGTTGGGGAGGCTGGAGGTGGGAGTGGGAGGGAGGGAGAGCTAGAATGAACGGAAATGTACTCTTTTCCTCTGGGAAACGGTGGCCTTTTCCAGGGGACGGTTTAATCTTTTAGAGACAGATGAATATGAGACTCAGTAATCCTGTAATACCATCAGGAGATGAGGAGAGATGGAGAGAATTTCAATAGGGGTACTAAGAATCTCAAGGTGTTTCAACAATTGCACTTTATCTGGGACTGGAGGTTCCTTTGAGACACATCCATGGAAATAACTGCTAGGACTAATGAGGAAGGAATTTGGTAGGGAGCAGGATGAGGATCACGTCTATCTCACAAACATGTACATTAGACAAGCTCCTGGAGGTTGGAAGGCCAAGAGAGAGCCCAGCTAAACAGTTAGTGGTTGATGGATGGGGAGGCCAGGAGTTAATACCAATGCCATAAACATGGGCATGGCAGGCATGGATGCAGCTTTCTTCCTGGGCCCCTGCAGCTTGCTGACATGTGCTCTCATGTGAAAAGTTGCTTCTAGCTCCCTTGGATGCACCCTTGCACAAGGATATTCAGGGAGCAAAAACAGTGATCATTGAGCCCCTACTCAGGTCACAAAGGCAGGACAGATTCTTTCTCCAACTGAGCATCCAGAGGAGCATTAAATACCTTAGCATCAAATGCTGAGCAGTGAGAACCAGAGCTGTACCCTCCTAATTCAAACTCCTGCCCAAGGCATTCAAGGTTCCCCAAAACCCCAAGGGCAGGGCAGGAAATGAGGACATGAGTGAAAGCTCTGTGGACTCAATCCACTGTTTATGTCCTGAATTAGCTTGAGTATCCTAGTAATAAATATATATATTCTCTGGTTACCTGGAGAGAGGGGTGTGTGTGTGTGTGTTTGTGTGTGTGTGTGTGTGTGTGTGTGTGTGTGTGTGTGTGTGTGTGTGTGTATGTGTGTGTCTGGGGAGTTGGAAACAGGTGCAGCATGCTATTTATTCTCTCTCAGATGCAGTGATACCAGTCATTTCTGGTTATATTAGGGATGAGAGGGCACATTGAAAAATGACTGTGATGCAAGATACAAAAAATATCAATTGTTCTATAAAACAAAAAAATAAAAAAACTATGCCATTTCTAACCATTAGAGGTGTGTGCGTTTTCCTTCCTGAGAAACCCCCAAGACTCATTAATGCCTATAGAGCTGGCCTGAGGGCTGAGGCAATGGAATCTAACCCAGTTTTGGGTTCTGTATCTGTATCTTGAATTTGGTCACTGAGAGACTGAGAAGTCCCAGTGGAAAGACCTCTAAACTGGAAATCAAAGACTTGGGACCTACTTTCAGTGCTATCATCTTGTAGTGTGTCTATGAGCAAGTCACCTGATTTCTCTGAGTCTGGTTTTCCATTTATATAAAGTGGGAATTGTGAGTTCTGCCTTCTTCATAAGATTGTTGAGGAGAATAAAATGAAGCTGACATTGAGGTTACAAGGTAAAGGTTAGGAGGCAGCCAGGTGGCTTGGTGGATAGAGTGGTGGTCCTAGAATCAAGATCAAATTGAACTTCAGACTTTACTAAATATGTGACCCTAAACAAGTCACTGAAACCCCTGTTTTCCTAGAAGGTAGTGAAGTGGCTTAGTGGGTAGATCACTGGGCCTAAAGTCAGGAAAACCTGAGTTCAAATGTGACCTCAATTTCAAGCTATGTGACCCTGGGTAAATCACAACCTCTGTTGCCTTAATCCATTGGAGAAGGAAATGGCAACCCCCTTCAATATCTTTCTCAAGATACTATATATGGTTAGAATGGTTCATGGGGTCTTGAAGAGTAGTATCTGATTAAACAACAACAAATTATTTATAAAGCTATTTATTTCCCCACAACATTCATGAGAAGTTGGTAGTTTTTTCCCTTTAGCCTGTCCTGTTATTTCATTGCTTTAGCAGTTTCTTTTGAAGAGCTTTCTCTACCAAAAGAGAACCACACCTGTTCTACAATAATAAATTATAAGGAGCAGCTTGGGGACACTAAGAGATTAGGTGATTTGCCCAGGACCATACCTCAAGTATATATTGGAGGTATCAGTTTAATTCAGATCATCCTAACTATGGGACAAGACCTATCCACTATACCATTCTGCCTTGGACATTTTCATCAGTATAGAAAGAGGCATATGCATACGAATGCATATGTATATGTCTATATAAATATATTAATTATATGCACTATATATAAATTAATATATTTCATATTTCTGTTCTATTTTATAGTTACACAAACTACAAATCACATTTCCTATGACAACTTTGTGACCTACATGATATAAATATCATTATTCCTATTTTATAGACAAGGAGACTGATGTTCAGAGATTTTGAGTGACGTCACAAGGAATGGTCCAAGGAAAACTGCTAGATTTGAATTTGGGGCTCTCAGACTTGGGTCTTAACTTTGCTATTTATTATATAGGGTCTACTGCAATTTGCCTAACATTCTCAGATTTATCTGTAAAAGGAGGGGGTTTGGATCAATCATCTCTAAAAAAAAAGAAAGGATTAGTCTTTAAAGACATCTCAAACTCTAAATCTATGATTCTATTCTGATTCTAAGTAGCTGCATAAAGATTTTTCACCTACATCTTCAAGCACCAAGTTCATTACTCTTTCCTCTGAACCATAGCAGCTGGAAATTTTGAAAAAAAGTTCTGAATAAAAGGATCATGATGGGCATGATAGTGTTGAACTGGAATATTTAATCTTGTGGATGCTGAGGCTGATGCATTGTTTAAGCTTGTGAGTTCTGAGCTGCAGTGGGGCTAAAGTTGGCTAGATCCAATTGAAGTTTAGCTTCAATATGATTACTCCTCCATCTTACCCCCTCCCCATCCCAAGTAAGGGACCAATAGACTGCCAAGAGGGGTCAAACTGGTTTAGATCAGAAAGAGAACAGGTTTGATCAATAGTGGGATTGATTTTGTGAAATCTGAGTGAGGTAGGGAGATCTGGGTTCCAAAGGAATGTTCTCATATGACTGCCTTTTGCCTTCGATTTCTTGTTTCTCCAATAGAGGTAGGATAACCATGCACATCATCACGGTGCCTCCATTATACCCTTAGAAAAGGGAGACTGGTGAGATTTAAAATTAAAATGGAACATATTCAACATAAGCAGTGGTCCTATTCAGGTCATTAGATATCTGCCAGTATTATTTCCTATGGAGTAATATTAGAATTTGAGCTAACAGAGGATGCTAGGAAAAAGACAAAGACCTGAATATCACAGTTTAGCCCCAGGATTCCACTCCATAATCAAGGGATAACCTAGAACAGAGGTTGTCAATCAATGATAGTAGAGAACAGATATAGACAATCAAGGATACCACAAGGTATAACATACAGCAGTAGGTGAACCATATAATTTTGAGTGCAACAGACTGGGCAGAACAAAATTATAAAGTCAAAAAACACTTGCCTTAGACCCCGTCTCCCCTCTCAATTTCTCCCCTGCTTCCCTCCTACTGCTTTTCCACTTCCTCAGGGATTTCCTTCATAAGCTCCTCCCTCTACAGAGGTGCTGATCTGCTATCCCATTACTGTTCTCAGTTGGTTGTGGACTAATCCTTGTTGTTCAGGCAGGTAGATCACGATAGCCTAATGAATTCTGTTGAAACCTCCTGTGAAGCTGAGATAATAAAATTTGCCTTCTTAGCTAGAGACCAAGAAAGTAAAAAAAGCTATACAGTTCAGTTCCTTTTCTGAGATAGAAACATGATAGAATAGTAGGTAACATGTTATGAATGAGAACCCCTGGCTCCAACTTTCCCATTAACTGGTTGTGTGAATATGGGCAAATTATTTCCTCTCAATGGATCTCTCAGTTTAGTTTTCTCATTTGGAAATATCAGTAATGGACTAGATCAGGGCCTCTTAATATTTTGTTGTGTTAGAATTCACATTCTGTTGAAGACTATGGGCATTTTCACAGTAGAATGTATTATTTTTTTAAATCATAATGAAAACAAATGTTAAAATTCCAGTTAGAGATAAATGAAAAGAAAGATTCAATTTCCCCCCATACAACTTTACAGATCTCAAAACTATCCATGAACCTCCCAGGTTAAGAACTCCTGTTTTAGATGATCTCTCAGACAGTCTAGTTCTAATATATTCTTTTGGACCTTTGACTTTTAAAATTTCAAGCTCAACATTTCTAGCTCAAATATTCTGTGTGAAACTCTGGGGTGTTAGTTATAGTAGTGCCTTGAATACAATACAGTACTTAAAAGTTTGCAAAGTTCTTTAGAGATATTATACAATTTGAGCATCACAACAAGGCCAAGAGATATACATTATATGAATATTATTAATTCTGTTTTAGAGATAAGGGAATGGGGCTCAGAAGGCAACATAAAGCATTAGGAAGAACACAAATCTTTGACTTATGAGAATCTGGATTCAAATTCTAATACTTTGCATTTGTTCGACCTTGAACACACTCCTCTGGGCTTCAGTTTCCTCATCTGTAAAATGAAGGAATTGGGAAAGTTGCACAACATGGTCTTTTAAGATCCTTCCAGCTCCAGAATTAAAATCTCATGACTTGTGCATGGAGATATTCAGAAGTAGTACTCAGCTACAAATTGGGTGCTCTCTGTGTTAAAAACAGATGCTTGTTTAACTCCTGAGTTCTAATTTTGACTGTTATCTTTATGACTTTTTGCTTTCATTGAAGCTTTGACCAAAAGTTGCTAATCAAAAGTGAATAATTTAATAATAAATAATATTTATATAATAAATCCCAATTTAGGAAGAAAAAATGGGAACTCTAAATAAATCAAGTATTGGGGGTGTCTGTTGCTGTTATTTAGTTGTTTCAGTCATGCCCAATTTTTTATGAACTTATTGTGGTTTTCTTAGCAAGGACACTGGTAGTTTGCCATTTCCTTCTTCAGCTCATTTTATTGATGAGGGGAACCTAGATAGACTTGCCCATGGTCACACAGCTAGCAAGTGTCTGAAGCTAGATTTGAACTCAGGAAGATAGTCTTCCTGACTCCTGTCCTGATGCTTTGCCCCCAGGTACTCAGAGTCTCAGGAACTTCAAAGAAAACTGAATACCTCAGTGAGTTAAATAAGCATAATATAAAGTCAATTTGCTATAAGAGTTAGCCACAAAACCAACCAAGAAGGAAGGTGAGGACCTGGGAATATCATTTTCAGCAACAATGGAGGGCAAAAATAGTTTTCAGTGATCTGTACTAAATTTGTGTTTCTGATAATGACAAGTAATAACTTGTTTGTCAAAAACAAATAAAAGTTATGTAAAATTTTTTGGTAAATATAATGATCTTCCTAGTAAATGAAAAAGTTAGAAGGCTAGAACTGAACTTTTCTAGTCTACAGGTGATAAGAAGGAATAAAATCTTCCTTTGAAGTGAAAACAAAAGATTAATTCAATATTAAGAATATAAATTCCTATAGGAATGTTGGAACCAGAGTGGGGAAGCATTAATAATGGAGGCAGAAATGATAATCCTATGGAAATGTACTAGAGACCACCTGGACAGAAGGATGAATTCTATAAAGAACTTGGTGAGCAAAGCATAAACTATTTACAGGGGCAGACTAGAGCAGCCATGGGGAGATTTGGTTATGAATTCTGTCACTGCTGAATGAAAATCACTATGAAATCAAGCAACTACTGCTACATTTCTTCTTACCTGAAAACTTGGAGCCTTAATGCCTCACTCATCACCAGGGAAGAGAGAGATTATTTGTTGGAGGTTTCTGAATATAAACTTAGTACTAACTCAGGAACAAATAAAAATGTTTATTGTTACCACACAGCAAGCAGAATGGAATTAGAAAATACCTATCTATGCACTAAAGTGTGGAGAGAAGGGGTTGTCCAGACACTTCAGGAAGCTGGTTCAACATGCTTCCATATGGGTTGATACCAGACAGAGAATAGGATACATTCTCTAAGGTCTGGTCCCTCATTGCCAGTTCCCCTAGTGATCAAACAAAAAAAAAGATTGCATTACTTCTGCCAATGGAAGCAATTTTTTGATTGGAAGGGTCAGGAGGAAATAAGTTCATGAAATGAACTGAGATGATAAGCTATATTCCAAAGAACTCTGGATTTGAAGTTAGAAGTATTCTATTTAAAATGTTGCTCTGTCAAATACCTGTGTAATACTGGTTAATTAATTTCTACTGTCTATATATTCCTCACTCTAAAATAAGTCTTTTGACTAGATGATTTATTTCTAAGGTAATATCTGGCTCTAAATCTTATGAATTCAAATCCAATATAAGTGAGGTGACAGTAAGAAAGAACCTACATTACCTGCTCTCAATTAGTTCAAGCTATTGATTCTAGGCAAAATATGTACAAGGAACTAAAAGAATGGGAAAATATCATTGTTGTGTGATAGTCAATGATTTCTGAAAAAAAGAGGTGAATGGGAGAAGAACATTAAGATTGGAGAGGAGCAAATATTTTATGAATTTCTTAAAGAAAGACAAAAATGAACTATAAAAATCATGGGTCAAAAAGCTTGCCTTAGATACCTGGGGAAAATCTAGGATGGTATTTGAATATTAAAAAAAAAACCAAAACCAAATACTGATCACTTAGAGCCAACATTGGTCTGCCAAGGGCAGGATATATCATATTAATAACAACTTTCTTTTCTCTTTTTCTTTTTTTTCCTTACTGTGTTGTAATACACACACCATGTCTGGACTTCAGTAAAGTTTTTGACAGAATGTCTGAAACTAACATAATGGGTAACATGCAAATATTTGAATTCAATTCCCCATATTTTTATGAGGTAGACACTTCTTTTCTATCAGGTATGTAATCACAACCAGGGACTTAGGTTACACATACTGCCCTGGGTGCTTGAAGAAAACAAAACAAACAAGACAGTTCCTGTTCTCCATAAACTTGCATTCATGTGTGTGTATGTCTACTATTACTTCTGTGTGTGTGTGTGTGCGTGTGTGTGTGTGTGTGTGTGTGTGTGTGTGTGTATGTGTAAGAGACAGAGATAGAGGACAACATTTCAAGGACAAGGAAAAGACATGAGTAAATGATGATACTGAATTGACACTAATAGAATTAGGTTTGTGATATCCTTCAGGTACATTCAGCAACATGAAAAAAGGGGAAGGTAGATGTTGGTAATAATTCACAGGTGGAATTTGGAAAGAGTTGAGCAGTTGTGAATTAAGAAGGCAAAGGACTCAAGGGTAGGGAGAGAACATCACATTGTACAGGTAAACTTATTCTAAGGAAAGTGTAAAGATATGGATGGGATATCTTTGGGTTATAGTCCAATAGAGTCCATTACAAATTTATGTTAGCTAATCTCAAATGGATCCTCACCACACTATAGCAATCCTTTTGTTCTTCTCTGATTGATTCTCTTGCAGTCCTGTAGAGTCTGTTCTAAACATTTTCTTCCCTCTTTAGACCATCTATTTGCCTCAGGAAGTGGGTGAAGATGGGGTGAATAAAAGTTGTGAAGAGGAGAGGATGAAGAATAGATTGCAGAAAAGATAGATGAATAGGAAATTGTGATCAGATAAAAACTGAAGTTATAGATTGTGGAGGTACAAAATTTTTAGGTGATGATAAATTCAAGGATATAATTATCTGTTTGTTGTTAAGATAGCATGAAGATGAAGGAATTTGAGGAAGTTGATGAATTGAAGATGCCAGGGTAATCAAAGAGGCAGATATATACATATATACAGACATATGTTTATACACATATATGTATATGTATATATACACACAAACACACACACACATACTGAGAAAGGGAGAGCAAGAGTGAGAGCAAGAAGAGAGAGAGTGAGAGAGAGCAAGAGAAACACTGAAGGTCAGATATTGAATTCTTGAGAAAGGAGGGACAATGACCTAGGACTGTTTGATAACTGGCACCAAAATCTGGACTTGTAAATAATCTCAAAAATAAAGACATTACTGAAAGATGACATAAAGGAAAATTCTGAAAACTGGAAGATATGGACTAGATTATTATGTGGTTAGATTGATTTAGAACTAGTTATTGACACACCTAAAGTTTATGTGAACTTGGAAGCATCATGGAATTTACGGTACCAGTAATTGTCCCTGCTTTGACTTTTTTTTAAATAAATGAGAGGGATGAACATCTAAATGGCATGCTCATTAGATTTATAGATGGCACACACCTAAGACTACCTAAACCTAGAATTACTGCAACAAATTCCAAAACATGTTTTGAAGAATTTGTGAGGAAATTGTGGCAAGTTAGGACCTAGAGGGGAGCCAGATCCCTAGGAAACAACCTAATAAAACTCTTAAAATGGTCTATAAGGGGCAAAATGATGAAGAAAACCAAAGTGCAACAATTTTAAATGCTTCTATTCATGCCAGAACCACCACTCTTGCAGCCCCGCCCCCCCCACACACACATACAAACATTCACACAATCCTCTAACAGCTTTCAGAAGGAAATGGAGTCTGTATTTGGGAGGAAAGGATGATATATGGGAGGGAGCTTACTATCTCACATAATAAAGGTGCATTTGAGGAAAGGGAATTGGGAGCTAAACATATTACTGAATCTTATTGCATGTGGAATTTGAGGTGAGCCTTGAAGGAAACCAGAGACACTAAAAAGATAGTGAAGATGGAGAGCATTATGACCATTAGAAGAAAGCCAGCATGTATACATCAAGCCCAGAAATGGAGTATTGTATGCTTAGAATAATACTTAATGTATAGTATATACTAAAATTTACATAGCATATAGAAGGCAATGAGATGTAAGAAGTAGGTAGGCAGGGAATAGATTATGTACAGCTTTAAATAACATAAAAATGACTTTTTATTTGATTTTAGAGGAAATAGGTTGGCTGGCACATGTACAGTTATCAAGCTCAGTGAGCAAAGCCTCCAGCACCCCAGTCCAGTTGGACTTGATAAACCCAGTGAGCAAAGCCTCTAGAGATTCCAACACCAAACCTCTGTGAACCAGCCCCTCCCTCAACCAAAATCTTAGGAAAATGTTGAAAGGCCAGTAGGAAGGGGGGGGGGGGTCCATAGAAAAATTCCTAGACAGTAAAGAACCCAACTCAGAATGATCTAGAACCTCTGAGGAGAATACAATTTGGTCTCCAGGACAGAAAGACTTACTTGAAGAAATCAGGAAGGAATTTAAAAGTCAAATGGAAAATTTGAGTAAAGAAACCCAAGAGAAGATTAACACCTTGCAACAAGAAAATAAAGCATTGGAAAATACAACTGGACAAATGCAAAAAGAAAATAATTCTCTCAAAATCTCAAATGGTCAAATGGAAAATTCTTTCAAAAATAGAATTGACCAATTGGAAAAGGAGTTGCAAAAGGTAAGTGAAGAAAATTTTTCTCTAAAAAAAAGAATGGAGTATATGGGAAACTAGGGATTTCATGAGACAACAAGAATCTGTTAAACAAAACCAAAAAATTGAAAAAATAGAAGGAAATGTAAAATAGCTCATCAGCACAGCCACTGACCTTGAGAAAAGTTCCAGGAGAGATAACTTAAAAATTACTCATCTTGTTGAAAACATTGAAGAGAGAGAAAAAAAGCCTAGACTTAATATTACAGGATTTAATGATGGAAACCTGCCCTGATATCATGGAACCAGAGGGCAAAATAGTTATTGATCTACTCTGAAAAGGGATCCCAAAATGAAAATGCCAAGGAATATTGTGGCCAAATTCCAGAACTATCAGATAAAAGAGAAATCCTGCAAGCAGCCAGAAAAAAACAATTTATATACCAAGGAGCCACAGTAAGGATTACATAGGACCTGGCTGCATCAACATTAAGGGATTGAAGGGCCTGGAATGTGATATTCTGAAATGCAAGGGACCTTGGAATGAAGCCAAAAATTCATTATCCAGCAAAACTGAACCTTCTCTTCCAGATCAAAAGATGGACATTTAATGAAATAAGAGACTTCTAACTTTTACTGATGAAAAGACCAGAATCTAATAGAAAATTTGGACATCAAACAGGAGACTCAAGAGACACATGAAAAGGTAAAAATAAAAAAGGGGGGGAACTGTTATCCTATAAGATGAAACAGGCTATATCCCCACCTGGGAGAAAGACATTAAAAACTACCAATAATTGTAATTTTACTAGAGAGAATATACTTAACCAGAAGTGATGGACACTCATGACTTTTCTGTGACTAAGACAGAATAATTTAAAAGCAATACCTCCTTAAAAAGGGGTACAGTAAAGACATAGGACGACGGAGGAGAGTGAGATAAATCTCATTACATTAAGAGGTACAAAGAACATATAGCAATGGAGGGGAAGAAGGCAGGAGGTGAGAACAGCCGGAATCTTACTCCCATTAGATTTGGGTTAAAGTTAACTTACATACACTCAGTTAAGTTAAGAAACTTATCTTACCTTTCAAGTATTAAAAGGGAGAAAGGGGAGTGGTGAGGAAAAGAGAACCAATAGAAGGAAGGGAAGGAAGAAGGGGCAAAGGCAAAGGGGAAGAAAGGAGAGGGGGGTTGGATAGAGGAGGGCAAACATACTGAAGGTGGTGGTATTCAGAAATAAAATACTGGGGAAAAAAGGGGAAAAATGCAAACAGAGGAAAGATAGCATGGAGGGCAATAAAGGCTTAGTAATTATAACTTTGAATGTGAATGGTATGAACTCTCCCTTAAAATGTAAGCAAGGGGTGGCTAGGTGGCAATGGGGCAGCTAGGGCACACTGGATAAACTACTGGCCCTGGAATCAGGAGTACCTGGGTTCAAATCCAGTCTCAGACATTTAATAATTACCTAGCTGTGAGGCCTTGGGCAAGCCACTTAACCCCATTTGCCTTGCAAAAAACCTAAAAAAACACAAAACAAAAAATAAGCAAATAGAAGTGTGGATTAAAAACCAGAATCCTACAATATGCTCCTTACAAGAAATTTGAAGCAGAGAGATACATATAGAGTAAAGGTAAAAGTTTGGAGCAAAATATATTTTGCTTCAGTTGAAGTGAAAAAAGCAAGGGTAACAATCCTTATCTCAGACAAAGCAGCTGCAAAAATAGATAGCATTAAAAGAGATAAGGAAGGAAACTATATTCTCCTAAAAGGTACCAAAGACAATAAAGTAATTACAATACTAAACATGTATGCACCCAAAGATATAGCATCCAGACTCTTAGAGGAGAAGGTGAAAGAACTACAGGAGGACATAGACAACAAAATTCTACTAGTAGGAGACATCAATCTCCCACTCTCAGATATAGATAAATATAACCATAAAATAAACAAGAAGGAAGTTAAGGAGGTAAATAGATTGTTAGGAAACCTAGATATGATAGACTTATGGAGGAAACTGAATGGAGATAGAAAGGAACATATTTTCTTTTCTGCAGTACATGGCACTTATGCAAAAATTGACCATGTAACAGGGCATAAAAACCTAATAGTCCAATGCAGAAAGGTAGAAATAGGGAATACATCCTTTTCAGATCATAATGCATTAAAAAATCACATGCACTATTGGCCCAGGGAGCTATAGACCCAAAACTCATTGGAAACTAAATAACTTCATTTTAAAGAATGAGTGGCAAAAAACAAAAAAAAAATATATAAAGAATTAGTATGTCATCCTAGTTAATGACAATAATAAAACAACATACCAAAACCTATGGGATACATTCAAGGTGGCTGTCAGGGGATATATTATATCTTTAAATGCCAGGGGACATATTATATCTTTAAATGCTTACATGAATAAATTAGAGAAAGAGGAAATCAATGAACTAAATATGCAACTAAAACAAATAGAGAAAGAACAAATTAAAAAATCCCAATTAACTACCAAATTAGAAATTCTAAAAATTAAAGGAGAAATTAATAAAATCAAAAGCAAGAAAACTATTGAACTAATAAATAAAACTAAGAGTTGGTTTTATGAAAAAACCCAATAAAATTGATAAAGCTCTGGTTAATTTGATTAAAAAAAGAAAGAAGAAAATGAAATTGCTAGTATTACAAATGAAAAAGGTGAACTCACCACCAATGAGGAGGCAAATGAAATAGTAATTCAGAATTATTTTGCCCAATTGTATGCCAATAAATTTGACAATCTAAAAGAACTGGATAGATATTTACAAAAATATAAGTTGTCCAGGTTAAATGAAGAGGAGATTAGATACCTAAATAACCCATCTCAGAAAAAAAAATCAATAAGCCATTATTGAACTCCCTATGAAAAAGTCTCCAGGACAAGAGGGATTCACAAGCGAATTCTATCAAATATTTAAGCAACACTTGGTTCCAATTCTACATAAACTCGCTGGAAAAATAGCTGAAGATGGAACTCTGCCTAAATCTATGACACCAATATTATGCTGATACTTAACCCAGGAAGAGTTAAAACAGAGAAAGAAAATCATAGACCTATCTCCCTAATGAATATAGATGCAAAAATCTTCAATAAAATTTTAACAAAATGACTACAACAAGTTATTACTAGGATGATCAAGTAGGATTTATCCCAGCTATACAGGGTTGGTTCAATATTAGTAAAACTGTCAGTATAATTGATTATATCAATAACACGCCTATCAGAAATCAGATGATTATATCAATAGATGCTGAAAAAACTTTTGAGAAAAATACAGCCCCCATTCTTACTAAAAACACCAGAGAGCATAGGAATAAATGGATTGTTCCTTAGAATAATAAGCAGTATCTATCTGAAACCATCAACCAACATTATATTCAATGGGGATAGGTTAGAGGAATTCCCAATAATATCACGGGTGAAACAAGGATTCTCATTATCACCACTACTATTCAATATTGCATAAGAAATTTTAGCTTCAGCAATAAGAGAAGAATAAGAAATTGAAGGAATTAGAGTTGCGATGGAAGAGACATGATGGTATACCTAGAGAATATTAAAAAAAAATCATCTAAAAACTACTAGAAATAATTATCAATTTTAGCAAACTCACAGGATATAAAATAAACCTTCATAAATCCTCAACATTTCTATATATGACTAGCAAGATGCAGCAGAAAGATCTAGAAAGAGAAATACCATTCAAAGTTACTTCAGACAATATAAAATACCTGGGAGCCTGCCTGCACTCAGAAACTTTTTGAAAACATTTACAAAAACAGAAATAAAATCAGATTTAAATAACTGGACAAATATCAACTGGTCATGGATTGCCTGAGCTAATATAATAAAAATGATAATTCTACCAAAATTAAACTACTTGCTTAATTCCCTACCAATCAAAATTATAAAAAAATTACTGAGTTAGAAAAAATTCTAAGTAAATTCTTATAGAGAAATAAAAAGTTGAGAATCTCCAGGGATTTAATGAAAAAAAGTGCAAAAGAATGTGGCTTAGCCCTACCAGATCTAAAATTATATTATAAAGCATCAGTCATCAAAGCTGTCTGGTACTGGCTAAAAAAATAGATTGGTGGACTAGTGGAATAGCTAGGTGCAATAGAAGGATATGATTACAGTAATCTACTGTTTGATAAACCCCCAAATTCCAGCTATTGGGATAAAAATTCTCTCTTTGATAAAAATTGCTGGGAAAATTGGAAGTTAGTGTGGAAGAAACTTGGATTAGAACAATATCTCACACCCTATATTGATAAGATCAAAATAGATACAGGATTTTGACATAAAAATAAATATTGTAAGCAAACTAGGAAATCAAGGAGTAGTTTACCCGTCAGATCTATGGAAAGCAGTTTATGACCAAGAAAGAGATGGAGAATACCTTTAAAAACAAAAAGGCAATTTTGATTACATTAAATTAAAAAGCTTTTGCACAGACAAAATCACTATAACCAAGATCAAAAGAAATGTAGTAAAATGGGAAATAATTTTTACAACTAGTATCTCTGACAAAGGACTCTTCTAAAATATACAGAGAACTGAGTTAAATTTAAAAAAAAAAAACAAGCCAATCCCCAATTGACAAATTGTCAAAGGATATGCAAAGGCAATTTACAGATGAGGAAAGCAAAATGATCCATAGTCATATGAAAAATTGCTCTAAATCGCTACTGATTAGAGTAATGAAAATTAAACCATTTTTTGAGGTACCACCCCACACCTTTCAGACTGGCCAATATGACCAGAAAAGAAAATAATCAATGTTGGAAGGGATGTAGGAAATCTGGGACACTAATACATTGCTAGTCAACCTGTGAACTCATCCAACCTTTCTGGAAAGCAATTTGGAATTATGCTCAAAGGGCAACAAAAATGTGCATACCCTTTGATCCAGCAATACCACTACTGGGTCTATACCCTGAAGAGATTATGAAAAAGTGTAAAAATGTCACTTGTACAAAAATATTTATAGTGGCCCTGATTGTGGTGAGAGGCAAAGAATTGGAAATTAAGTGTATGTCCTTCAATGGGGGAATGGCTTAACAAACGTTGGCTTATGTATGTGATGGAACACTGTTGTTCTATTAGAAACCAGAGAAGCCTGGAAGGATTTGCATGAACTGATGCTGAATGAGATGAGCAGTATCAGAAGAACACTGTACACCCTAATGGCAACATGGGGGTGATGGTCAAACTTAATGGACTTGCTCATTCCATCAGTGCAACAATCAGGCATAATTTTGGGGTATCTGTGATGAAGAATGCCTTCTGTATCCAGAGAAAGAATTGTGGAGCTTGAACAAAGATCAAAGTCTATTACCTTAAATTTCAAAAAATTACCCATTATCTTATTATGTAATTTTGCTATCTCTTATACTTTATGTTTCTTCCTTTACGTTTTCTCTCTCATCACATTCAACTTAGATCAATGTATACCATGGAAACAATGTAAAGACTAACAGACTGCCATCTGTGAGGGGTGGGGGGAGGGAAGCAAAATTAGGGGAAAAATTGTAAAACTCTAAATAAATAAAATCTTTCTTTAAAAATATATCATTTGTTACTTTGGTGAGTTTGCAAGCTCATAGATTACAATTAGGATTTAGAAGAGATTGAGAAGAATAAAATCACTTTTCTCAAGGTGGTTTCTCAAGTTTAGCTTAGAAGGGAAGGAGAAATATAGTTCACCAAAGTTACTAGGAATCAGCACCTAGTAAACATTCTTTAAGGATGGGAGAGATACGGGAATGTTTGTAGGCAGTTTGGGAAAGAGTTAATATATAGGGAAAAATAATCATGATAACAGAGAAGGTAGGAGTTATAATTAGTTCTGGTACTATGCAAGAGATGATGGCAGGGAATAATGATAAAGGGTTGAGCTTGACAATCCAAAAGGTCATGTTTTTCATATGATAGAAGAATGAAGGAAGAGATAGTGGAGGAAGACATCTCAGCAATGTAGAAGGAGGAGGTGAGGAGGAGAAATTTCAGCAAATGACCTTAATACTTTAAAGTATGAGCTGAGGTCCTTAGTGAAAGTGTGGAGGAAGGAAATACAGGGTTGATTACAAACAGCAAGTTATAGAAGAGTAATTTGGAGGGAGGAACAGTGAATATATTAGGGGAGTGAGGACCTATTTAGATGAGATAGCGTAAAATTGTAGTGGACCTATCAGCACAGTTTCCTGATTTCTTCCAGTTTTTTTCAGTAGCACATGAATAGAAATAAAGAAGGCAAATGACAAGTAATCTAGGATTGAAGTTTGGCAAGGAGTTATCAACAGCAGGGTAAAGGGACAAAGGAGTCAGGAGTAGAGGATTGCATGGGAATCAAATTAAAGAAAGAAGGAGACTATACTCAATGTTGAGATGATAAATTGAGCAAAATTGAGGGGGGAAGGAAATAAAGTCATATTGAAACTTTTCTGCTAATTTGGAAACTTTTTATTTTAATTTTTAGACCTATAAGCTTAATTTTTTCGTATAACTAATTAATTATTCACCAGAAAAGAACTAGAACTTTGTCTTTTGATTTAATTTATATAACTTCAGTTTTATTTTACACTATTGAAAACTTTGTACTTGAGGTTTAACAGGTTTGTTCACTTACTGCTTATAGTTACTTTTTTCTGTTTTATAATTTTTAGAGTCATTTTTCCTAATATTCATTTAATTTTCATACTGATAAGAAATTTAAATAAATTGCTTACCAAAGTTGAACATGTACTTAATTTCCAACTTCCTACAAGTAGATAAACAAACAAAAACTTTCATATAAAAATGATTGTAAATATGCATGTAAATAGTTCTATCAATAATTCACTGTAACACATTTGGAACATTTATTTGTATTAGTTAATAAAATTAGTTTTCTGACTAAATTTTCTGTCTGTTTATTTGATGAATATATTAGTTTAAAATGATTTTTTAAAGAAGAATTTGGTTTTCTTTAAATGAAAAAAGTCATAACGAAGTACAAGTTTAGGAGTCACAAATTTTATAAAATTTTACAAAAGATTATAATCAGATAAAGGGATTTGGAAATTCCTACATTTTGAAAAAATAAAACATTTCAGAATGATAGCAAAATAAAGATCATGACCAATCTTGTTTGTTGGAGAGAATGATAGATAATTGAATAGATTGAAGAATGGGAAATTGGGACATCCAAAGGAACATGAAAATGCATTTAAAGTCCTTTGGTAAAAGGGCAGGATTTGTAGAGGAGATTGAAACTGGGGGCCAAGCACAGAACTATTTGGGGATGGAAGGAATACATCTAGGAGCAATATAATGTCTTACATATTAGAATATGGAATGAATAATAAATTTGACTGTACAAATATTAAAGATGGAGAAGCTGACTAATGATATTGATTGAGGAGAGATTGAAAAGCAAGATGTATTCTTAGTCTTTTAACAGAGTTTGGAAAAGGGTTTCAAAGGAAGCTGTGATATTAGGAAGGAGCAAGATTCTAGTGATTGACAAAAGATGGAAGAAGTATGAAAAGAGGAGTTTTAAGATGAAAAGAAGTTTTGTTTGCTTGTTTTGTTTTTTGTTTCTGGAATATCTGTTCCAGAGTTCATGGTGGGAGGGGTGAGAAAATATGAAGTGCAACACTAGAGATCTATCATTGAGGAAGCTAGAAATAATAGAGCAGATAATGGGTTTGTATTATGAATACATGGAGATTCAGAATAACTGGGATGAGAAGGGATTGTGGGGTGGTGCAATGTGCTCACCACTGAGGAATGAATTCAGGGAGAAAACCAATAGGGAGAAATACATTGAAAGAGATCTGTTCAAAATTCTCCTTAAAGATGAAACATTTTAGTCTGTGGTTATGAGAACTGAGAGGGATAAGACTCACAGCAGGCAGGAGCAGAAGGTGGCACAGAAGCCAGGACATAGTTATGGGACACAGCCTGAGTAAAGACACAGAGGTAAGAGATGATGTATTCTCTGTGGACTACAACAAGGTTAGTTTATCTAGAATGAGTAAGAGCTTGAAATGAATAATAATCCAGAAAAGATAGCCAGGAACCAGATTGTAAAGGGTTTTAAATGACAGATAAGAGTTTTCAATGTATCCTAGAAGCCATAGTAGGCTATTGATACTTCTTGGACAAAGAGAAAGGTACACATATTAAAAATATGGAGGGAAAAGAAATGACAAAACCTGGCCACTGATTGGATGTAGGGTGTGAGTAAGAGCACAAAGCTAAGAAAAAAATGACTCCTAGGTTGTAGATCTGGTTCCCTGGAATAATGATGATTTCAACTGAAAGAAGAAAGTTCAGAGAGGAAAACCTATTGCTTATAAAGTCTTGTTATAAAAATTCACAAAGACAAGCTGGGAGAAGCATGGCTAGATAAGAATTCAAATTTTAAGAATGGGAATTTTTAATGGAGTGAACACTTAATATAAATCAATAAACTAATCTGGCAAAAAATCCTACTATGATCTTAGACTTCATTAAGAATGGCATAGTGAAAATAGCTAGAATTTAAATGGTATCTACTATAAACTAGCACTGTGTGCTATGTATTTTAAACATTATCTCACTTGATCCTCACAGTAACACAGAAAGTAGGTGCTATTATCAACCATATTTTACAATTGAGGAAACTGAGGCAGATGGAAGTTAAGTGAATTGTTTAAAGTCACAAAGCTGAGAAGTATCTGAGGCTTGATTTGAACTTAGGGCTATTGTGACTCCAGGTCCAGTGTTCTATTCACTAATCATCTTGCTGTACCTCTGCAAAATCTCCACAACCAGGGAAATAATAGGCCTGCTGCTCTCTTCTTGGCTGATAATAATTACTCTTTGCATGGAATTCTTAACATGAAGGATGTACTTGTATTTTGTTCTCTAAGAAAACCATGAAATCAGGAAAGCGATGCCATGACTTGCAAGTGAATTGGATTTAAGTGAGGGAGCACAAAGTCACCAACCTCTCTCTCCTCCAGAGCCATCTGGGTCCAATGGAAAGATATAGATCAGGATGATGGAGATGGCCCCAGCTGCAGTGGGAGACCTTGGCCTAAAAATGCCAAGCTAAATGCTTTCCCAGGTTTCCACTTGACTGAAGCAATACTCATTCAGTGACATAGGCTAGATGATAATTATTTTTGTATATTGCTTTGGGAACTGATGCCATGACATACACCATGGGAAATGGATTTGAGTGAGGTGTGTGCTGTGCTAATTGTGTGTGCCTCACTTTATCCACCAGAGTCATCTGGGTCTAAGTGGCAAGATATAAATCAGGATGACTGGAGATGGTCCTGAATGTGAGACAATCAGGGTTAAGTGACTTGCCCAAGATCATGCAGTTAGTAAGTATGTAAGGCAGGATTTGCAATTCAGTCAGTTCCATCTGACTTTTAAGGGGTGGCACTCTACTCACTGAGCCTAGTTAAGAAATGAAGCAAAAGTGCCAAGATGGAAGAGAGAAGACAGGCAGAGTTCTAAAGCCTCCTGATCTTTCCCCATCTATGATATGAAATAAACCTCTTAACAGAAAGTAGATCCACACAACCCAGAAAGAAAAGACAAGAGAAAGATCATCTGCCTCAGGATTTGTTTTCTGCAGTCCTGGGTGAGTCCAGGTGCAGAGGGTGGATCAGCTTCAGATCAGCCTGATTAGCAGAGGATTCGAACCCCTGGAGCCTGAGGGCCCAAGAGCTGGACCTGCTTGATCAGCACTAGAGCCTGTTCGACCACGGGGGCTTGGGTCTACTAGGGAGCTGAGGCTTTGGTGTTGGAGCTTATTGACAGGGCTGTGGGGAGAGTTTTGGTGCAGGAGAGCTTCGGGCAGCATTCCCTGGGCTCCTCTGGTCTCAGGAACTCTGAGTTCACTCCTTCACTGGGGGCTGAGGACTCTTCCCAGAACAAACACAATTATAGGCTATTTCTGTCCCAGGCATAGGTGTGTGAGCAGAAGAAGCAGCCCAGCTGACAATAGGGAGAGGGATGACCTCACCCCAGGGTATAGCCCACCAATGATTGCAGAGAAAAGTGTTTAACAGATTCAATCACTCCCTCCAGGCTAAGGGAGAAGGTCTCAATCAAGGTCATGATCACTACAGAGAAAGCAACCAGCACCTCCTACTGTCCAGCTGGAGGTATTGAACTTAGTGAGTAAAGCTTCTAGGGATCCCAACACCAAACCTCTGTGAACCAGCCCCTCCCCAACTCAAGGTCTTAGCAAAATGAAGAAGGGAGAGAGGAAGGGTGAATCCATAGAAAAATTCTTGGAAAGAAAAGGCTCTAACACAGAGAGACCTAGAAACTCTGAGGAGAATATGATCTGGTCTCCAGCACAGAAAGACTTCCTTGAAGAAGTAAGGAAGGCATTTAAAAATCAAAAGGAAAATTTGGGAAAAGAAACCCAAGAGAAGATTAACTCCTTGCAGCAAGAAAAGAAATCATTGGAAAATACAATTGGACAAATTCAAAATGAGAATAATTCTCTCAGATCCTCAACTGGACAAATATAAAATGAGAATAATTTTCTCAGATCCTCAGTTGGGCAAATGCAAAAAGAAAATAATTCTCTCAAAAGCTCAATTGGTCAAATGCAAAAAGAAAATAATTCTCTCAAAACCTCAATTGGTGAATCTTTCAAAAGTAGAATTGACCAATTAGAAAAGGAGTTGCAAAAGGTAAATGAAGAAAACTCCTCTCTAAAAAAAGGAATGGAGTTTGAGGAAACTAATGACTTCATGAGACAGCAAGAGCCTGTTAAACAAAACCAAAAAATAGAAAAAAAAGAAGAAAATGTAAAATACCTCATCAGCAAAACCACTGACATTGAGAATAGATCGAGGAGGGGAAACCTGAGAATTATAGTACATCCTGAAAACATTGGAGAGAAAAAAAAAAGCCTGGACTTAATATTACGGGATCTAGTGATGGAAAATTTCCCTGATATCATGAAACCAGAGGGCAAAGTAGTTATTGAAAGAATACATTGATCCCCTCCACAAAGAGATCCTAAAATGAAAACACCAAGGAATGTTGTGGCCAAATTCCAGAACTATCTGATAAAAGAGAAAATCCTGCAAGCATCCAGAAAGAAACAATTTAAATACCAAAGAGCCACAGTAAGGATTACAAGGCACATGGCTGCATCAACATTAAGTGATCAAAGGGCCTGAAATGAAATACTCAGAAGATCAAGGGAATGTGGAATGCAGCCAAGATTCCACCCACAAAGCTGAACCTTCTTTTTCAGGGGAAAAGATGGACATTTAATGAAATGGAAGAATTCCAAAATTTCCCGATGAAAAGTCCAGAGCTAAATAAAAAATTTGGGCATCAAACAGGAGGTTCAAGAGACACATGAAAAGGTTAAAAAAAAAGGTGGGTAAAGGAAAAAATCTGCTATCCAATAAGTTGAAACTGGCTATATCCCAGCATGGGAAAAAAATTCTAATAACTCTTCAGAATTGTAACTCTAAAGAGAGAATATACCTAGCCAGAAGTCATGGACTCATGACTTATCCATGAGACTGCTATCCAGTGGAATGAAATTGGCTATAACCCTACTTGGGGGAAAGACTCTAATAACTCTCAAGAATTGTAACTCTATTAGATAGAATGTATTTAGCTAGAAGTGATGGATACTCAGAATTTTCAATGACTCAGATAGAATGTCTTAAAAAACCTCCTCCTTAAAAGGGGGGACAGGAAGGAGATAGGAGGAGGGAGGGGATTGAATAGAGTAAATCTCATTACATTAAGAGGTACAAAAGACCTATGGTTATAGAGGGGAAGAAGGGAGGAGACGAGAAAAACCTAAATCTTCCTCTCATCAGACTTGGCTTAAAGTTAACTTACATACACAATCAGTTAACTTAAAAAACAGCTTACCTTTCAAGTATTAAAAGGGTAAAAAGGGATGGGATGGAGACAGGGAGGTGGAGAAAAAGGGGAACTAACAAAAGGAAGGGGAGCGAAAAAGAAAAAAGGGAAGGGGTAAGAAATGGGAGGGAGTGGCTACAGGAGGGCAAACAACACAGGGAAGTAGGTTGTATTCAGAATCAAAATACTGGAGAATGTGGATAAAGGGGAAAATGGGAAAAATACAAACAGAGGGAAGATAGCAGGGAAGGCAATAAAGAGTTAGTAATAACTTTGAATGTGATTGCGATTAACTCTCCCTTAAAAAGTAAGTGAATAGCAGAGTGGATTAAAAACCAGAATCCTACAATATGCTGCTTACAAGAAATTCTTTTGAAGCAGAGAGTAAAGGTAAAAGGTTGGAGCAAAATGTATTTTGCTTCAATTGAAGTGAAAAAAGAAGGGGTTAAAGGAATCCTTACCTCAGACAAAGCAGCTGCAAAAATAGATAGCATTAAAAGGAAGGAAACTATATCCTCCTAAAAGGTACCATAGACAATAAAGTGATTTCAATACTGAATGTATATGCACTCAATGGGATAGCATCCAAATTCTTAGAGGAGAAGCTCAAATAACTACAGGAAGACATAGACACAAAACGCTACTAGTGGGAGCCCTCAAACTCCTGATCTCAGATCTAGATAAATTGAATCATAAAATAAACAAGAAAGAAGTTAAGAAGGGAAATAGATTGTTAGATAAACTATATATGGTAGACTTATGGAGGAAATTGAATGGGGATAGAAAGGAATATACCTTTTTCTCTGCAGTACATGGCACTTATACAAAAATTGACCATGTACTATGGCACAAACACCTAATGATCAACTGCAGAAAGGCAGAAATAGTGAATACATCTTTCTCAGATCACAATGCAATAAAAGTCATATGCAATATTGTGCCAGTAAGATATAGACCCACAACTAATTGGAAACTGAATAAACTCATTTTAAAGAATGAGTGAATTAAAAAACAAATTATAGAAAGTATTAATTATTTTATCCTAGATAATGACTATGAAGAAAACCATACCAAAACCTATGGGATTCACTCAAAGTGGCTGTCAGGGCATATATTATATTTTTAAATGCTTACATGAATAAATTAGAGAAAGAGGAAATCAATGAACTAAATATGCAACTAAAAATTAGAAAAAGAATAAACTAAACCCCCCAATTAAATATCAAATTAGAAATTCTAAAAATTAAAGGAGAAAATAAATTCAAAAGCAAGAAAACTATTGAATTAATAAATCAAACCAAAAGTTGGTTTTATGAAAAAACCAATAAAATTGATAAACCTCTGATTAATTTGAATAAAAGAAAGAACACCAAATTGCTAGTATCATAAATGAAAAATATAAACTCACTACCAAAGAGGAGGAAATTAAAGTAATATTTCAAATTTATTTTGCCCAACTCTATGCCAATTAATTTGACAATCTAAGTGAAATGGATGAATATTTTCAAAAATGTAAGTTGCCCAGGTTAAATGAAGAGGAAATTAAATACCTAAACAACCCTATCTCAGAAAAAGAAATTCAACAAGTCATCATTGAACTCCCTAAGAAAAATTCTCCAGGGCCTGATGGATTCACAAATGAATTCTACCAAACATTTATGGAAAAATTGGTTCCAATTTTATATAAACTCTTTGGAAAAATGGGGGAAGAGAGAATTCTGCCTAACTCTTTCTATGAAATCAATATGGTGCTGATACCTAAACCAGGAAGTGTTAAAACAGAGAAAGAAAATTATAGATCTATCTCCCTGATGACTATATATGCAAAAATCTTAAATAAAGTCTTAGCAAAATGATTACAAGTTATCACTGGGATAATACATTTTGACCAAGTAGGATTCTTCCCAGGAATGTAGGATTGGTTTAATATTAGGAAAACTGTTAGTTTAATCAATTATATCAACAACAAACCTATAAGGAATTATATGATCATATCAATAGATGCAGAAAAAGCTTTTGAGAAAATATAGCACTCATTCCTACTGAAAATATTAGAGAGTGTAGGAATAAATGGACTGTTCCTTAGAATAATTAGCAATATCTGTTTGAAATCATCAGCAAGCATTATAGTCAATGGGGAGTTGAGGCATTCCCAATAAGATCAGGGGTGAAACAAGTATGCCAATTATCACCACTACTATTCAATGACATATTAGAAATGTTAGCTTCAACAATTAGAGAAGGAAAGAAATTGAAGGAATTAGAATTGGGAAGGAAGAGATAAAACTCTCACTCTTTGCAGATGACATGATGGTCTACCTAGAGAATCCCAAGAATTCATCCAAAAAACTACTGGAAACAATTAGCAATTTTAGCAAAGTTTCAGGTTATAAAAATAAACCCTCATAAAGCTTCAATTTTTTAAATTTTTTTTATTTTTATTAAAGATATTATTTGAGTTTTACAATTTTCCCGCAATCTTGCTCCCCACCCCACCCCCACCCCACAGATAGCACTCCTTCAGTCTTTACTTTGTTTCCATGCTGTACCTTGATCCAAATTGGGTGTGATGAGAGAGAAATCATATCTTTAAAGAGAACAGAATTCTCAGAGGTAACAAGATCAGACAATAAGATATCTGTTTTGTTTTTTTTTCCAAATTAAAGGGAATAGTCCTTGTACTTTGTTCAAACTCCACAGCTCCTTATCTGGATACAGATGGTGCTCTCCTTTGTGGACATCCCAAAATTGTTCCCAATTGTTGCACTGATGGAATGAGTAAGTCCTTCCAGGTTGAACATCACTCCCATGTTGCTGTTAGGGTGTACAGTATTTTTCTGGTTCTGCTCATCTCACTCAGCATCAGTTCATGCAAATCCCTCCAGGTTTCCCTGAAATCCTGTCCCTCTTGGTTTCTAATAGAACAATAGTGTTCCATGACATACATATACCACAGTTTGCTAAGCCATTCCCCAATTGAAGGACATTTACTGGATTTCCAATTCTTTGCCACCACAAACAGGTCTGCTATAAATATTTTTGTACAAGTAATGTTTTTACCCTTTTTCCTCATCTCTTCAGGGTATAGACCCAGTAGTGGTATTTCTGGGTCAAAGGGTCTGCACATTTTTGTTGCCCTTTGGGCATAGTTCCAAATAGCTCTCCAGAAGGGTTGGATGAGTTCACAGCTCCACCAACAGTGTAACAGTGTCCCAGATTTCCCACATCCCCTCCAACAATGATCATTATCCTTCCTGGTCATACTGGCCAATCTGAGTGGTGTGAGGTGGTACCTCAGAGAAGCTTTAATTTGCATTTCTCTAATTAATGATTTAGAGCATTTTTTCATATGGCTATGGATTGCTTTGATCTCCTCATCCGTAAATTGCCTTTGCATATCCTTTGACCATTTGTCAATTGGGGAATGGCTTTTTGTTTTAAAAACATGACTCAGTTCTCTATATGTTTTAGAAATGAATCCTTTGTCACAATCATTAGTTGTAAAGATTGTTTCCCAATTTACTACATTTCTCTAACTCTTCCTTAGTCATAACTGTTCCCCTTTCCATAGATCTGACAGGTAGACTAGTCCTTGATCTTCTAATTTGCTTATAGTAGTGTTTTTTATGTCTATGTCCTGTAACCATTTGGATCTTATCTTGGTAAAGGGTGTGAGGTGTTGGTCTAATCTAAGTTTCTTCCATACTAACTTCCAATTTTCCCAGCAATTTTTCTCAAAGAGGGAGTTTTATCCCAATGGCCAGACTCTTTGGGCTTATCATACAGCAGATTACTATAATCATCTCCTGCTTTTACACCTAGTCTATTCCACTGGTCCACCACTCTATTTCTTAGCCAATACCAAACAGTTTTGATGATTGATGCTTTATAATATAATTTTAGATCGGGTACTGCTAAGCCATCTTCGTTTGCATTTTTTTTCATTAAGCTCCTGGCAATTCTTGACTTTTTATTTCTCCATATGAATTTACTTACAATTTTTTCTAACTCAAAATAATTTTTTGGAATTTTGATTGGTAGGGCACTAAACAGGTAGTTTAATTTTGGTAGAATTGTCATTTTTATTATATTAACTCTGCCTATCCATGAGCAGTTGATATTTCCCCAGTTATTTAAATCTGATTTAATTTGTGTGAGAAGTGTTTTATAATTGTTTTCAAAAAGTTTCTGAGTCTGTCTTGGCAAATAGACTCCCAAATATTTTACATTGTCTGAGGTTACTTTGAATGGGATTTATCTTTCTAGCTCTTCCTGCTGTTTCTTGCTAGACATATATAGAAATGTTGAGGATTTATGAGGGCTTATTTTATAACCTGCAACTCTGCTAAAATTGCTAATTGTTTCCAGTAGTTTTTTAGATGATTTCTTGGGATTCTCTAGGTAGACCATCATGTCATCTGTGAAGAGTGAGAGTTTTATCTCTTCCTTCCCAATTCTAATTCCTTCAATTTCTTTTTCTTCTCTAATTGCTGATGCTAACATTTCTAATACAATATTGAATAGTAGTGGTGATAATGGGCACCCTTGTTTCACCCCTGATCTTATTGGGAATGCCTCTAGCCTCTCCCCATTGAATATAATGCTTGTTGATGGTTTCAGATAGATACTGCTAATTATTTTAAGGAACAGTCCATTTATTCCTACACTCTCTAGTGTTTTTAATAGGAATGGATGCTGTATTTTGTCAAAAGCTTTTTCAGCATCTATTGATATGATCATATGATTTCTCATAGGTTTGTTGTTGATATAATTGAGTATACTAACAGTTTTCCTAATATTGAACCATCCCTGCATTCCTAGAATAAATCCTACTTGTTCATAATGTATTATCCTAGTGATGACTTGTTGTAGTTGTTTTGCTAAGATTTTATTTAGGATTTTTGCATCTATATTCATCAGGGAAATAGGTCTATAATTTTCTTTCTCTGTTTTAACTCTTCCTGGTTTAGGTAACAGTACCATATTGGTTTCATAGAAAGAGTTAGGCAGAGTTCCATCTTTCCCTATTTTTCCAAAGAGTTTATATAGGATTGGAACCAATTGTTCCTTAAATGTTTGGTAGAATTCACTTGTGAATCCATCAGGCCCTGGAGATTTTTTTTTAGGGAGTTCAATAATGGCTTGTTGAATTTCTTTTTCTGAGATAGGGTTGTTTAGGTATTTAATCTCTTCTTCATTTAACCTGGGCAACTTATATTTTTGAAAATATTCATCCATTTCACTTAGATTATCAAATTTGTTGGCATAGAGTTGGGCAAAATAATTTCGAATTCTTACTTTAATTTCTTCCTCATTGGTCTGATATTTAACACCCCGCCCCCAAATTCTACCTGTGTGATTCTGGGTAGGTAATTTAATATTTTTTATCTTAGTTTTCTCAACTTAAAATAAGGGAACTGGAATGGATGATCTCTGAGGTTCCTTCTTGCTATAAATTTATAATTATATGATAATAAGCTAGTTGAAGATAGCTATCATGTCCCTTGTTCAGGTCTTCTTTTTTCCTAGGTTCAACATTCTTAATTTCTTTGACCCATCCTAATATGGCATGATGCTATGGCTTTTCACCATTCTAATTGGCTTCTACTCTCCAATGTACTTACCAAAGCATCTAGGTTAAAATCCTGACTACTTCTTACTGCTTGAGTCATTTGGGACACATTATTTCTTTACTCTGGTCCTTACTAACATCAGCTGTAAAATGGGGTGATTGGGCTAGATAATCTCTATGATGGATTCAAGCTTCAGAATCTTAATATTTTATAATTATGCTCTCTTCCAAACATTTAGAGGAGTAAGAAGAGTTTTGGCTGCCAAAGGGAAAACTTCTATAACAATCCTCTGAATTAACTTTTTAAAGAAAAAAATCTGTAGTAGGGCATCCTGAGATAAAAGCTCCGTGGTGGGCAGAGATCCAAAGACAACATTTGGGAACTGATGGGGATGTTTCTCCAAAGTGAGGTAGGAAGGACCAGGCAGGACAAGGACTGGGAAGAATTATTAGGTCAACAACCTGAAGGACAGAAGGAAAGAAGCCTACCATTAGATATCTTCCTATTTTAGCTTATTATTCTTACCAAACTCAGTTGTTATATCTGCTGCTAAAGAAATGTAAGTGCTGAGTGACCTCTAAATTTCAGTACCCCATGGCAAAAGCTTGATGACCCTGTCCTGGTTATATCTTTTAGCAAAAGTTTCAATAACCAGGTAGCTGGTTAAAAGGTGTCAGCTAGAAGGGAGATAGGAGGTCAGTTTTGGAGGTTTGAAAAAGAGAAGAAAAGTTTCAGCAGGAAAGTTTCAGCCTATGCTATAATAGTAGCTTCATTTGCAGCTGCCGCCAAACACAAATGATACAGCATTATTTACCACTTAATGCATGGCCATTGAGAAAAGTTCCCACTCTTTTCAAAAACATTCGTGAGAAACATTATAATTTTTTCTCTGACAAAGGAGCACAGAAGTATAAGGATTTTAACTTTTATTTAACTTAACTTCATTCTGGTGATGAACCCGAGAGAAAGGCAAGTAACTTTGCCCAAGATCATACAATTATACTACAGTCCAAGCACTGCTCTCATTGCTCTAACCTAATATCTAACATTCAAAAGCAAGTATGTTGAGAAAGAGAACTGGGTTTGAAGCTCGAGGTTCAAGTTCCACAACTGTGCCAGTTTTTCCTACATAAGCTTAGATGAGTCACTTAGTTGGCAACAGTGGCCTTGGTTTCTTCATCTATAAATCAAGAGGACTGGATAAGGTGAAATCTCATTGGTTATAACTGAAACCATGACATTCTTCTTAAGTCACAGATCAAGTCATTGCCAACCAGAGAGAATGAATGGTTTGGTGAGGAATACCAGATAGCTGTGTGCAGTGCCTGCAGTGCTCTTCCTCTTCCTCTTTGCCTACTGATTTTTAAATCTGATGAAAATTATATCTTGTACAGGAAGCCTTTTCCAATTCCTCTTAAACCTGGTGCCTCCCCTCTTTTAATTATTTCTTAATTATCCTTTAAATAACTCATTTGTTTATTGTTTCTCTGATTACATTAGGAACTTGAGAGTAGGGATTTCCTTTTGCCTCTTTTTGTATCCTCAGAACTTAGAAAAGAGTCTGGTACATAGTAGGCACTTAAATGTTTATGGGTTGAAATAGTTATGGCATGACTGGTACTGGAACACATTTCTTAAGACTTCCAGTTCAAATTTCTTTCCTTTGTTTCATGATCTTCTTCTCTCTCAAATCTGTCAGAAAGAGGAGGCTCTGTTTAAAAATATGTGAATGCATTTTTTTATCATTTATTTTCTATCACCTACTTTCCAGAAGAAAAGAAATCCTGTTCATCATAGCTAAGCAACAAATAAAAATTCTGATATTATATATAGTATTTCACAATAATATTGATTCCTCCCATCCTTCCACATCTGCAGAGAAAGGAATGGAAGATGCTTTTCATATCTCTTCTTTGGGACAAGCATAGTTAGTGTATTCACAACATTCACTTTAAATTGTTTTCATGTTGCTGGCGTTTTTTGTATTCAAATTTTTGTAGTCATTTTTTTATCCTGTTTTCTTGCTCCTACTCACTTCATTTTGCACCAGTTCATAAAAGTCTTTAAATGTTTGCTTGTATTCATCATATTCAGCATTACTTACAGTGGTGGTGTCAAACTCAAAAGACAAAAACATTACCTGCTGGCTACATATTAACTTTAAAAAGTCACAAATGAATACATCTATATTTTATTTTTCACTTATTTTGTTAAATATATCCAATTTCATTTTAATCTTGTTCCTCAATCAGCTATATGAGTTTGGGGTTTGACACCTCTAACTTATAGCACAGTGATACTTCATAACCTTCAGATGCCACAATTTGTTTATCTAATATCTGATTAAGGGACATTTCCTAATTTCCAGTTCTTTGCAACAACAAAAAATTAAGCTATAAATATTTTATTGTATATGGAACCTTTTTTTTATCACTGACCTCCTTGAAGCAGTAGAATATTCAGGTCAAAGAGCATGACATGTTAATCTCTTTTAATTCCAAATTGCTTCTCAGAATGGTAGGGGTCAATTCACACCTTCTCCAATAGTGACTATCTTTCCACAAACCCTTTCACATTAGTTATTTCCATCTTTTGTCATCTTTGACCACTTGCTGGGTATGAGAGTTGTTTTGATGTGCCCTCCTGTTATTACTGATGATCTGGAGCATTCTTTCTCAAGGCTGTTATTAGTTTGCTATTTTAAATTTGAGCTATTTTTGACTATTTACCTATTGGGAGAAGGATATATTTTTGATTATTTACAAAACATAGATATGAGAGACCATCTCACCAATGCCTTCATTTTATAGCACTGGAAACAGACCCAAAGAGGGGAAATAGCAAAGCCCATTTATATTCACACAATGATTTAATATTAGAACTAGGATTAGACACTGGTCCTGCTGTCTTCTGGACTACAACTCTCTCTGCCACACAGTACTTAAAGCTGGACTGTTCTTCCCCACTACCAGTCCCCCACCAAGCCCCACACTGTTATTAAGCAACTCTGTTATTAAGCAGCTCTGCTGGGACATTGCCCCCAGTGACCTCCCATGTAGAACCTGCCAAATGTCACTGCCTTTATAATAAGCATAATTTTTCCCCCTTTGGTATTTGAAGAACAGTGTCCAGACTTACCGTGGTTGTCCCCTCTGTGATTAAGGCCAGCAATCAACCCAGACATTTGATAGAATATGAGTTTGGGTGATTAGCAAAGCGCACTTTGGCCTCAGGTTAATAGCTAACCTCACAGTATGGTGACAGAGTAATTATCAGTTAAAAGGTCTTAGTGTAGGGCTTTGTAGTGTCTGAAAGACCTGGCCCCATTTAAATGCAGTATCAGGAAAATAATCTTATATCTGTGAACACCAGGTAGCTGAGGGGACCCCACTGCTACTGTGACCCTGGCAGGTCAGTCTCACCTTCCCATTGGTTGGATTGACGCAACAGTCATTTTTCTACATAGGTTTTTTTGTGGCTTTTATCAGTCAGGTCTGACATGCTAAGTTTAATAGAGAAAGCATGGTATAGGGGCAGCTAGATGGTGTATTGGAGAGAGCACTGCCCCTGGAGTCAAGAGGACCTGAGTTCAAATCCAGCCTCAAACACTTAATTACATAGCTGCATGACCTTGGACAAGTCACTTAACCCCATTGCCTTGCAAAAACAAAAATGGAAAAAAAGAAAAAGAAAGCAAAGTATAGCAATGAAAGTACTGGATGGTGTGTGAGGAGACCTGGGTTTTAATATTGGATTTATTACTTACTAGCTGAAGAATATTAGAAGGGCTAGGCTGGTAAATGGGCATTTCAGTGGCATAATGGATAGAGTACTAGACTTGGAACCAGCATGTCTCAGTTCTGGCCTCAGACACTTTATAGCTGTGATCCTGGGCAAGTCACTTAACCCTCAGTTTCCTCATCAATAAAATGAGCTGGAGAAGGAAATGACAAACCATTTTAGTATCTCTGCTAAAAATGCAAACAAACCCAATTGGGTTCATGAAGAGTCGAACATAAATCAAATGACTCAACAATAGCAAAAATGCTGGTAAATGTTTAACAACCATGTCTTTGTAATATATACTTCACATTTTGAGGTATAATCTACATTTTCACTTCACCATTAGTTTCGCAGAAGAGATTAACAAATTAGGAAATAACAAAACAAGTAAATCCAAACAAACTGAAAATAACAGTTGGCTCTAATAAGCTAGACAGATCTGGCTCCAGCATACTACTTAATTATATTGTTAGGCCTCAATTTCTTCCTTCGTTAAGTGAGATGGAGAATTAGACTAACAGCAATTCTTAAACTGGGTATATGAACATGTTGGGTTTTAAAAATTCTTTTATAATTATATTTCACTATAATGGCTTTCCTTTGTAATCAATCATATATATTTTATTTTATATATATCTAAAAGTTTCATTCTGAGGAGGGAGACCATAGGCTTCATTAGTCTGCAAAAATGTGCATGTCACAAACACAAAAGTTAAAATTAAAAAGATTACTTCCTGTTTTAACAGTTTATATTCCTTGTTCCAATATTCTTTATTATAAGGGGTTCTCTAATCCTACTATTCTGTGAATGTTCTAATAACAAATGTTCTATGGTCTGATCTAGGTGTGACACATTTATTATTCTAATGTCTCTGGGTCCTTTGTGAGAGGATAAATCCTTAGTTGAGGGGTTCAAGGCGATGATCAAGTATGGCAGTACCTTGAGAATAATGGATGTCTCACCAAAATTCAACAAGCATTTACCTGCTGGCTTCCAGACACTATATTGTATACTATAGATGCAAAGCAAAAATGAAATTATACTTTATATTTATATTTTACTGAGGGGACACAACATGTATACAGATAAGTCGATATGAAGTCAATGCAAAGTAATTTGGGTGGAGATTTAATCAATCAGCAAGTATTAATTGCTGATTGAAATACTATTTTAGATCTTGAGGATTCTCATGAGGAACATAATTCTAGCTTGGGTGACACGTACATATATGGATTAAATATATGTTTATATTGATGATTGACATTAGGGAGGTGATACCATGACAAACACATGGATTGGATTTGAGTGAGAGAGGTGCTATGCAAAGTCACCAGTCTCACTTTCTCCTCCAGAGCCAACTGGGATATCTTTAGATATGAATATATTCATATATATTCATATCTTTAGATATGAATCAGGACAGCTGGAGATGGACCTGGATGAAAGCCATTTAGAGTTAAGTTACTTGCTCTAGGTCACACAACTATTGTCATGTACCTGAGACTGGATCTGAACTCAAGTCCTTCTGATTCTAGGCAGTTGTACCACCTAGCTGTACTCAATCTCTCTCTCTCTCTCTCTCTCTCTCTCTCTCTCTCTCTCTCTCTCTCTCTCATATATTAAGGTATAAACATCAATAAGTATATATAGAATAAATAAATGGTGGTTTTGGGGAAAAGGTAATGATAATTGTTGGAATCAGGAGAAGTATTACATAAAAGAAAGTTTTTGAGCTGAATTTTGATGTAAGGGATTCTGTGAGGTAAAGGTGAAGAAAATTGTTTTCTGTTGTGATGAGAGCCAGTGCAAAGGTGGGAAATGGAGGGTCATTTAAGGAATAATCAGAGGCTAGTATGGCAAGACATTAAGCTACAGGAAGGTTTCTTATAATGAGGCTTAACATTAGATTGAGGCCAACTTGTGAAGGATTTTAAAAGCCAAACAAGCATTGATGTTTTATCATGGAATCAACCAATGAATTTTACTGAGGTGAGTGACATGGTTATGTCTATGTTAACATTTATAGCTGGTGAATCATGGATGGCCTTGGGTGTGATGGTAACTGAACTAATACTAGAAGGGAGCTAGCTCCAAAGGTGGAGGTGAGACAGAAGAGGATACTAAGAGTGCAGAGTCCTCTGGTTCTGGGCTCAGAGGAAGGAGATGGACAATTCTCTGCAGGGGAAATAGCAAGTGTACCAATATGGCAATAATGGAGAGAAGGTGAAGGGGACTAAAAATGAAATCAACTTACAACTTAGATTGGATCTAGAGGTTGATAGCTTTAAATGCCTAACAAAGTAGGTTGTTTTTTCCTACTAAAATAGGTAGACATTGAAGCTTCTTCAGCAGAGTTATGATGTACTTAGACATGTTTTTTAGGAATATCACTTTGGAAGCCCTGTGGAGGAGGGATTAGAATAATAATAATAACAGCAAACATTGATATGGCACTTATGGATAAGGTGCTTTACAATTATGATTTCATTTGATCTTAACAACAACCATGGGAGGGGTGTGGGAGGGAGGTGCTATTTATTATCCCCTTTTAACAAATGAGGAAATGGAGACAAACTGGGGTTGTAATTTGTCCAGAATGACATAGCTAGGGTGTGGGGACTGAATTTAAACTCAGATCTTCCTGACTCAGTGCCCAATCCTTTTTCTGCTGTGCTTCTCAGGTTAAAGCTTAGAAGCAAGGAGGCTAATTAGAAGGTTGTTACCATGGTTTGGGGGGGAAGTGATGTAGGTAGAGTATTGCCTATCACTCTTTTTCATTCCTTCTTTAATTCATATCCTTCTTGACTTCTCTGCAGCACTTCACCTTGTTGATCTCTTTCCTTCTAGACACTTTTTCCTTCATGGGTTTTCAAGGATAACTCTCTCATTCTCCTACCTGTTAATCTTGTTTTTCTTTGTCCCTTGCTGGTTCAACATTCAGATTCTGTCCTGCTCATTTCCTCCCCTCATTTACTTCAATATACCTCAGATTTCTGTCCCAAGTCTGCTTCTCTTTTAATAACTTCATGATCTCCTACCAGTCCATCATCTCTATGCAAATGATTCCCAGTTCTTTAGAGTCAGACCTAGTCGTCTTTTCTGAGCTCTAGTTCCATGTCACCATTTGTTCATTGGACATTTCCAATTGTCCGTTGGACAATTGAATCCATTGGACTCAAAATTAACCTGTCTCAAATGTGATTATTTTATTTCAGATCCATTCCTTTTCCTTATTTCCTTATTTCTCTCAGCTTTCTTATTTCTTCCATTGCCTGATCCATTGCTCTGTTTTATCCAGTCTAGCTCTGTAATATTTCTTACATCAATTCCCTTTCATTCACTCACAACACTAGTTCAGGTTCTCATCCCTTCATCGCCAAACTATTATAATAGGGTCCCAATTGTTTTTTTTTTTTTTTTTTGACTTCAAACTCTTCACTCTCTCCCCATCACCAAACAACTACTGGAGGGTTTTTCCTAAAGTGCTAATAACATCATTTCCTTGCTTCAAAATATACTCATCACTTCTACTTGACTCTAGAATACAAAAACAAATGTCTCATCTTGAATTTCTTTCATTTTTAAAGGTTCAAAGGAATTTCTAGGTGGCATATTTTCCTCTTTCCTTTTAAAAGAAGTTTTTATAGATATCTTAAGTTTTTTACATCATTAAGGTATCCAAAATTAAAGGCCATCCTATATAATCAAGAACATTTTTCTGGGGGGGGGGTGGCTAGGTGCTGCAGTGTATAGAGCATCAGCCCTGGAGTCAGGAATACCTGAGTTCAAATCCAGCTTCAGACACTTAATAGTTACCTAGCTATGTGGCCTTGGGAAAGCCACTTAACCCAATTGCCTTGCAAAAATATAACCTATAAAAAAAAGAATATTTTGCTGGGAGGAGGAAAATCAGCACAACTAATTTTTGCATAGAAAAAGTCTGAACATAGGTACAGTGTTTAACATGTGAAATTTCCATCTCTACAAAGGGGTGAGTAGGGATTTTTATCTCATGACTTTTCAATTGAGTCTTACTTATTCTTTGCAATTTTGTGTAGATGCTATTACCATTTACATTGTTCTAACTTCTGTGTATTCTGTTTCTTGGCTCTGCTTACTTCACTCTGCATCAGTCCATATAAATCTTTCCATGTTTCTCTATGTTCATCATATTCATAATTTCTTATACAATCTTAATATTCTATTATATCCATAAGTCACAATTTGTTCAGTCATTTCTCAACTGAAGGACACCTACTTTGATTCCATTTCTTTGCTATCACAAAAAGTGCTGATATTTATTTTTTTGTATATAGAGATTTCCTTTTACCCCTTGACTTCCTCTGAGCCCATCAACAGGATCTCTGATTCAAAGTCCAGACATATTTTATTCCTTTATTTGCATAATTGCAAACTACTTTCTAAAATGGTTAAAACATTTAGAGCTCCACTAACTATGTATTAGTGTATCTGTCATTTGACACCCTCTCCAACATTGAGTATTGTCATTTTTTGTTCATTTTTTTTCCAATTTGTAGAGTGTGAGGTAAAATCACAAGATTGTTTTGAGTTGCATTTATCTTATTATTAGAGATTTGGAAAATTATTTCATATTGTTGTTAGTACTTTTCAATTCTTTTGAGAATTTTGTTCATATTCTTTGTCTACTTATCTATTGAGAAATGACTATTGGTCCCTGATTAGCCTAGGTACATTATGTAGGTCCAGAAACTTTTTAGTTATTTACTTTATCTTTTGTAATTATCACTATGTTTTGTTTGGCTAAGAATTTATCTAATAGCCATAATTGTTAAAGGTATATGATCTTTTTCTCTTCTATTTCTTAGGGTTTGATCTTTAATGTCAAGATTGTGTCCACTTAAAATGTATTGAAAAATATCAAATACGTTGTTGATATAAGCCTACTTTCAGTCAGGCTGCTTTCTGTGCTTGAATTTCAAAACCTTTCACAATCTGGTTCCAACTTACCCTTCTAGGTTTATTACATTTAGTCCTCTCCTAACTCTCCATTCTGGTCAAACAGTTTTATTTTGTTGTTCACCATATCAAAACCCCCATTTTCTGCAATTATGTCTTTGCTTTGAATATATTCCCTTCTAACTCCTGCCATTTTGAATTTCAAATTTTCTTCAAAAGTCAGCCCAAGTACCAACTCTTTCAGAAATTTGATCTTGAACCCCAGAGTGCTTGCCTCCTCCCTATTTATTTTTTTTTTAGTTTACATATATTTTAATCACTTATAAATGCAAATGTTTCTCTAAATAAAATATAAGCTTTTAGGGGCAAGATATTTCAAATTCATCTTTGTATTTCTAATGTCTAGTACATAGTAAGCATTTAATAAATACTCATTAAACATTCAATAAGACTCTTCAATTGTTTGGATATATTGTATGAAAGAAGACACAGAGTCAATGATAATTCAGAGGTTGTGAACCTGAGTGACTAGAAGGAGGGCAGTGGCTTCCACAGAAATAGGGAAGTTATCAGGGAAAGACAAATTTTAGGTAGTGAACCAAATGAATGAATGAAAAAAGGATGAATGATTTAAGAATTGAAAGTATTTTTGGAGGTCCTAATGTTAAAGAATTCCATAACCTTGGTCTAATATCTCATTTTATCAAGAAGGAATTATGAGGTCTAGAGATTTAAGATGAAGTAGCAGAGAAAAGTTTTGAATCTTGATCCTCTCACTACAAAATCAGAGAATCACAGTTTTGGAGCTAGAAGGGATCTTGGAGAACGTCAAGTCAACACCCTCTTCCCAATTTACAATTGAGGAAACTGAGTCACAGAAACATTGGTATTTTTTTCTAGTGGTATTGCTGCCAAGTAGTTGAGGTAAGATTTGAATTCAGGTCTCCTAGACGCCCAGGTCAGGTAGGAGGGACATAGGATAGAGTGGTAGCCTTAGAGTCAGAAAGATCCATTTTCCTGAGTTCAAATCCAGCCTCAGAAACTTAGCAAGCTGTGTGACCATGGGCAAGTCACCTAATCCTGTTTGACTTTCTATCTTCATCTGCAAAATGACCTAGACAAGAAAATGACAAATATTCTAGTATCATTGTTAAGAAAATTCCAAACCAAGAAATAATCTATCTGTCAGATCTATGGAAAGGGGAGAAATTTATAACCCCAAACAAGAAATCGAGTATATTATCAATTACAAATGGATATTTTGGCTATATTAAATTTAAAAGTTTTTGCACTAATAAAACCAATGCTGCAAAAATTAGAAGGAAAATTGAAACTTGGAAAACAATTTTTACAGCTAGGAATTCTGATAAAGGTCTCATTTCTAAAATATACAGAGAAATGCATCAAATTTATAAGGTTACAAGTTATTCCCCAATTGATAAATGATTAAAGGATATGATCAGACAGTTCTAAAATGAAATTAAATATAAATATGAAAATAATCATATGAAAAAATGGTCCAAATCATTACTGATTAGAGAAATGCAAATTAAAACAACTATGAGGTTCCACCTCACACCTGTCAGATTGGCTAAGATGACAGGAAAGGAAAAATGATCAATGTTGGAGAGGTTGTGGGAGGATAGGGACATTAATGAATTGTTGGTGGATATGAACTGATCCAATGGTTGTGGAGAGCAAGATGGAACTATGCCCAAAGAGCTATAAAACTGATCATACCCTTTTACCCAGCAATTCCAATACTAGGCCTATATTCAGAAGAAATCATAAAAATGGCAAAAGTCCTACATGTTCCAAAATATTCATAGCAGCTTTTTATAGTGGCAAAAAATTGGAAATTGAGGGGATGTCCATCAATTGTGGAATGCTTGAACAAATTATGGTATATGAATGTTATGGAATACTATTGTTCTATAAAAAATCATGAGAGGTCAGATTCTAGAAAAGCCTGGCAGGAATTACCGGAATTGATGCTGAGTGAAGGGAGCAGAACCAAGAGAAGAATGTATACATTAACAACCACATTGTGAGTTGATCAACCTTGAGGGATGCAGCTCTTCTCAACAGTTCAGAGAGCTAGGACAACCCTGGGAGACTGGCTATGGACAGACAATGGACAGACAATGCTATTCCCATTCAGAGGAAGAAAAACAAAACAAAACCAAACCTACAGAATCTGAATGAACACTACACTCACTTTTTAAAAAAAAATTCTCTTATTTATTTCTTTCCTATCCCATGGATTTCATTCTTTTCTCTTTATCTTAATTTTTTACACTGAAAATGATGAATCTGTAAACACATTAAACACAAATATGCATACACAATATTTACCTGACTGTTCATCATTGAGAACTGGGAGTGGGGGTGGGAAGGGAGGGTGGAAGAAAACCCATGAAACTTAAAAAAATACACATGCATATGGATGAATGTTGAAAAACTTTCATATCATGTAATTAGAAAAATAAAACAAAATATCCATTAAAAAAAGAAAACCCCCAAAGGGACACAAAGAATCTGTCACAATTGAAACAACTTGACAACAACTTCCAAATTCTAAGTCCAGGGCTCTATCTACTATGTTATGCTGCCCCCATAAGTGGCCTCCCCTATAGTACTGCTGTGTAGACCAGGAAACTATTTCCTAATTTCTATAACTTCCCTTACAAGCAGCCTGGGTTTAGACGCATCCAGCCTCTGAGAGTCAGAAACTGGACCTATTTCACGATCCAAATTCTGGGCTGCTATTGAAAAGCAGACCTTGCGATAGCACTCAGCTTCAACTGGGAGGGAAGAAGGAGCCGCTTACCAAAGTAATTCTGTCTCCTCCAGAAATCTCAGCAGTAGCCACTTGTCAGAAGATGAAGAAGGGAGGGGGGGAACCAATTTATCACCTTCAATTCATGTTGAACAAGACACTGCAGCTTCTGTGGTTTGAAGAGTTCCCTTCTCCCCTTTCCCCTCCCCACACACATGCAATGAACAAACACCCCTAAATGTCTCCTTCACCTGCAGTGATGCCAGGCTTATGGAATGTTTGGGCCAATTAAAGGGCTCCCTGCTGCTGAAGTTGATCCACACAGGCAGGAAGAGAGAAGAGGCGGGGAGAGTGGAATCATTAAAATGGGAGAACAAAGAAAGTAGCATGAGTTCAAAAGAGATTAAAGTATGAATAAGAAACTTGAAATAGTCCAATCTGTTTCCTGGCAGCCCTTCATTCTCTGTGCATCTTCCAACCCCTCACAAAGAAGCTCATCATTTATAAGAAAGTAGCAGACAAATAGAGCTGCCCTTACATAGAACGAAAATCATAGTAGTTACCCTCATCAGTGTCAACAGTCAAGAAAAAAAAAACTCCTCCAAGGTCCCTCCCTTTGCTTAGATTCTTCAATCCTTATCACTGAGTCAAAAAAGAACCTGAGTTTTGACTTAACCTCTACTACCAAATCCCTGTATGACCTATAAGTCTGTACATTTTTCTGGACCTTAGTTTTCTCATTTATAAGTAATCTCTAAAATACCATCTGGTTCTAAAATTCTGTGATCAATGAGCTGTCTGACCTCTTGATAAAAGGAATTACACAAAAATAAGCTGCACTATGTACTGCAGGGCTTCATGTGCATGCCAGATTCTGTGTTAAGTATTATAACAATATGGAGGAAATTTTTGTCAGTTGTGGGCAGGGATGGGAAGCAGTAGGCTCCCCCCATCCACCTGCTCATGCCATGAGTATTGTGGGTAGAGAATAATAATAATAATAATAATAATAATAATAATAATAATAATAAAAAAGTTGTACTTTAATCTCAAAGAAGACCATGACGTCAAAGAGAGGTTTTTTGCAAAGGCATCATTCTCATTATCTTTTCCAGAAACATTTGTACCCAGTGGCCTGACATAATAGGAACAAGATAATGGGTGTTGACCTGTATATAATGGAATTATCTTGGCCTTTTAGATGTAATCTTTCCCAGATTTCTGAGGCAACTCAAGGCTGTAGTATCATCATCATTAGGGGATTTTAATTTAATAACATTTAGTCAAAGTTTCACAAAAGATAGATCTACCCTTTTAGTTTTTCTGTCAAATATCCAACATATGGAACTATGGTTCCATTCATACTATGTGATAAATCTTCATTAGTAAGGTATATCCAAAGTATGAACAAACAATTCCATTCTATTAGGTGAAAAATTTTCATCAATAGAATAAAACTAATCTAGAATCTCTCGTAACAGTTGATTCTAATCAAATCTGCAACCATACTTTTCCTGAACCTAAAGACTTTGGTTTTCTGGAAGTTTACCATAATTGCCTTCCCTTGGAAAGTGGTCTTTGAAATGTTATTTCTTGCATTTCCCCTGACTGAAGTGTCTCAGATTTGGGGAGGTGGTGGTGGAGAGATTTATGACTAAGGATATGTAGATTAGTTTCTGGCATCTTTCAGTAACTACCAAGTTACTGCTTTTTCTTCCATCAGTTCCTTCTTTGAGCAGTACTAATGTCCAATTCTTAGAGCAGAGTCCCTTCTTCCATTTAACCTATATATCACCTACAATTGGCTGTATGTTAAGGACAAGTTAAGTAAGGGTTAAGAAGATCCATCCCAGGAATAAGGCCAGCTGGCTTGGGCTTCCGGTGCCGGGAAAACCTAGTTCTTTTTGGCAGCTTCTAAGCATTCGTCATCATTCCTGCCTCCCAGCTAATGAGCACCTAAAGTGATTTTCTATTGCTTGCTATTCTCCAAAATTGTTCTAACATTTGGAAGGGCCCGGAAATTGACAGCCTAATACCCCTACTTGCCTGTCTGTCTCGATGACTTGTCGAAGGCTGAGCTGATTGCTTCGCAGGCAACAATTATCCTGGGAGCTTCAGACAACACTGCGGGAGATAAACAACTCATAAGTTCAGAGGCAGGAGCCATGAGGAGAAATGTCCAGGCCGATTTAGACAAGGATCAGGATCTGGGATTGATACTAGTTCTGTGTTATTGTATTAGTAGCTTTGGGATTGGGAAGAGGAAGTATCCTCACCATGTGACTTTGCTGAAGCTGAAGTCTGTCAAAAGTTCTTAAGCATTTATTAAAAACATATTGAATACAGCAGAAGGCTACATGCTGAGGAGGAATAGGGGAAAAGGACGCAGTCTCCGAGTTTCAGGCCCTTAAAATTCATATTTACTAATAGGAAGAAGCAAGGAGAGACACAATGTTTCTTAATGCTGTTGTGACTTCATATTTTTTTCCCCCATGGTCATCATGTTAAGCTCTCATCACAGAAGCATAAAATAAGGGCTAAAAAAGAATTTAGGAGTCTACCCAATCCGATGTTCCCTCTCTCTAATTTATAGAAACTCCAATTAAAGATGGAGGTCCAGGTCAAAGATGTCTTCATCTCTTTCCATGTTTTGCAGAATTTTCTCTACCATAAAAAGAACCTCATCATCATGGAGGCTCAATCTACCCCTGGACCACTTCTAACATTGGAAGTACTCTTTGATCCTGAGATTTCATCTTCTGATTGGTTGCTCTCCACTTCCTTTATCCCCAATCTCTAATTTAAAGCAGAAGCCTAGGCTAAAGATGTCTTCAATTTCTTTCCAGGCTCCATTGCAAACTTGTCACCCCAAAACTTTTCTTCTCCCTCTTTCTCTCCTCTCCTCTTTTCAGTTTCCTTTTATATGTTATCTTCTCTCAAAGAATGAAAGCTCCTAGAGGGCAGGACATGCCTTTTTGCTTCTGTTTCTTTTGTCAGCATTTTACATATGGCTTGGCAAAAAATTCCTGGAAAACTGAAGTCCAGAAAAAAAATGAAATAAATCAGTTGAAATTACATAGCCTCAAGTAAGGTAGAAGTCAGGATTTGAACTCAAGGCCCCTAACACCAAATCCAGAGTTCCTTCTATTATATTATGCCACTAAAACATGTTTATTGCTCTGCTTCCCTAAGATTTCTCTTTGCTCCATTGCATCCTCCACTCAGCTGTCAAAGTGATCTTCCTAAAATTTGGTCTGAATATAACACCCCTTTTCCCCCATTCAATAAAATCCAGTAAATTCTATTATCTCTAGTATCAAATGAAAAATTCTTTGTTTAATTTTGGGAGTCTCTCATAAGCTGACTCCCTTACTGACCTTTCCAGTTTTCTTATATTTTACTCCTTTCCATCTACTCTGTGGTCAAGTCACATTTAACCCATTATTGTTCCTTGCACTAGACGTTCTATCACCTAACTTCATGCTGTGTCTCTTGCCTGCAATGTGCATACTCATCATAGCCCCCTAACTTCCTCAGCTAATATCCCATTTTCTTCAATAAGCCTTTCCTAGTCCCCTTTATTCCTTTCTTTCTGAGACTACCCTCAATTTATTATGCATATATTTTGTTCATACTCAATTGTTTGCATGTAGTCTTCCTTAGAAGCCTATGAGCTCCTAGAGGGTAGAGTCTGTTTTGGTTTGTTTGTTTTGCTTTTGCTTTTCTTGTATACCTAGTGTTAAGCATAGTGCCTAATCCATAGTAGATTCTTAATAAATTTTACAGACTAATCTGTAAAATCAGAGGCTGTACTATATAACTTTTTAGGTTCCTTGCAGCTTTATATATATGATTCTATTATGAAAGATTTTATAGTATTAATTTGGGGACAAAATTAGCTAATTTTGGTCCCATTACCAATTTTAAGCCTTCCAAGTCCTGTCCCAAGGCATCCTCCTCCTCCTGGAGTTGACTTCCTCACTATTTCTTACTTCAAATTATCTATATCTTTTCTAAAGAAGAATCTATGTGAAGTTGGGCTGCAGTGAATAGAGTATCAGCTCTGATGTCAGGGAGATTCTTCTTCCTGAGTTTAAATCTGACACCAGCTGTGGGACCATGGGAAAGTCTTTTAACCCTGTTTACCTCAGTTTCCTTGTCTGTAAAGTGAGCTGGAAAAGGTAATAATAAACCACTCCAATATTTTTTGCCATGAAGGGTCAGATTCTACTGAATAATAGCAACACCAATAACATGAGATGTACACTGATTCATATTATGGTTCTGTCTTTACTAAGTGGGCCAGTTTGGCCAAGTCATTTTACCTCTCTGATTTTCAATTTCCTTATCTGTTAAAAAGAGTATGATGCATCAGAGGCTTACCCTCCTAACAATCCAATCCAACAAGCACCCTTTAATTCTTACCTTGTGCAAGGAAATCTACCAGAAACTTAGTTTGCAAAGTAACATAACAATTCTTATATCAAAAAAGAACAACTTGAATTCTATGGTGTAGACATATTAAGGATAGGGATTGGATCCATGACTTCACTAGTGTATTTACAACTTGCAGTCTTAGAGAATTGCCTAGATCATTATGAGATTAAATGACCCACTTAGGAAACTATAGCCAATATCTATCAAAAGGGAGATCTTCCCATTGTCATGCAGCTCTTAACCTGTTATCATCCATCCATGCTATGTTATAAACATAAATAAATACATGATAATTTGAGGAAGAGGGAGAGATTGTACAAGTGGCACATGAATTAAGCCCTAAAGGAAGCTAAGAGTTCTATGAGGTGAGGGAGGTGAGGATTACAGGAATGAAGTGGAGTTTATACAAATTCACAAAGGTGATAGTTGGAATGCTGAGTTAAGTAAGCAACAAGTGCATTGATTTGGCTAGACTCCATGAATTGAAGTAATGTGTAGTCAGCTTGGAAAGGTGAACCAGAACCAGATTATGAAATACTTTAAATGCCAAGCTTAGAAGTTTCTATTTTAATGTCTTAGAGGCAAAAAGAATTTACTGAAAGTTATTGAGTATTATTGAGTTATTGAGTAAGCATCATCAGAACTATGCTTTAGGAATATTAATTTGTTGTTGTTCTAGTCATGTTGGCTCTTTGAGACCACATTTGATATTTTCTTGGCAAAGATACTGGAGTAGGTTTATCATTTCCTTCTCCAGCTCATTTTACAGATAAGAATGCTAAGGCAAAAAAAATATTTTTACTTGTTCAGAGTCAAACAGTTAAGTGTCTGAAGGCAAGTTTGAACTCAGGAAAATGAGTCTTCCTGATTCAAGACAGGGCAATCTAGCCTCTGTACGACCCAACTGATCTAGGGATTTTGATTTGAATATTATATAGAAGAGCAATTGGATATGAGAATAACTGAATGACTAGATAAGTGAAGAGAACTTGAGGTAGAACAGTGGCCATGTGGGTGGAGATAAGCAGAACATTGTTAAGATAAAAATGAGGATTTGGCCTCTGCTTTAGTGTGATTGGTTAAGGAGAGGGAAGAGTAAACAATGACCCTATGTTTGCAAACTTAGGTTACTGGAAGAGGTAACTCTGAAGAGCAAGGAGAAGGAATAGGTTTAAGGGTGAAGACAATCACTTACCTTAGGGACATGATGTGTTTGAGGTGGCTATAAAACAGTAAGTTAGAGGCAATAAATAGACTTTTGATGACTTGGGACTGGAATTTAGGTTAGAAGATAGGACCTAAGTGTAAATCTCTGGGAGTCATTTTCAAGGAAATTAAACTTGAACCTATGGAGAATGAGGGAATCATAGCTATAGAGAGAAAGATAAGGCTGCCTAAGATGACTGTGTGGGAATAGGGAAAGCTTCTATAGTTAAGAGGGGGAAGGATGAGGATAATGATCAAGCAATGGAAACTTTGAAAAGCATACAACAGATGCATAAATTGAATAGCATTGAATAAATTGAACATGATATATACATGTATACACATGTGTATATGCTTTATATGCACACATATATGCATCCATATGTTTCATATATATATAAAGATATATATAAAAGATAAGGAAACTGCAGGAGCATCCATTGAGATAGAGCAGTATACTACTCTTTATTTAAAAAATACAAAAGTGATTTTGTATGTGTGGTATTAATTCCCTCTATTTGTGCCTTTTTGAACCACTTGTCACTTAGTAGACTAAGAATTAATCTATCTGAAAATATACACTTCTCCAACAGTCATACTGACATTGAACTATGGAAGATTTAACTCAATTGACTCCACAGAAAACAGATACTCAGTTGTCATTGGATCTCTGTTCCAAAAATTTGACATTATTTTCCAGATCTTATGTTTCAATGATAATATGGTGTCATCACCATGCCACAGTGAAGCATCAGAAAATGATTTTAGTGGAATCAGAAGAACAAAGTTCTAATTTTGTCTCTGATGCATGATAATTGTGTGATCTGGGGCACTTCCCAAAACATCAGATTTCTCACTTCTAAAATGAAGGACTTAGATCAGAAGATCTGGTTCCTTTTATGTTGAGTTCTATGGTCTTAATGATTGCTTCCTTTATGTAGTACCTTGTACTTTGTAGTAAGGTTCATTTGAACAAGGAAGCATTATATTTTACAAGCAAGGGAATTTAGGTTGAAAGAGGGAAAGTGATTTTCCAAAGGTCAAATACGACATTCAGTGTCTGTGCTAGAACTCAAGGCCAAATCTTCTATCATCCTTGAAGATCTGATTTTCAACCATAGCCTGTGTGACAACTCATCTGTGATTTCAACAGAATTCATGATTTGGGAGATGGCTGCTTCTGAACTTAAAGATGCTCTATGAGAGCTATTTGGTTTTATACTTTGACTGAATTCTTGACTATTAGAATGCAATTCTGCTCAACTTTCTACTTACATTGAATATTAACAGCTTCATTCTCTCTGTTCTCCAGATACTGACTTGTACATATCCCTGATAGTCAAGTTAATCTTAATTCTCAACTCTCCTATCTACTATATGAACAACTACAAGACTCTCTGGGTTTGAGTCCTTAGAGCCTGACCAATACTAGGTGGCAGCTTCTCTTCGCCCCTCCTAGATGATCTAGCAGGTACTCAATAAATACTTGTTAACATGATTTGATTCTTAGATTCTACTTTTCCCTTCTGAATTATCTTGATTGATTATCTTCCTATCTCTACTTCTCCAGATAATTACTAACCTTTTATTTTGCTTTCTCCTGGAAAGACTAGAATGATTAGATGTTTGTGTATATAAAAGTTCATTACACCTAAGATCTAGGGAAATGCAGTTTCCTGAAGCCCAGTAAATTATCCAGGTGTCCAAAGTCATTCAAGAATCCTTAGCCTCTTCCAAGTGGCCAAAGTGCATTGTTGGGTGTAAAGCAATACCAGGTAGATGACCTTGAAAAGAAGAGAGATTGAATCACATACCCTTTCCCTGAAGAATGTCAATTATGCTCTGATAGCTATTGCATGAAATGGATTTCTTTGCTCATGGTCTTTAGTCTAGAAAGGTTAATCACAGAATTACAGAATTTCAAAGTTGGAAGGAATCTTAGAAGTTACCTAGTCTAACATATGAAATATGAAAAAGGATCCTCAATACACTACATTTGACCAGTAAATATGGAGTCTTTATTTGCAAATCTCTAGTAAGGGGAGGCTATTCCTAAGAGAGCTAATTCAGCTTCATTATAGTGCTGATTGAATGCATTTTTTTTCCCTGACACCAGGGACATATTAGTTTTCTAATAACTTTCATTGATAAGACCTAGTTTTGCCTTCTGGAGCCAAATCTAATCCTTCCATATGACATCCTTTTGAGTACTTGATGAAAATCAACATGTTCCCAGAATATTTTTTTTCAACTTAATCATAGTATTTTTGACCTTCAACATTTTGATAGCTTCTCTGCATGTTCTCTTGCTTATCATTGTATGCAAAATATGGTACACAAATGAACACAATATTCCAAATGTGGTTGGAGCAGAATAGAGTAAAACTTTAATATCCTTCTTGTTTCTGAAAGTTTTACCTTTCTTATTGCCACTTTAGCTCTTTTGACTTTTATACCATACTGCTGACTCACATTGAGCTTGTAGTCCCCTAAACCTCTAGTTCTTTTTTCAGACAATTAATACCTAATCATATCTCCCCAATCTCATACTTGGATAGTTTATTTTTGAAAACCAGACTTTACATTTATCCTTATTATAATTCATCCCATTAGATTTAGCCCAATGTTCTAATCTGTCAAAAATAAGTAATACTTCAAGTGTCTTACTTGTCTGTATTCATAATGACTTTCCTTCTGTTTTCCTCTCTGCATTAAAAAATGCCTCAGTGATCTTTTTTCATTTTAGTTTTACTATACACATTTCTCCTCAAAAATTGCATCTACCTCTCTCCCCTGTGGAGGGTGTATGGAACAGACTTTTATAAGAAATATGAATATTAGTAGATAAGTAAGTTCCATTGTCACATTGACTGTATCTGAAAATCTATGACTCATTTTGTATCTTGAACACAATACTTCTCTGTTAAGAATTGTGTAGCATGCTTTATCAGTTCTCTAGATTGATCAGAGATCAATTTGATAGATTCTTAAGTTGTTTTCTTTAAGTTGATAGATTTCAAAGTTGTTTTCCCTTAGGTTATCATTGAATGACTTGTTTTACTGACTATTCTCATTTTCATCTCTATCTTCTAGCTTCAAGTTTCTGCATCTGCTATCCTCCATATTTGTAAAACTCTGCACTATGATTTCTGCCTTTTAGTTTCTCTTGCTCCTTCAAGACTCAGAGTAAAGCTTTCATTTCACAGTGTGTATTTTTCCATTTGTCTTCCTTTTTAAAATGAACTTTTATCTACTGTGCATATTTTATTGCATAAACCTAAATATTTACATTTTTTTGCTTTAGCATATACATTCCTTGAAGAAAGGGATTTTTTTGGTTTATCTTTCTTTGCATTTATGTGGTTTAGCATAGCTCCTGGCACATATTAAATGCTAAAAGTGTTTGTTGACTAACTAAATCTATGCTTTTAAAAAAGTCATTGAGAAACATGTTAAATAGCAGAGGGTTAAGCTCAAATACTTGGGACACTCAACAGGACACCACCTTCGAAAGTGACACAAGCCATTAAAAGTTATTCTTTGACTATAACCATTCACCTATCTTTCCAAAGATTACTGAAAGTGGTCTAGCAATCACATCTTTTAACACCATGGATAAAATTCATCTGGGTAGGTGTCTTGAATTCATGAAGAGTACCTACTAGGTGCTTTTTTATTTTCTCTTTATTTATCTTGAACTTCAAATCGCCATAAGTCATATTTTTTTTCCGTTCTCAGTCCAAAGTTCATGGTAGAGAAAAATGTAGCTAAATCCTACTGGAGCAGGTTATCCTTCTCTGTTTTTTGTATAGCATCATACTATCTACCTCAAGCAGCAACCTCTCTTCTTTGATTCTCTTTCCATCAAGAGAATTAAAGACAAAATAAAACACAATTATCCCTTTTATCCTTTAGCTTTCTTTATCTGCCTCACATCATTGGGTGCATCAGTACTTCTGACACATAAAAGTGTCAGACTTTCGTACTAGTTTGTTTTTATTTACTTGATCTTGTTTCTATCTTCTATACATAACTTAAAAATAACCCCCCCAACCACAAAAAACTAAGTTAATTGGCAAGTTGTAGGTAAATTCACATAAGGTTTTGCCAGTAAATTATTTTTAATCTTCAGAATCTCTCCCAAGCTGCCTTTCTCTAGAAAATTTTAGTCTATAATATCTTGTCTATCCTTCCCCTGAACTTCCTGAAATATAGTCCACTGAAATTTGAGATCATATTAGACTATGGATATGGCTTCCTCTTCTTTTCTTCCATAGGCTTGAAAAGGGAGTGGCCACTTCCGTCTAAGGTAATCATTATTTCTGCCTTAACAATCAATTCTTCCATGTTAATGAGAATGAGATTCAGAATGCTATTCCCCTTTATGGTTCCTTTTTTCTAGCATAAAGCATTGACTCACATATCTGATCTCTGCCTTCAAGAGATTCAGTCTTATTAGAAACACAATATATTCACACATATGTAGATATTATGGTAAATGACTTTAGTAAAGCATAAATGCTTACAATCATATTAGAAACACAGAGAAAATGTAGACTCAGAATATGTTTGGTGGAAAATTCCTACTTATTTCCAGGAGAATAGATCTGGTTGGGGTACCACAAATGAAGAGTATTGAATTTGATTTTTCAACACACAATTTGAAGTATAATACTTCCTTCTAAATCCTTAATTCAGTCTCATGAGTTCTCTTCTCAGTGCCATAAAGCATTGCCCTAGAACTAGACCCCTTCTAAGGACTTCTTCTCAGGTTCTGGTATTTCAGATGAGTTTGAGGTCAAAATAGAATTGTACATATCACAGCTATTCCTTGTTCAGAGTCCTCATAGCATCACGGACTCTCTTACGAATGAACATTTTCTCAATTTTGTTATATAACTTTGTTATATATCTAGTGCAAGGAAGAAACTGCCATTAAGAATGAGAGTCTTTTTTTTTAATAAATGTGTTTCTACATTAGTCATTTTCAGTATGAGGAATTAGGATTAAGGGAAAGAAATATATAAGAAATAATTTTTATAAATTGCTCATCAGATTCTGGAGGGGTGTTTTTTGTTTTTGCTTTTGTTTTGATTTTCTTCCTCTGAATGAGGATAACATTGTGCATAATTGCTTCAATCCTGTTGTCCTAGCTCTCTGATCTGCTGATAGGAGGTGCTTCCATCAAGGTTGATCATCTCACAATGTTGTTGTTAATGTGTACATTATTCTCCTGGTTCTACTCCCTTTTCTCAGCATCAGATCCCAGAACTCCTTCTCCATACTTCTCCAGAATCCAACCATTTATGGTTTTATATAGAACAATAATATTCCATAGTATTCATATACCATAACTTGTTAAGACATTTCCCAATTGATGAGCATCCCCTCAATTTCTAATTCTTTGCCACTACAAAAAGTGTTATTATGCATATTTTGGAACATATGGAACTTATCCCATTTTTTATAATATCTTCTGGATATAGGCTTATAATTAGAATTGCTGGGTCAAAGGGAATGAACATTTTTATTGCTCTTTGGGGATAGTTCCATATTGCTTTCCAGAATGGTTGGATTCATTCACAAGTCCACCAGGAATGCATCAATGTCCCAATCCTCCCACAACCTTTCCAACATTGATTATTTTCCGTTTTTTCTCATTTTAGTCAATCTGATAGGTGTGAGGTGATTACCAATAGTTGTTTTAATTTGAATTTTTCTAATCAATAATGATGTGGAGCATTTTTCATATGATTATATATATATACATATATATATGTGTATATATATATATATTTATATAGCTTTAATTTCTTCATTTGAAAATTGTCTATTCATATCCTTTGACCATTTATCAATTGGGGAATGTCTTGTAACCTTATAAATTTGATGAATGAGATTCTTTTTTTCTCTAATTTCTAACTGTTATGCATCATCTCTGGGCAGAACCAAAAAGTAAAAAAAATACAAAATGTCCATTTAATAAATCATTGTAAGCATCATAACTGAATCTTGCCTCTCCTCCTCAAAGTATTTGCTCCAATCGGAGTGGAGAGATTTTGCTGTCTTCCTTTTGAACCTCTGCTGGGTCTGCTCTTGGGATAATCATTTGAATACAATTATCTCCTTAGCAACAACTCCTTTTGCAATTGACTTTCTGATATATTGAGAATTTGATATCAGAAATTTTTCTAAAAGGGCCAGATTTTTTTTTTTAGGTTTTTGCAAGGCAAATGGGGTTAAGTGGCTTGCCCAAGACCACACAGCTAGGTAATTATTAAGTGTCTGAGGTTGGATTTGAACTCAGGTGCTTCTACCTCCAGGGCCGGTGCTCTATCCACTGCACCACCTAGCTGCCCCCCACTGCACCACCTAGCTGTCCCTAGGGCCAGATTTTCTTCCAGAGCAAGTCACTTTAAAAACCACACTGAGATGGTAAACTTCACAAAAATTGAAAATGTGCCTTTGGCAGGTTCTATGTAAGGATTGATAGGAAGGCAATTGATGGACAGAATTCACCAAACTGTCTTTAAATGAGAAACTCTGGAGGCCCATTAACCAGAAAGAGGTTATAGTCCATCTCAGAAATCATAATTATGTTTCTTTTCCAGGTTGGCTAAGATCAAGGAAGCCAGAGGGAATAGACTGCCTTGGATAACAGTGTTTCAGGACGTCTAATATCATCTAACATATCTCCTGGAGAATATTCTTCAAATGTCACTGACAATGGAAAAAGAAAAAAAATAGGTTTTTTGCTGCTTCCAACTGCTTAGATTAGTCATTTGGTAACAAGGCAGTCAAAGCATAACTATTTATCTGCATTTGATCAGGAAGATTACAGGATATAACATTTTAATAAATTGGTTAGGCCTATAGATATATATTAGTATGATGAATAGTTTAAGCTGAAATAGATGTTTTCATTTCAATAAAGTTATTTTAGGACATATTTACATGATGAAATAACCTATTATTTATCTGGCTACATTTTTATGAACTAATTCTTCTTTTTGTGCAGACCTGGAATTTTGATTCATCATTGCCCTACCTCTCAATTTTTCATCTCTCATAAATAGCTTCTTGTTTATTATTTTCAAGTATATGTCTCCCTTCATATCCATCTCCCACCTTCATGTGAGGACTTGGCTGAAGAGCAAGCAGACACCAAGAAAAAGGAGAAAGCTAAGGAATATTGATCCTAAATGTTCCCTTGGTTCAACATGGGGGTTCTTTTTTCATTGAAATATCTAACATTCTATCTACAAAGATGAGAGGGAGAGAAGCATGGTTACTCAACTTGATCATAGATGAGGTAAATCCTACAGTGAAATGAATAAGCATCCAGTCCTTTCCCTATAATAAATCTTCACCACAATTTTCAGAGCAGCAGCCCCTAAAGGACAGTTCAGATGGAATAGAAAAGTATTTATTAGATCTTTATTTTATGCTAAGATTGTGAGGAATACAAATAAAATTTTCTTGCTCCCAAAGAAATCATATTCTAGTGTGGAGAGACAATACATGATGGAGAATCTAGAATCAAGGTGGACCAGTAGTCCTTTAGGTACAGAAATTTTGATGCTATATTCTGATGGTCTTTAAGGGGTACTGATTGGAGAAGGGTACGGGAGGTTCAGGGTGAACCAGTGGATGTAATTTCTGGCCATTTTTGTTGGTTCTGCTATATACTACCCTGCGATATTCTCCAGTCAGTAGAATTTTGTCTGGAGAAGCTGAAAACTGACAAGTTGGTCCAGTGTACTCTACTCTCTATTGTTCTGTAGTGGTTTCTTAGTGGTCAGGGATCTGTTTGGGGAAGTTGGAGAAATACTTGATCCTGGGCTATGATGTTGGTGGTGTCTGCCATCAGATCATCCTGCTCCCCTTTTCAAAATCCTTGGTTACCACATCCAGTTTTCTTAGATTTGCTCTCCACTGTCTGCTTTTATGTTCCTTTCTAATATTTATTTCACATGTCTCCCCTTTAAGTACTCTACAACCATTCTAAATTGGATAATTTACTCTGCCTGAGCATATCATTTGCTTTTCCTCTTCCAGATTTTTGTTCTTTCCTTCATGTCTTCAAAATATAGGGGAATTTAGAGTCAGATGATATAGGTTAAAATTCTGGCTTTGATACTTTCTGAATGATCTTGAGACAAGTCTCTTAATTTTTACACTTATTAGTTTACCTATCTATAAGATAAAGTAGTTGAGGTCAACGACCCATAAGATTTCTTCTAGACAAGAATGTATGAACTTTGTCTACATTGTTAACTCTTCCTAAAATGTCTTGTCTACCCAAACTTCCCAATTTTTGCCCCATCTAAAGATTTAAAGATTTTTCTCTTCCTCTTCTCTACTTATTAAAATCCTTCTTGTGCCTTAAGGACAAAGTTTTTTCCTGCTAAGGAGGATTCATTTTATTGGAATAATTATTGCTACTGTTAATAGGCCATTGATATACAAGCAAAGAGAAGAAATTGAGAGTACCTCACTGTCCTCAGTATCAAGTTGGAAGATATTCTACAGGCATCTTAGTCCAAATTGTCCCTGAACAGTGATCAACTCTAAAACACACTCAACAGGTACCTATTAGACCTTTGCTCAGACTTCTATTAAGGAAAAATCCATTACTTTGCTCAGTAGCTCATTCAATTTTTGCAAAACTACAATTGTTAGTTTTTCCTGCCATCAAATAGAAATTTTAATTCTGAAATATTCAGCATTTTGCCTTGTTCTGACTTCAGGAGCCAAATAGGATGAGCATAACTTCTTTCCTACCTGGTAATCCTTCAAAGACTTGAAGACAATGATTAAGTTTCACTCCAAGTCTTCTATTCTTCAGGCAAAACTGTATCCATCTCTTCAATCAATTCTCATGCAGTATGAATTTGAAGTCTTCCAATTTGCCCCTCTGTGGACAAACTGCCACTTTGTCTAAGTCTCTCCTAATGCATATAATTTGGTTGGCTGATTGTTACCCTATGCTCTTAAAAATGACCAAAATGACATTATTTTGTTGGAGTCAAGGTACAATCTAACTATGACTGATTAGACCAATATGTACTCAGAACAGTAGACTTTAAATACTTGGCAGTTTGACTTGAGAAACAATCTTAGTGGATGGTACCAGATCTTGTTAGATGATCTTCAAAAATCTTCCTAAGACTATTCATACGGAAGTGATTCAGTTTCCTAGCATGTTGCTGGTATACTGTCCAGGTTGTGCATGCATACATCAATGCAATCAGCACAATAACTGTAGATCTTCAGTTTTGTAGGCAGTCTAATTCATCTTCTTTCCCACACTTTCTTTCAGAGTTTCTCAAACATTGAGCTAGCTCTGACAATGCATGCATTAACCTCATCATCTATGTATACATCTCTGGAAAGTATACTGCCAAGGTAAGTGAACTTATCCATATCATTAAACATTTCTCCATTGGTTGTAACCAATAGTTCCATAGATGGATAGTAAGGTGCTGTCTTGTGTTTTCTAAGGGTAAATTGTTAGATCAAAATTAACACAAAGAGCAGAGAATCAATTCATACTTTGTTGCATCTTGGCCTCAGAGACTGAATTGAATGCACAATTCTTTGTAACCAAAAGAATCATGCACCAACTCTTTCTCTCTTTAGTATTGGCTAGCAGCCTTTTCAAGTTAAATAAATTACCTTGTGGAAGCTGATTTTAAGTCATTTTCACCCTTATTATAGGTATTTGGCATATCTTGGCATGCAACTTGTGTAAGCAATGCAGATCTGCCCATGTGGTACTTGTTCTATCTTCCCATATTTTTCTTTTTTTCACAGTTTGTAAGAGTATTAATTATTCGGTGAGAAGGTATAACCTCTGAGTTGTTTAGCAACTGGTATTCTACTTGTGCCATCAGCTCTATAGTCTTATCACCTGAACCGAGAGACCTATGTGAAACTGTAATATCCCCAATGATCACCAGGGGATGACGACCTGAAAATAAATAGACTTCTTCAACCTACCCTATTATATCCACTTCTTCCCAAATCTAGGCTTCAGGAGAACCACAGTTCAACCCCTCACTGACCAGACCACTTCATCTTACTTCATTACTCACCTGTCCCTCCTTCATGTACTCTTGTTGCGGTTCAGTCATTTCATCAGTGTCTCAGTCATTCAGTCGGTAGCTGATTCATTGTGACCCTATCAGGGGTTTTCTCAACAAAGATACTAAAGTAGTTCACCATTTCTTTTTCCACCTTACTTTTACAGATGAGGAACTGAAGCAGTCAGGATTAAATGACTTGCCCACACAACCAGTAAATGTCTGAGGTCAGATTTGAACTTAGGAAGCTGGCTTTCTATATCTACTTCACCACCTAGCTATCCTTTCAAGTACCTTACAACCATTTTAAATTAAAAAAATTTCCCTACTTAGATATACCACTTACTTTTCCACCTCTAGATCCCTTATATTCAAATATTTAAAAACCTAACATATTGTGATCACATTGTTTATTACACATGTTCTGATGTGAAAGGAACCCAGATTTGCATGTAGTAAGGAGGATTCACACTCACAGCTTATAGAAAGAAATAATAGAAAAGAATGTTCACAGAGGATCGCAGGTTTTTGAATCATCAAGAATGGAAAGTAGAGGAGGGAGTAAAAAAAAAAAAAACTTTCCCTTTCCAGTTCATAAGCCCAATGAGATTCAAAATAAATGGGAGTCTCTAACTTGGGATCCATTTTTCCTTGTGGCTCCTATCTCTATTTCAGTTCCAGAATTAAGATCTTTTCTGAAGTTTGGGTTTCTCTGGTTGTCTCATTAACTAATTGTCCATTTCTAGACATAAGAGTGGGAAGCCACAGGTTACTCCCATAAAACTCACAGAACATTGGAAGTCTGGATCCAAGAGTAGTGCTTTTTTTGCTCCTGTTGTTCTTATAGAAATCATAAATCCAAATCTAATATTAGAAGTAGATAGGTCATGTCATTCAAGCATTTATTAAATATTTTCTATGAGCCAGGAAATGTACAAGGCACAAAATTTACAAATATAAAAAAAAGAAATAGAGATCTGATTCTCATGAAGCTTGCTGCCTAATGGGGGATACACAAAAGGGAGCCTAAAAGGGGGAGAAGCAGGATGTATCCTGCATGGGGGGAATGATAAAGATGTCCAAAGGAGTACAGCTGGGTTAGAAATGAAAAGATGGATGGCCTGAATACAGTCATGAAATGGAGGTTCTGGGAAGACCTTTTCATTCTGCTCTGTCATCAGAGGAGCTAAAAAAGGTAGAGGGTACTGATAATGTGTGAATATCAGAGTTGATATGCAAGTTGAAGAGGCATGGTAAAGAAGTCACATCCTTCCCTATGATACTGCTAGACTTACAGTCTCAGAATGTCCTTGAGGCAGGGGAGTTTCCACTCTCTTCTCTCTGTCTATATGTTTCACAAATTCTCTACTGTCCTTGTCCTTTTGAGTAAATTTCCTGGCCCTGTGGGTTTTCACAGGGCTGGAAAGGTAATGAGAGAGTGCTGGATACATTGGAATATAATTGATATTGGCTTTGTGACTTGAACTCATTAAAGGACTATTAGGTATTCTTACTACCTTTCTACTGCTCAAATCTTATTTTGCTGCTCCTTTCTCTAACAAAGTGAACAGTCCTTATTCTGAAAAGGAAAGAAGAAAATTGGCTAATAGAGCATTCACCTAAAGCCAGGTATTGAGATAGTAAGATAGTAATCTAGTTGCTATTGAAGAATTCAAGTCACTTAGGCCTGGTATCTGAAAGATTTGGCAGATGTGATTGATGTCCTACTGTCAATGATCTTTGAAAGATTGTGGAGATTAAAAGAGGTATAGCCAAACTTAAAAAAGCACAAATGTCCCAATTTTTTAAAAAGTAGAAAATAAAGAGAATATTCTGAGAGGAACTTAACTTTGATTTTGGCAAAATTCTAGAATGTGTTATTATATTGCTAAGGGATGTTAATGGTCATCAAAAAGAGAATCCTGGATGCCCTCATCTAAATCTGCTAATTTTAGACTAATCTAATTTCCTTTTCTGATAGGATTACAAGGACTGGTTGATCTGGGTAATGCTATAGATATAGTTTTTTTTTTTGAAGAGAGGGAAAGATGAGGTCTATACAGAAGTGCAATTAGATACATTTGGAATTGACTGAATTGTCAAATACAAAGAACAGTTATTGTCAATTTTAGAATGAGGATTAACATTTTTGTCAGCAATTTGGATAAAGGCTTAGATACTTAAAAGGTTTGAAAATGACACAAAGCTGGGAGAGATAGTGAACACAATGGATGACAATCAAAAATTTAAAATATCTTTACAGGCTAGACCATTGGATCAAACTTTATAAAATAAAATCCAAATACATGTGAGCACAGAGTTTTATTCCTAGATTTAAAAAAATATTCACAGGTATAGAATAGGGGAAAATGATTGATTACTTAGCAGTTAATCCAAAAAAAGAGTTGAGAATTTTAGTAAACTTTTAAGTTCAATGTAAGTCAACGTCATACAATAGCCCCCCCCCCCAAAAAACAGCTAATCCAAACAAAAAGCTAATTCCAATACTGCTGTATTGAGCAGTATAGTGTTCTGGACTAGAACAGTGTTAAGATAACTACATTATATAGTGGTCAGATCCTCCTTGGACTACCAGTTTCATTGCAGATGTTGCATTTTAGAAGGAAAATGATAAACTTTAGAATATGCAGAGGAAAATAAGCATAATGGTGAAATGCCAAATAGGAACTGATTGAAGAATCTGGGGATATTTAACCTGGAGAAGAGAAGATTTAGTTGAGCTGGGGAGGAGAGGAAAGAGTTGATATGAAAGTGTTTTTAAATAATTTAAAGGCTAGAGTATGGAAGAAGAAATAGAATTATTCTATTTTATGGTTGTATGTTATAAAGATGTAGATTTAGATGTGAAATGAGGAAGACTATCTTAAAGTTTAGAGCTAACCATAGGGGTCATGAGTCACCACAAAGAGTAGTAGATTCCCCATTATTAATAAATGCTTCTTGAAAGCCTATAAGCAAAGGCTGAATGATCATATTTTAGGAATGTTGTAGATACTTTTTTCCTTGTACAGGTATAGATTAATTTAGATGGCCTCTGTGGTCCCTTTCACATTTGTGATTCTGTGATGCAATCAGTAGTTTCATTTGGCACTTAGTGATTTCTAATCTAGCCATTATAGCCCAGAGAAGATTCTCCTTGATGGTACAAACTAATGCAAAATAAAAATTGAAAAATTCTATCCCCCCATCAATATCCATTATGATACCTTTGTTTTTTTTTTTTTTTTAGGTTTTTGCAAGGCAAATGGGTTTAAGTGGCCCAAGGCCACAGAGCTAGGTAATTATTAAGTGTCTGAGAACGGATTTGCACCCAGGTACTCCTGACTCCAGGGCCGGTGCTTTATCCACTGCGCCACCTAGCCGCCCCAACCAATATCTTTCACTAAGACCATTGTTTTCATCTCTCCATGACTACTCCTCTTCCCTATCCCAGCTTTTATTGTATATTTAAAAATAGATAAAAATAAATCTTTTCATTGACTTTGGTTTTCTTTCATTTTTTAAATAAACTTTACTTTATTGTAAATGCTATATATCAACAAAAACAAATCAAATATAAAGAGAAAAAAGAAGTTACTCTTAAGAGTTCCAATTAATTAACCAACAAGCACCTATCCCCATTACATATTTATTACATGCTAAGGACCATGATAATCTCTTCTAGTCTAAGTGTGGGAGGACCAGCAAAAAATCAAATTTCTGTAATCCTCATAATTTATCTGGTCTTTGCGCTATGATCTCTTCTTTATACATGTATATACATATATATATATATATATATATATGGTTTTATTTATTAAAACATTGAAATAATGCATCCTATTCTATTAGATAGATTTGATAAAGAAGGGGAATCATTCTTGGCAGGTTCAAACCTTAGTTTTCCTTGCTAGCTTCAGATCATTTTGAAGTTTAGCACTCCTGACCCTTTCTTATGGGGTATTTATTTTTCATTATCTATAATTTCTTCCATGTTTTCTACATTGATTTAAAATTGTTACTTATGCTAAATATTTTTGATGCTTTTTGTCTTTGTTTATATATTTTCCCCTCCCTTTCTAGTCAGAAACTTCCTTTGTAATAAAAAATAATTAAGCAGAAATATCCAATATAGAGGCTACATATATGACTGAATGCCTATCTTATGATTGTTTCCCACCTCTCTTCATAAGTGAGAAGTTAAGTATCATCATTTCTTCTCTGTGACATTCACTGGTTTTTCTATTACTTAGACATCATATTTTGGTGATCTTTTGATTTATGGTTTGTAGTTATCATAATATCTTAGTAAATTCTTCATATTCATCATTTATTATTGCACAGTGATCTTCTCTTAAACTTATAGCTTAGTATATAGGTCCTAACACATAGTAGAAGCTTAATAAATATTTATTTATTTATGTAGGGTACTCTTTTTTTAGAATTTCCCAATTGATTAGCACCAACTTTGTTTTAAATTCTTTATTAATACAAAGAGTGATGATCTGAATATTCATATATATATATATATATATATATATATATAATGCATTTTCATTTCTATCCTTGATTTTCTTGGACTATATGTTCAGTAATGGGTTGCTGGGTCAAAAAGTATAGACAATTTAGCCAATATTATTGAATAATTCCAAGCTGAGATAAAGAATAGTTGGCTCAATCACAGATATTTACCCACTATTATTCTAACAGAGGTCCCGTTTAAAAATTCTGTCAATTTATGTATTATGAAATGTGATATCAGAGTTCTTTTATTTAATTTGTATTTCTTTTATTATTCGAACATGCTTATTCGTGGTCATTTACAGTTTCTTATTTTTTTTCTTGAAAATTTTTTTATTTTTCATATCCTTTCACTCTTTAGACCACTAGGGAATGACTCTAGGTATTATAAACTTCTGCAAATTGACTATGTGGTTTGGATATCAGGCTTTTATTGGTGATATTTAATGCAAGCAATGTTTCCCACTCTACCTTTTCTATTCTAATTCTGTCTTCATTGATTTTATTCATACAAAAGCGTTTTAATTTTATGCAGTCAAAATTGAATATTTTAACTCTTATTATACCTTCTTTTCCATGCTTGGTTGAGAATTCTTCCTTTAGTCATATTTGAGAAACAACACTTGATTTTATTCTCTTTTAATTTCTTTATAGCATGCTCTTTTATATTTAGGTTGACTATCTATTTTGAAAGCAGCTATAGATAAGATGGTTGAGAGAGTATCAGACCTGAAGTCAGAAAGATTCCTTTTCTGAGTTCAAATATGACCTAAGATACTAGTTATGTAACCCTGGGCCAAACATAACTTGCCTCAGTTTCTAAATTTGTAAAATGAACTGGAGAAGGAAATAGCAAACCACTCTAGTATCTGTCAAGAATACCCCAAATGGGATCATGAAGACTCAGAAACTACTGAAAAACGACTCAACAAATCCCCTTTAAGCTTATTGTAGTATATTAAAAATATCTAAGCTGATGGATTGATGAAGTCCTTTTTCATTCAGAAAATCCTTACTCTTTGAATTTTCATTAGGATTGTATCTCATTCTATTTTTCAGAATTTAATTCTTCTTTGTTTGTCATCCAATGCTGTTTCCCTTGATTACACACTCAAAACTTGTAATTTGATGATATAGGCTTTGAGAAGACTGGCTTACCTGTCCCCCTTCATCTTTGCACATCCCAGAGCTTCTTCAAGAGGCATTGTAGTAGAAGTTTAATGTAAGAATAGAGTTCCATGGATAAACAATATACTGCAGGATATGTCATGGAAAAAACATTGTATTTGGAGTCAGCTTTGGATTTTAGTTCATAACTTCCACTTACTAGCAATGTAACTTCGTATAGACCACTTCATCTTTCCAAATCTGTCCCTATCTGTAAAATTATAATATAATATTTGTACTGTCTCACAGAATTGTTGAGGAACATATTTGATAAACTTTAATGAATGACATTCATTCATCTCTTATTCATTCAAATGAAGCATTAATTAAGCACCTACAACACAACCAGGTACTGTTTTAGGTACTAGGAACACAAAGACAACAAAAGCAAATAATCTTACCTCTCAAAGAGCTCACATTCTATTGGGGGTGGGCAGGGGTATACAACGATAAACAAATGCAAAAATTTGCACAGTAAAGACAAAATAATTTTCTCAGGGATCAACTAGCAATCAGGAGATTAGATTAAACTTCATAAAGAATCTGGCCTTGAGTTGTCTTGAAGGAAGCTAAGGACCCAACAAGGTAGAGGTGAAGAGGAAATGAATTCCAGATTTAAGTGACAGCCTTTGTAAAGTCATGGAGGCTAATGACTGAATGACTTAAACTAAGAATGACAAATTGGCCAATATGACTCAAATATAGATAAAGTACAGAGAATCCAGTACAATAAACCTGGAAGATAAACTGATGCTTGGTTAAAAAGGATTTTATACCACAGCAGAAAAGCTTTTATTTTACCAAAGAGGTACCTATTGGAGTTTTGGGGGAGTAGAGACCTAGAGAAAAACAATTGTCACAAAAACTCAGGGCAATCAGAATAGCTAAAGAAGTTAGAGAGGATAGGGACTAGGGAAAAAGTCATCAAAATTGGCAAATAAAAGATCATTGGTAACCATGGTTACAACTGAGTGATGAGGTCATAAGTTATTTCTCCTGGGCAACCCATTTAGATTTTGTCAGATAAGTTCAGCAGACAATCCCAAAACACTTCTGCATTTTTTCCTCAAAGATTTTTAAGAAACCCATAAAAGGAAGGTATTGTCATAAATAAGTTATCAAAAAAGAGACTACTTAAACTGAGGCTGTAATAAAGTTACAAAAGAAATCATTCTTATCATGAGCACTTTTCCATGTGGATCTGACTCTCTTACTTGAAATATCTCCTTCTCAAAACCTATCCCTTGGGTGCTGTCCCACCACATGAATCTTTATTCTTTCACTTCCATCATGTGGAACAATATAACTAATCCCTAGGAAGACTTCTTCTATGAAGCTGACAAATCAATGTAGAGTTGGACTGGTTTGACATCTGCACCAAGTAATCTAGTGGAAACCATTTTGATTAGACCTCTGAACAGTTCTTTCCTATTGCTCTGTGTTCATTTCCTGAGTCTGGTACCTTCATATGAATTGAGAAATTGTGTGTGTTTTTCCTTTTGGAAAAGCAAAAACAAAAACAAAATAAAAAAAAAAACTCTCCCAGCCAACTCCTTGGTCGTGTACTGATATTGTAAATAATTGATCATAAAGATAAAACACTTCGGCTGGATAGAGGCCAGGACTGCCTTCAATACCACCAGAATAAATCTCTCTGCACAGGAGGCCAGTACCATAGTGGATTTTGCAAGGCCATTAAACTATCACTGCAGTTCAGGCATTAGTTGGAATAAATTGTTCCTGTTTGTGTTTGTTACCATTTCTTAGTAAAACTAATTAAGGAACTAATTGATTGTTTTGTTGTTCTACTAATTAACTCCATATGGTGCACATTTCCATGGAGATACAGTATGAGTTATTGGAAGTTCTCTGATTTAAAGTGTCGTTTCTGGGTTAGGGGACAATTTTTTAAAATTAAGTATCCTTTGGACTTGCATTTCTCTTCATCCTTTTTGTACACAGCTCTTCTGTTATTGTTCTCTCCTGTATTTTCAAAAGAAGGATTTAGTTACATTGGTGCCAAGCAAGGAGGGCCAACAGGTGGCCAGGCAGAGGAATCAAGACAGATGCCCTCAAAGATCTGGAAAATGCAGATTTGAGAAGTCTGGACGCTGTAGCCCCCATACCTCTGGGAGCAACCAGACGTGCTTCACTAGTTTTAGACTAATTACCCTGCTAATGAGCACAAGCCAGTGGTTGCTATGGCAACTCCTGTGGACGTAGAGCCTCACACTAGCCTGCTATAATGGACACCCATGGGAAGGGGGCTTTTCCAAGCTTGTGCACAATTTAAAAACTTTCCCATCCTCCTTCCTCCAACTGGTTTCAGCATTTTCCCCTCAAGGCAAGTCATTTTAAGGAAAAATTTTTCTAAAGGCTTTGTTCTTGGGATAGAGCCTGGCAATTCAAGCTAACCAAACCTAGAACATGGTCACTTTGAAGGCCCATGGATTCTGATCATAAAATGTGTAAAGTTAGAGCAGACAAGACCTTAGGACAGAGAATAATAGAACATACAATCATAAAGTACTAGAGCAGAAAGAGGTCTTAAACAAAGGATACAGCTGTCAGAGAAATCAGCTATTCAGGCAATACTTATAGAAGAACTCCGTGACCTGCCAAAGCAACCTGCCTACATAGTTAATTGGAGAAAGAACTAGATTTTGAATCCAGATCTCCAAATCTATTTCATTATTTTGATGATTTAATTCATTTGTTTCAGACAATATATAGCTTCTGTTTTACACTGAGCTATCACTGAACTCGATTATTCAGTGAAAAATATTTTGCTTCAGTTCAGAACTCAGCAAATTAGTACCATTAGTTCCAGTTTGGATTCACAGTTGGAAGTCCATTCACATCCCTGGTTTGGAGCTATATAGACCTTCCCTGATGACAGGCAAACAGTCAAGACCTGAAACTAGCTCACAAATAGGTTATGAGTTAGAATGTAAATGTTCAAACCCCAAAGAAGTGACCTGTGTTAAGTGGTTTAATATAGACCATTTCCAGGAGCTCATGAATTCTGTATTATAGCGAGTTGTTCCATGACATTGCAATTGTCTTCCTAATAATACAGTCCCCAAAGTATTTATCACTACAACTCAGGCAGAAAGAGCTGATAACTCTTGATTGGCTAAGAACTAAGCCTCTTACATTTTACCTTTCCTTAACCCTTCCTAGACCAGTAAATCTCCTTTCTACCTGGGGAAGGAAAAAATGCTAAAAAAACTTGAAGTTTTCTACTAAAGTCACAGAATGTTAAAGTTGAGAGGGAGCTAAAGATATGAATTGGATGGGACTTAAGTCTATAGCACATTAGAACAAGGGGCATAGAACTGAATCTTAGAACAAAGAATGTTAGTAATAGAAGGAACTTCAGAGAGGATCAAGTGTGTCCTTCACACCATTTTCATTTAATAGATCAAAAGTAGCTAAAAGAAATAGAATGAGTATTCAGGTTTTCTGATTCCAAGTCCCATGCTCTTAGAACTACAAGATCTCAGTAAGGTTATTTGGTGCTTTTTTCTTTTTTCTTTTTTCCCCTTTTGTTTTTTAATTTCTCCTTTCTTCTTTTTCTTCTCCATATGAATGAGATAAATGCCAATAAGAGCTGAAGTTTCCATCCCTTTTTGGGAGGGGGGAAGCAATGGGGTTAAGTGACTTTCCTGTGATCTAAGTAAGTATCTGTGGTCATATTTGAACTTGGGTCCTTCTGACTTCAGGGCCAGTTCTTTATCCACTGCACCACCCTAGCTACCTCCAAAGTTTCCATTCTTAACAGATATTATATGAAGACTCTACTATGGATCAAGTATAGTGCTAGGTATTATGGGGCTCTGTGAAGGAACATAAATTACTAGAAACAAGGTAGATGATCATTAAACAATAAATCAGGGCAATGTGTGATAAGAATTAAAGACAATAAATGCTTAAAGAATGTCTGAGGAGAATGGGATTAGTGAGGAACTGATGCGGTTTCTAGAAGGAGATAAACTTTGATCATAGAGTATTGTGCTAGAGCTGCTTGGGATCTCAGAAGCTATTTAGTTCAACTCTCTTTTTAGAGATGAGGAACTAGGGTAATGCAGATTTAAATGATTTGCATACTAATTTGTTGGTAGATTTTACATCATGTTTCTTGACTGCAGAGCCCATATTTTTTGCACTGTATTATGCTGAGATTCGAAAGGTTGACAAAAATCTATTATCTTATTTCTGTAGATTCCTCCAACCATTCAGATCTCATCCTGTGAGTCTCTTGTCTACATTCTCAAATCAACCTTCCAAAGAATGTTCACCCAAAATACTAAAGGCAATTCACTAGTTCTCTTGAAACTGTGAATTCTAATGGAGATACAGATGATCTATAAGTTAATTTTCATTTTCCATGACAAGCTTAGCTTCTTTTCAGACAATATAGCTCTCTGAAGATATTCTCTTTATTTTTGAGGTTTATAAAACATTTTTATTGATGTTTTACTTCTCCAAATACATGTTATGAAAGTTTTTTTAACATTCATCTATATGATGTTATTCTTTATGTTGCTGCATTTCATAACTCCTGGTGGTATCACTTTGATGTCAGAAAGTGAAGAGGAATTAAGAAGTCTCTTGATGATGGTGAAAGAGAGTCTATAAAAGGTGACTTGAAGTTCAGTATTCAAGAAAATCCAAACCAAAACAAAAATCTTAGCAACTGGTCCCATCTCTTCTTGGCAAATCTAAAGAGAGAATAAATGGAAGCAGTGTCAGATTTTCTCTTCTTGGTATCAAATCTCACAGAAGATGATGACTGCAGCCATGAAATTAAAAGATGTTTGTTGCTTGAAAGTAAAGCTTTGGCAAATATGGACAGCATACTAAAGACTAGAGATATCACTTTGCTGACAAAGTTTCAAATAGTCAAGGATATGATCTTTCCAATAGCAATGTATGGCTATTAAAGTTGGACTATCAGGAAAACTGAGAACTGCAGATACAACTCTTTCAAAGTACAAAGCTGGAGAAGTCTTCTGAGTACCTTTTGAGTACAGCAAAGAGATTAAAAAGGTCAATGGTTATAAAAATTTAGGTTATTCATTGGAAGTTGAAATACTAAAGCTGAAGATTAAATACTTTGACCACATAAGGAGAAGATGGAACTCATTGGAAAAGACACTGGTGTTAGGAAAGATTGAAGGCAAAAAGAAAAAAAGAGGATGAAATGGATATAAAGTGTCATAGAAACAAAGAACATGATCGTCACCAGACTCTATGAGATAATGGAAAATAGCACCTGGTGAGCCATTGTGTCACAAATAGACACAGTTGAAGGACTGAACAACAAAATGAGTCATAGCTTATTCATACTCATTATATAACTCATTATTGCTCCTCATTATAATTGTATTAGTGGAGAAGGGAGAGGGAATGATGGGTTGGGAGAAAAGTGTAGGCAAAGGTTTGAAGGGGAGGATGAGCACAGAACATTTTTTGAAACATAAAAAAGATCTTAGTTATAAAAGAAAGATTGATATTGAAATCTTGTGGAAAATAAACATTATTAGATCATGTAGATATATAGGATTCATTGTAAAATCATGCTTTGAGAACTATTGTACATACCAGATTCCAACATTAATTTAGTCTATGACCTTGTTCTTTTTTTGGGGCCTCAGTTTCTTACTTTTCAAAATGATAATACTGAATGGTGATTTCTAAGCTTCCATAAGACTCTAACTTGATTCTGCCTCTTAAAATGATCTCATATTTCTTCCATTTTATTTCTTCAAATAGTCACTACCCTATTTAAGACTGTACCACCACTACCTCAAATAATTCCTCTGCTTCTAGTCTCTTTTGTCTCCAATCCTTCTTTTACACTGCTGCCAAATTAATGTTATTTTTTCCTTTTTCAAATTTTATTTTTTCCAATTACATAAAAAAGACAGTTTTCAGCTTCTACTTTATGTAAGATTTTGAGTTCTATATTTTCTCTCTTCTTCACTTCCCTCTTCCCTCTCTAGGACAAGTAATCTGGTAAAAGTTATACATGTATAATCATGCTGGACATGAAAATTAATATTCTTAAGAAGGCAGATTTGATGACACTCCTGCTAAAAACAAGACAAAACAATAATAAAAAGCTTTTGGTAGCTCCTTATTGCCTTTAGGATAAAGTATAAAATTCTCAACCTGACATTTAAAATCTTCTACAATATGGCTTAAGCCTACCTTTCAATTTTTATTTCTTATTATATTCCTTTATGGGCCTACTATTTCAGTCAAACTGACCTAAATGCCATTCCTGAAATTCTGTTCTATTTCCTATGTCTGTACCTTCACACATGCTATATTGCCCCTCAATGGAATTCATTCTCTCCCCACCTAATCCTCACTTCCTATCTCAGGTGATTCCTTCCATATAAAGTTATACTTGATTTCCATTTGTATTAGTCTTACTTCACTTCTCCAGTTAGTGTTTTTACCTATCTAGGCAACATTGGATCCTTCCAAGTAGAATACAAATTTCTTGAGGATTGTAACTATTTAATTTTTGCTTTTATGTCCCCATGCTTAGAACAGTGTTGGACACAGAGTAGGCATTAAGTAAGTATTGGCTAAGTAGAATTAAATTCATTTTTGTGAAACTGCAACTTTTTTCTCTAGCTATATTTTTCTCTATAGCTAGAGAAGGATTTTTTTTCATTGTTTTAATGGTCAGACTAATTAATCACTTAAACCTTTCAAAACTCTGAGATTCTATGATCTGATAATTACAAAGGTCTAAATCTCTGTTTCCTCATTTGTAAAACAAATACATCAACTCTTGCCTTGTTGATCTCCTGGATCCTTTGTGAGACTCAGACGATGATGCATGTAAGGAACTTATTAATTGTAGAACACCATATGCATCATCTATAATTAATTATATAATCAGCCCATTCCCCCAGTCCACTGGACTAGCTTAGTTGTGGTTGTATTGTCACGGCTGGGCTACAAGGCTAAGTGCCAACCTACAGTCTTATTCCTTTACAATAAAGCTTTTGAGTTTCGTTATTTTAAGGCTTGTTTTTTTCCTCTCTTCTGAGTTCCTTATGTCTATTGTTTTTATATTATTATATTTTAATTTTTTATGACCCTACTTAGAGTGCCCACATGGGCCCAGAGAGAGCTTAATACATTTTAGCAACATTTATATTATTATTATTATCAATAATAATAGATGGGAAGTGGTCTTCAGCAATCAGCTTAAACTACCTTTTAGTGTTTAACCCACAACACGTTTTGCTAAGCAATTTCTCCTTAATCTTTAAACCTTTGCGTCTTTCAAGGGAAATTTAATCCTTGTGTTTCTGATTCATTTACACTTAACTCATCAAAATGTTGCTTTGTAAGACCCGTTTGATGTACAGGAGGGCTCATAAGTCTTTTTATAAGCCTTTCCAATGCGTTTTTCCTTTGAAGAGGGAGTTTGGACTCTTCTAGCACTAAATGGAGTGAGAAAACCTGGAAAGTCGTCAAATGTGTTCTTACCCTAGAGGTTGCAAATTACAGCCTCTACAAGGAAGGGGAGATAGGAGCAGGGAGAGACAGAGCTCACCCATGTGGAGAGAATATTGAATTTTAAGTCAGATTAAAACTAAAGTCTGACACAGCTTCCTATGCAACCTTGGTCAAGCCATTCCATTTCTCTGGTCCTCAGCTTCTTCATTTGTAAAATGAAGTGATAAAGTTAAATAATCTCTAAGGCCCTATTCTGGTTCAGATATCCTGAATTTATACATTCTAATAGTCTTGTGTTCTAAGGTCCCTTCCAATTCTTGTTTCTGTGTTCTAAAGTCTCCTCTGTTTTGACATTAGAGGTTCTTCTATTCTTTATTTGCAAGCCTATTTCACATTCAATATTCTAGGATTCAAAATTTCAGACCTTTCTTTTCCTTGCAATATGAGCCATCTGCCCATAGGAGAGAAGGTCAATGGAGTAAAGGCTGAGACAGAAAGAGTCAGGAAAGGTCAGATTGCTTTTTATTATTTCTGGGATGTTGTATAACTGCAATAATGTGTGGTTTTGATACAAGCAATTTGATGTGAGTCCTTCCTCCCTACCCCTTACATGTCTCTAAAATGAATGTATTATATTGCTTATTGTCATATATTCACAGAATGTTAAGACCTTAAGTCATTTTTAGTGAAAGTTTCCAAAACTGAAGTTTGAAAGGGATCTTAAAGGTCATCTAACTCAGCCTCCTCATTTTTAAAGAGAAGGTAACTGAAGTCCAGAGAGTGAAGTAATTTGCCCAAGGTCATATAGTGAGTGGAGACAAGACTATATCATGGACTTTTTTTGATAACCCAGTTATTTCTAATACACAAGCCTATCTCTCACTAAAGAAACATGCATCCATGATGTGGAGATAAATAAGTCTCTCATTTCACTGAGAATCTTGGCTAGTATGAGATGGGGTGGCAGGTGGGAAAGACCTGAAGACAGAGCATGGAAAAAAAATCACCTTCTCCACTGATTCTGAAAATTGGATGCAGTGGGGAAAAGGCAGGGTTGGGTAAGATGAGACTAAACTTTGGGAATGCCAGATGATTTCAACATTTGAATTATGCCTTTGGGATAGAGATGGGGGCAAATCTGATCCAGCTAGGTCAAAACTCATACTATTTCCCTGTGATTGAAAACCATCCAAAAGGAAGTGGGGTATCTGAAAAACAGGGTATCTATTCCAACAAAGCAGAGGAGATAATAAGACCAATCTTGCAATCCACTACACAACAGAGGAGATAATTCTACCAAGCTTGATTTCCTCAATTCCCTATTTCATGACTCTGAATGTAGAAAATTGCAACCTATATAAATTCTAAATTCCTTAGGTTGGCATGCAGGCAAAGAGAATCTGGAATCTTGAGAATCTGGGAACACCTTAAACAATGATTTCCCCTCTCTCCTTTATTGACCTCTACACCTTGCTCACAGGTTCCCATTCTTGAAATGCATTCCTATCCTCATAAATCTCCCTATTGATATCCTATCAACTCTGCAAGACACTGCTCAAGTGTCACCTTCTTGCAGTTTTCTCTGAATTTCTATATCTATCATCTTATTTTATAGTACTCTACTAAAAACAAAAGCAACAGCTGGATATGGGATTTCTTTGGTATGGGGACCTCCTGATAAGAAACAACTTTTATCAATGCAGATACATACCTGCTCTGCAATTTATAGTCTTAGAAAATTTCCAGGGATACTAAGAATAAGTGACTTGTTCAAAGAAATATCACTAGTTTATCTTAGAGGTAGAACTTCTAGAGAGATCTTAAATCCAATTACACCATCCTGTTACCTCAAAGTTTTCATCCTTTTATTCAATAGGAACAAAAAAATGGCCCAGAAGGTGTCCTATTCCCATCAAGGGGATATTTGCCTTCATATAATCAGATCAAGTTCAATCCTGGGGGAAACTTGTCTGTAAGAGAAAGGATCAGGCATTTCTCATACACATTCAAGGAAAGAGCTATTAAAACTTCTGTTTAGCTGGTATCTAGCATATCTCTAAAAGGGATTAACAGAGTTCATTCTAGAAAAGTAACTCAAAATATAGTAGTAGATTTTAGGTATAGGACAGCTATTTATTTCCCCTACCACAAAAAAATACTTAAAACACAAAAGGCCTGTAAGCGTGTATTGATAAATACTTAAAATGTGAAACAATAACCCATTATGAAGGACTCAGAGCATCATGTAGGAAATTCATAAAATGTACAAGGCACTCAAAAGAATAACAAAAACTCATAAACAGATACAGAAGCATATGTTATCATTTCTTTTTTATATCTTGAAGCAGGTAAAAATTTTCGATGAACACTTGAGGGATTGTAAAGTAATTTCTCCTTTGCCTTGGACTGCAGTACTGAAACTGGAATTCTAAATTGTCTGGACAACCAGAGCATAGCACATTCACCCAGCAGTGATCATTTCCTTTGAGAAAAATATGATTGTTGGGAAAAAAAAAGACTTCCACTACTAGCCAGCAATGAGAATGTTCCAACCTTGAACTCAGGAAGAAGGTACACAATGGGAAGCTTGTATGTCAGGATTGCCTTTTGGTCACTAGGTGAAGAGACTGTAAAATACTTGACATTGAGCTCAGAGTCAGCTAAACAAGTACATGTGCTAACTATCATGCATATGTAATTGCCATTATTTCTGGAGGTGGGAGAAGAAGAAGAAGGAGAGCTATTATCTACTTCTTTATCACGAAGTCTGAGGAAAAGGCTATTTCAGTATGAATTAACAGCCTTCAAGAAAGAAAGAAAGGGGGCAGCTAGGTGGCACTTTGAATAGTGTTGACCCTGGAGTCAGGAGGACCTGAGTTCAAGTCTAACCTCAAAGAATTAATAATTAACTAACTGTGTGACCTTGGGCAAGTCAATAACCCTATTGCCTTGTTAAAAATAACCCTGAAAAAAGAGAAGAGGGCAGAGAATTGAACCTGTTTTTTAAAACCTTTGTGTAAATGGCTCTTCTCTGTTGCTAATCCTCTTTGAAACATCTCCTCCATCATAGACCAATGGACAATTGCTCACATGTTAGATCTCAAACCAGATCACATATTGCCTAAACATAAAGTCCCCAGGGGACCATAGACTTGGCTCAATTCTAGGGAAAGGGCTACAGTCCAGAAGATTGGTGATGATTATAATAGTGATTTAACTAAAAGCTTGTTTTATCATCATCATCATCAACCATTGACAAGAATGAAAATAAGGATGATGATGATGATGATAATTGACATTTACATATAGATCTTTAAAGTTTTCAAAATGCTTCACATAAACTATTTCATCTGAGCCTCACAAATCCCAACTGCTACTACCATCCTCTCTGAGATTATCTTCTATCTCTTTTGTATCAGATAGATTCTGATACAAACTATAGAAAGTATAAATGTGTATGGGTAATACACACGTACATATGAATGCATATGTGGTTATAAAATAGAAATATATATATGCACACACACACACACAACCATACCCTTTTCCCTTTATCCCCCCCTTTCCATTATCTGATATGCTCAGATATATGCTTTAGGAAAATCATGTTGATAATAGTGTGGAGTTTGTATTAAAGAGGGGAGAGACTTGAAGCAGGAAGACCAACCAACAGGCTGTTGTGATAGTCTAGGTGAGAGATCAAGGGCCTTCTCTAGGGCATGGATGTTTTAGAGATAAAATGATATAGGTGAGAGTTATAGTAGAGGAAGAATTTACATGATTTGACAGCTGATGGTATATGTATGGTGATGGAGACTGATGAGCTAAGGATGAAATTAAGATTTTGAAACTAAATGACTGGAAGGAGAGTGGTGTCCTTGCCAGAAAAAGGGAAATTCAGAAAACAGGAGGTATTTTGGGGAGTGAATTCTGTTTTGGAGAGGTTGAGTTTGTGATGCATATGGGATATCTAGTTTGAAATGTTGAACAGATTATTGAATGTGTGAAATATTAGAATCAGCATAGAGACTAAGGCTAGATAAATAGATCCAATCATCTGTATAGAGAAGATAATTGAATTCCCTGGAGCTGATAATATCACTAAGGTGAGAATAGAGAGAGAGAAAAGAAAAATCCCAGACAAAGCCTTAAGGGACATTCACAGTTAGTGGCTGTGACACTTAATGAAGGTTCAGAAAAAACATACTGAGAAAGAGTGGTCAGGCTGGTAGGAGGAGAATCAAGTGACTGTTGTCACAAAAAACCCATAGAAGAAAGATTATCCAAGAAAAGAGGTCAACTCTATAAAATGCTCTTGAGAAAACTTTAGATACAGCAGATTCAGTAGAATGATGTTGAATTTAGATTACAGATTGTTTGGAAAAGAATGAGAAGAGAAAGGAAGACATCTGGAGATGACTTTTCCAAGGCTTTTAGTTGAGAAGGGAAGGAGAAATAAATGACAATAGCTTGTAGGAGTGATATAGGAGTGGGCAAGACTTGGGTTTGCACACAAACAGGGAAGAAGCCTCTAGACAGTGAGTGATTGAAGACTTGGAAGAGAGGGGATGATTGTAGGGGTAATCTGCTGAAAAAGAGAAAAAAGGATATTATAAATAAATAAATAAATGAATATATATATATATATATATATATATATATATATATATATATATATATATATAGAGAGAGAGAGAGAGAGAGAGAGAGAGAGAGAGAGAGAGAGGACTTGACCTTGGAAAGAGGACAGGTCACCTAATTATAAGAGACAGAAATGGAGTAGGAAATGAATGGTGGGGGGGCTATATTAGAAGGATGTGAAATAGAGAGAAGAGGGAGTTCAAAGCAAATAAGGTAAGTTTTTTTGTGATGACATATGATATCCTCTATCCTCAGATGAGAAGTTAAGGGTAGCTAGTATTACGAGAGGCTTGAGGAGAGAGGAAAAGTTTTGGAATAGTATATTCTAGAAACCTGAGGGGAGAAAGAGCCAGTTTCCCTCTGGATGCCAACATATTAACAGTAGAAGGGGTTGGAATAGTGATTCCAAAACCAGTGTTATATACTATAACCTACTCATTATTTGAAAGAGGAAAATGAGGTTTGGAACACCTACATGGCAGAACCTAAACCAGTATCCAGATATTCTGAATTATCCAGACTCTCAGAATTGGAAGGCACTCAGCAGAGCCTTAGACTCAAACAAAAATTTCTACAGCATTCCTAACAAGTCATCTCCAGTCGCTGCTTAAAGACCTCCAGTGATGGGGAACCAGTACTCTACTGAGGCATCTCATTCCACTTTAGGATAACTTTTTATTGCTAGAAATGTTTTATTGACATCAAGGTTAAACCTGCAACTTGGTGAACTGCTACTCCTTGCTCCCACTTCTAGCCTCTGGGTCCAAAGTAGAACAAGTCTAACCACTCTTTTCCATGACAGACAGGGAACATGTACCCCCATCCTCCACCCTTACGTATTCATAATCTCTTCTCCAAGCAAAAACATTAAGATTCCTTAACTGCATCTTATCTGGTCTGGTTTCCAAACCCCCTATTGTTCCAGTCATCCTTCTCCGTGTATACCTCAGTTTGTCAATATCATTCCTAAAATATAGTGTTTGGAATCATGTTTCCTCTCCAGATTGGATCTTTCCCTTTGGAAAATACTACATCTTTCTATACAATTAGCAAGATGATATGTTATCTCATGTTAAACTATCCTTGCTTTGGTCCTCCAGGAAAATGAACAAATTAAAACACATGTCCTTTTTTTCCTAACTTTTTTTTCCTTTCAGCCCACAAAAAATCTTGTCACAAGTACTAATGGAAATATTCAGAATCTACTATGTGCTGCTGGTGAGTTCTATACTGAAAGTACTGAGAGTGGGGTAACCACAGGAGGAAAAAAAAGCATAACGAGTCTAGTAAGTTTGTAGAGACAAGAAAGGAGAGTTTCAAATATTACTCAGTATCCTACTGGGAGTTTACCACTTTTTGGTGATTTGCTTCCTTGCTAGTAATGTACGAAGAGATTTTTCCTAGTGCCCAGGCCTCCCTGCAACTCTCATTTAGACTTCCCTCCTCAATGTAGCCATTTAAATGCATATCAACAGCAATTGTACTCACCAGATTTCTCCTAGATTAGCTCCAAAAATGACTTTTTTTCTACTTTTGTGAGCTTGGAAAGGAAAACCTGACTGCCTGTACAATTCTGCTTAGTGACATGACCTGGTTTTTGCCTGTGTTAACAAGGGAATGTCATCAAGTGTTCATGAAATTTTCACAGCAAATCTGTGTAATAGAGGTAGAGTATGTGTATGTTTCTGTGTCATACATATATAAGTATATATGTATATGTATATGTATAGGTGGGGATATGTGCTATATTTTTTAAGGTTTTTGCAAGGAAAATGGGGTTAAGTGGCTTGCCCAGGGCCACTCGATAATTATTAAGTGTCTGAGGTCAGATTTGAACTCAGGTACTCCTGACTCCAGGGATGGTGTTCTATTCACTGCACCACGTAGCTACCCCTAAAATATGCTTTCTTGATTATGTGTGAGGTATATGTGTGTATGTGTGACTGAAGAGGGTTGTGTATATGGAGTATATGTATATAGTTATGTGGGATAATACGTGAACCCTGTGTCTGGGCATTTGTTATATATTTGAGTGAAAAGAAAAGTGTAAGGAGCTGAAGCGTGAATGACATTCATATTTGGAGCAAGCAAATCATGTTTCTAATTATTTTGTTTCTTTATTATCTTTTTAATTTCAACCCTATTCACTTGGTCTTTTTCCCTTCCTCATCTACTTTCTTATCAAACTTCAGAGTGTTTTTTTTTTAAACTTCATTTTCTTTTTTCCTATTCCCTACTCCTCTATCTCCCTTGCCCCCATTTTCTTTCCTTTTTTTAGATCTGCATAAACATTACAGAATAAGGAGTGACCATGAAGAACATTGTTATGTAATAGATATGTACCTATTGGTTGTCCATTCATTCATAAACATCAATTAAGTGATACTGTTTCTGGAATAGATTCACTGTCAGGAGAGATGAGAAGTTACATAAACCAGGTCTCTCTACCCTCATTGACTTTACAAGCTAGTAGAGGATGAAACAAATATAAGACTACATGATAAAATTTTACCCTTGGGAGTGAGTGTGAGAACTAAAAAATAAAGTGTCATGTGGCCAATGAGAGTTAAGATCATGAACAACTGGAGTTTTAACTTTCAACTAAGTAGGAGAGGCAAGTAGGGGGTGAACATTCACTGACTCCCTTCTAATCACCCACCTGCAAGAATTTCTTTTAATCATAATTTTCTGCTCATGTCCCATGTTAGGGGACAATAATATTCCTACTCACCTGTTCAGGTTCAGGCCTGTCCAAACTCAGATAAGGAGCTCCTGGATAAGGCAGAACTCCCTTCAAGATTAGGTTTATCAAGACTGATTGCTGGTTCCCTGACCTTACATATTTATTTTCCTATTATTTCTCTCCAATAAATAGCTACTTTTCTGTTCTTTTGATTAATTGGATTTCTTGCCACCTTCCAATCTGACCTCTGATAACTAATTGTGCATTCCTTAACTCGTCTGTCCTGATTATTTTCCTGAAATAGTGTTTTTCATGACCCTTGATAATAATGTTTCCCCCTCTTATGCTGGCTGCCATAATCCTAGCACAGTTTTACCTAATCATGGCACCATTCCATTTACTCTGGAGTTGTTTTTGATTCTTATGAAATTACTTCTGAGTATTTGATGTTAAAGAAATTTTTCAGTGATATAGGGAAAAAAACGTATCTTTAGGGACCTCAGTATCACGAGGTCCCAAACCTTCAAAAGGACAATCTTGTCTCCTTCCAACCTCACTGATAACAAGAGCAACACCCCATGCACATTGGTCAGACTAAGTAATTGAGACTTCATATTCTTATGTAATCACATAATCTTAGACCAAGCAAATGATCTATTCCAATTCTTTTACTTGAAAATCAAGAAAACTGAGACCCAAGGGGGATGAAAAGAAATAATTTCTTTCCTATTGATTTGGATTTTGGAGTATAGAAATGACCTATTTGCCCTAATTGCTGCACCTTCTTCTTAGCCTTCCTCCAATTTTAATCTTTGCCTGAATACTAGACTCTTGCATCTTTACCTGAATACTAGACTGCTCATTTTCCTTTTTTTTTGTTTGTTTTTGGGCTTTTTTAAGGTTTTTTTAAGGCAATAGGGTTAAGTGGCTTGCCCAAGGCCACACAACTAGGTAATTATTAAGTGTCTGAGACTGGATTTGAACCCAGGTACTCCTGACTCCAGGGCTGGTGTTCTATCCATTGTGCCACCTAGCCACCCCAAGAGCTTTAAATACTAATAAAGAAATTTCTTTTTGATTCTGGAGGTAACAACTATTTCCTGGAAATTATTGGGTGTTAAGGTCATATGGTCAGACTTAGAAAAAAAAGTTTGACAGCTGTGTGGTATATAGTTGGAATGGGGAAATACTTGAGACAGTGGGACCAATTAGAAGACTTCTACTATAGTTCAGATTATTATTAAATGTTTGAGGCCATATTTGAACTCGGGTCCTCCTGACTCCAGGGCTGGTGCTCCATCCACTGTGCTACCTAGCTGCCCCTACACTGGTCATTTTCATAGAAGTAGGTGCTCAGAAATGTTGGGGGAGATAATTTGGGCACAATAATAAGGCATATATATATATATATATATATATATATATATATATATATATATGTATATATGTACTGGAGGAGCTATATTCAATAAGAACCCATGGAGAACACTTGCAACTATGGCTAGAGGTATATCTAAAGTAAGTAAAGTATATATAGGGTAGGTAAATTTTCTCTTATATATCATCATATACAGTGGGATGTAATGAAATCAGTGAGCAATCTCATTTATAAGTACTTTAGTGTGAACTAGTTTTCTCTTCTACTAAGTTCCTCTTCTGATGTCCTATTTTGTGACTTAGTAAAAAATGTCCTAAATATAGAAAGGTGTTCTGATCTTTGGGCCATGATAAGGTGAACTAGGTGGCAGGGTATATAGAATGCTAGACCTGGAATCAGGAAAAAAACTTCTGTGTTCAAAAATCTGATCACAGATACTAGTTATGTGATCCTAAGCATATGATTTAACTTTGAATGCCTCAGTTTCCTCAACTATAAAATGAACTGGAGAAGGAAATGACAAATTACTCTAGGATCTTTGCCAAGAAAACCCCAAATTGGGTCATGAAGACTTGTACATGGAAAAAAAAATAACCCAACAAGTGAATTTAATAGATACTCAATACCAGGCTGGTTGCCAGATGATAAGATTTTTGGTCACAGAATTCATAAACACTAAGTCATGTAAATATGAATTATTGAAGTGACCATCTGTACTGATCATGCTTAGCAAATCTTTTTCCTCTTTGAGAAGAGGGAACAGGTAATTTGGAAGAGAGTACTGAACAAGTAACTGGCCATGGTCAAAACCAAAGGTTCTATGTTGAGAATACTTTGGTTCAATCTTGAGACCATCTCACTCAAATCTCTCCTTGTCTCATATCTCTACAAAGGTTTCTTGACACAACCTCAGAATCTGGCTCATATTTAGGTCTTTATTTAAGAAAAAATAAAAGGGAAAAGAAGCTCAACTCCCATGCAAGTTCATAGTCTAATAATTCATTAACAAATAGAATAAGCTTTATTTAACTTGAGAAAAGGAGCAAGGCAGAAAGGTTGTGGCTCATACACAATCAACAAACCCTCTCCTTCCCTTAGGCAACCCACTTCCTGAGTGTGACCTACTTCCCCTCCCTCTCCAAAGACTAAAAGTGAAATAGAGTGTGTGGGGGGGGAGTTAATCAGGTGATGTGGTCATAAAAATATTATAAGACTTGGTATTTGATTGGACTATGGGAGTTAGAGAGTCAAGCAATAAACCTAATGTAATGGAAAGTCTTATCACCTACAAAGTCTTACAAAAGCTTCTAGATATATAATAGTTTACTCAGGGGCTGATGTTCCTCATCACCACCACTCCACTTTCCCCCACTATGAATAATATCTAGTGATGACTTGATAGTAAACTTTACCAAAGATCACTGCTTCTTGGAACCTAACACCTCAACGTCTCCTTAAAACATTGGACAGCTCAGGGTCAGGTTTTAAAACTCTGGATCACTGTGGATTCTATTCGGCAACTATATCCTAGGTCCATCCTCTCAATGTAATTAAAGATTTTCCAGACTGACTCAGGTTAAATATATATGTGTGTGTATATATATATATATATATGTACATATGTATATATGTATATATGTATGTATATATGTATATATGTATATATATCTCAGAGAACAATATACCAAATGAAATCAATAAATGTTTATTAAATACAAAACAGAATCATCAAACATGGAGGAAAGAACATTAGGTTTCATTCTATTCTACTTTAGAGTTAGAATGAACTTTAGAGGTCATAAAATCTATTCCCATTCTAGGGGATTCCTAGAATATTATATACTTTACAAGTATCTGCTTGAATACTTCCAGTGACAGGGAGCTTACTACTTTATAAGGCAGCCTGCTCTATTTTTGAAATTGGTAGAAAGTTTTTATGTGCAAGGTCACATTTAGCCTGGGGCTAAGGATTTGGGACCCCCAAAAGGATCCCTTCGGCAGTCTTACCCCTGCCTGAAATCCTGTTTGTTGAGGTTTGGAGGTTAAGTCAAGGTGTTCTTAACCTCAACTCACCTGTCATGTAGGCTGCATAATGAGCCCATTAGCAAGTCGCCCAGAGCAGATAGAAACCTCATCTGACAGCTCTTGTCAAAGGCACCAGCTGGAGGTGGAGGGGGAAGGGAGGGAGACCTAAATCAGGGAAGGAGGGAGCTAAGGCCTCAAAGCTTCATTCAATCCATAATTTAATACAAATGTGGCACCTTCGATCAGCTTCATATTTGCTAAACATTCAGAGGTTTTTTTTCCCTTCTTTCCCTGAGAAGATGCTCACTGCTAAACATCTCACCATTAGACACAGGAGGAAAAGACAACTGACACTTGATTGGGGAGAATCCATTGTCAAGGGCAATCACAACTTGCAAGATGATTTTCAATCTGTAGCTCAGGAAGGGCTGGCATCAAACAGAGCAGAAGCCAAATGAACCTTAAGGAATGCCCCTGCCTTAGTTTCCTCATGTATAAAATAGATATCTATGTGGTAAAGAAACTGAGGTGCCAGGGAAAATATACCTTGAGAAACCTGAGTGTGATCCACAAAGAAATTACGTTTCAGATAGGTAGCATAGTCTTATGTGATGAACACTATAGAGGAAATTAAACTGCCTTTATGGAGAAAGCATTTTAAGGTTCATGTTCCAGTTTTGCAATAGAAGTATAACAATTATGGGACCTAGACAAATAGTTTGATGATTTTCTTATAACCATAACTTATATTGGAAAATACTTTAGAGTTAGCAAAACATTTCATCCTAACAAGGACTTGTGATGGAGGCAGTGTATTATTATCCCCATTTTATAGATGAGGGAAATAAGGAAGTGGAGTGAATAGACCAGGGTCTCCCAACTGATATCAAAAAATCAAACAATATGACTGCTGGTCTGACATTAGGGAATCATCCCGTTCAACATTTATCCTTCCTTATTTAACAGGTGAGGAAACTGAAATGAAAGAAGACAAATAAATAGCCCAGGATCATAAATGTCTTAAGTGTCAGAGCTGAGATTTAAACTGGGTCATCTGACTTTCTGTTCATCGTCCATTCTATTGTATCATGCTACATGGTAGACCAAGATTGCAGGTTGGGGTATATGATGGCCAAGCCATTATCTGATGGGAAGAAAAAATAAATGAATGTGGCTCCTGTTTGTTCTCACAGGGGAATGATATCTCATCTTTCCAAGTGACTTGGTGATTTTTTTCATGGATTAGGAGTAGGTACTCATGGAGAAAGCTGACTTGCACAATGGAAAGGGCTCTAAATATTTTTTAAAGAGCTCTAAAGAGAAATTTGATTTTCTCTGGGACTCCTGAGAATCTTTAAGAGTGGATTTGTTTGGGTAAATTGCAAGTGAGCCTCCTCCCGTGCACACCTGGGAATGGTTGTTTAATTGGACCACACCTGGTGATGATTATGTCTTCTACTGCCTTGTTTCTCATTTGGTGCTTTGTGACTGGGCCTCAGTTAGTGTAGAGTGTTGCAGGAGAGTGCCAACACTCTGAAAGCATCACTGAGAAGGTTGTAAAAAAGGCATCACACTCACACAAGTGTGCTTTTGTGGTAGAACTGCTCATTTGAACAGTGGAATTTAATTAGCCTATCATTGCTACATATCTTTCGTAAGGAAAAGAAGATTCAGCTGATAGAACATATTATTTTAAAAAATTCTTCTAATTTTTATCTTTCTCAGAGTGTTAGGAAGTTCTTTTTCATTCTTACTTCCTTCCCAATTAGTTGTTCAGTCACTCCAGCCAGTGTTCCATCCCTGCTATGCCATCTCCTCACTTGGAACCTTAGTTTTCCTATTTGCTAAATGACTTTTAAACTAAAAAACACAAAACAATAGTAATTCTTTCATTTGATCTTTGAAAACACTTTGTGAGGTAGACAGGGCTAAGTATCCTCACACCCATTTTACCATAAACTGAGTCTAAGAGAAGTGAAAGGACTTGACTTAAAACACACACAGCTGGTAAGATAGAAAGACTTCAAACCCAGATTTTCTAACTCCAAACTGAATTCTCTTTCAATCATAATATAGTTGCTTCTCTCTATAAGACTTTATCCATTTTAATGTCTTATGAGTCAATAAGTCCCCATTCCATTAACCTAAAAACATTGGTGAAAATTGCCTATCTTCAAAGACGTCAGGGGTACTTAATTGCAGAACTAGAAGGAACATTAGTTATCATCCAGTCTAATCTGATTTCACAGGGAAGGAAACTGAGATTCAGAGAGGTGACCTGACTTGACTAAGATCATACAGATAATATCTATGAAACCTGGGATTTCAATTTGGCTCTTTTGACTCAGAATTGAATTCTCTTTCCCCCACAACACATTGTTGCCTCTGCCAGGAGATAATTGATGTGTGATTATTTTTTTTTCTTAACTTTTAAGGTAGCAGGAGAGTTAAAGACTATCCCTTCAAAGCTTTTTCCCTTTTTCATTTCATATATTTTTTCTTTATCCAAAAGCTGCAGAGCTAAAATAATTTATTTTGGATTTGAATAGAATATGATAAGCAGGAAAAGGGGCAGGCAGGGGTGTTCACAGACTAAGCATTAGCTTTTAAATTACCCACTTGATGTGGGTCTGAGCTTGGACATGAAAGCATTGGTTACCAAAGTGGCATGTATGTCAGTTCTCCATAAAGACTGTTGGAACAGCCTTAAGGGAGTTGGGAGGTAATGTAAGGGGAGGGGAGAGGGAGGGAGAGGGAGGAAGAGGGGCAGGCAGAGGGGAGGGGATGTTCCCAGAGCAGGTCCAGAAAGACAGAGGACAGCAAGCCTAGGCCTTCATCACTCCATGAAGAGACAATTGCAAAAAAGTCATTCTGCTGTCTCTAGACATACCATAACATCAAGGCAACTTTGCACCATGAAGCCAGATTAATCTTAGTAAAATACCATCATTGTCTATCACATAACTCTTCTATAAAAACCTTCAAAAGCTCCCTGTTGTCAACCTAATCAAATTTTAATTCTTCTGACTACTCTCTAAAGTCTTCCAAAATCTGTCTCTACTTGATCTGAATCCAACCTCATCTACCATTGCTTACTAACTTGCCTGCCTCACTTTTAGCCAGATTCTTCTCTCTATAAATCAATCAGGCATTTATTACACCTACTGGTTCAGGAACTTTCTTTTTTGGGGGAGTGAATACAAAAACAAAATCAGTGCAATTCTTGCCCTCCTTTATTCTACTAAGGGTAGAGGAATACTACTGTTCACAGGAAAAATAATATAATAATTATGCAACATGGATCCAATAATACTGAGTGAAAGGGTATTAACAAGTGGGAAAAAAATTAGGAAAAGATTTAGGGAGGAAGTGGAACTTGAGTTAAACCTCAGAGAGAGAAGTAAGATTACAAAAAAGTTACACATTCTAGGTATGCCCTGATAGCATGTATAAATGTAATGAAATGGGAGATGAAATATCCAGTTATGATTAGTAAGCAAGCCAGTTTAGGTCATAGATGTGAGGTGGGAGCAATTTATAATCAGCAGAAGAAGTTACTGGAGTCAGGGTACTAATGACTTTAAAAACTAAACGAACTTTGGCGTTCTGGTTTTACTGTTGTTATTGGTTTAATTCTAGGTTCAATAGAGAGTCATTGGAGCCTCTTGAGAATGGCATCAAGAAGACCTGAATTCAAATTTACTCTCAGAAATTTACCAGCTTTGTGATAATCTATTTGCTTCAGCTTCCTCATATATAAAATGGGGATTATAATACTATTTCTCAAAGTTATTGTGAATATCAAATGGGATATTAATTGTAAAAATCACAACACAGGGGCTAGCACATAGTAAATACTATAGAAGTGTTAGCTATCATCATCATCATCATCATCATTATTATTTAGGAATGTCAATTTGTGCTTTAGGAATATCAATTTGACATTTCTTTGGAGGAGAGATTAGAAAAGGGGGAAGCTGGAGACAGGAAGACCAAGTGACAATATGACAATAGCTTTGGCAAGAGGTTATAAGGCGAATAGCTTATATTAGATTGCTTTATGTCAGGGGGATAAGGGAGGAGGGAGAAACAAATGTAAAACTCAAAACCTTGCAAAGAAATGATTGTTGAGGGGCAGCTAGGTGGCGAAGTGGATAAAGCACCGACCCTGGAGTCAGGAGTACCTGGGTTCAAATCTGGTCTCAGACACTTAATAATTACCTAGCTGTGTGACCTTGGGCAAGCCACTTAACCCCATTTGCCTTACAAAAAACTAAAAAAAATGATTGTTGAAAACTACCATTGTATGTAGTTGGAAAAATAAATAAATAAAATACTTAATTGAAAAAAAAAAGTTGTGAGAGCCTGAATTAGGATGATTATGATATGAGTTAAGAGAAGTAGATAGAAGAAATTTTATTGAGACTAGATCAGTAAGAATTGACCACTGATTGGATAGGGATTATTAGGGAACAGGGAGAGTGAAAGTAAAGAGTGAAAGAAAGGTCTTAAAATGTAAGCATGAATGAGTCAATCAAAGTGCCTACTAGGTACTTTGCTGAATACTAGATCTATAAGAAGAAACAAGAGATAGTACCTGCCCTCAAAGAGCTCATAATCTAATAAGAGACAGCAAACAAAGAAACATGTACAAACAAGCCAAATGCAGGACAAATAGAAAATCATTGAGAGGGAAGATATAATTAAGAGGGGTTGGAAAAAAGCTTTCTGTGGAAGATGGGAGTTTAGTAGGGCCTTAAAGGACATTAGGGAAGCCAGTAAACAGAGGAAAAGGGAGAACACTCCAGGAATAGAGGACAGCCAGAGAACATGCCTGGAGACATGTGATGGAGTATCATTATGTAGGAACAGTCAGGAGAACAGTGTCACTGAATCAAAGAGTGCATGGCAGGGATTAATCATGTTTGGAATAATGGTGGTGTCTTTGACAGAAATTGTGAAAGAAGATGAGAAATATTTTCTTGTTTCCTGTATACTGAGTTTTCTTTAGCAGCACAGTTTGCAAGAACTTTTACAGGACTTTGATGTCAGATGACCTGAAATTGAATTTTATTTCCAGTACTTATGGCAGGTCACACTATGTGTCAAGTTTGGTTTCATATTGTATAATATAAGGATGAAAGGGATGGTATTAACTAATAAGAGATCCCTTTTATTTAGTGCCTTCCTTATTACCACCCAGTAAAAGATATTTTTGATAAAACAGAAAATATCCAGAGGAGAAAGATCATATTAGTGATGGGATTAAGGACTATTCCATGTAAACAGAGACTGAAAGGACTATGAATTGTTAGGTGGAAGAAGATGAGACATAGGGAGATATGATAGCTGTCCTCAATTTTAAAGAATTTCACATGCAAGAGGCTAATATTACTTTGCTTCAGTGTACAATTGTAAGAGAAATTGTACAAGATATAGAGATATATTGGGTTCAATATAAGGAAACTCATTCTAGCAGATCTCTTGGTGGAATCATCTGTCTATTTATTGTAAGTTTCTCATCACTGAAGGTCTTCAAATAGAGGTCTAAGTTTTATCCGTTGATACTTTTGTAGACTCTGATTTCTATTTTGGATCAGACAACTTGTGATTTTTATATTTTTTTGGCAAGGCAATGGGGTTAAGTGACTTGCCCAAGGTCACACAGCTAGGAATGATTAAGTATCTGAGGCAGGATTTGAACTCAGGTGCTCCTGACTCCAGGGCCGATGTTCTATCCACTATGCCACCTAGCTGCCCCCAACTTGTGATTTTTACAACATGAAATTTAGCACCCACCAGATGCATCATCCAAGGCAAAATGTAAAATCCTTCAGAGCTTACTGCAATCTAGGATCTGGCACCATGAACTACTATACAACAGGTGTTCCATTAATCATTCAATCAATTAATAAACATTTATTGAGCACCTTCACAGTGTCAGCTACATTTGTATAAACACAAAATACCCCCCATATACACATACATATTCATATAAACATATATGTATACATGTGTGTAAACAAATATATGTATATACATGCGTGTAAAAATAAAACAATCGTTTTTCTCAAGGAACTTACATTTTAATGGGAGAGACACTTAAAACATGTGCTTCCTGGCTGTAGACTTTATCTCTGAATACACATGTATGCTCTCAGGTTGGATTCTAGGGGTCCTAGAGAAGGTGGTGAGATTCTTAAAATACTAACAGCTTGAACCTTTATTCTGGTGTCTTCTCCCACAGCAGTCACCAATTATAATATCTACAATAGCATTGACTCAGTGATTAACATTCCACATCATTTAATTGAATAATGTAACAACTTTGTGAAATATTCCCACCATATTTGTGAAAAAGATATAACAAGAACCAAAGCACAAAAATATTCTCCCTGAACTAGGGAACAGTCCTGGTTTAGAGTAAGCTAAACTTAAATCAGCTGCTTGAGAAGCATTTGCTCTATTCACTTGTGAATGAGGCAGTTTCTGGATGAGTCATTCTTTTCCTCCAGATTATAGCATCTCTGATGAGAGATGGCTTCATGTCTGCATTGGGTAAAGCAGAGCATTGCTGAGAGCTTTGAAGGAAGAAGACTGCCACGGACACTAACTCCTGCACCTCTGACTGTTTTTTCTTCTGACTCTTTGAAGCTCATGAGGTCATCTCCAATGTCCTTCAGCTGACAGCAAGTGGGCTAATCACACAGCTTTGCTATGTTTCTATGGCTTCCTATGAGTCTGGGTGAGAGACTGAGGTCCTTTTCCCAGCTAGAGGACCACAGCACTTCCTAGTTCTCCTGAAAAAGCAGAGGTAAAAGGTGGGGAAGAGGGAGAGGGAGAATGTTTCCATATAAGCTTGAAAAGTAATTTAAGGTTCTTTTTATAGAAGTTCTTCCCTTGTCCCTTTTGTCCTTCCCTCCTGAATGGTCCACTCATTGTTAACAAATGTTCCCTCAGAATGTAAGATAAAACCCACTAAAAAGTGCAGTCATCAGATACACAGGATATAAGGGTAAGCAATGTCAATTCACCAGGTAGTTGTGAGTTAGAAGTTGGGAAAAAAGTAGAAAGGAAATAAATTCACTTTCCTAGTTATAATGTAGCAGCAAACTCTGCACAGGCAGAGGTTTATATTTAAGTAGATTGATGGGTCAGACAAAGCCCTGAATGCTCATTATTATATTCGGTTTTGGGGCAGCAGTGCTTTTGTCTTGCAATTGAGTAAAGTAGCTTCTGTGTGACAACTTTTCCACAGACTCAAAAGTTCTCAGGATTCCCCTCTCTCACATATTTCTTCTTTAAATGATACTTTAGTTGCTCCTTTCAAGTGAGAAAAATGATACATCCTTATTAGACCCCTTATCAATAAGTGGGCAAAATATTTTAGAATAAACAGATATGTGTATGAAGAAGTTTGGGGGAAAAGACAGAAGATCAGGATATCATAAAAAAATTTTATATTGAGGAAGATCAGAAACATGTTTGGAGAAAGTGGTATGGAATGCATCTTGAAAGAAGAAACACATCTTTGAGGTTGAAATGAAAAGAGTACATTGTGGGCATTGGGGATGGCCAGTGCAAAGAACAGGAGAGAAGAGATGGTATGTCATGTAGGAGGAATGGAGATTTGTTAGTTGAATTATTTGTGGAGTAAGCAGAAAATGGTATGCGAAGTCAAAATGATGAGCTACCAGCATGGGACAAAACTGAGTAGGGAGCAAGGGTCATCTTTTCCATTTTTCCACCTCTTTCATCCAATGTCCCCACAACTTACATTTGTATAATCCTTTACAAAGTGCTTTCATATGCATCACTTTGACCTGATGGTAACAGACAAAGCTACAAGGCAAATAGGAGGAATTTTATTCTCTATTATGTTTCGCAGAAAGCTGAGACAGCCATAAAGTGATTCATTCCAGGTCACACAGCTATTAAGTGGCAAAGCTTAAACTAGACCACCCTGTCAAGAGAAAGTAATCATGATAATGACAAAAGAGTTCTGGACTTGGAATAAGGAGCCTTGGAGTTGGAATCCTGCCTTCTCATACTTCTTAATTGTGTGACTTTGGGCAAATCATTTACACTCTGGGTTTCAGAATCCTGCTCTAAAATTTGGAGATGAATTCAAACCCTATTTACCTTACTGAGGAAGGGGAATAAATGAGGAAAATTTCTCTAAGTATCAAAAAAGAAATAGTTGTCATTCTTTATCTATAAAATTGGAATAATATTATTTAACAAGTCAGACTCCAGGGTGAAGATAGTACTTTGTAAAAAATTGAAGTACTGGTTGGCTAGGTGGTGCAGTGGACAGAGCACCAGCCCTGGAGTCAGGAGCACCTGAGTTCAAATCCAGCCTCAGACACTTAATAATTAACCTAGCTGTGTAGCCACTTAACCCCATTTGCCTTAAAAAACCTAAAAAAAATTGGAGTCCTAAAGAAAAGTGAACTGTTGTTATTATCATTTTTATTACCTTTGGGACCAGGTTTGTTTTGGAAAGCATATAATCTGAAGAAAAAATCAAAATAAGAGCTTGCTTCTTCCCTATCCTCCTTTTAGAAGAGAGAATATATGGAAAAGGTCAGTGACCATTGGAGTATGAATGGGAGGAAGTTCTCAAACATTTTCATCTCTACTTGGCTGTAGTTAGGCAAAATGAATAAAGGATAACTTTTTTGGAATTGGAGAACTTAGGGGAATTGGAGAGAATAAACAATCAGTGAGCAATTGTGCATTTTCTTAATTAAAAAAACTCATCAAGTTTGCTAAAACTTATGAACTCAACCACATCTAATCAAATTCAAATGAGGATTTCTAAAAGAAAAGACATAGAGCAGAGGAAGAGGGAAAAGAGGGAGAAGATAGAGAAGAAGTGGTGGAGACTGGCCATAAAGAAAAGGTGCAAGAGGAAGGAGGGGCAGCAAGATAAGGAAGTTGTGGAACAGGACCAAGATGAGATGGGGGAGACAGAAGAATCAACAAGACTTTATTAAACATTTACACTATGGTAAGATATTGTGTTAAGTACTTGGGATACAAAGAAAGTTAAAAGACAAACCTTGTTCTCAGAGTCCACAATCAAATGTAGGGAAACAACACACACTAAGTGCAAACAAGCCATGAACAGGATAAATTGGGAATTGTCTTGGAGGGAAGATATTAGCATTAGGGGGAATTGGAAAAAGTTTCTTGCAAAAGTTGGTATTTTAGCTGGGGCTTGAAATAATCCAGGAAAGCAAGGAACAGGAGATGAGGAAAGAAAAATTTCTAAGAATGGGGATAGTGAGAGAAAATGCCTGAAATTGGGAGATGGAGGGTCTTGGGTGAGCAGCCCTAAGGAGACCAATACCATTGGATTTATATTGCAGAGTTTGTGAAGGGAAGTAAAGTGTAAGAACATTAGAGAGGTAGGAAGGGTCCAAATGACATAGGGATTTTTAAAATCAAATAGAGGATTTTATATTTGAGGATAAAGAAGGGGTGGAGCAGGAGGATAAATGGGAGGAAAAGGAGGACAGAGGAGGTGGAAAATAGGCAAAAGTACAAGGGAACAGCTTGCCCAACAATTTAATCTTAATGAGGAAAGTGCTTAACTGTTTTCTATTTCCAGTAAGGATAGGAATGATCAAAAGATCAGTGCATTGTAAGTTCCTAGGGAATAAGGGGTGTGTGTGTGTGTGTGTGTGTGTGTGTGTATATATATATATATATATATATATATATATATATATATATATATACATGCTAAGAACAGAAGATCTTATAGATAATAGCCACTTAAAATGTTCATTCCATTGAATTGACAAGTAATGGAGTCATGCTATAGTGGGAATGAGCTTGGGTGGATTCCAGGGATCTCAACATCTTTCCTTTATTTACTTTACAATCTTGGAGCCTCCTATCCACTCAATGTGCTCCTCACAGTGTTCCACAATGCAAACACAAACTCTTTCCCTTCTAGCCAAGGGTCCCTTTTATCTTTGCAACTTTGCTCATGGACCTTTTTCCCCTTCCAATCTGTTCCTTCCTCCTGCTGAGTATCCTACTCTTTTTCTATGATAGAGATAACATTTATACTCTATTTCAAAGCTTATAAAGTGCTCTACAAATATTCTTTCATTTGAAACATTGTCTTCTTTGACTATTCTGCTCTGTCCAATCTACCAGTTTGGCAACACTTCTGATGTCCCCTAAACAATCCCTTCTACTAGACTGTGAGCTAATTGGACAGAAACCATAACTTGTCTGGTCTCTGGGATTCACCACAGTGTCTTTGACAGAACTTCCATGCAACAATCCCTAGAGGGGATTATAATCCCTTCCACCCTCTCCAGTTAGACATGATCTCTCTCTCATCTCTTGCCTATGTCCCCTTCTTTTCCAAACTTATAGAGAAATTTTATAGTTAACTATGTGATGTCTTTCCCACTATACTGTAAGCTCACATTAGATTGCAAACCTTGAGGGCAGAGATTCGCTTTTGTTGTTTTGTTTCTCCAGTACTTAGCAAACAGTATGTGTTTAATGTTGACTGCTTGAGTGATGAAGGACAAGATCTACATTCAAATTATATTTTCATAACCCTTATATGAAAAACATCTTTCTAAGAAGTGAATCTTGGTTACCTTTATTTCTCATCTCATTATCCTCACCTGAGTAGAATCTAAAAAACATTGGAATTAGGTATTTTCATAAGTACATTTGCTCCTTTTATAAGTGCTCAGTTCTCAAGGCTAAAAGACATAGAATACTTTTATTTAAAAATTAAAGTAGAAAAAAGAATTTTTAGTTGAATTTATAGAAATTTCTAGTGGGCTAATCCTAAGAACTGTATCATATCTCTCTGTGACTATCCTGGTTGAGGTTAAAAACTATACTCTTCCACTCCTGAATATTATGGATTTCTCACAATTGTCCCTATTCTTTCTGACAGAATGGTTCATTTGCTTCTTGGCTTTTTCATGGTTTAGTGTTATGCCAGCAGAGGGTGCCCATTATCTCCTCTCAAAATGGGAGGTTCTTCATGAGATTAGATTATTCTAGCCCTTTAGTGGAAAAGGTTCTTGTTCTATGTCCTTCTTCCCTGTCTATAGTCTTCTAAGAGCTTCTCTTTGTATTTTGTTTTTGTTTAACCCTTGAGTACCAAAGCTTTACTCATCCCATCCATTCAGGTTCTGGTGGAGACAATTCTGTCTTGCTCTTCTCTACTAAATCTTTGTTTTCCACTCTGGGTGAACTCATGGTGAATTAGATCCATTTGCTTCCTCTCTCCCATGGTGCAAGGGTAATCCTTTTTTACTTGTGTTGAACTATCCCATTGAGTCTTCAATACTCTTACTAATTCACTGTTTGCATTTCCTTCTTCTTTTTACTTGGTCATTTGGACCAGGTTATGTAAATTACCCCTGGCTTTTAGGAAGGTCTAGAAAAAGGGAAGGGATTCAGCCAAAACATTTTAATAGTTGTTTCTAGGCCCCCCCCCAGCTTTAAGCCTGTGATTAGAGATATGACAAACACCAATTGATCAAAATATGAAAATTTAAATCAGAATAATAATAGTATGTTTTTGTCAAAAATTTTGCAGCAGGGATTCATGTTTCAGGTTTGACTTAGCAGTGTCTTCCATCTCTGTGACTCTATGATTCTATTTCTACCTTACACTTTCCCAATTATCCAGTACAGTAAATGCTTAATGTGCATTGGGTTGAATGCATAGCTATTTTCTGTATGATATTTATCTCAATGTCTCATTCCTCTCTAAATGATCAGGGACTGTATTTGATTTAAACAAGGTTTTTCCCCCTCAGCACTGTCCTGGTGTTTTGCAGCACAGTTGGTATTTGAAAAACTTTCATAATCTACTGCTCATTGTGTTTATTTTTTTTAATATCTTATTCCTTCTCTCTATACTATGAGCTTCTTGTGGGCAAAGATCATGTTTTATCTACATTTTGCATCTTTCCTTGCAAATAGTATTCTATTCATCATAAGAATTGAATGAATGTATATATGGATGACTGAATAAATGAATGATCCTGTCTCATCTAATCTAGATTGTAAACTCTTTAAGGGAAGAAAATACCTTCTATATCTCCTGACAGGGTCTAAAATGGGATTGGACAAATGGAAAAACCTTAATACATATTAGTTCATTGATTTTGATCATTGCCAATCTCTCCTTGATAGCTATATTAAAAAAATCTCCCTGAGGATAGGTCAGCAGCCTCATACAAAGGACAGCAAATTATCATCATCATTATTTTCCTCAGCCATGAATATGTTCTTTTAGATAACATACTGTTTTAAAATTGGCTCAAATATAGTAGCAGCTTTGGCATAAGAATCATTTCTCTGATTGTATCTAACCTGCAGCCAACACATTATGTCGAATGGCATAATGGCATTTTTCTTTGTTTTGGGGGGGGTAGGAGAGTATAGAAGGAGAGTGCAGTGGAACATTGCTGGTAGAATAATGTTTTAATGATAATTTCCTACATCTCTAAAAGGTGCTTTCATGTCTATCCTCTAAACTGAAATGATTGAGGGAGGGCTGGTCACAGATCCTTTGTGGCAATCTTCTTTTTCTTCCCATTATGCTGTTCCCTTTGGGATGAGGCTGGACAATCTAATGTTCTGCCTCTGTTGGTGGACAGCCCAATGGAGATTTCACAGAGATAAAGTATGTACCAGAAAGAAATGTGTGTCCAATTGCAATGACGTGGTTCCCTTGTTGCTAGCCAGGCAGGGATATGGAACTGCAGATATTATACCCAGGAGCCCCACCTGGAAGAGAAATTTAGAAGAAAAGTCTCTATTCATCAGCTGTACCCCAGATGAAGAGTAATTGAGAGGCCAAATAGAATAGTGGGAACAAAACAACTGCAGAGCTGAGTCAGAAGGCAAAGCTCTTACTGTGTAACCTGGGATAAATCACCTCATCTCTCAAGTGCTCTCATAGTATCTGTAAAATGGGAATAATACCTCCAGTCTCATTTAACTGAAATGATTGCCATGATGACTAATGAGAAGGTATGTCAATTATGATACCAAATGATGCCCCCAAAGTATCATTTTATTCTTCCCTTACAATCCAAATTTTGAGAGCTAGCCACCTTGTAAATGTACTCTTCTACCAACTAGGACTTTATGGGAGGATCAAACCTTTTATAAATTACTTCCTCAAAACAGCAACAAGAACTTCTGTGATTTGACATTTGCTTGGCATCTAAAGCCTTTCAATATCTGACTTTGGCCTTCTTTTTCCCCCTTATTAAACATATACTCTCTGGTGCAGCCATACTAGCCTTCTTGCTGTCCCTCTTCTTTTATCTCTTGCTTCTGCATCTCTGACATTCCCTCATGCTTGGAATGTACTCTCTCCTTACCTCTACTCAGAATCCCTAGATTCCCTCAGCTCAAGCTATATCATCTATATCAGCTCATTCCTGATCCTCCCTAATATTAGTACCATCCCCCAAAGTACATTATTTTTATTTTGTTTATACCTATATATGTACATATTTTCTCCCCTTTTAGAGCCTACCCCTTTATCCTCCAATAAATATAAAATATAGGCTCCTTAAGGTTAAGACAGTTTCATATTTATCTTTGTTATACCTGAATTTGTTTAGGTTTCTTTCTTTTTTTAATATAATATTATTTTAGTAGATAACTGAATTCATGATGTGCATAATAAGTACAATACTTGCTTGATTGCACCAGGAGCAAAGACCAAATCTTATAAGGATAAATCCCATACATACATACATACATACGTATATATGTATAGGATTTATATTTATCCCATATATATATCCCAGACTATATGATTATATATATATATATATATATATATATATATATATATATATCCCTTATAAGGGATCTTCAGAAAATACCAAGGAGGAAGGGACCTTACTTTCCTACCATGCTATCTATTTTTGAATGAGATGATACTCATTTGGATGCATTTCTGGAATGTTTGCAATGAAAGTAGTAGGAATGGAGCAACTAAAATCTAGGGGTGTGAATTCCAGTAGTCCTTCTGCTCCACTGCTTCTTGGACCCTGCCCCAATTTCTGGGAGACCTAAGGATGCCCCTCACATCTCTGGGGCATGAGGAAGTATCAGTGTTTATTTGCTGAAGTCTGGCAGCTCTGTTTGGCTATTACAAATAGACTGCCATGTTGATGAATTATTTAAGCCCTCACAGCACCCAATTATGTAAATCCGATTATCTTTTTAAGGGCAGCTTGGCTTAGAATAGCTTGTAGTTGTGATACTTTTCCCCCCCTTTCAGTTTTGCCAACCCGACCCCCCCAAAATAAAAAAGAACAGGAAAATTTGGATGAAAACAGAGCAATTACTTTCACCAAATGGGCTGGGCCATTGGTCTCTGATGAGGAGGTAGGTACAATGAAATGACTAGGGAGGCAATCTCAGATTCACATGTAGGATCACCTCATTCTCAATGCCTTTCTTTATATTGGGTTCTAAGTCATCATTTTAATAGGACTGATGGTTAAGAGACATTTGGGGCCATTTAAGTTGATATCTTCATTTTACAGAGGTGGTAATTGAGGTAAAAGAAGTGAAATAGCTTACCTAAAGTCATATAGGTAGTAAGTGACAGATTTTGAACTTGACATCAAATCTAGTGTTCTTTTTCACAATACTACAAAATATCTTAATAAGTTTCAAAATAAGTCCTTTAATTACTCAAAGGAGGAGGGCAGTCTAGATGTATCCCTGTCCCCAAGGATGCTCAGATACTAGTTGTCATCGTCGTCGTCGTCTTTTTCTTCTTCTTCTTCTTCTTCTTCTTCTTCTTCTTCTTCTTCTTCTTCTCCTCCTCCTCCTCCTCCTTCTTCTTCTTCTTCTTCTCCTTCTCCTCCTCTTCTTCCTCCTCCTCCTCCTCCTCCTCCTCCTCCTCCTCCTCCTCCTCCTCCTCCTCCTCCTCCTCCTCCTCCTCCTCCTCCTCCTCCTCCTCCTCCTCCTTCTTCTTCTTCTTCTTCTTCTTCTTCTTCTTCTCTCTCTCTCTCTCTCTCTCTCTCTCTTTTGATTTTTTAATTTCACTTTACTCTTGACCCTTTCCCAGCATTTTTAGTGGTTTTTTCCTTCTTTTTTACAAAACTGAAAACTTTTGCCTTTCCAAATTCATCATTGATAGCAAAAAATGTCTCTATGCTACCTGAGCAACTAATATTAACAAGAAAAAAGAGAGCTGGGTTGCTTCTTACTGGTATTAACATAAGAAAGAATAATTTTAATAATGAAATTCTAATAATTGGAACAGCCCTATAGAACCTGAAAATGGAAGGTATCCTAAAGATCATAGGCTTAGTGATAAAGATATAGAAGTAGAACTAAAAGGAACTATGGAGGTCATTTAGTCTAAGCTCTTCATTTTATAGATGAAGAAACCTAGAACCCCAGGGAAAGGAGTGATCACTCCCAATGTTACAAGGTAGAAAATAATGGCAATGGAAATTTGATTCCAATCCCAAAGCTCTTTCCAGTGTATTCTGCTGCTGAATGACTCAACAGTAGCAAAGCATGGGTTGAAATCAGATTCAAATCCATGAATCCATAATGGAGGGCAATGACTTAGAAACAAAGGCACAGAAACAGAGATCATAAATTGGAGGACATTCAACTTTAGAATGATTGATCTAAGCCTACTAGATCTTAATTAGTGAAAATGCCTCATTAGTAAACTCACTGTGTTCAAATGAATTGTTGCATTCAAATTTCACTTTACTGACTATGACATCTTCTTTTCTGTTACACTTGCTTCCTACCTTCTACCCTCTTCCTTTTTAGTTTGGTAACCATAGTCAAATCTGTATTGTTAATTCCTAGAAAGGGTTGTCACTTTATTCTCCTATGGCTTCATTGTCCATTTTACCTTTGAAACATATCTTATATGCATCTCCTTCTCTCTTCTGATATTACCATTGCCCTGATTTGGACCCATTTCATCTTTTGCCTTCTAGTTGGTCTCCATGATCCAAGTCTTTCCCCATTCATTTTATCTCACACTCAGCTATCAAAATGATCTTTCTAAAGCACAAATCTGACATCGTCACTCTCCCTTACTCAATAAACTGCCTAGCACCTCAAAATAAAGTATAAATTCTTCTATTTGAAACCCCAAATACTTTATGATTTCCCTTGTGGTTCTCTTTTTGCTTCTCAAATAAGACACTCCATCTGCTGATTACATACCCTTTTGCACTGACTTGGAATTCCTTCTTTCTCATCTTTATTTTCTGACTTCCCTGAAATCCCCAGGTAAAATCCTACCCTCAGTAGGAAGGTTTTCTTTATTCTCTTTAATTCTAGTGACTTTTTTCTGTTGATTATTTCAAATTTATTGCCTCCTTGGTTGTACATAATTGCTTGTATGTAGATTCCCTCATTGCACTATAATTTCCTTGAGAGCAGGGTCTGTATTTTACTTTTCTTTCTTTTCCTGGTCATTAGCACAGTATCTGGTGCATAGTAGTTTCTTAAAAGTATTTAATGACTGACTTACCATACCTATAATATTTTTTTATGAGACAGTGAGGTTAAGTGACTTACCCAAAGCCATACAGCTAATGAATATCAAGTATCTGAGACTGGATTCCAACTCAGGTTCTCCTGACTCCAAAACCAAACACTTTCCATTGCACCACCTAGGTGACCTTATCCTTATAACTTTCAAAATCAAAATGATGTCCAAGTACCTATTGCCACCCCTTTTTAGAAAATAAATTCCTTGCCTTTTGTTTTTGCTTTTATTTTTGTATGTCCAGTGTGAACTATTTTTCCTGGGTTCACACAACTGAGACAGTGTACTCACTCTCCTTCCCTAAATCAGGAGGGATCTTTACTTTTTTGTGTCATGTATCTCCTTACCCCCAGATGAAGAGTAATTGAGAGGCCAAATAGAATAGTGGGAACAAAACAACTGCAGAGCTGAGTCAGAAGGCAAAGCTACGTACTGTGTAAACCTGGGATAAATCAACCTCATCTCTCAAGTGCTCTCATAGTATCTGTAAAATGGGAATAATACCTCCAGTCTCATTTAACTGAAATGATTGCCATGATGACTAATGAGAAGTATGTCAATTATGATACCAAATGATGCCCCCAAAGTATCATTTTATTCTTCCCTTACAATCCAAATTTTGAGAGCTAGCCACCTTGTAAATGTACTCTTCTACCAACTAGGACTTTATGGGAGGATCAAACCTTTTATAAATTACTTCCTCAAAACAGCAACAAGAACTTCTGTGATTTGACATTTGCTTGGCATCTAAAGCCTTTCAATATCTGACTTTGGCCTTCTTTTTCCCCCTTATTAAACATATACTCTCTGGTGCAGCCATACTAGCCTTCTTGCTGTCCCTCTTCTTTATCTCTTGCTTCTGCATCTCTGACATTCCCTCATGCTTGGAATGTACTCTCTCCTTACCTCTACTCAGAATCCCTAGATTCCCTCAGCTCAAGCTATATCATCTATATCAGCTCATTCCTGATCCTCCCTAATATTAGTACCATCCCCCAAAGTACATTATTTTTATTTTGTTTATACCTATATATGTACATATTTTCTCCCCTTTTAGAGCCTACCCCTTTATCCTCCAATAAATATAAAATATAGGCTCCTTAAGGTTAAGACAGTTTCATATTTATCTTTGTTATACCTGAATTTGTTTAGGTTTCTTTCTTTTTTTAATATAATATTATTTTAGTAGATAACTGAATTCATGATGTGCATAATAAGTACAATACTTGCTTGATTGCACCAGGAGCAAAGACCAAATCTTATAAGGATAAATCCCATACATACATACATACGTATATATGTATAGGATTTATATTTATCCCATATATATATGTCCCATACTATATGATTATATATATATATATATCCCTTATAAGGGATCTTCAGAAAATACCAAGGAGGAAGGGACCTTACTTTCCTACCATGCTATCTATTTTTGAATGAGATGATACTCATTTGGATGCATTTCTGGAATGTTTGCAATGAAAGTAGTAGGAATGGAGCAACTAAAATCTAGGGGTGTGAATTCCAGTAGTCCCTTCTGCTCCACTGCTTCTTGGACCCTGCCCCCAATTTCTGGGAGACCTAAGGATGCCCCTCACATCTCTGGGGCATGAGGAAGTATCAGTGTTTATTTGCTGAAGTCTGGGCAGCTCTGTTTGGCTATTACAAATAGACTGCCATGTTGATGAATTATTTAAGCCCTCACAGCACCCAATTATGTAAATCCGATTATCTTTTTAAGGGCAGCTTGGCTTAGAATAGCTTGTAGTTGTGATACTTTTCCCCCCCTTTCAGTTTTGCCAACCCCGACCCCCCCCCCAAAATAAAAAAGAACAGGAAAATTTGGATGAAAACAGAGCAATTACTTTCACCAAATGGGTTGGGCCATTGGTCTCTGATGAGGAGGTAGGTACAATGAAATGACTAGGGAGGCAATCTCAGATTCACATGTAGGATCACCTCATTCTCAATGCCTTTCTTTATTTTGGGTTCTAAGTCATCATTTTTAATAGGACTGATGGTTAAGAGACATTTGGGGCCATTTAAGTTGATATCTTCATTTTACAGAGGTGGTAATTGAGGTAAAAAGAAGTGAAATAGCTTACCTAAAGTCATATAGGTAGTAAGTGACAGATTTTGAACTTGACATCAAATCTAGTGTTCTTTTTCACAATACTACAAAATATCTTAATAAGTTTCAAAATAAGTCCTTTAATTACTCAAAAGGAGGAGGGCAGTCTAGATGTATCCCTGTCCCCAAGGATGCTCAGATACTAGTTGTCATCATCGTCGTCGTCTTTTCTTCTTCTTCTTCTTCTTCTTCTTCTTCTTCTTCTTCTTCTTCTTCTCTCTCCTCCTCCTCCTCCTTCTCTTCTTCTTCTTCTCCTTCTCCTCCTCTTCTTCCTCCTCCTCCTCTCCTCCTCCTCCTCCTCCTCCTCCTCCCTCCTCCTCCTCCTTCTTCTTCTTCTTCTTCTCTCTCTCTCTCTCTCTCTCTCTCTCTCTCTTTTGATTTTTTAATTTCACTTTACTCTTGACCCTTTCCCAGCATTTTTTAGTGGTTTTTTCCTTCTTTTTTACAAAACTGAAAACTTTTGCCTTTCCAAATTCATCATTGATAGCAAAAAATGTCTCTATGTTACCTGAGCAACTAATATAACAAGAAAAAAGAGAGCTGGGTTGCTTCTTACTGGTATTAACATAAGAAAGAATAATTTTAATAATGAAATTCTAATAATTGGAACAGCCCTATAGAACCTGAAAATGGAAGGTATCCTAAAGATCATAGGCTTAGTGATAAAGATATAGAAGTAGAACTAAAAGGAACTATGGAGGTCATTTAGTCTAAGCTCTTCATTTTATAGATGAAGAAACCTAGAACCCCAGGGAAAGGAGTGATCACTCCCAATGTTACAAGGTAGAAAATAATGGCAATGGAAATTTGATTCCAATCCCAAAGCTCTTTCCAATGTATTCTGCTGCTGAATGACTCAACAGTAGCAAAGCATGGGTTGAAATCAGATTACAAATCCATGAATCCATAATGGAGGGCAATGACTTAGAAACAAAGGCACAGAAACAGAGATCATAAATTGGAGGACATTCAACTTTAGAATGATTGATCTAAGCCTACTAGATCTTAATTAGTGAAAATGCCTCATTAGTAAACTCACTGTGTTCAAATGAATTGTTGCATTCAAATTTCACTTTACTGACTATGACATCTTCTTTTCTGTTACACTTGCTTCCTACCTTCTACCCTCTTCCTTTTTAGTTTGGTAACCATAGTCAAATCTGTATTGTTAATTCCTAGAAAGGGTTGTCACTTTATTCTCCTATGGCTTCATTGTCCATTTTACCTTTGAAATCATATCTTATATGCATCTCCTTCTCTCTTCTGATATTACCATTGCCCTGATTTGGACCCATTTCATCTTTTGCCTTCTAGTTGGTCTCCATGATCCAAGTCTTTCCCCATTCATTTTATCTCACACTCAGCTATCAAAATGATCTTTCTAAAGCACAAATCTGACATCGTCACTCTCCCTTACTCAATAAACTGCCTAGCACCTCAAAATAAAGTATAAATTCTTCTATTTGAAACCCCAAATACTTTATGATTTCCCTTGTGGTTCTCTTTTTGCTTCTCAAATAAGACACTCCATCTGCTGATTACATACCTTTTGCACTGACTTGGAATTCCTTCTTTCTCATCTTTATTTTCTGACTTCCCTGAAATCCCAGGTAAAATCCTACCCTCAGTAGGAAGGTTTTCTTTATTCTCTTTAATTCTAGTGACTTTTTTCTGTTGATTATTTCAAATTTATTGCCTCCTTGGTTGTACATAATTGCTTGTATGTAGATTCCCTCATTGCACTATAATTTCCTTGAGAGCAGGGTCTGTATTTTACTTTTCTTTCTTTTCCTGGTCATTAGCACAGTATCTGGTGCATAGTAGTTTCTTAAAAGTATTTAATGACTGACTTACCATACCTATAATATTTTTTTATGAGACAGTGAGGTTAAGTGACTTACCCAAAGCCATACAGCTAATGAATATCAAGTATCTGAGACTGGATTTCAACTCAGGTTCTCCTGACTCCAAAACCAAACACTTTCCATTGCACCACCTAGGTGACCTTATCCTTATAACTTTCAAAATCAAAATGATGTCCAAGTACCTATTGCCACCCCTTTTTAGAAAATAAATTCCTTGCCTTTTGTTTTTGCTTTTATTTTTGTATGTCCAGTGTGAACTATTTTTCCTGGGTTCACACAACTGAGACAGTGTACTCACTCTCCTTCCCTAAATCAGGAGGGATCTTTACTTTTTTGTGTCATGTATCTCCTTTAGCAGCCTGTGAAATACATGAGTCTTTCATCAGAATAATGTTTTAAGTTATATAAAATGAAATGCATATGATTTCAAAGAAAGTAAATTATGCTGAATAAAAATGTATTTTTCTTAATCATATTTTTGGACCTCTTAAATTTATCTACTGTGCTTTGCCTCTGGCTCTTACCCTAACCCTAATCATAATTCTGACTCTTACTCCCTCCATAATCCTAATTCTGACTCCAACCTGGTTATGGATCCAGGGAGGAGCTTTGAAATCAATTCAATGATAGATAAACCTGACCACCCAAAAGAGAATTTAGACTCCTTTTGTCATATTCTTTGGGTTATTACAATCCCACTCCTCAGTTCCCTAGGAAGGAATTGAGTTTAGGTTCATATCTAGGAGTTTCTCAAAAGGGTGAGCAGAGAGGTATTCAATATCCAATATAAATCAGGTGTGGGGTGAATATTTTTTCCTATTCACAAAAGAAATCCCATAAAACACAAATTTTCATTGACATAACGATTTATTTAAATTAAACAATGATAGCAATAACTAGTATTATACTTTTTCCAGGAGTCTGATATATAAAATTATCTAAACATGTAACAAGCTGCAGGCCTGCTGACTAGGCATTTTATATTTCACTTGGTTTCTCAATTGTCTTCTTTAATACCCATGACTTCTGACAAGGCTGGCTGAGTATTGGGCTCATCCTCCTGTTGATGATCATCTTCTTCAAGACTACTAGGATAGTTGCCAGGGTCTCATTTTCTTTGCCAGCAGTCAGTTCCAAATAAATGTTCCCAATCCACAGACCATCTCAAACTCAAAGGGTGGTCACAGAGGCTGGATATGTTAATGGCATTGGATAAGATGTTCATTTCTCTATGCATATTTTTAAGTTTAGGTAAAGTGGGGTTAAGTGCCTTGCCCAAGGCCACACAGCTAGGTAATTATTAAGTGTATGAGGCTGGATTTGAACTCAGGTACTCCTGACTCCGGGGCTTGTGCTCTATCCACTGTGCGACCTAGCCACTTCAAAAGAAGCATTCTTAAACTCACTTACCAGTTTGACTAGATGGGATATGTGTTTTAGCTGCCATATGATTTGTTTTTCACAAAGGACACGATGAGAGGAAAGGGTACCATGTTTTCCACCAAACTCTCACAGGAAGTGTCAAGGTAGAGGATCACCTGCCACGTGGAAATTGAAAGAAGAGACTATTAGGGACAGTGTTTTGGCATTGAATCCATTAATGGTCTAGCAAAAGCATCCAGCAAGTTCATTATCCTCAAAATACTCAAGTTCTGAGTTATACCTGATTGAAATCAGAAAGGATTACTTTGTGAGTGCCCCATTTAAGCCTGAATTACTTTTGGTGCATAATAAATATTTCATACATGTATTTTCCTTCCTTCCTTCCTTCCTTTCTTAATTCCTTCCTTCCTTCCTTCCTTCCTTCCTTCCTTCCTTCATCAGACTTTCATAGCTGAAAGATAATCCAGTGGGCATTTAATCTAGCCTACTGCCAGCATGATGAGTCCTCTGTGCATTGTCATAGAAATGGAACATGAGGATAACTAAATGAAGTCCTAGCCCTCAAAGTGTTTACAATCAAGAATGGCAAAATCAGGCATTGGCATAGATTGCCAAAGTTCAAATTAAGGGGCCATGATGATGAAAAGATTGTAGAGTTTACTAGGAAAGAGAAAAGGAAAGATTTGGGAATGTTTCATGGCAGCATGAGTGTTAAATCTATAGGTTAAAGAGTTTGATGAGACCATGTAGCCTATTACATCTATTTTGCAGATCAGGGCCCAGAGAGAGGTGGCTAGCTAAAACACAAGAACTAAGGAGTTATGTAGGAATTTCAATTAAACTACTTTGACTCTAAATCTTTCCATTGTTCCACAAGATTTAGAGTCAGGAAATAAATGAAAACAAAACAAACCACCAACTATATACTGCTATATAATGGTAAAAGAGGAATCTAGATGGCATTCTCTAGGATAGACTAATCTTAGTCATATTTTTCTAGAGAATGCTAAGGATAGGATAGGAGATGATTTTAAAGAAGGCTTCATGAAAGTTTTGACATGGAGGAATCAAAATGTGAATTATAGATATTGTGGCCATCTGGGCAATCATCATCCTCCTTTTCTTTGAATTTCCAACCCTCCATATTTGTTTTCATTCTATATCAGAGTTTTATTAACCTCTTTGGCAGTCTAGTGAAACCTATGAATCTGGTCTCTGGATAATGTTTGTAAGTCTATAAAATAAAATGCAAAAGTATATTTTTAATTTTTTAGAAAGATTTTATTTGTTTTGAGTTTTAAAATTATTCTCCAACTCTTGCTTCCCTCCTCCCAACTCCTAAAGAAGGCATTCTGTTAGTCTTTACATTTTTTCCATGGTATACATTGATCTCAGTTGAATGTGATGAGAGAGAAATTATATCATTAAGGAAGAGAAATAAAGTATGAGATAGCAAATTACAGAATAAGATAATGTTTTCTTCTAATTTAAAGGCAATAGTCTTTGGTTTGTGCTCAAACTCAACAATTCATTGCAGATAACCCAAAATTGTCCCTGGCTGTTGCACTGATGCAATGAGCAAGTCCATCAAGGCTGATCATCACCCACATGTTGTTGTCAGGGTGGACAATGTTTTTCTGGTTCTGCTCATCTCACTCAGCATCAGTTCATGCAAATCGTTCCACGCTTCCCTGAACACCCATCTCTCCTGGTTTCTAATAGAACAATAATGTTCCATGACATACATATACCACAGCTGTTTAAGCCATTCCCCAATTGAAGGACATTTACCAAATTTCCAATTCTTTGCCACCACAAACAGGGTTGCTATGAATATTTTTGTACAAGAAATGATTTTAGCCTTTTTCATAATCTCTTCAGGGAATAGACCCAGTTGTAATATTGCTGGAATGCATGTCGGAGGGCATGCACATTTTTAGTTCAGGCCTCCAGAAAGGTTGGTTGAGTTCACAGCTCCACCAACAATGAATTAGTGTCCCAGATTTCCCACATCCCTTCCAGCATTGATCATTGTCCTTTCTGGTCATATTGGTCAGTCTGTGAGGTGTGAGGTGGTACCTCAGAGATGATTTAATTTGCATTTCTCTAATAAGTAATGATTTAGAGCAATTATTTATATAGCTATGGATTGCTTTGATTTCCTCAGCTGTAAATTGCCTTTGCATATGTTTTGACCATTTGTCAATTGGGGAATGGCTTTTTTTCCCCTGAAATTTTGACTCAGTGCTCTGTATTTTTTAGAAATGAGTCCTTTGTCACAAGTTGCAAAAATTGTGTCCCAATTTGCTACATTTCTTTTGATCTTGGTTACAGTGCTTTTGTCTGTGCCAAAGCTATTTAATGTAATCAAAATCATCTAGTTTGCTTTTAATGATGTTCTCCATCTCTTCCTTGGTCATAATCTGCTTCCCTTTCTATGGATCTGACAGGTAAACTACTACTTGATCTAATAGTTTTCTTATAATATTGTTTTTTATGTCTATATCCTGTATCCATTTGGAACTTATCTTGGTATAGGGTGTGAGGTGTTGGTCTAATCTAAGTTTCTTCCATACTAACTTCCAATTTTCCCAGCAGTTTTTATCGAAGACAGAGTTTTTATCCCAATAGCTGGATTCTTTGTGTTTATTAAACAGCATATTATGATAATCACTTTCTGTCATTGAACCTAGTCTATTCCACTGATCCACCACTCTATTTCTTAGCCACTACCAGACAGTTTTGATGATTGATGCTTTATAATATATTTTTGGATCTGGTAAGGCTAAATACCTTCTTTTATATTTTTTTCATTGAATCCCTATAAATTCTATACTTTTTATTTCTCCATATGAATTTACTTACAATTTTTTTCTAAGTCATTAAAGTAATTTTTTAGAAACTTGATTGGTAGGGCACTAAATAAGTTGTTTACTTTTGGTAGGATTGTCATTTTATTATATTAGCTTGATATATCTATGAACAGTTGATATTTGCCCAGTTATTTAAATCTATTTTAATTTGTGTAAGAAGTGTTTTATAATTGTTTTCAAAAAGTTTTTGAGTCTGCCTTGGCAGGTAGACTCACAGGTATTTTATATTGTCTGAGGTTAGTTTGAATGGGATTTCTCTTTCTAGCTCTTTCTGTTGTATCTTGCTAGTCATATATAAAATTGTTGAGGATTTATGAGGGTTTATTTTCTATCCTTTTAGTTTGCTAAAGTGGCTAATTATTTCTAGTAGTTTTTTAGATGATTTTTTGAGATTTTCTAGATATACCATCATGTCATCTGCAAAGAGTGAGAGTTTTGTCTTCCTTCTCAATTCTAATTCCTTCAATTTCTTTTTCTTCTCTTATTGCTGAATCTCACATTTCTAATGCAATATTGAATAGTAGTAGTGCTAATGGGCATCTTTGTTTCACCCCTGATCTTATTGAGAATGCCTTTGGCCTATGTCCATTGAATATAATGCTTGTTTATGGTTTCAGATAGATGCTGCATATTATTCTGGATAACTCTCCATTTATTCCTACACTCTCTAGTATTTTTAGTAGGGATAGGTGATGTGTTTTGTCAAAAAGCTTTTTTTCAGCATCTATTGATATGAACATATGATTTCTGATATGTATGTTATTGATATAAGTAATTATACTAACAGTTTTACTAATATTGAACCAACCTTACATCAGGGAGAAATTTTCTTTCTCCATTTTAATTCTTCCTGGTTTGGAAAGCAGCACAATATTCCTATCATAAAAAGGGTTAGGCAGAGTTCTGTCTTCACCTATTTTTCCAAAAAAATTATATAGCATTGGAACCAATTGTTCCTTAAAATTTTGATTGAATTCACTGGTGAATCCATCTCATCCTGGAGATTTTTTCTTAAGTAGCTCACTAATGGCTTGTTGAATTTCTTTTTCTGAGATAGAGTTTTTATGTTAGGTTTTTTTATTTCCTCTTCATTTAATTTGGGAGACTTATATTTTTGTAAATATTCATCCATTTCATGTAGATTGTCAAATTTATTTGCATAGAATTGGGCAAAATAATTCCAAATTATTAAATTAATTTCCTCCTCATTGGTGGGGAGTCCACATTTTTCATTTATGATACTAGCAATTTGTTTTTCTTCTCTTTTTTTAAATCAAATTGATCAGAGGTTTATCAATTTTATTGTTTTTTTTTCATAAAATCAGCTCTTGGTTTTATTTATTAGTTCAATAGTTTTCTTGCTTTCAGTTTTATTAATTTCTCCTTTAATTTTTAGAATTTATAATTTGGTATTTAATTGGGGGTTCTTAATTTGTTCTTTTTCTAATTTTTAGTTGCATATTTAGTTAATTGATTTCTTCTTTCTCTAAATCATTCATGTGAGTATTTAAAGATATAATATATCCCCTGACAGCTACCTTGAGTGTATCCTATAGATTTTGGTCTGTTTTACCTTATTGTCATTATCTAGGATGAAATAATTAATTCTTTCTATAATTTGTTGCTTGATCCACTCATTCTTTAAAATATGGTTATTTTGTTTCCAATTAGTTCTGGGTCTATATCTCCCTGGTTCAATATTTCATATAATTTTTATTACATTATGTTCTGAGAAAGATGTATACACTATTTCTGCAATTGATCATTAGATTTTTATGTCCTAGTACATAGGTAATTTTTGTGTAAGTACCATGTACTGCAGAAAATAAGAAGTATATTCCTTTCTATCCCCATTCAATTTCCTCCATAGGTCTATCACAGGTCTATCTACAATCTATTTACCTCCTTAACTTCCTTCTTGTTTGTTTTATGGTTGGATTTATCTAAATCTGAGAGCAGGAGGTTGAGGTCTCCCACTAGTAGAGTTTTGCTGTCTATGTCTTCCTATAACTCTTTCAACTTACCCTCTAAGAATTTGTATGCTTTACCATTGGGTACATGCATATTTAATATTGAAATTACTTTATAGGGGTGGCTAGGTGACCTAGTGGATAAAGCACCGGCCCTGGAGTCAGGAGTACCTGGGTTCAAATCTGGTCTCAGACACTTAATAATTACCTAGCTGTGTGGCCATGGGAAAGTCACTTAACCCTGTTTGCCTTGCAAAAACCTAAAAAAAAGAAATTACTGTGTTGTCTATGGTACCTTTAAAAGGATATATTTTCCTTCCTTATCTCTTTTAACAAAATCTCTTTTTGCAGCTGCTTTGTCTGGGATAAGAATTGCTATTCATACATTTTCATTTCACCTGAAGCAAAATATATTTTGCTCCAACCTTTTACCTTTACTCTTTATGTATCTCTGTGCTTCAAATGAATTTCTGGTGAGCAGCATATTGTAGGATTCTGTTTTTTATTCCACTATGCTATCTACTTATGTTTTAAATGAGAGTTCATCCCATTCACATTCAAAGTTATAATTACTATCTCTTTATTGCCCTCCATGCTATTTTCCTTCTCTTTGCATTTCCCCCTTTTTTCCCTTTATCTTTATTCCCCAGTGTTTTGTGTCTGAATAAAGCCACATTCAGTGTGTTTGTCCTCTTATATCAATGCCCCTCCCCTTTCTGTCCCCTTTAAATTTTCCCCTTCTTCCCTTCCTTCAGTTAGTTCCCATTTTATTCCCCCCTCCCCACCCCTTCCACTTTTCACCTTTTAATGTTTGAAAGGTAAGGTAAGTTTCTTAACTTTAATTTAGTGTGCCAAAGTTAACTTTAAGCCAAGTCTGATGAGATGAGGATCCAGTTGGTTCTCAAATCTTCCCTTCTTCCCCTCAATTACAATATGTCTTTTTGTACCGTTTGATGTAATGTCCCCCTTTAAGGAAGTATTGTTTTTAAATCATTCTGAGTTACAGAAAAGTTATGACTGTCCATCACTTATTGATAAGTATATTCTCTCTAATAGAGTTACAATTCTGAAGAGTTATGAAACTCTTCCTCCCAAGTGGGTATATAGCCAGTTTCATCTTATTGGTTAGCAGTATTTTTTCTTTATCCTTTTTAAAACCTTTACCTGTGTCTCTTGAGTCTTCTGTTTGATGTCCAAATTTTCTATTTAGCTCTGGTCATCATGAAATTTTGGAAGTTTACCATTTCATTAAATTTCCATCTTTTCCCCTAGGAGAGAAGACTCAGCTTTGCTGGGTAGTGAATTCTTAGCTGCATTCCAAGCTCCCTTGCTCTTTGGAATATTTCATTCCAGGTCCTTTGATCCCTTAATGTTGATGTGGCCAGGTCCTGCACAATCCTTATTGTCTTTCCTTGGTATTTACATTTTTTTCCTTCTGGCAGCTTGCAGGATTTTTTCTTTTATCTGCTAGTTCTGGAATTTGGCCACAGCATTGCTTGGTTCTTTCATTTTAGGATCTCTTTCTGGAGGGGATCAATGTATTCTTTCAATAACTATTTTTCCCTCTGTTTCCATAATATCAGGGCAATTTTCCATTACTAACTCCTGTAATATTAAGTCCAGGCTATTTTTTTCTCTTCAGTGTTTTCAGGAAGGCCTGTAATTCTCAGGTTCTCCCTTTTTTGATCTCTTCTCAAGGTCATTGGTTTTGGTGATTAGGTATTTTACATTTTCTTCTATTTTTTTGATCTTTTGGTTTTGTTTAACACAATATTGTTGTCTCATGAAGTCATTAGTTTCCACTGAATCCATTCTTTCATTTAGAGAAGATTTCTCTTCATTTATCATTTGTAACTCCTTTTCCCATTGGTCAATTCTATTTTTGAAGGAGTTTTCCATTTGCCCAAGTGTAGTTTTGAGAGAATCATTTTCTTTTTGCATTTGCCCAATTGAGGATTTGAGAGAATCATTTTCTTTTTTACATTTATCCAATTGAAGATCTGAGAGAATTATTCTCATTTTGTATTTGTCCAATTGTATTTTCCAAGGACTTGGTTTCTTGTTTGGGAGACAGTAATTTTCTCTTGCAAGGTGTTAATTTTCTCTTGAAATGTGTTGATTTTCTCTTGAGTTTCTTTTCCCACTTTTTCCAATTGATTTTTAAGCTCCTTCTTGATTTCTTCAAGGAAGTCTTTCTGGGCTGGAGACTAATTCATATTGTCCTCACCAGTGCTAGATTTCTTTGGGTTAGAATCTGTTACTTCTAAGTGTTTCTCCACACCCCACCCCCCTTTCTCTGGCTTGTCTTCATCTTTCTAGGACCTTTTGTTGGGGGGTGGGGTTCTGGCTCTCCCAGGTTTGTTTTTGAAGATCCTAGAGGCTTTGTTCACTTGGTTTAGTAGTTCCAAGGGCCTGCCAGTAGGGAGTGCTGGCTGCTTTCTCTGGAGTGTTTGGGACCCTCAGCAGCAGGGTCTGAGTTGGCCTTGAACACTGGGTTGAGCCCTGGGGGTGGGGGGTTAAACTCTTTATGTTGAGTGAACTGTTGACCATGTCTTAGATTGAGGGGGTTGTTTGTTGTTTGTTCTGGGCAAAGGGCTCCACTGAAAGTATGGAGCTCAGGTCCCTGGCCCAGATGGTCATTCTCCAGTTGTGCTCTGAAACTCTGTGCTGGAACTCACCCTCCTGTACCTCGTCTCCCCCTGGCCAAAGACTCTACAGCTAAAGTTGGATCTGCACTTGCTACTCACCAAAGTCTCCAAGGCTGAGGCTGACTCTCTGGCTTCCCCCATCTGCTGTTCACCTGCTGACCCTCTGCTCTTATCTCTTGGTTCAGCCATGGTCCCCTGAGACAGACCTTTCTTGTAGGTTTTCTTCTCCTAGCTTCTCTTTCTGGGTTTTGTCAATGAAATTTCTCTTAAGAGGTTTCTTTCATGTTGTTTTTCTTTTTTTTTTTAAGGTTTTTGCAAGGCAAACAGGGTTAAGTGGCTTGCCTAAGGCCACGCGGCTAGGTAATTATTAAGTGTCTGAGACCAGATTTGACCCCAGGTACTCCTGACTCCAGGGCCAGTGCTTTATCCACTACGCCACCTAGCCACCCTTCATGTTGTTTCTGAGTGCAGAGAGGAGCACTTTACCACAGTGCCTGTCTTCTCTGTGCCATCTTGGCTAGAAGTTCAATGTAAAGAAAACCAATGGTTAATGAAAAGAAAGATGTAACTTTTTCCTCATTCAAGATCATGGATCCCATGATATCTGTCATTGGACCTTTAGGAAGCCTGTGGATGCCAAGTTAGGATTGCTTGGAGATTTATCTTCTGTCTCAAGTTGTTCTGTGGCTTCAGTTTATTGAAATAGTGGTTAATTTATGCCTTCCATAGAAATCCCAATCTAAGGAGCAGGGGAGAAATGATAACAAAAAAAAGTACATATATCTAAATAGCATTGTAGTTTATAACAGGCCTGTGAGATAGTTGCACACATATAATCTTGGACTCATTGATGAAGATGATACCAAAAATCCAGAAAGAGAAGGTAATGTGTTCAAAGTCACATAGTATTTAAGTGACAGAGTCAGGATTCTGGCAGAAGATTCTCTGCTCTATACTCAATGCTGTATATTTAATTTGATTATTATAAGGAGGCAGAGCCTGATTCTTTTATGTCTCTAACACTGGTAAAGAAAATTATAAGGGTTGAAGGAAGACCCCAGACTCTCCATCTTAGGCTCACTTTCCCTGGAGTATTGAGTTGAACATCTCTGATTTCTGAAATCTCTGGTCTGTAAGTCTTTTTGGCCTTGTACTGATGCTTTCCCCAACCAAATCAGGCTAGGAACTGCTGCTAAGAATTCTCTATTCTCATTCACAGAAACATAGGATTTTAGAGCTGGAAAGGACCTTTAGAGTTCATTTAATCCAAACCACCTTATCTTACAAGAGGATGATGCTGAGACCCAGAGAAGGGAACTGATTTACTCATAATTGATAAAGGACTGATCTGGGATAAAAATTTAGACTTCTTCAATATCCAGATTATAGTGCTACTTCTACCTAGAAAACTATCCTGATCTCCTTAGCTTGGCGGGGGGGGGGGAGAGGTGGGAGTCCTTAACTTGGCATTTGTGAATTCTCTCTGTCTGTATTTCTGTCTCTCTGTTTCTGTGTGTAGTTCTTTGTCTCTGACTCTCAAAGCATTTTAATAATGGCAATTTAATAAAAATTGACTTCCTTTGTAATATATGTATTTTTTGCATTTTACATCATTGTTCTGATGTGTCCATAGCCTTTACTAAATTGCCATAGGGTTTTATGACGGAGAAAGCTTAAAGATATTTCTACCCCCACAAGTTTCCTAGAGCACTTTGTCTGCATCCCTCCTTTGGCCTTATCATAATCTACCTTGTATTAAGCATATTTGATATTCTTTGCAAAACCTTTCCTTTCTCCTCATACTGTCTTACCACCCCCTAGAAATGGGTCATAAGCTTCTTAAAGAAAAAGACCATGTCATTTTCTATCACCATATCTTCAATGCATAGTATTTTGCACATAGTAGATGTTTAATAAATATTTGTCTTTGCTTATATCCTGACTTTATTTTTTCCTTTGCATTGTCACTGTCTAGACCTGTTTTATTTACTCAGTGTTCAGGGTTTGGCCTTCATGGGTTTAGCACTGTGCCAGGACCTTATTCAAAGGCAGCCTGCATTCCCCTTTCCAGTCCCTTCAAAAGCCCTGGGAGAGCTATCTCCTCTGCATGTTAATAACCAATACCAGGCCGATGGGCCAGCTGGGATGATGGTTAGAATTTCAATGATCTCAGAAGCTGCTTCCTATGTCTTTAATGTGACTGGGGGACAGGGGTCAGGATGTACTCTTCACCAGGTTCTGGCCACTGAAGATGTACCAGGATCTCTACCAGAATTTTGTTAAATGCCCATTACAGAAATACATTTAGAAGGTCCACTGTCATTTTTTAAATTTGCATATCATTTGCATGCACCAACTCACTCAGCTCTGTTTATTTCAGGCAAATTTTCAAGGTAAAAAATGAATTTGCTCCTTAGGATCCAAGCACGTCTGTCTTGGTTGTCAAGCCCCTCCCCAACATTTTCTTTTTCCTGACACTCCCCTGCTATCTGTGACTAGGGCTCCACTGAGACAAGGAAATTGTCACATGGTTCTCTCTAAGTGTGTGTGGGTGGGTGAGTGTGGAAGTGCTCTACAAGGAGTGTGGGAGGAGCCCCAGGTTTTTGGACTGTCAATCTCCTCCAAATTGCGTGTGGAAAGCCAAGCAAATCTTACCCTGGTCCCTAAAGATTCTTGGAGGCAGTTTATAGTCATCATTCATCCCATTCTCCTCATCATTTCTTAATGGGCTCACTTTCTCTCTCTAACATCCTTCTTCTTCTGGTTCATTTGCGAAAGTCCTCCTGACCCCACTTAAGACCAAAAGAATTGCCTATTTTGTCCCATCCCTAAACCACAGACCACAGTCTGCACCAGCTGGGCTCCTCTGTTCATAACATTAGATTTGCAGTGAAGAATTGCAGAGGCAAACAAGATGGATGATCAGAAACAACGCTACCTTGGATTTGTATCTCAGACTTTTCCTTCTGAAGAGTTCAGAGAATTTCTCACTCAATTTGCACATATTAGCTCAGAGGGCAGGGAACCAGTCCTATATTCCATAGCCTACATAGGGTTGGGCTTATAGTAGATGTACAATAAGTATTTCTCAATTTTATTTCATGACACCTTTCTCTTCTTTCAGAATTCCAAATCCTGCTTAGCTTTCAAGACCTTTTCAACCATGCCCATCCTTCTTTGCTTTCTCCATTTCTCAAATTACTCCATTGTTGACTATTTTTTTTCTGAAAGTTGATAGCACACAGGGTAGGAAATATATCTATTGTTTGATTGAATATTGATTTCTGAATATTATTCTCTGGAGCATATATATATATATACATTTACATACATGAACACATATCCATATATAATTCTATGTATATACAGATACATATATAGATGCAGTGAACCCTATCTATAGCTATAATATAGATACATAGATATATTTATAAACATGTTCTCATATAGAATGTATATTAGATATTTGTTCTTTTTTTTCAAAGGAGACCATGACATCAGGCATTTGATACTTAGACATGTATATGAATTGGATTTGAGTAAGAGAATGCTGTGCTAAATCACCAGTCTTCCTTTCTCCTCTGTAGCCATCTGAGTCCAGATGGCCAGATATAAATCAGAACAACAAGAGATGGCCATGGATGCAAGGCAATCAGGATTAAGTGACTTGCCCAAAGTCACACAGTCTGAATATGAATTTGAAATCAGGTCCTCCTGATTCCAGGGAGTCATATAAACTAGGATAAAAAAAAACCATAATAAGATGTGGCTCATGACCAGAGTCATGCAGCTGGTAATAAATGAAGGGAAAAAACAAAATAAAATGAAATAAGACAAAACCCAAGCAAATTCATAAAGTATTTATATTTCATGTATCCAGGTGCTGGGGTGATATAAAATCCAGAAGTGCAATAAACAGTCCCCACCCTTAACAAGTGAACAATCTAATGGAAGAATTACATAGAGGAGAATGGGAGCTCATATTGACCTGATCCATCACAGTTGGACACACTGTACATTTAACCTGATATGGTTATGTTATTTTGACCCTCATTGAACAGGAAGAACAAGCAACAAAACAGCAATAGTAGGAGTTCTAGCAGGAAGGGAGTTTTAGTTTGGGGAATCTCAGGGATTTAAGTAGAGTAAAAGACAGTTGATTGGAATACCTTTTCCAGAATTGTTATTGATTTTATTACTGTTCCCAAAGCAAGAGTGGAAAGGGGTGATGTGGAGGAGGGTTAAGGCCAGACAACATATGTAGGTCCTGGCTAAGCATGGTAGCAATCAACTCGCAGTAGTCTATAGCTGCCATATCTCCTGAACTTCTAAGTTCTGAGCTACAATGTTCTGTCAGTTTAATGCCCTCATTAAGTTGGGTATTAATATGTGAGCACTCAGTAACAGGGAGGATCCTCAGGTTGCTCAGGGAAGGTTGGAAATGGTCAAGACTCCCATGCTGACCAAAGTGGGATTGACCTATAAGTATACCTAGATGAGCTAGGGAGAGCCAGTCATTAAATAGGAAGGAAGGAAGGAAGGAAAAAGAAAAAGATTTAAAAGGAAAAAAGAGAAAGAAAATTAAAAGAAAGAAAAAGGGAAAGAAAAAAAGGAGAAGGTCCTGATTTTTTATTATGTGACTGGGTAAGATATAAAGCAAGGTCTGGGTTTTAATTAGGTACCATGGGTTAAGTGAGTTTGTAATTGTTCATCTCCTGATAAGGGACATATAAGTCCCTGCAAAGAAGTTTCAAAGATGAGAGGATTGATTACACCTAGAAAGTGTTGACATGGTCTTTGGTAGTACATGCCAACTGATAGTTGTTCTAGGTGGGAAAGAGCAAGCAGAGGCAGGTTATATAGAAAGGTACCTGGCTCTGTTGTCCTGGAGGATGATTGAAGGTTGAATTTGAACCTACATCTATTGCTCTTAGTCTAATATTCTTTCAAGAACATCTTACTGCCCTTATAATACAGCTCTGGCATGGGACATTCTTTTCCCTTGGCCTCCTCACCCACTCTAAGGACACACACTGTTCTTGGAAGCCTGTCTCTAACTGTCGCTAAAGAGTCACAGTTAGAAATAAAGAGAGCAATTTAATTTTCAGACTGATTCAGTTCTAGAACTCTCTTTGATAAGATTTCTAGTTGAAATGATCTTTTAAGTGACATGGACACTTGTCTACTAGGAACTAGATGCAACCTTAAACAACTTGCTGACAGCAATAATCTTAAGTTTTTGGTGTACTGAGCTTAATTTGGTCTTACCCTTTATTTAAAAAAAGATTCATAGTTTATAGCAGTGACCTGCATCAAGGCTAGAGATGGACATAACTATTTCCAGGGAGTTTGAAAAGACAAACAAAATTTTTTAAAAATATAGCTTTGTCCCTCCTAAATGAAATACTTGGCTTAGATTCTTGGTGGTCTCTCTTGGCTAAAATGGAGAGTCTTTTGGAAACAGTATAAAATTATAGTGAAAAGCTATTGATGCTCTTTGTCTAAGCTTACATAATGCCATTGCCTATCCAACTTCTCAGGGCTACTAAGCTAGCAATGAGTCTTGGGGACCTGTTCTTCCTGCTATGACTTCTTGCCCCTGTGAGGCTGTGTGTGTGTGTGTGTGTATAATGTCTTGACACTTGGATCCTAATTGTAGTGAGTTACTTTCCTATTAACTTTTATGCTACCCATGGCTGGAGAGCCTAAAACACTGAAGAGAATATAGCCTTTTTCCTTTTGGAAGACTTGTAGAGAGGTAGATATCAGTGAAATAAGTCCCTGGGGCAGGGTATGATGTTTTCTAAAGGTCTCTTCTATTTCCTCATCTTTAGGGTCTAAAGGTCCTGGCTTCCAAGCCAAATTGTACCCATCTGTCAAGGTCTGAGAATTATCCTCTGACCACTGTAAGCCACAGTGTTCTTTTCAACTCCATAGAATTACTGCATACCATTCATTTGCTATTTCTTGTGTTAACTTGGACCTCTCTGCTCCTACTAGTCTACAAGACCTCTGAGAGCAGGAACTTTGTCTCACTTATCTTTGTATTCTTTCCAAACAAATTGAAGTTTTCCTGCTAGAACCCAAAACTATTCCCTGAGTACTAGCCAAATGAACTCCTTGCTTGTTCCTCCCAAATGAAACACTCTTTACCATTTCTGTGCCTCTCCACTAGCTGACCCCTATACCCATAATAAACTTCTTTCTCACCTCTAATCTTTAGAAGTCCTACTTTCCTTTATGGCTTTGCTCAAGGACACATTCTTTGTCAGTGCTTTCCCTTTCAAAATCACCTTTGTTTGCCTTGTGTACATAACATACATAGGCATACTCACATGTATGTTTATATGCATGCATACCTTTTTATAAATATATTTACAAATGTTTAACAATATTTTATAGGTATATGTATACATATATATGCACACACAAATCTATATACAAGGTTGAGACAGGATGATTTTGAAATGCATTTTATATGTGGCATACATATGCCAAGCCATGCCATGTATACATAGGAATCATATATATATATATATATATATATATATATATATATATATATATATATATATATATGTGCATAGACACATATGTTCATTTTGACTAGATGGCAAGCCCATTTAGGACAGAGACTATTTTCATTCCTGTGTTTATATTACTTTTTATACACTTTGATGGACATATACAAGAGGTTTAATAAATACTTTTTGATTAATTGAACTGTCTGTGTTTGTGTATTGGTTTTGCATTTTTTTTACTCTTGTTGTAAAGAAGCAGAGGGTTTTTATTGGCACAGAAGTGTGTTGCCTGGGAAAGACTATATTAAACTGGTGTCAACTTTTAATATTTTTTAAATAAACCTGGTTATCAGATGTGCTATGAGAGAGTTGAAATGGGATGTAAAGGGACAACATAGCAGAGAAGAAAGAACACTGGGTTAGGAGTCAGAAGAGGTGGATTAAGGTCCTGGTCCTGCTACTTGCCAATTGTGTTATCTTTTTTTTTTTTAAATATGTGATCCTGAGCAAATAACGAGGGGAACCAAGCCTGTAGGAAACTAACTTACTATCATGCTGAAAACTGAAGCTGAAAAGAGAGGGAAACTTTCAGAACCAATAATTTTGAACAAGAAAGGAACCGTCAGGAAAGAGCTTAGGTTTCCAACAATTCATATAGGTTTTTTTTTTTGTTGGTTGTCCTTTATCCTTCATTCATCAGGGAGTTGATGCCATGATATGCCAATGATCTGGATTTTAAATGAAGGAACACTCTTCAAGGTCACCAGTCTCACTTTCTCCTCCAGAGACATCTGGGTCCAGTGGCCAGATATGGATCAGGATGACTGGAGATATTCTTAAATGTAATGTAATGGGACCCTGACCTTTTTCAACTAAGGTCTTTGCCAGGTCTCAATTTGACCAAGGCAATGCCAACTCAGTGATTAAAACTGGTAAGAAATAAATGAACCAAAGAATGACCTCTTGCATAATTGTGAACAAAAATCAGTCTGTGAAAGGAAGATCCTCAAATGTTTAAGGATGGAAATCATCAAAGAGAAGGAAGGCACACTGAAAAGAATCAAGACTTTAATTTATTCATTTATTACACAAGTACATGTTGTTTTAGAACATAGCAGACTTAGTAACGCCCCCTGGCATTTATCTAGCTCTTTAGGTTTTGCAAAGCATTTTACATAAATTATCTTTTGTGAGCCTTCCAGCAGCCTGTGAGGTATGTGCTATTGTATCTCCATTATATGGATGTAAAAATGGAACTCAGAGACATTAAAAGAATTTTACATGTTCCACTGTTAAGAAAGAATTTGGAACCAGATTCTCCTAATTCTATTCATATAGAATCAATCTATATGATGAAGGATGCAAAGAAGTTAAAACAAATAACCAACCAGTGTTTCTGCCCTCAGTGAACTTGCAGTTTATTTAGGGAAACAAGAGAGCTACATTGATAATGTAGTCCAAGGCACACTGGCTTTGGAGTTAGAAGGCCTGAGCTGGAATCTGGCTCTTGCATTTGTTAGCTATCTACTCACTTCCCCTTTAAGGGTCTTGTCAACAAAATGGGAGTATTAGACTAAATGATGTTTAAGGAAGATAAGGTAAGTGACAAATGACTGGGACAGGAATTCAGAGAAAGGAGACAAGTGGGATAGAGGAGTCGGAGAAGGTTTCAGGGATGAAAGTGAATCATTAGTTAGATCTTAAAGGAGGGGCAAGATGAAGACAGGCAGTGTACTATATGTGTAAAGAGGATTAGATAGGGAGTCTGGAGACATAATTTGTAATTCCTGCCTTGAAAGAGCCACCAGTTACCTTAAGAAATTCACTTTTGGGTGGCTAGGTGGTGTAGTGCATAAAGCACTGGCCCTGGAGTCAGGAGTACCTGGGTTCAAATCCGGTCTCAGACACTTAATAATTACCTAGTTGTGTGGCCTTAGGCAAGCCACTTAACCCCATCTGCCTTACAAAAACCTAAAAAAAAATTCGCTTTTTCTCTTTAGGCCTCAATTTTCTGATATATAGTATGAAGGAGCTTAAATATACTAGGAAGTAGGATCTAGGGTTTGCATATGTGAAAATTAATGAAAAGGGAATTTCAGAGCAATCAGCAAGCAGTTATTAAGAATATCTGTGCTTTCAGATTTGTATTTGTATCTTCAGATTGAGGTAGGTTCTGAGGATACAAAGAAAAAGCAAGAAACAATTTTTCCTCTTAAAGAACTGACATTCTAATAGTGAAATCCAACACTCCTTAAAATTATCCCAGTGAACAGGCAGAAGATAAGTTATAGGTTATGAGATTTAGAAGAAACTTTAATGAGCAACTTCTTTTTACAAATGAAGCATTTGAGGTCCATAGAGGTTAAAAATCTCTTCCAATGTCACACAGCCAGTTAAAGACACAGCTGGGACTCAAACCCAGATCTTCTGATTCTTAGAGCAAGGCTCTTTCTTTAATATTATAAGGAAACCTGAGGGTTTGTTCCCTTATCTTGTCCAGGATCTCTTTTACTCATGGACTCCATCCTGGGGAAGAAGAGAAATTGTCTGTCCTTATGCATCTCCATTTCACCTCCTGAGCTGTGTCCAACTGCTTTCACAGAGGAGATATTTTGGTGTAAAAGTGTTTTGGCCAGCTACAAATGCATCACCTCCGTATACCTGTTGTTTGGCTAATCGAGAGCCTGTGGTGTACAGAGGGACCAGAGCGTGGGGGGTGGAGGGCTGTTGGGTGTGATGACGTGCTTGGTGAAATCCAATATAACAGAATTTATAGCTGTGAAATTCATCTGGCTCTCTTCCTCCCCTCCACTACCTCCCTATGTTTCAAGCAGGTTGTATTGATGGGACGCAATACAGACAGGGTACAGTTCCTCAGAGGAGGGGATGAAATTGGTGATTTATTGCTGAAGTCATCAGTTATGCGTGGAGACGGAGCCCTTGTGGGCAAGCAGAAAGAAAAAGATATGATTTCTTGATTCTTTCTTCTTTCATGGACTTAGAGAATCTTAACTGGGGAAGAGATTTTGAGATTATCTTGTACAAAGGTTCTTAACTTGGTGTCCGTGAGCCCCTCCCCAATCCTACCACAACTCACTTCCTAAGGGACATTTGGATAAATTTTAGTGGGTCCATAAACTTACATAAGAAAAAATCATTTTTATTTGAATGCAATTGACTTACTTTGTTATGCTCTATAGTTTATCATATATATATATATATATTTATATATATATATATATATATATATATACATATAAATATTCAGAGGAGTATATAGGTTTCACCAAGCTCTCATGACCCCTTCCAGAATTAATAGTCCCAGACTTACTCTCACTTATAATTTTTTCTGAGTGAAAAAAGTGAGAGGCTATATGATATAAATGGCTTTTCCAAAGTAACTTTGCCAATTAGTGTTAAAGTCAACATTAGAAACTAGGGTTCTTGAAGTCTAGTCCTACACACTGCTACCTAGAAGATGGGACAGAATCAAATACATTTAGTTCAGTGTTGTTCAAAGACCTATTTTTTGATCCTATCTCAATATTAACTCAGTAAAAATGTTAATTATTTTCCATTTCTGGGTTTGAGGTCCATGGGAAATAGAGCCAAAAGGTACCTTGGAGATCATCTGTTTAAGTTTTTTTTTTTTTTTAATAGATGAGGGAACTAAGATTTTTTTCACGACATTGGCATTAAGTGACTTGCCCAAAGTCACCCAGTTAGATAATTTTAAGTGTCTGAGACGATTTGAATTCAGGTCCTCCTGATTCCAGGGCTGGTGCTCTATTATTCACTGTGCCATTTGGCTGTCCCTGGTTTCTTGTAGTTCTTTAAATATATGATATAAGGGTAAGGTGGTAAGAAGAGAGGGAAGGTTTTAAGGATATACATAGGACTTATATCTACTAAAGAAAAAAAATTTTAATATTGAATAAGATAAAAGAATAAAACACACAACTTAGGTTTTAAGGGTCATAGGATCATAGATACAGAAGAGACTTCAGAAGGTCTTTAGTCCAATCCTCTTATTCCACAGATTATGAAATTGAGACCCTTGGTGGTTAAGAAAAGATGCCCATTTTAACAATATATCAGGGGCAAGATTAGAAATCAGAACTTTTGACTTAGTAGGTAGTTCTTTTTACCAAACTATCTCTTAGGAGATGCAATGAAATAAAAAATGACCTTTGCCCTGTGGTATTTTCTAGATATTTGAGTGGGAAAAGAAGGATGGGGTGGAGGAGAGTTGAAGGTAAAAAGGCTAGAAGGGTTACTAATCTTGAATGTAAAGCCTTGGGGGAGCTAAAGAGGCTAACAACAACAATATCTAAACTAATTACTCTATACACAAAGAACATCAGAGAAAGTGATGCTACCTGTCCAGTAAGTGGCAGAATCCACATTTACACATTTCTGTGTAGTGGTATCTCTCCTAGATTCTGGATTGATGAACAGGCAACAAGAGGCAGGTGAACTGATGGTTGCTAGAACATTACAGCTGAAATAGGCCTCAGGCACCAAGTCTTTCCCCTCCTTTTTTACGGATGAGAAAACTGAGGTCCAGAGAAAGGACATGATTAGCCTGTAGATCACCTGGAAACAAAATTAGAACTGGGACTCAAGTCTTCTGATTTGCTCTCTGCCAATGTGATATAAAGAAATAACTTGAAGTATGAGTTAATGTGTTTAAAAACTAGTAATGTGACCCTAGACATTATTTTCTTCATCTTTGGGCCCTAGCTTCCCCATCTAGAACATGAAGCACCTCATTGACACTTTGCACAAAGGAAGGACTTTAGCCTGACTCTGTTTTTGGAGGCTGAAGTCTTGCTTTGAAACTACCTGGTGAGATTTCAAGGAGACAATGAAAGGCAGGAGAGGGCCAAAAAGAAATAAAGCATTGGCCCTAAAACTCCAAATCAGTGGTTACTTTGGTTTTAACTTCTCTTATGAATGATTTGGAGCATCCTTTAAAAAAAACTGCCTCTTTTCGTTACTGTCATGGAAGACCAAGCACTGTTGCTGCTGTACTGATCCTCAGCTTCTGTCTAGATAGAAAAGGATAGAATTTCAATAGCTGGAAGAGGGGAGGCATGGAGAGAGACAGAGATAGACAGAGAGTGAGTGAGAGGCAAAAAGAGAGACAGAGAGAGAGTGATACATTTGGGAGATGAGACACACAGAGAGATGAAAAAAATACAGAAACAGAGACAGTAAAAAAGATGGAGAAAGAGAGGACAAGAGAGCAAGAAAGACAGAACAACAGAGACAGAGAAGGACAGAGAGACAGAGACAAAAAAACAAAATCAGAGCTAGAGGCAAAAGACAGGCAGAGACAGAGTGTCAGAGAGACATAGGTAGAAGCAGAGACAGAGAAACAGTCTGTGGCAAAAAGATAGAGCTCCACTGTGTAAGAAGTAGTTGAAGTGGTTGAAGGAAGGAAGATGAAAGAGATAAAAGAGTTGGAAGATTGCAAAAGGTGATGTAGGTGGAGCACAGGAAGAAAAGGAAGTAGGAGGTTGCAATGGGTAATGAACATAGTAGAAGTGAGAAACTGGAAGGAATTTCAGGAGTCAATAAGGCCTTTTTGACTGGAACATAGGATACATCAGTTAATAACTTCAACAGTCATTCCTGAAATGACTTTTATTTGCCAAGCATGGTGTTAGGCACTGGAGATAGTGAGAAATCTAGCTTGATGTTTAGTTTGGGGCTCTATTGCTCAAGAAATGGGTTCTTTTACAGATACTATAAATTTTTTTCTCTAAATCTAAGTTCTTGTCTTTGATAATGGAGAGGATTCTCCAATAGCTATTTCAAAAGATATGAGAACAAACTTTAAGTAATGAATTTAATGCCATAGGAAATGCAAATTTAAACAATTGAGGTTTCACTTTGTTCTAATCAAATTATCAAAGATGGAAAAAAGATGGGAATCATTAATTTTAGAAAGGCTGTTAGGAGAAAGACATGCTGCTGCAGTGTTGAAAGGGTTGCTAAATGGTCCAACCATTCAAGATTTGGAGTGATGCAAGTAATATTATTAAATTCTCTATTCCGTTTTATCTACAAATTCCAGTACTGTAAAAGTAACTAAAACCATAAACTATGTGTGTGTGTGTGTGTGTGTGCGTGTGTGTGTGTGGTAGCAAAGAAATTAGGAGCAAAGTAGAGATTTTACAACAATAGCATATGAATATAATGAATATATGATCCATATGGTTATATGGATTTTATATGAATATGACACATAAAAAAGAAAAAAGAAAATTTACATGAACTGATGTAGAAGAAAATCATCAGAATCAGAAGAAAAAATATATAAAATTAATAATGGCATGACAAGATAACTAAAACAGAATCACATAACTGAGCAATGGAAAAGCCAGTAAACATTCTAATAAAGAGATGATGAAATATATAGCCTTTTAAGTCAAAGTTAGGAAAGTGCTGAGACAGAATATTGTACAAATTATCAAAGTTTCCATAATTTTTTTTTTTCCTAAATAGTTTTTTTCTTCATTGCAAGGGAGGGCTCACTCAGTCTGGGTGTTAAGCAGACAGGAAATGACTTGCAAAACAAAGACAAAAAATTAATAAAATGCATTTAAAACTGAAGTGAGAGGTCTAGGTGATCTCTTAACTCCAACCTTCTAGTCCATTTTGAAAAACACAGAATTTTATTATTTTAAGTAATGGAATACAGAATGTTAGAGATAAAAGAGACCTTAGAAATATTTTAGTACAACTCCCTTATTGCACAAAAGAGGATAGGATCCAGAGATGGACAGTGACTTAAACAAGATCACAAAGGGAACTTCGTTTTTATGTCTTGGCAAAATTCTAAATGTGTTATTAAGGGGAAATTGGTTTGTGATCCCTTAGAAAGAGTATGATAATTACTATTCAACATAGTAACCTAATTTTATTTTATTTTTGGTTGTTCAATCCAGCACTTGGCACAACACCCAATGCAATTTTGTGGACATTTAGTAGACCTACATTTTAGTAAATTAATTGATAAAATTGATTATGACATTCCTTTGAAGAAGATGGAGTGATGTGTGCTATAGGATAAAACAGATAATAATAATAATGTTTGTCCTTGACTTTTGAAGAAGATCATACTACCAGGCAGATGATGCCATGACAAGCACATGATCACCAGTCTCATTTCTAGAGAAATCCTCTAGAGCCATCTGTGTCCAGTGGTGGGATATTAATCATGATGACTGGAGATGACCCTGGATAAGGGACAATCAGGGTTAAATGACTTGCTCAAAGTCACACAGCTATTAAGATTCAAATGTCCAGAGATAGATTCAAACTCCCATCCTCCTGACTCAAAGGTCAATGCGTTATCTACTGTACCAAGCAGCTGCCCAAAGAACAGATAAGTGGATTTAAGGCAGTTAAGGTGACCCAATATCTAGAAGCCTGTACCTGGACTCAGGAAGACATGAATTCAAATTTGGCTTCAGATTCTTCCTAAGATCACAAGTATGTCACTTAATTTTTCTTTGCCTCAGTATTCTCGACTATAAAATTAGGATCAATATGATTCCTACCTCTGAGGATTGTTTTGAGGCTCAAATGAGACAAAATAGAATATTTGTAAAACATTTAGAATAGTGCCTAGGATATAGGTGCTTAATAAATGACTATTTCTTCCCTCCCTCCCTCCCTACCTTCCTTCCTTCCTTCGTTCCTTCCTTCCTTCGTTCCTTCCTTCCTTCCTCCTTCCTTCCTTCCTTCTCTCCCTTCTTCTCTCCCTTCTTCTATTCTTTATTTCTTTTGAAATGACTGGATGACTAGATCAAATATCTCATCATTAGCAAATCAATATCAAACCCTAGGAATTCCTCACTGAACGGTCACAGGGACTTGAGCAGCAGAGGTCCAGATATGTATAATTTTTAAGCAATGATTTGAATGATGATTTACTGTTATCCCTTCTACATCATGGAGGTTGGCATCATGGTATCCCCCCACCTTGATCTGGAAAAATCTGTGTAAAAGATTTTGGCCCTCCCTTTTTATCAGAGAAGAAGTCTGAGTTTTTATTTTTTATTTTATTGAGTATTTGGGTAAAGGCTATATGTAGATCAGAATTAAATGAAAATACAAGCCTTTGTGTATTGCTTGCTTTCTTTCATGACCTTTTTGCAAACTCCCTTAGCATAATTTCTTTTTTTAGGATGGGGATAGATATTTAAAATTTTTTAAGTTTCTTTTATTTATTTACACATTATGTAAATAGTCTTGTAAGAATAAACATGAAATAGAAAAACCTCATGAAAAATAAAGGGACAGAAAAAGGAAAAAATATATACTTCAGTCTGTATTAGGATTCTATCAACCCTGTCACTGGAATGGATTATATTCTTTATCATAAGTCTTTCAGAGAAGTTGCTTCCATATTTTTTTTCTCCACAGTTGCTATTGCTAATTGCATTTGCCTCCATCCATTTCTCCCCATTCATTTCTCCACACTCCCATTTATTTTATTATCTATCTCCTTTCACTTTGTCCCTCCTCAAAAGTGTATTATGAAGCAGCTAAGGGGTGCAGAGCACAGAGCTCCAGTCCTGGGGCCAAGAGAACCCAAGTCCAAGTCCTACCCCACACACCCAACAATCACTCAGCTGCGTGTTCCTGGATAGATAACCCAACCACACCACCTTATTAAAAACAAAAAAGTATGTTTTTTTCTGACTAACCTCTCCCAAGATCTTCATTCTCCTCTGTCACCTATTCCTTCTATCCCTTCCCCCGATCCCTTTCTCTCATCCCCTTCCTTTCCTTTTTCCTCTAGGGTAAGAGATTTCTATACCCTATTAAGTGTGTATGTTGTTTCTTCTCTGAGCCATTTCCAACGAGAATGAAGGCTCATTCATTTTCCCCCTCAACTTTTCCCCTTCTCTGGTGCAAAGATTTTTCTGCACACTTTTATGTGAAATATCTTAGCCTATTCGAACTCTCTTTTCCCTTTCTCCCAGTACATTCCTTTTTCACCCATTGACTCCATCTTTGTAATTATTATATCATTACATTCAGCTCTCTCCTATGCCTTGCCTAAATATATTCCTTTTAACTGCTTTTTTTTTTAATTTGGATGGTTCAAATGAATTATCGATATCATCTTACCATGCAGGAATACAAGCAATTCAGCATCATTAAATTCCTCAAAATTTGCCCTTCCCATTCACCCTCTCTATGCTGCTTCTGAGTGCTGTACTTGGAGGAGATCAAACTTTCTGTTAAGTTATGGTTATTTCAAGAGAAAAGTTTGAAAGTACCCTATTTCATTGAATCTTTTCCCCTGGAAGAAGATGTTCAGTGTTGCTGGGTAGTTGATTCTTGGTTGTAATCTAAGCTCTTTTGCCTTACGGAATATTATATTCCAAACTCTACAAGCCCTTTATGTAGTTGCAGCTACATCCTGTGTAATCTTGACTGTAACTCCAAGACATTTGAATTGTTTCTTTCTGACTACTTATAATATTTTCTCTTTGACTTGGGTGTTCTAGAATTTGGCTATAATATTCCTGGGAGATATTTTTTGGGATTGGTTTTGGGAGGAATTAAGTAGAATCTCTCAATTTTTATCTTACCCTCTACTTCTAAGCTATCAGGACAATTTTCCTGAAGAAATTCTTTAAAAATGATTTCAAGACTGTTTTCCTGTTCATAACTTTCAGGTAGTCCCATAATTTTTATATTGTCTTTCCTGGATGTTTTCCAGTTCAGTTGTTTTTCCAATGAGATACTTCATGTTTTCTTCTAGTTTTGCATTCTTTTAATTTTGTTTTATCATCAGCTTCCCTTAGTTCCATTCTGTGTTTGAAGGAGTTGTTGTCTTCAGGGAGCTTTCTTATTACTTTTTCCAACTGGCCAAATCTGCTTTTTAAGGCATTCTTCTCCTCATTAACTTTTTGGACAGTTTTTTTTTTCCATTTGATCCAAACTGGTTTTTAACATGTTATTTTCTTCAATATTTGTTTTTTTTGTATATTGTTGATCAAGCTACTGACTTGGTTCTCATTATTTTATGAATTGTTATCATTTATCTTCCCAATTTTTTCTCTACCTCCCTTGCTTGATTTTCAAAATCTTTTTGTGCTCTTCCATAGCCTGAGACCAATTCCTTTTTTTCTTGAAGGCTTTGGATACAGAACCTTGGACTTTGCAATCTTCTGAGGTTGTGTTTTGATCCTCCATGGGACCAAAATAATTATCTATGGTCAAGTTCTTTTTTTTTTCTTTTTACTCATTTTCCCAGAATATGCCTTGGTTTTGAAGTGCTTCTTGAGCTTTTGAGTGTTATTAGGACACCCTGAAAGGACCTCAGTTCCTTCAAGGTCTTATGAGAGACTCTGGCTGCTTTCCTTTCTGTGCTCTGGCCTGTGAATAACCACATGTACTCCCCTCAGCCCTGGAGCTGTGAGGAAAGGCCCTGCTCTATGACAATAGGGGCCCCCAGTCTGCAACCAAGATCTGAATATGGATAAAGAACTAGATTCCTGTCCCAGGAACAGAGGAGAGACTGACAGTCTCCCCCCAACCCTTTACCTTCTGTAGGTTGAGTGCTTTGGTGAAGCAAGCTGTAGGTAGCTCCCTTCTGGGTGGCTCAGCAGGCCTATCTTCATTTCTAGGGGCAGGGCTGCTCTGGCCTGGACTCCACACTCATTCTGGAACTTTTCCCACTGATCTTCCAAGATATGTTTGGTGATTCCTGGCTTGGGACATCCGGATACCACTTTTGCTGCCACTAGCCCAAGGGCCCCCAGGGATCCAGGTGTCCATGGGTTGTTCCCAGGAGGCTGGAGCTGGTTTGCTTTGACCAGGTGAGATCCTGGTTGCACTGCTGCCTCCTCAAACCCTGATGGAACAGAGCCTTCCCAAGGATCTTCCAACTTATCTTGGGCTGAAGAATTGCCTTACTGGGTCTTTCTGTGGGTCACCTGAGCAAAATATATTTAAAGTCATAATCTCAAGGCCTTCAGAATTTCTTGGAAGTGAGCCTCTGGTAAATACCACCTTCATGCTACTATCTTGGCTGCACCCCACTAACTCTACCTTTTCACTTATTTTAACTTAAAAAAGATAAATTGTTTATATTTATAGTATTAACTGATAGAATATGTTCATATTATATAATACTATAGATTTATTTTATCCACTTATTAGTTTTTAAACTTTCATATCATTTTCTGGATTTTGCATGTTATGTCTCTGACTTCTGTAGCTCTCCCCAAAATTCCCATTTAATTTCTTATGATGACACAAAAATATTAAAATTGCAGTGGATATAGTAGAGATATGGTGGGGATAACTATACATTAAATTGGTAGATGACAAGAGAGACCTGTGATTCAGTGGAATTCTGACCTCAGGCACTTACTTGTTATGTGATCCTGGGCAAGTCATTCAACCCCATTTTTTAAGTTCTTCATATGATAAATGAACCAGAGAAGAAAATGGTTAAACACTCCAATAGCTCTACTAAGAAAACTCCAAATGGGCTCATGATGAGTTGGACAAGACTGAAATGACTGAACAACAACCACAACTGAAAACAACAGATGGCATGGGACAGGGATGTAAATAATAAATTAAATGAATGAATCAGGATCCAAAAAGTTCTTTGTGGGCTAAAATAGGAGCCTAAGTTTCCAGGGCTAAAACTGGCTAGAGATAACATGAAATCTTAGCATTTAAAAAAAGTTGAATAGAGGGGTGACTAGGTGGTGCAGTGGATAGAGCACTAGTCCTGGAGTCAGGAATACCTGAGTTCAAATCCAGCCTCAGATACTTAATAATGACCTAGCTGTGTGGTCTTGGGCAAGCCACTTAACCCCAAAGCTTTGCAAAAAAAAAAAAAAACCCTTAAAAAAACAACAAAAAGCAAAATAACACACAAAAAAAGGTTGAGTAGAAGGGGAGAGATAGCTAGTCAACCATTCATATGATCTAGGAATTTTAGTGGATTCCAAACTAAATATGGGTTAACAATGGAACAGGGTAGTAGGAGGAAAAAAGCTAATATTACATTAATTCGGTTCTTAAAATCCATTATCTCACCAATTGGCTTTCCTTCCAAATTTCCATGTTTTCCCACAAATGGCATGCACAAAACAGATAGGAAGAATATTGCTAAGCTACAGTGGCAGACCTTCTGTGGATTGCTTTTTTTTAGTTCTTAATGTTGAGTTCTGTTCCAATGAGAAAATGGAAATACTGTTCATCCTAAGGTTGAGCAGTATGGTGAGAGAACCATGCCATATAAGTATTTTTTGAAGTATTTGAACCTAGAGAAAATTTAGGTGGGAAATGAACATAGTCTTCAAAATGATAGGCTATCATATACAAGACTGAATGGTCTTGAGCATAATGGGGTCCCATATATAAAACTGGAAGGAACAACAGAAGTTAGCAAATCCAATTCTGTCATTTTACAGCTAAGGAAACTGAGGTCTAAATATCATAATTGATTTAAGTGAAGTAGAATGGGCATCTTTAGGACATTGTGTCCTTATTGAAAATCTTGAAATGGAAATAAGAAATCCATTCAACAGGGATTCCATGAAATGACTTCTCTTCAAATATAGTTTGGACTAGATAACCTCTGAGGTCTATTTGGATTTGAAATTCTCTAATTCTCTTAACAACAGAATTGGAGTTAGCACTTAGGTAGTCTATTTCCCAACTCTTGTAAATATACACATAACCATTTAGGGCTAAATGGAGAGATTATATGATACAGTGGGCAGAAACAAAGGCTTAAAACTAGGAAGAGCTGGGTTCAAGTCCTGAATCTGACATAAGCTATTTATGTGAGCTTGTGCAAATTTATTATCTTCTCAGAGCTCTAAGAAACTAAGGTTATGCTTCAAAGACAGTGTCCTTGTGTATTGTGGAGTTTTCTCATCCAACATTTCTCTTTCCTCAAGAAATGTCAGGTCCAGTCTATATCGCTATCCTAAAAGGATAATTAGGTGAATATTGCTAAAGGTATTCCCTTTGGGCTTGTGAACTTGGTTCTAGTAGGATAAAAGGTAACTCCTTTGGGTACCCTTTAGAATCAGTGTTAAAGATGGTAAAATTCCTGAATTCACCTGAGTTTTTTTTTAATTGCTCTTGAAGACTGAGGAAATATTTTTTCTCTTCCTTTCCTTAGAAACCACAATAATATTTCATTCCTGCTGCTTACCCTAAAAAATGGATTTCCTCTCTTTTCTCAGCAGTGATTTGTTTTGCATTAATGCTTTTCATAACTCATACATTTTGCTATTAAAAATTAATGCTTGGTGCCGACATAAACAAATGAAATTTGTATTATTAATGTTTTACATAGGTAAGGCCTTGTAATAACAGATTCATCATAGCAGACTGGTTTAATTAAAAGACCCACTGTTTCCCTGAGCTTATCTGGAAGACTAGTTTTAGGGGGAGGACATTAACACCAATGAAAAGAATGGTGAGATTTGGTGGGGGAAACTTCAGGTCTCCCCATTCCAGCCTTTAAAATGTTAATAAAGACATTTATTTTGACTAATTGGACTATCTTACATGTACTTCTTATAGGAAGCCCTCCTTGAGTTTTCTCAAGTCAGATAATGATCCCTCCCTCTTGTGAATTCCCACAATGTTCTATAATGAGAAAAAAGTCCCTGCCTTCATATAACTTATACTTTGATGGAGGGGATGGCACATTAGCCAGAAAACTAATGTGAAATCTTCTGGAATATAAAGAGAAAACTCTGCCCATTAATTTTTCTTCATTTCACCCACAACCATTTAGAGCTAATAAGTCTTCCCCAAAGCTCACATTATCCAGACCCCTTTGGCCAATAATGAGATCATAATTGTATGTGGTTCATATTAAAAATAATCAAAATTTGGACTTCTGCTAGAATGGAAGACAGATCTTTCTTATCACATGAATAAGAAATGGAAAAGACCTTAGTGGTTAATCTAGTCCAACTCCCTCATTTTACAGAGAAGGAAACTAAGATCCAGCAGGAATAAAAATGAATTGTTTAAGATAATAGAGTAAATAACAGGGCTAGCATTAAAACTCAGGTTTCCTGAGCCCTACTTCTAGGGCTGACCCCTATTATACTATCCTGCCATTTCAAATATCCCTCCTTTAACTTATAAATTCTTTGAAATTTGCCTCAGGTACTCTCTGTTATCATAGCATCATTTCTTGGTCTTATTTTAGATCTAGCAATGACACATCACTTATCCTGGTCCTGCTGCCTTTGGCAACATTAAGCTCTAGTTTGGAGTGGGAGCATCCTGTTCAGCTCTGGAGGTTGGAATTTGTAGCAGGGAAGGGCTCTGTCTACATCAAAGCCACTCAGTGGAAGCTCCTACTTTGCACTAGCTTGCGGTGCAGTTCTGGTGCTGAGGAAATCAAGTTTTAGCATGAGTGGCGATTGCTTTGGTATTAGGAAGTGCAACGCAGTGAGAAAACAATTTAACAGCTCATCTCCCAATCTACAGCTATCCCCCACTACTATGCCAATCAGATGATGGGACTGATGGACATTTCTCATCTATATGAGAATGTTAAAGCATAAAGCTTGAGATGCATTGATATTGCCAATGAAACACTCATTTTCCTGTGGGGCAGAGGTGGAAGGAAATTGTTGGAAATTATTCCTTGGTTTGATTAAGGTGGCATAGACTGAGTCAGTTCATTCTGAATATAAGGCTGAGTGTGTGTAGGTCATGTCATTGGATGGGCAATCAAAATCATAGAGATTTCTATCTATCAAGAATCAGTAAATCTGCTTAGATGCTTTCAATATTATCTAAGCTATCAGTGTGCCAGGAGCTGTGCTGTGTTAAGAATACAAATATAAGATGAAAAATAATCCCTCACTTTCTGTAACTTACATTCTAATGGGGGAAGACAAGACATAAAAGGAAGCTGAAAAAAAGGGAAGAGGAGAAGATAAAGAACAGGAGTGCTTGGTAGAGGATGACCAGAGTGCAGGGTAGAAAGGAATGAGCTATTGTTGGGCAAAAACTGAGATTCTTGGAGGATTAATCCAACTGGAGAGAGACAGAGACTGAGAGACAGAGCGAGAGAGTCAGAGAAAGAAAGATAGTGAGGGACAGAGAGAGAAGTCATAGGAACTAAAAATTTCATTCAATATGAAATTCAGGACTGGAGGTAGGCTTCAAGAGGAAGAGTTGGGCCATCGAATGATACAATATGGTATTGAACAGAACAACCAACATAAGCACCTAATGTGCCAGCCACTGTGTTAAGCTACTGGGGGGTATATGAAATTTTCAAGGAAGAGCTAATAGCTCTCAATGTGAGGGATGCCAATCTCCACTTTTGAAGTTCACCTGCCACCCAGTTCTTACCTATGGTTCCAAGAAACTTGCGCAAGTAGCTTGCACAGACCCTGGTAAACTATCTAGGTAAATGGGCTAAACCAGGATGAGGGTAACTAAGAGGTCTCATATATTGCATTGAATTAGGGCAGTGTCCACCTCAAACATGTGAAGATTTCCCCTGTGGAATAAGCATATGTGAACATTTTGTTTCAATGGGCAGTCAGTGTGGAGTGCTTAGAGCTTAGTCAGACTTTGTAAACAACAAGGTCATCCATAGCATCTAGAGTCATTGCATGTCATCTTGCCTTTTGTCTTGCTACTGGGCTCTAATACTCTGGAAAAGAGAATGAGACTGATGATTTTGTACAACTCTGATTCATTTAAATTAAATTTATAATAGAGTTAAGGCATCATTGACAGCATTTTACTATTTCATTATTTTACTCTTTTCTATTTACTTGTCATTTTGGCCATATTCTAGTATGAAAGATAAACAGCAACAAATTAAATTTCAGATATATAAGTAAAAAGAATAGTCTCTGTCCTCAAAGGAAGTTACAATCTAATAGTAAAAGACCTCACATGAAAGAAAGTAGGAGATAACTGGGAAGGAGGCAACATGTTCCCTGGAATTCAAACCAAGCAGAGTTATAGATGCAAGTGGAAAGTTGATTGTAAGTGTGGCAGGGATGCCCAACCTTTTTGCTCTTCTGGGCTATATCATTCAATAAAAATTCCTCGAGGGCCACAAATAGAATTCAATAGTCATACCTACAGTGCAACAATAAATGCAACATCAGTCCACTTGAATGGCCCTGAGGGTCCCTGGGGTCAGCAGGTTTTACAAAACATAGGTGCTGGCTCTATATAAAGGAAAGCTTTGGGGGGATTTTAGTGTTTTACCCTCTCCAGATCTCCAATCAGAGGCAAAAGAAAGCTAGGGAATTGGAATTGGGTAGGTGTTGAGTATCCAAAGCTGAGTTAACAACATTATAGCATAATTTCAGGTGATCAGTTTATCATGGGAAGAGTATCATGTTCCCTGGAGTCCAAACCAAGCAGAGTGAACATTTTTATAGGCGGCAGGAAAGGAATCAGCAAATAAGGAGAAACCAAAAATGAGGGGAAGGGGCATACTCAATGAGAAGAGCTCCTGAAGAAACTGGAAATGCAATGTCAAAGAATGATATGTTTCAAACTAAAAGGTATCTTAAAAAGCTTCAAGATTAACTTTATTTTATAAATGAGGAAATTGAGACTCAGAGTTGCCAAAATTATCATCCTAAGGCACAAGTCTGATCATGTCACTTCTTTATGATATAACCTTTAATGGCATTCCATTGTTTACCTTTACAATCTTAATTCATATTTCCCCCCTTCATGGACTCCACTGCATCCAGAGTCATTGTGAGTCATCTTACCCTTTGTCTTTCCACTAGTCTCTGATGACTTTGGAAAAAGAGTGAGGCTGGACCAATTGAACAATTCTCCAAACTCTACATTCCATTTTCAGTGCTGGTACATTTGTATGAATTACTTTTCAAGTCTGATGAACTTCCTTCTCATATCTGCCTCTCAGCATCAATATTTTCCTTCAGGATTCATCTCAGGTGCCTCCTTAGTACTTCTACACAGTCATAACCACTCCATCCCAGTGATTCTGAATGACTGGTTGCTATTGTTCACATCTATCCTCCACTGATTTCTTTTTTATTCTAATCCTCCTCAACTCAACCTCCTCTCCCAATTTACCATTGTAAAGATACTCTACCCCTCCACAATGCTTCTTTTGAATGCCTACTCAGTGGGTAGTAAACCTACTTTCTTCTTAAATCTTTTCCTTTCCCACTTCTTTTAACTTCTTGTATTCTTTGAGATCTGGCTCCCTCCAGATGACATAATTTCCATAGCCACCATTTCCAGTACTACTTGTACCTTCAATCATATCCCTTTTCCCTGACTCCACACCAATTTGACAGACTGGAAGTGGTAGAGGAATTGGATTACTTCTTGCTCCCTATTGTATTTCCAGACTCTTCCTTTAACACAATAGCTCTCTGTAACATCTTCTTTCTTTAAAGATTTACTTAAACATATTTATCATGCCAATCAAGATTCTGGCCTCCAGAGCACTCTGTTTCCTTCCTCAATAAGTTCAGTGTCTGACTCAGTCTTTCTCTTCTACTCAATTCCTGCTTTCATATTAGGATATGTATATATTCATATATATATATATATGTATATATATATATAAAACCATACTTGAATACATATTCATATATACAATATATACAAATACATATGTATTTACACACATGCACATTTATACTCCCTCAAATAACCTAATTTCCAATTCATCAATTTATATATTTGCTACTAGCAATTTTCCTACATTTCACTTCTATTTTGGGGTTAAGTTATTTGAGTCATATATATATAATAGCATTTGTTTCCTTTCTTCTCACTCTTTTCTTGATCTTTTCATTCAATCTTCTGACTTTGTCATTCAATCAAAGCTTCTCACTCCAAATTTACTGAGATAATCTCTTATTTTTCTAATTTTATTTATTTAAGGCATTGGGGTTAAGTGACTTGTCCAAGGCCACACAACTAGATAATTATTAAGTGACTGAGGTCAGATTTGAACTCAGGTCCATCCTGACTCCAAGGCCGGTACTCTATCCACTGTGCTACCTAGCTGCCCCAAGATAGTCTCTTAATTGACAAATCTGGTAAACTTTTTTCAGCTTTCAATTTTCACTCTGCGGTCTTTAGCACTATCAGTCACTTTCTTATCAATACACTCTTCTCTTAGTCTTGCTCTCCTAGTTTTCTACCTTTAAGACTGCTCATCCTTTGTCCCCTTTGGTGCAGATTTATCCAAGAGTGATTCCCTGAGACCCTGTCTCAGAATCTCTATATTATATTACTTGCTTTTATGTATAGGATGTTCAGGGAGGATTTTTGCCTCTGCTATAAGGTCTTGCTGAGTTCTTTTCAGGGCTGTTCATATACATCTTTCATGTCCATCTGTCAGAAGCTATTACATATGCAGCAGCCACACCCTGGTAAAACTGTCTCAACAGATGGATAACTAACAAGCTTCAAACATGTCATTGAGTTAGGGGGATGTCTATCCTAAGCATATGAAGACTTCCCCAGTGGAATAGGTGAAAGAATAATTTGTTCCCATGATCAAAAGGTGGTTGAAACTCTGTGGTGGTATGTGTTGAACTTATCCAGACATCAAAGACACAAAGTGACCCACTACATCCTGAGCTATGGGATGATTATCTTAACTGTCTTGCCAAGTGGACTTCATTGTCTCTGGGGGGAGAATGAGATTGACAACTTTGTGCAACTCGACCTCACTTAAAACCAATTCATGTGGAAATCAAGACATCATTGGGGTTTTTTAAATGATGATATCATTGGGTTTTTTTTAAATGATGAACAGCATTTTACTTGATAATCATATCTCAGCATTTATGATATTAGTGATCATCTCTATGTAGATGTTTCTCATATTTATTTGCTTAAGCCAAGCTCTCTCTCATTTTTCAATCTTACATTTCCAACTGTAGAATTTTAAACATCTGGAAGAGGAAGACATATAGATATTTAAACTCAACATTTCTAAAACTGAACCTACTACTTTCCCCCCAAACTGCCCCTCTCCTCCTAACTTTACTATTATTGTGGAGGATACCACCACCTTCCCAGTTATTCAAGCTTGTAATCTAAGTATCACTTTAAATTTCTCACTCTCTCTACTCATCCCATATACAATGAGTTGTCAATTTTTGTCATTACCACCTCTGCACCATCTCAGATCAATATTGGCACAATTCTTAGAAAAATCTGTTACTCTATTCCGAATGACTTCACTGTCCATTTTAGCTATGTAATAAATCTCACATACTCCCTTTTTCTCCTTTGACACTGCCACCAGTATAATGTACATCCTCATATTCTCATGCCTAGACTATTGTAATAGCCTTTTGGTTGATCCTTTCTTCCTCATTTTTCCCCATCAGATAGAACATTTATTTAGTTATCAAGCTGATCTTCCTAAAACACAGATATGACTCTATCACCCACTACCTTGTCATTCAATAAGCTTCAATTTCTTATTACCTCCAGGATCCATTGAGAATCCTCTGACTTTCAAAGCCTGTAAAAATTAGGTCCCTTTTTATTTTTCTAGTCTTTACTCCCCTTACTCCCCTTTATGTACTCTGTAATGCAGGCACATTTGTCCTTGTTGTTCCAAGAACAGGACACTCCATTTCTAGAATCCTAGTATTTTCATTGACTGTCTCCCAGGCCTAGAATCCTCTTCCTCTTCAATTCTGTCTCTTGGTTTCGGCTTCAAGTTTCAGCTAAAGCCCTACCTTCTATGAGAAGCCTTTCTTAATCATCCTTAATGTTTATGTCTTCCAACTGTTAATTAATTAATGACAATTTTTCATGTGTATGTGTGTATGTATATATATATATATATACATATATATATGTATATATATATATAGATATATATACACATTGTTTGAACATTATTGTTGCATTTTATTTCTCCTGTTAAACTTATTTTTTCCCGTTAAACTCCTGAGAGCAGGGAATTTTTGGCTGTTTTTACTTTCTTTGTCTTTTGAATAGCTCCTGGAAGAAAATAGTTGTCCAAAAAATTCTAGTTGACTGATTGACTGACCTCTGCCACAAAACCTTCACTGATTCTCTCAATCTTCCTTCATTGGTGTTCTTTCCCTTTTCAATTTCCCTTGTGTTACTGTAACCTGTTATACTTGTCTTTGTGTAGGTTTGATGTAGAAGGTGAATACCAAAGGAAAAAAAAACGAAAGTAACCCTCCTTTTACCCCACCCCCACCTCCATACACATTTTGGAATATGGTCATTGAAGGACAGAACCAGATAAATATTATCTTTTTCTAATGAACAGATCTTATTCTGTAGTCACAAGCCCTCTACTCTACTCTTCCACAAAGCCTTCTCTGATCCCATGGTGGATCAGGGGAGGGGGGGAAATGAATGAAGATATATATCCCAATAGGTCAAACTTTTCCCATAGTACTAAAATAGTACTATGACTCATTTTAGCCTGAATGACTCAAAGGAAAACCCCAGATTCAGTTTATTTTTGACTTTTTTGTGAAGTTTATCCAAAATCAATATATGAAAACTACAAGAATCTCTTTCAGTTTGGCTCAACCTCAACCCAGGAGAAAACCTGGCACTTTTGTGGACCAAAACTCAAAGTTTGATTCTGTAGTCTCTCTGTTTAACAGTGATAACATACTATTCCTCCTTGCTGTAGCCCTTCTGTACACATAGACAGAGGGGGACACACACACACACACAAAGCAAACAGTTTAAACAGCTAGATCTACTTGGCATTTAAACAGAAATTAGAAAATTATGTATAGAACAGAATAAGTTTTGCAATTAGCTTCTTCTCTACTTGAACAGAAATAACAGGATGGAAAAGGTAGATTGCAGTTCAGCGTGCTACCCGGTCTCCTAAATGGAAGGGTAGTAACCACCATTCTATTCTGCATACTGAAAGAGACAGCCATAACACCTATTGTTCTGGCAGTAACCTAAGAGTTTGCTGAACTGGGGTCTCAGGGATATCCCCACAGATGGCTGTACCTCAGTATTCCTCACCCTTTCTCAAGTCTCTCATTCTAACTCCCCTTTAGGACACTTCTTTTGGATCTCAGAGATTCATTTCAAAAGCTGTTAACAGGCTAGTTATTTGTATACTTCTTTCCCTCCCAGATGTAAGCTTCTTGAAGGCAAGCACTGTTTCTGTTTGTTTTGCTTTGGTTTTGAATTCCCAGTGCCTACAATTGTGGTTTTTTTTCAATAGTAGATCCTTAATAAATGCTTGTAGAATTCATTTTGTTGAATTAGGGTATAGAATGTTAGAAACAGAACTTAGACCATTAGAACAGAATGATAATATCTCAGACTGGCAAATTGTAGACCTAGAAGATAATTCAGAATATAGACTAATACTCTAAAGGAAACCTTTGAGAACAGAGAATTCAACTTTCTCTGTTGACAGATGCGGGAACCAAAGCATAGAGAGGAAAAGTATAGAGACATAACTAGAGCCAATATCTCTGAAAACTTAATTGACTGTTATTTCCACTATGATGTGGAATCAGTTCCTTTGTACCATGCTATCAAGCAAGGAAGCCTTGACTTCTGGCCTCTCTCATATGAAGATTGTATTTAGGAGGGAGTTCATTTCTCATCAATTACAACACACAATGTTTTCCTTCCAGAGCTGAGCATTTGGGAACCCCCTTGAGTCTGTGGGCCTTCTTCCAAAATCTGGGCCTTTGAGTTCAAACATTCTTCAGTGTTTGCTTGAAAGGGGATAAGCAGTCATCAGAATGAAGGTTTCTCTGTGGGCTGCCTTCATCACCACCGAGTTTCTAAAGACATCAAACACTTAATATGGAATTTTTGACAGAAATGTACTCTTTCATACTGAGTTCCTGACAGTCTACTGGAGATTCTCATGAGGAACAGCAAGATTTATTGTAAAAAAGGCATCTTAGGCAGTTTAGGGAAAAGACTATGGGATTGTTTCAGGGGAAGTGGTGAAATGAAAGATATCCTGTTGATGAACTTTGTTCTTCCAACCTGCTGAAGAAAATGGAGGAGTTTCCAATGAATCATTCAGCAAAAACTAGACCTCTATCAAGCCTTCTCACAAAGAGTGTTTCCTTCCCCAAATTTTGCATAGGCAGGTTATTTATGATCCCTTAGAAAGAAATTTGAACTGGTACTTCTATTAATGAGAAATATATTCCAGAGATGCACTTTAGTCAGAAACTTTGCTACCAGAGAAAGAAATAGATAGGAGGAACTGGCATAAAAGCAAATGCATTAGGATGGGGGGGGGGGGGAGAAGCATGGACAGAAAATAATACAGGTAAAAAAGATATGGTGGTTGTAGTAGATCAGAAATTCAATATTTGTCATTGATATGACATGGCAGAACATGTACATACATGCACAGATACACACACACACACCTGCTGTAAATTTGGGTAAAAAAGTTTGATTTATTTTGAAATTTATGATTCCTAAACGTCATAGTATCCAGAGACCTGATAGTATCTCCACCCCTGCTGAGATGACGTTTATAATATTACATTCAGTTCTGGTCATGATATTTTGGGAAGGACATTGGGAAACTGGAGTGCATCAGGAGGAGGGCAGCTAAGATACACATGCCATATGTGTATCAATGACAGAAACTGTGAGTGTTAAGCCTGGGGGTTTAGAAGGGAAGTGATAGGTAGGAGTATTTGAAGAGTTGGGGTAGGGAGAAAAGAAAGAGGATTTAACATTTTCTATGGTCCCAGAGAGCAAAATAAAGGGAATGAAGAACAACATATCTGGAATTTTTTAGCAGAGATTCTTGCCCTGGTATAGGTTGGACAATCTGAGTTCCCTTTTAACTATTGTCAATTTATGAAATTTAGAATGCCAGTAGGAGGTATGGTTCATATACTCTCTGAACTAGAAAGAAAATTTCTTGAAGGCAGGAACCATCTCATCCTTGTAACTCTTATCTCATTTTTGTAACCCAACATTTATTGAAAATGGCCAATAAATAGTATCCTTTATATTAGGTTCCACAATCAGAAATATATTGTGTAAAATATGAATATTTGACCCTGACAAAAGAGAAGGGGAAGGGAAACTAAAGACAAACATAAGAAAAGAAAATGATTTTCTCACTCTACTCTTCATGGACTAGTTTATTCAGGTTTGAGCCATTTCTTAGGAAGCAAATTGAAAAGCTGGAGTAGATCCAAAAACAAACAAAGTCCTTAAAGTTTTACTTTCTGTATCAGCTGAAGTAACTGGAGTTGACTTAGAACTTTGTGCTGATGGGGCAGAGAGAGCACAATAGCTGCCATCAGTTATTTGAAAAGATATCATAAAGATTAACAGACTTGATATGTTTGGTCCAGAAGTCAGAACAAAAAAAAATTGATCTAAGTTTCAGGGAGTCATATTTCAGCTCAATATAAGAAAAAAAGAATTCTTAATAATTAAAACTCACCAATGAAGGAATGGGCTGATAGGTTTTGGGTTTCCCTTCACTGAAAATGATCAAGCAGAAGCCAATTAACCAGTTGGAGGGATCTCGTAAAGGAGATTTACTCAATAGATAGGGAATTGGATTTAGTGGCCTTTGAGATCCCTCTGACTTCTAACTAATCAACCTGTCTAGTCAGATACTTTCCAACTCCTTGCCATTGCCCTGTACTTTGGCAAATCCCAAGGATCAAGCAAGAAGTCCCCAGAAGAAGTTTATGTTTTTTAGTTGGGAACCCGAGGAAGGAGAAGAATCTGAGCCAGATGTAGAGGAAGAACAGAAAACATGGAGTGGGATGGGGATGGGTGGGAGGAGACAATAAATGGCTTTCTTATCACCACATCCATCCTTTTAAGAGCTGTCAATTCTTGGACTAAGGATAGTGGTCTTTTGGGAGCAGCACATAAGAAGCTGAAGGAGCTAATAATTTGCTGTTGAGCCTTATGTAAAACCAGGTTTGATTAATTATTGATGCAAAGTTAGGCAAATGTAAGCCCATTCGGGCTTGGCAAGGCTCCTCTCAGCTCAATTAGCTTATGAGGCCTTGGCCTGGCCTGGGGAGGGAATACATGTATGCTTGTCAAACAGCTCTTTACCCCTAGACCAGGAGAGGGGCACATTTGCAGTATCCCAGGCCTTTGACTTTAGCTCTTTGCCCAAAACCCCATTTGTTTCCATCGTGCTGCCATCTGGGCCGGGTGGTAGGGAAGCAGACCCGAAATGAGCACGGAACAGCATCTGAGCCCAGCACAGCACTCCTGTGGATTCCCAAGCAGCCGAGCCGTGCATGGAAAACAATATCTACAATCACTGCTTAGCAGATTCAATTCCATTCCATTTAATTAAATGGGTTCAGTGTGTACAGATTGCAGAAATGGATGCAATCTCATGCCAAACACGCAGCTGTAGACCTGTAGCACATGTACTTTTCGAAAGGGGCAAAAAACCCTACGTTGAACCCCCTTTAGGGGGAAACTGCTCCCAAGCTAAGCTTCTGCCCTAAGCATGGGTGAGAGCTTGCCTGGAATTAGAATGGAAAGGATCAGGAATGCAGAATAGTCTCAGAGGTGAGTCCCTAATCAGACCTATAGGGAGATGATTCATCCAGAGAAACTGTAATAACAGCCTCCATTTCTACAGCACCTTCCAATTAATGAAATCCGTTGCTCATGATAGTTAAATGATGCAGGTAGGACCATTTGTATTCTCTCCATTTTATAGATAAGGGAGCTGAGCATACAATGAGCAAAATGACCTTTAGAAGGTCACAAGGGTAGGATGTGGAAGGAGCAGGACTAAAAGACAAGGGCTCCACAGAATCTAAGAAAGGTCATTTAGTCCAAATAATACCTAATGAAGGAAGAAACAGCCTATGTAGTATGTAGAACATTGGGAACATGACTGATTTCAAAAACATGTTTTCTAGCTGTGTGATTTGGGGCAAATTTTTTTCTCTTCTCTGTATTTCAGTTTCCCCAACTGTTCAAGGGAAGATTGTATCTGATGTCCTCTAAGGACCATTCCAGTTCAAAATCTATTATCCTGTGATAACTATCTTGCCAAGTGGTCATCCAGACTCTTCTCAAAGATATTCAGTAAGGGGAAACTGACTCTTTTGAGGCATCTCCCTCTGGGTTTGCACAATTCCGACTTTAAAGAAATTTCTTAACCTTCAATCAAAAAAGCTGTCTCATAACCTTTATTCACTTCTGTCTTCTGAGGCCATTCTACTTCACCTCCCTGTGACAGCCCTTAAATTCCCCTAAACAAAATGCCTGCAGTTCTCTTAACCCATCAGAGTAGTATGATCTTGCATCTTCTCATTCATAATGATAAGTCAAAGGTAGTTGTCTTTAATTATGTGACATAGTGGTTAGAGTACTGGGACAGGAATCAAGAAGTTGAGTTCAAATCCAACTAAATATCTGCATGACTTTTAACCTCTTCTTGTCTCAGTTTCATCAACTTTAAAACAGTGATAATAGTAACACCCAATCATTATTGTGAGGATCAAATGAGATAATATTTGTAACACCCAGAGAAATGTATTTGGCACTTAATGGTGCTGGACAAATGAGCATTCCTTTATTCCCCTCCCCCTCTGAATACTGTGCTCTTTTCACTCTATTATTATGCTTCTCTTGGAAATCCATTGCTCTAAAAACAGACAGTCTAATTCCATTGTGTTTACTTCTTGGAAAGATGATGTTCAGTCTTTTAGAGAAAACTTGCATATATTTCCTAGCATATTATACTTGGTATGAATTAAAATTATAGTATATCTTGGCATCTGACTCATATGATCTCATTAATGTGACATTTGTTTCCAATGTTGAGGATCAGAAATCATCCATGTTTGTCCATCTTGTTCAATTCTTGTCCAAGTCCTCCCCACCTCCATTATGAAAGTTTCCTTCCTCAGAGAGAGGGTACAGGTAGAAGGTGTTGACTTTCTTTCTGTGTTCCCTCCCACACACCATTTGACCAGTTCATCTTCTTTTCTCATATATTTCCTTGATGACATCATTCATATCTATTATTTAAAGACTTTTTTTGTATTTTACAAGTTTCATTCTTCCCATACCATTCTGTATCTGCCCTTTATCTTTTGGGTGATAGTCATTTTTAATTAATTGTAGAAGTTATGTTCTATGTTTTGATTTTTTTACAGTGACAGAGTTGGGATGTTATTATTAAAAAAAAATGGACCTTAACTCTCATGGGAAATTTGGAGTCATTAAAGGAGATTTATGATTTCTCATAGACAGTCCAAGCTGCTCTTTCCTTCTTGTTAAAGCTGGGTCCATCGCTTGCTTGTCCCAGGTGTCCAAGATGATGTAAAATTTAAACTTGGTATTTCCTGTGTGGATGGTTAGGTGAACTCCATTGATTGATTACAGATTTCTTTTAGGAGGCTCTATGCTATGCCAGGGCTTTAAGCAGTACAATGTCATTCACAAGTAAGAACATATGGAGGACCTCATCATTTAGTGGGACTCTTTCTTAAAAATGGCATCTTCATTGAATCTCTTTTATCCCCTGGAGAACATTTTTGGCAAACGGATATTTCTATTTTATGCTTTCTACTTATTAGCAAAGGATCTTTGAACTTCTAATGTTATGTCTTTAAAAGAATCTTGAAATAATTTAGAGTATAAATGGGAAGAATATTGTTGAAAGAGAGTCCATATGGAGACATTTGGTTTTGATAAATCCAAAACTCTTTTAAAAAAATAATCAGGCAATCAAAAAGAATTTATTAAGCACCTGTTCTATGCCAGGAATTATACTAGGCCCTGGGGATATAGGTACAAAGAATGATAAGGAAATTCAGAATAAACATAAAATTAGTATAATATAGTTAGAGAGGGAGGTAAAATTAAGAAAGGCTTTGTATTAAACATGGTATTTGAGTTATGTCTTGAAGGAAGAGAGATTTCTAAGAGTTAGAGATGATAAAGATTTAGATGAAGGGAAACAAGTGTAAAGGCATAGAGATAAAAAATTGCAATATCATTTATGAGGAATACAGAGGACAGTTTTGCCAGATTGCAGAATGAAGAAGGAAGCATAATGTAAAATGAAGTTGAAAAAGAGGTGGAATTTTGTTTTGGGAGTAAAAGGGAGTGACTTAAGTTTATTGAGGTGAGAGTGGTCAGATCTGCATTTAAAGGAAACCATTTGGGGTGGCTAGGTGGCGCAGTGGATAGAGCACTGGCCCTGGAGTCAGGAGGACCTGAGTTCAAATTTGAACTCAGACACTTAATAATTACCTAGCTGTGTGATCTTGGGCAAGTCACTTATCCCCATTGCCATGCAAAAACCTTAACAAAAAGAAAAAGAGAGAAAGGAAACCATTTTAATAGCTATGTGGAGAAAGGATTGGAGTAGAGAGATCTTTGAGGAATGGAGGCAAAGTAGGAGGGCAATGCAATAATTAAGATAGTCAAATACAGTGAAAAATTGTTATCAACAAAAGATAAGCAAAGTGGGTTCTTACGTCCATTGTCTGTTTTAATCAATTTTGAAAAAGTCATTGCTGAATATTCTTGCAAAAGTTTGCCTGGGCAACATGAATATTCTTTTTGAAGATATATTTAGTTCTTTTATAGATAATTCAAAAATATTTTGTTTAGAAGGGAGAATAAAATCATAGACAGTAGATATTTTTATCACTTTAATTTTGATATTAATAATATCTGTTTTTTTACCCCTTTGTCATCTTCTTCAAAAATCTTGCATATTAATTTTTCAGAACTCTAAAAATTTTGATTCTTCCAGCATAGTATTTTCCATATGAATTTAGTCTACATTGATTGTCTTTCCCATCTGCATGCACTTTAGTATTATTTGTGTCTTTCCCATAAACACATCAAAGGTTGTGATGTTAGAGTCTAAACATGGTGTTTCAACTTCATTTGATGAAAGTTTGCAATAATAAGCTTTACATATCTTTTCTCTTTTTCTTGTGTTTATTGTTTTCCTACCATTTTCAACCTTCAGTGCCCTTGGAATGAATTTCCTTGATAGGATGCTTTGTCAAATTTTCTTTAAATTAACTTCTCCCTCCTTTATGATATGCTGCTGCTCATTATCTCCCATCATCCTGCTTAGTTAGATTTTACAAATGAATTTACATGTTGATGTAGTGTTGCTTTTGGCAGATATCTCTTTCCATCTGGAAAGTAATTCAGGTATTTGCTTACTAAGGGTTTTTGGGGACTCATTTGTTCTCCTTGTTGTGGCAATGGATTTGCATTGGTTAAGTTCATTTTGGATATCATTTTTATTGTCCTATCCCATTTTTGTTTATATATATATATATATATATAATATATATATATATATATATATATATATATATATATATGTACACACACACACACACACACACAAACATATACAAATACACACACTTCTATATAATGTTCTAACAACTCCCTAATCATTAGAATTCTCCAAGTATGGGGAAATTGGCTGTCATGATACACTTTACCCAGGATTCAAATACAGGCCTCTACTACTTATTGGTGATTCATTATAAAAGGAATTCATGTTTGGTGTAAAAGTTTGGGTAAAATATTTCTTAACTACCTTTTAGCTCTGGTATTCTTTTATCATTTATTTATTTTCAACTATATGCAAACGTAGTTTTTTCAACAATAAGATTTTTTTTGGTAAGGTTTTTAGTTTCACATTTTTCTCCCTCTCACCCCTTTCTTCTTTCCCCCTAACAGAGAGCAATGATTTTATTAATTTAAACATATATATCTACATTAAACATATTTTTATCTTATTCATGTTGTAATACAACAATCAGACCAAAAAAAGAAAAAAAAAACATGAGAGGGAAACCTTAAAACACAAAATAAATTTCAAAAATTGAAAATAATAAGCTTTGGTCTGCATTCAGACTCCATAGTCACCACACAATTTTGCTGCTACTGTGTGTGATGTTTTTCTGATTCTTCTCACTTCACTCAGCATCAGTTTATTCAAGTCTTTTCAGTATTTTCTGTAGTCCTATCCATAATGATTTCTTACAGAAAATAGTACTCCATCACATTCATATGTAACAATTTGTTCAGCTATTCCCCAACTGATTATTAATTTTCAGTTCTTTGCCATTATAAAAAGTAACTCTAATAAAGAGTTATGAATTGTTAAATACCAGATCTAAAGAACACATATGATATTTGAACATATAAGGTACCTATTCTCTTGAAAGAGAGAACATATATTTTGTCTATCAGAATTACAGCATAATAGAAATTGCAAGAAAACTTAGAACATAGAACAGTATATAAGATATAAAAGCTAGTAGATCCTTTAGAAACCATCTGATGTCAATCATTAAGTAATAGCAACAAAATAACAACAAAAAAGAAATCACCTTATCTGTCCCCCCTTTTTGTGGATTTAGAAACTAAGATTTGAAAACTATTGCAATTTGTAGTTTTTTTTGTTTGTTTTTGGTTTTGTTTTTGCAAGGCAATGGGGTTAAGTGGCTTGCCCAGGGCCACACAGCTAGGTAATTATTAAGTGTCTGAGGCCGGATTTGAACTTGGGTACTCCTGACTCCAGGGCTGATGCTCTATCCACTGCACCACCTAGCCACTCCCAATTTGTAGTTTAAAAAACCAGATATTTAAATTCCAAATGCTCACCTGCTTACCATTAGTTTCTCTCTCTCTGCCTCTCTTTGTCTGTCTGTCTGTCTGTCTGTCTGTCTGTCTCTCTCTCCCTCTCTCCTTAGCACTTAGCATTAGGTCATGCTCATAAAATACTAGATGTTGAATAAATGTGAATTGAATTACTGAGACTAGGGTCTTGTCCTTGAATAGTTGTAGTATTCTTCTAATCTCCCTACTTCTAGTGATACTGCTACATTGATTTTCCTTATGCCTGACTTTGATCGCAACTCTCCCAGCTTCTCAACCATTCCCCTTATCCTTTTTTGCCTGTTTTTTGCAAGGCAGTGGGGTTAAGTGACTTGCCCAAGGTCACACAGCTAGGTAATTATTAAGTGTCTGAGGTAAGATTTGAACTCAGGTGCTCCTGACTGCAGGGTCAGTGCTTTATCCACTGAGCCACCCAGCTGCCCCTCCCCTTATCTTCTTAATAGTATCTAAATGGTTATTCAAGGCCCCTTGCAAGTTTTCTCATTAAAGGTTTTTATACTCTAGACAAGCTGAGGTTAGTAATTCATAACCATAGTCCATAACTATATGTTTCTGTAATGTTTTCATTGTTCTATATATTTAGTATGATCTTTCTACTCCATCTCTTCCCAGTGAAATCTTATTTTTACCCAATTTCTCCCAAAGTTTGCAGTGTAATGTTAATGACATGACCTTGGATTTAGAATCAAAAGTTCAAAGTCTGAATCCTGATTTTGCTTCTTATTATATATATTTAATCTTGAGCAAATCATTTCCACTTTCTGGATCATAATCATGATGGATTTGGCATTGAAAAAAGGCTACAGTACTGAGACTCAGGGATGAGTGATTTGCCTGAGGTCACAAAGATTTGTAAGCCTCTGATATTTGTTTTGAAATCAGATCCTCTGACATCATAGTCAGTATTCTTTCAATTCTAATTTGATTATCTCTTTAAAAGATCCCTTTCAGCTAGATAACTCATTACTGACTTTCTCCCAATTAGATATTATCTCTCTTTTCTAATATGTGTCATATTAGACACTCTCCTGTTCACCCATCATCTGTTTTGTCTTTTAAGGTTTGTGTGTGTGTGTGTGTGTGTGTGTGTGTGTTTCCTATTACATTGCAAGCTGCTCAAAGGCAGGATATTATTTTGTCTACCAACCATAGTACCACATGAGAAAGAGCATGGAATTTAGACTTTGAGAACCAGTCCTGATGAACAGAGGCCATGATAAGAGACGAAGCAGGATCAATAGAAAGAATCTCTAGGTAGTCATAGTCATAATAGCTTCCATTTAATACCAATACCAAAGTTTATTAAGTACTTTCCTCAAAATAATCCCATGAGATATGTAGTAAATGTATTATCAGCCTCATTTTTCAGAGAAGAAAACTGAGGTTCAAAAGGAATGATTGACTGTGACCTCCATCAAATCAGTGTCAGAGCCAAGATTCAAATCCAGATGTCTTGACTCCAAATATACTGTTTTCTGTATTATATTACCATGGATAGGCAATGAAAAGGCACTGGGTAGTGTTTATTGGCAGATAAATGAATAGTTGCAGTAGACATGCTAGGACTTGGAACTAGACTCTGGAGAGCATTTGATCCATTATCTTATTTTACAAAAGAAGACACTGAGATCCAGAGGGGAGAAGTGTCCCACCCAATGTCAAATAGATGGTAAGAAAGGTAAAATTTAAACCATTGTGCTCTAAGTCCAAATCCCATGCTCTTTTTAGTGTTACACTATTTGTGATAAATTCTTTTGACTGCAGGGCTTTGGCTTTCAATGTTTTGTGCTCCAGTCTAATTTGTCACTCAAGAAACAATACCACCTCAAACCCAGTTCTCAGCAGTGGCATCCTGTTATTTGAAGCTGAAGGGGGGGGGGATCATTCAGATGTTTTTCAATTGTGTCAGACTCTTTGTGACCTCATTTGGGATTTTCTGGCAGAAATACTAGAGTGGTTTGTCTTTTCCTTTTCCAGATCACTGTACAGATGAAGAAACTGAGGTAAATGGGGTTAAGTGATTTAGCCAGGGTCACACTGCTAGTAAATATCTGAGTCTCTATTTGAACTCAGGAACATCATTCTTATTTCTTCAGGCCTGCTATTCTATCTACTACACCACCTGTTTTCCCAAAGAAGGGAAAGTCCTGAGCAAATAAACCTCCATTGCTTTTGCAAACCAGAATACTATCCACTTTCTAATTTAATTACATTACAATTTTTGAAGTATACTAATATTGTACATTTTATGAGATAGTGTTCCTGGCTGAAAATAGCCCATTTTCTCTAATTTGCCAAATCTGCCCCACACACCTACCCCTGCTGGGAGGTACCTTCTATCATTAATGGATACTAGGGATAGGGTGGGCACTATTACATTTCCTCCACTTATTGTGTCTTAGCCAATTTGACACAGAGTAAGGGATAAGAACAAGCCTCACACAGAATTCTGAAATTTCCAGCTCTTGATGCTCAGAATTTTCTTGTCTTGCAGATGTAGGAGTGTGCTGGATACAAATTGAACTGGCTCCTAAGTGTCCATGGTTAAACTCTGAATAAAAGAATTTACACCTTAAAAATCTGAAAATGCTACAAATCTAGGCTTGGTTGTTTGTTAATTGTCTGCATATAAGAAAGTGATAGAGAAAATGTTGATAATACAGATTAAACTTGAAAGTGCATTGTGGGTACTTTTTTTGAAAGCTGGTTGTTAAACATTTACTAGCACACCACTGCAAGGGACTCTGTTTACACTGCTGCAGAGATTTATCCTGCTGATGCTAGCAAGGACCCTTCTCTCACTTTTGTGCACAGAACTGTCCATTTTACACTTAAACCTGTGATCTTGGATGAGGGATTTGCTCTCTCTGGGCCTCATTTATAAAGGAGGGATGAGGGAAGGATTAATCATCTCTAAAGTATTACCAGCTTTAGGCTTCTAAATTCCAATTTCTTTTCTAGCTTTGACACTGATAATCCATGTTCTAATTATCTGTGATCAAATATCCTACTTATTTTAGCATTCCATCTTTGATTCAATTCTACAGGCCTTTATGAACTACCATTGCCAGGTTGTGGGGGGCAGTTAGGTGACACAATGGATAGAAGTCAGGAAAAGTCATCTTCCTGAATTCAAGTCTGGTCTCAGAAACTTACTAGATTTTGATTCTGGGCACTTAACCCTGTTTGTCTCAGTTTCCTCATCTGTAAATCAAACTGGAGAAGGGATTGCCAAATCACTCCAGTATCTCACCCAAGAAAATTCCAAATTTGGTCATGGAGAGTCAGACATGACTGAAAACAACTGAATACAATTTATGCTAGGCATCATGCTAGGCATAAGAGATACAAAGACAAAAATTAAGGAATGCAATAGTTCCTGCTCTCAAGGTATTTACATTCAACTGAGCTTTAAATAAATAAACTATGGAAAGTTTGCGAATTTTAGAATCTTAAATAAAATAATGGAAAAATGAGATTAAAATTAAATGACATTTATATACTTCAAATTAAACAAGAAATCAATAATTAAGACAATTTGTTACTGTTAAATATCCTAATCCATATCCAGAGGAGAAAATGAGACTTGGGACATTGTAAGCACCCCTCACTTAAATTCAGTTCATTTGCATGTCATGACTTCACCTTCTTAAGGCCTTCTTCAAGAAAGAAGGATTAACAACAACAATAACACCAGCAATAACAGATCAATCAAACAGATTAGATAATAAAAAATAGAAACAATTGAACTCAAACTAGTGTCTGATAAATGGGAGAACAATGGTTACTTGAGCAATCACTTCCCTATTTGACAAGATCTTGGAGGGGGAGGAACATGGTAGTAAGTAAGTTTAGAATAATGTCTTATACCATATATCAAAATTAGCTAAAAATTAACATATAACTTGAATGTTAAAGGTCACAAAATAAAATTAGAAAACCACTGGATTACAGCTATGGACAAGATTTCTTAACTAAACAAATAATGTAACTGATTACAAAAGAAAAAAATAGGTAATATTGATTGTTGAAGTTTAAAAGTTTTGCATTCAAATATTAATGGCATGGAGTCAAAAAGGCAAACACTTGATCAGAGAAAAAAAACTAATTACATATTTCCTATATCCAAGACAAAAAAAAGCACACAAATATATAAGAACAAGACAAGTCCCCAACAGATAAATGGTATAAGTATATGAAGAAACAGTTCTCAAAAGAAGAAAAACAAATTATTAGCATCCTTAGGAAAGGTTGCTCCAAAGCATGCTTTCATCTACAACTATCCAATTTTCCACCAGTTAATAAATTGGCTTCAATTCCAATATCATCACATCTCCTGTTTGGGTATTTCTCTGGTCCTCCTTTGTAACCTTTTGTGTATTGCCTTCCCTCATTAGATTGTAAACTCCTTAAGGGAAGAGACTTTCCTTTTTCTTATTTATATACTTAGGACTTAGCACAAAGTAGATATTCAAAAATATTTATTTAATTTTATTATTGTATTACAAATGAGAGGAACAGTAAATCAATCAACAAACATTTATCAAATGCCAATTTTCTGACAAGTGCTGGTAAAACAAAGACAAAAATAAAACAATTCCTAGAGAAAGACAGATACCTTAGATGGAGATCTAACATGATTCAGGTATTCTGGAAAGCAATTTAGAATTTTGCAAAAGCGGTAACTAAAATTTCCCTTCCCTTTTATTCAAAAATTATTCTGATAGATATTCATCAAGAAAATAAAAGTCAGGTAGGTCTCATATATACCAAAATATTTATAACATTACATTTTTTAGGATAATAATGTACTGCAAACAAAAACTGATAGCCATTGGTTGAGTAATGGCTACACAGTGTGGTACATGAATGACATCCTTTCCTTCTTTTCAGAATAGGGAACTATGGATGATTTGGTCTATTTGAGAATTAGTTTTGCTGAATAAATATTTTTTAAATTTTCGTTCTTTGTTTCAAGAGATGACTGAGTAGAAGAGGGAGAGACACACACTGAGAAATGAAGATTATAAAAGATATATATATATATATATATATATGAATAATTACATACACATATATTTCATACATGTACCATATACACAAACATAAGCAATATTTATTAACCAATTAAAAATGGAGATTGAAGAGTGGAAAGTCATTCCAAGGTCACAATCTCTGATTGAAAGAATGGTGATATCCTTAGTAGAAAACAGAAAAGTTGAGAAGATGGGTTAGTGTAGTAGAAAGGAGAAAATGTTCCCTTTTGATCATACTAATCTCAAGATGTCTATAGGGCAATGAATTGGACAAGTATATCATGCAGTTGATTATGTGACACTAGAGTTCAGGAAAAAAGATAAAGGCTGAATGTTAGATTTGGGAGTCATCTTCATAGATTTAGATCACTGAGACAGGGTAGAGAGAGAGGCCAAGGATAGAACCCTGAAGTACTCCCAGGTAAAGAGAGAAAGACATGGGATGATCATACAACAAAGGAGACTGAGAAGGGGTAGGCAAATTGTCTCATATTCTCTATTCTAAGGTTCCACCTACCTCTAATTCTATTTTATTTAATAGGGATTCTATAATTATAGGGTAACAATAGTACAAGGCTCCTTCACTGGAGATGGGGCCCTAGGGAAATTTAGAGATATTAATGGTTACTCCAGCAGGTCAGATTGAATGTCTTGACACTTTATTGTTATTGGATATTTATTAACCTTTGGCTTAGGGTTGTTTAAAACAACCATATATTCTGTATCTGTATAGTGCCAACTTTGTTTTTTGCTGTAATGTTTAGGTTATCATTTACTAGTCTCATGACTTAATACATTCTTCAGGAGGAAAGTCATTCATAACATCTGGCATAGTTAGTGCTTAATAAATATTTTTTTTGTGGAAATATTACTGGAATGAGGGTTGTTGGTGGTTTTTATTTGCAGTTAGACAATGTCATTGCTGTAGAATCGCTATATTGGAATTTCTAATCCATTTCCTCTCAATCAATTAATCAAAAAACATTTATTAAGCATTTGATTTACTTCAGACACTACTATGCATTGGAGATGCAAATGAAGTTACAAACACTCCCTGTTTTTCAGAAGTTTACATATTGGTGGAGGAGATAACAAGTAAATAACTAGGTAAATACATGATATGTTCAAAGTAGATGAGAAGTAATCTCAGAGGGGAAGGCTGCAATTACTAGGGGGATTAGGAAAGAGCTCCTACTGAAGACTGAGTATAAGTATACTGAAGACTGAGACTTAAAGGACACAAGGGAAACTGAGAGGTTGCAGAGATAATGCAGATTATTCCCATCATGGACATTAAAAAATTGCACAAAGACTAGAAATGGAATATCAGGTAATAATGTTTATCCTTCATTCTCGAAGACGACCATGACATCAGGGAGGTGATGCCATGACAGGTACATGAATTGGATTTGAATAATTGGGTGCTGTGCTAAGACACCAAACTCACTTTCTCTTCCAGAGTCATCTAGATCCAGTGGTTAGATACAAATCAGCATGACTAGAGATGGCTCTGTATTTGAGGCAATTAGGGCTAAGTGACATGACCAAGATCACATAGCTAGTGAGTGGCAAGTATCTGAGGCAGGATTAGAACTCCTGTCCTCCTGACTCCAAGGTCAGTGCTCTTTCCTCTGTATCACCTAACTGCCCTGGAGTATCATACAGAGAACTTTATTTCTGATCCTAGAGGTTATACATTATTTATTAGGGAGTAGGGTATAACATTATCAGATATATTATAAGAAAAAACACTTTGGCATCTTCCTTCCCCTTAGAAAGGTCCTTTAAAGAGACTGCCATTTATCCTAATATCTGAAAGATCAGTCAGTTCAAATTTGTTCTGATATTCCCATTCTTTGTGCCCTTGGTCAAGTAATTTCTCTGAGTCTCATTTTCTCCATTATAAAAATAAGGAGGTTGGATTGGTTTGCTTTATAGTCCATTCCAAATCTAAGTTCAAGGACCCTTTGATTTCACTCCTTTCTCAGAGTTGTAGGGAGTTGTAGGGAGTAAACTTGTCCTCTCACCTTTCAGCTTCTAGGAACTTAGTATAATACATATATTCAAGTACACACATTCTCAACTGGATGCATGATCTTATTGATTTGGACATTCCTTCCATCAATGCTGATCACAACCAATTCATGTTTGCCTCTTCTGGGTGATATTTTCCATATCCTGAAAGGGCAAGAATACCAGGGGAGCTTTTGGGTTTTCCACCTATCACTCCTCATCCTTGTCTATCTTATTTTCCTCGCATATATTTCCATGATGGAATTAAGTCCTATCTTTGAAATTACTTTGTGCTGTGTGTTGGATCTCATTAATGTTGACCAAATGACTTTACATTATCACTGTGTAATTTTCACTTTAATTTCTTTGACTTTCTATGACTTTCTGTCATACAGAAAGGTTGGTGAAATGCTTGTTAAAAAAAAAAGAATGGACCTTTATTTTCGGAATATGCTTCACAATTTCATGTAGACAATTCACCCTGCCCCTCCCCCACCCCTATTTGATTTTGTTCCTAATTCATTGACCATGTGTATTATTTGTCCCAGATAGTCATATTAGTGATAGGCTTTATAGACTTTTCTAATTGAAGTCATAATTGAGCAATAAATATTTTTCATACACTTTGGGTTTCCTATGTGGATGGTCAGGACACAATTTTGAATTAGATATATATCTCTTCTAGGAAGATAAGTAGTATTCTAGGACTTATTACAATCACACACTATAATCTCATCTAAAATAGGATGATATGGAAAATCTCACTTCCCATAGAGAATCTCTCCTCATTGCTTTCCTCTGTAATAAATAGTTAAAAAACCTTTGGTGAATTTATGACTCTTTATTTTAAATCTTGACTGATATTTAAAATTGTAGAATTATTGAACAGTGATTTCCATTGATCTGTTTTGTAAGGAATCTGGAATGACTTTGATATATTAATGGTAGTCACTTTTTTATTTTAAAATATTTTATATTATTACAATAATCTTGTTATAAGAGTAAACATAATCCCTCTTTCCCCCCAAGAAGATGAGAAACCTCAAAGAATAATGAGAGAGAGAAAACATGTACTTCAGTCTGTCTTAGGAACCATTGTATATTGGGGGCATTGTGATTTATCTTTACCTGGTGTCCTTGAACACCAGAATCTTATCTTACTAAGTGCTACATGAGTGAGAGTAGATTCCAGACTGAAATGGTATTGAAGCACTGGTGTTTTGGTAAATAGAGCACTTGAAGATCTTGATGGAGTACTTGTATTCCTTGTGTTCCTTTTTTCCTGTCCCTCCAATGATCTCCTGGGGAAGACTGAGGAAGTCCAAAAGTAGGACTCATCATAAGAGTCCATGAAAGGGACTCAACAAGTCTGTGTTCAGATTCCAATGGCTCTGTCTCTGCAGTGAGTTGCCTTGTTTATTTTAGTACACCAGAGAAGTTGCTTCAATATTTCTCCCACAGTTGTTATTACAAGCTATATTTACCTCTACTCTATTTCTCCCCACTCTCTTTTATTCTATTATTTCTCTCCTTTCATTCTGTCCCTGTCCAAAAGTGTGTTGTATCTGAGTACCCTCTCCCTCAATCTTCCCTCTCTTCTATCACCTATTCCCCACTTCCTTCCCCCCACTCCCCCTTATTCCATCACTTTCTTCTTATTTTTCTCTAGAGTAGGATAGATTTCTAAACTCTATTAAGGTGTATGTTATTTCCTTTCTGAGCCATTTCTGATGAGAATGAAGGCTTACTCCTTCCCCCTGAGCCTTCCCCATTGCACTTCATTCAAAAAGCTTTTTCTTGACTCTTACATGAAATATCTTAGCCCTTTCTTCTTCTCCTTTCTCTTACTCCCAGTACTTTCCTTTATCACCCATTGACTCCATTTTTTATTATATAATACCATTATATTCCACTCTTTCCTGTGCCCTGACTATATATGATCCTTCTAACAGCACTTATAAATGAGAAAGTTCATATAGGTTATCAATATATTCTTCCCATGCAGGAATACAAATAGTTCAACATCATTAAGTTCCTCATAGTTCTTCTCCTCCATACTCTCAGTGGTACACCAGAGTCCTGCACTTGAAAATTAAATTTTCTGTTTAGCTCTGTTTGTTTTAATAGGAACGTTTGAAAGTCCCCTATTTCACTGAAAATTCATCTTATCCCCCTGAAAGAGGATGTTCAGTTTTGCTGGATAGTTGATTCTCAGTTATAAACCAAGATCTCTTGCCTTCCAGAATATCATATTCTAAGCCCTAGGAGCCCCTATTGTAGAAACTTCCAAATCCTGTGTACTCCTGACTATAGAGCCATGGTAGTTGAATTTTTTGTTTCTAGCACTTTTTAGTATTTTCTCTCTGATTTGGGAGTTTTGGAATTTGTCTATAATACTCCTGGAAGCTTTTCTTTTGGGATCTCTTTCCAGAGGTGACCAGTGAATTCCTTGAATTTCTGTTTTACCCTGTTTCTAGTATCCCAGGGCAATTTTACTGTATTATTTCTTGAAAAATGAAGTCTAGGCTCTTTTCCTGTTCATGACTTTCAGGTAGCCCAATAATTTTTAAATAATTTCTCCTGGATCTGTTTTTGAGGTTGGTTGTTTTTCCAATGAGATTTCACATTTTCTTCTAATTTTTGACTTCTTTTGGAAGAATTTTATTTCTTCCTGATTTATTACAAAGTCAACATCTTCCTTTAGTTCAATTCTGCATTTGAAGAAGTTATTTTCTTCAGAGAGCTTTTTTATGTCCTTTTCCAGCTGGCTAATTCTGCTTTTTAAGGTATTCTACTCCTCATTTTCCTTTTGTTTTGCTTTATGCATTTGGCCCAAAATATTATTTTATTCAGTATTTTTTTGTATTTCTTTCACCAAACTACTGATTTGGTTTTCATAATTTATCTGCATCACTCTCATTTCTCCTCCCCTTTTTTTCCTCCATGTCCCTTAATTGCTTTTCAAAGTATTTTTTGAGCTCATCCATAGCTTGAATCCACTTTCTGTTTCTCTTAGAGGCTTTGCATACAGATGCTTCTTAATCTTCCATGGGACCAAAATAATTTTCTATGATCATATTCTTCTTTTTCTGTTGTTTGCTCATTTCCTCAGCCTAAGACTAATTTACTGAACTTCCAAAGCTTTGGGATTTTTTTTTGGGACACCCCACTGAGACCTTTATTCCTTCAAGGTTTTATGCTCTCTTACCTGTGCTTTGATATGTACATGATCAGAGGCATTCCCCTCTGCCCTAGAGCTGTGAGGAGGCTCCCTGTTACCTTAATATGGGAGCCTAAACAGCAACCTGGATCTGAGTGTGGGCAAACAGCAAAATCCTGCCCCAGGGAGAGCAGAGAGACCTCTGCAGTCTCCCCGGACCCCCTTAATATATGCAGGCTGCAGGTTAGTTTCCCCATTCCTCCTGCAGGTTCTCACTGCAGCTGTTCTGAGGCTGGTGCTCCTGCCCTCTTTTGCAGCAGAGTTCTCTCACCACCCCTTCAAGCTATTCCTAGTGATTTCTGGGCTGCACTGTAGCCTCAGTTTTCTTCCAACCCCACTGTCCCAGTGAAACACACCTTTCCTGAGGAATTTCTAAGTTATCTTGGACTGGGACTGGGAAATTGTATCACTTAGTTTTTCTGTGGGTTCTATCCCTCTAAATTTTGTCTAGAGTCATAATTTGATGGCTTTTGGAATTTTGTGGGGAACAAGTTTCAGGGAAATTCTACCTTCACACTGCCATCTTGGTAGTCACTTTGTTGGAAAAGGCCTTAAAGGGAATATTTTGTTCAAATCAAATGCTTTTTCACAGTTAACCAACAATATGCATAGTGGGATCTTGAATTCTCAGCATGCATTAGTATCTTGTGTGATGGTAAAGAAAGGGTCCATTGCAGATAGCAACTTTTGGGAGTCAGTTCCTTGATTGTTACAAGTGTCTTTGAAGGTTCTTTTGATGTTTTTGCAGATTAATATAATATAGATTTTGTATGGGAAAGTAGCATGTACATCAGTATTTGTGATGTATGGTTTCCATTTTTTGTGGGGGTATTAATGAGGAAAATTCATCCCTTCCCCCATCATGCCTTTGGTACCTTCTCCCTCAGATACCTTTGTGAATTGATACCTCAGTGTCTCACAATTGTGTTCTTATAACACATATGAATTTCTCTATACATAATTGATTGCATTTCTCATATTTTTTTCTCTTTTGTGTAATTTCTACCTCTTCTGTAAACAAATATAATGACTTTCTTTTTCTAGATGGCAAAAACAAAAATATTTTGTTATTGAAAGTCTTTGTACAACTCTTCCATTTTTGTCATGTTCTTTAAAGTTCCCCTTGCATTTCCATCCTAGGATTCCTTTGGAATGATTTTGTCTTGTTGAACTTTTTTTTTTAAAACTAGTCCCCATGCTTTCCATTGCATTTACTGCTAGGACACTTCATTCAAAATTCCTGAGACCCCCTTAGTTGCTTCTTTGGTCTACTATTCCATAATTTATTTTATTGCCACCCTATTAAATGTAAGCTTCTTGAATTAATAAATGAAAATCAAAGCAGTTACTAAGCATCACCCTTATGCAAATGCTATTCTAAATACAAAGGATTCAATTACAAAAAGAGACAAATCTTGTCATCAAGGAGCTCATATTCTTTTTTTTAAATAAGGCGTTCATGTTCTTTTTTTTTTTAGGTTTTTGCAAGGCAAATGGGGTTAAGTGGCTTGCCCAAGGGCACACAGCTAGGTAATTATTCAGTGTCTGAGACTGGATTTGAACCCAGGTGCTCCTGATTCCAAGGCTGGTGTTTTATCCACTACACCACCTAGCCCCCCCCCCCTCCCCCCCAGGAATTCACGTTCTAATGGGAAAGACACATAATGGGGATTGGAGGTTTGGGAAAACTTTTTGGGTCTGAGGAAAAACAATGATGGCTATTTGCTCCACAGGGATTGTGAGGCTCTTTATAGAATCAGTGGCATTATTGATTTGATTACAGTTTCCAGAGTAAGAAGTAGAAAGGAGAGGGATTAGGGGAAGACAAAATGTTTGAGGTGATAGGAGGATCACAAGAGAACCTAGATGGAATGTGAAAAGAAAAAGCATGGTCTAGGGTTTTGAGTCAGGTAGAGTTAAGTGGGCTGGTTTTTACTTATTCTTGAATCACTATTACTGAGTCTCAGTTCAGGAATGCTAAAGAATCCAAAGATAAGTAAAGTTTTGGAGGGCAGACAGTGCAATTTTTGTATTTGTATCCTAAATGTTTATCTCAGTACCTGTCAGATAGCAAGTACTAGATAAATGCTTTTTTAAAAAATCATTCATTCATTCATTCATTCAAATTGAATTTACCCTTGACTGCTCCTCATTGATTCTTGATGTTATATTATTTATAAATGTCCTTCATTCTTCTTAATATATATTTTTTATGCTTAATAGGTATTTCATTTGGCTTCCATCTCTTTCTTCACTGGACTGGAAATTCAAACATTTGCTGATCAAGTGCTTGTAAGACTTTTGGTCTTTGTGTTGTGGCAACTTATTTATATTCACTAAAATTAAATGTAAAATTATTACAATCAGTGTTGATATAATTTACCTTGTACATTACATAGTTTCATGATTAATTTCTTGTTCAAATTGGTCTGAGTTGAATTGTGACTGTTTTCTGTGATATTTCTATCCTTTCCTCCCTTCATTGTTATTCTTTCTTTGCACCATTTTACTAATTCTTATCTTTTCTTTATAAAGTCTCTGGTTTGATTTTATATAGATAACAGATTCAGGAATGACTCTCTTCTTTTCACATCTGTTAATCTATAATCCATTTCATTTTCAAGACATTATTAGGTGTTAATTTTATCCAGAAATTTTAATACTCTTTTCTAAGTAAATATTCATAATGTAAAGCCCAAGGCTTTGTGTAGTCTATAAGTCATTAACCTCTTTTATTTCATTTTCCTGAATTGTGCTTTCTCACATTTTTTTCTCACAATTCTAACCTTTTCAATATTTTCATTAGTTTTTTAAAAAATCAAAAATTGCATTGTTTTTATTTTAATTTTTATTGAATTTTCACAATAGATATGAACTCTATCACAGATCATAATTAATAATAATAATAATATGCATTTATAACATTATAAGATTTTCAAAGTGTTTTAATACATATGGACTTTTGAAGCAGGAGACCTTTATTACAATTATGTCTCATATCTTTGACAATACAATACAACTGACATTATGGTCATTTAACCTCTTCGACTTTGGTTTCATTGGCTGTACAATGGGGATGATTCTTGTACTCCCTACTGGGTTGTTGTATGAAAAGCCTTAAAATCCTATACAAATGTGAATTGTTATTTCTTCCAGAGACTTGAATAAAATGCTTTCCCTGTACACAGGTGGCAGCGTTCTTTTTATTTCATGATCCAAAATAAGCCAAACCTCCTATTTATCATTTAGGAAGCATCTGGCCCTTTTGTGAAATATCATCAGGGTGGACAAATACAAAGCTGATGTTTGACCTTTCTTGATGAGCCCTGGTTTCTCTGATTACCAGGCAGAAAAGAGCAGACTAAGGGAATAGATTGAGCAAAAGGATCCCTCTAAGGAAATTTGAGCTGGGTATCTTCATGAGAAAGAGGGAATCAGAAAGGCCAAGGTACAGGTTATTCTGCAAATGAATAGGTTTCATACTATTATTGAAGGAAGACCATGAATTCCTCAACATCTGTAGAATCTAAAGCTGTAAATTGAAGTCATCAAATCAGAGACTAAAATTGCAATTCAGGCAGTATCTGTCATAGTTCTGGGCTTTCTTTGGTCCTCCTATTTCTCTACCATTTTTTTTAATGTCAGCAGTTGCCTCCTGCCAAGCTCAGCTCTTATTGGATTAAGCCAGGACTCACACCTGTCTTTGGAGTAGCCAGGTGGCCTGCATCTGGCCTCCCTGAGCTCATCCCCAAAGTGGACTTCTGATGCCATTTTTTGGTGATACAAAGTAATCAGATCGTTCAGTACTTGAGCCTTTTAAGATCCCAAAGGGAATATGGCAATCACATCAACCAGAAAGTTCAAAAGGACCAGCTAGTCACTGTTTGAAATGCAACTTTAAAATACAACTCCAATCAAATTCTCTGCTCATCCTAGGCTACTCATGGTTTTGATACTGGTTTCTGACACAAAATCATAGATTATTAGAACCAAAAGAGTCTAATAAAGTGTATATCCCTCACTTTACAGATCAGTAACGTGAGGTTCATATTGGAGGAGTGATTTCATAAGGGTGACACCCATTTTTCAGGAACGAAGCTGAACTATTTGACTTATGGAACTAATCAGTTCCATCTTTCTAGTTTCACCCTCTTGAAATCCTATTCAGATGATGAAACAGAGATGTTAAGTGACTTGTCTGAGATGATATTAGTAGCCAGAAGCAGAGTTAGGATTTGAACACAGGGCTCAGCTTTCCAAGTCATATATTATGTTTTATTTAAGTTTCATAGATTTGGGGGAGGGTTCAATCGATGAACTTTATTAAATGCCTACCCTGGACTAGGAAATATAAATGCAAAGCAAAACAAAACAAAACAAATCCTAGTCTCTGTGCTTGATGAGTTTAGTTTAAAAAAAAGGAGACAATATGCAAATAACTATTTATAAAACAAACTTTGTGCAGCTTAAATTGAAAATGAACCACAGAAAGTTGATATTAAGTCTAAAGAAATTGGGAAAGTCTTTGTAGTAGGTGTAGTAGTCTTTGTACTCATTGTGACTTGAATGAAGCCAGGGAAGCCAGTAGATACACATGAGCAAAAAGAGAATTCCAGTCATTGAGATAGTCATTGAGAAAGCAAGGAGTCAGGAGATGGAGTGTTGCCTTTGAGAAACAGCTAGGGGTCCAATGTCAGTGGGTTGCAGAGTATTCATTGAGGAGAAAGTTGTAAGAAAGATGGAAAAAGTAGTGATGGATCAGGTTATAAAAGACTTTAAATGCATCTAAAAGATGATATATTTGATCTTGAAAGTCATAGAAGCCATTGGAGTTTACTGAATATGGAGGAAGTTCACATAGTCAGATTTGCACTTTAAGGAAGACCATTTTGACAGCTGAGTGCAAAATGAACTGGAGTGTGGAGAAGCTTGGCACAGGCAGACCAACCTTGTGGATTAGTTTAGATGTGAGGCTATTACAATAGTATAGATGTGAGATGATAAGGGATTATACTAGGTCAGTGTCAATGTCAGAAGAGGGAAGGAGACATATAGATTCTACAAAAATAGAAATTTTAGGTCTTGGTTATTAGAACTGGGATGGATGAGAGGGAAAGTTAAGGTAAGATGAACAAGAACTCTAGAACTTTAGTAAGATGACTTGGGTTTGGGATTTGAGACTTGAATCTCAGCTCTACCAATGGTAAATTATACATAATTAACATTACAGAGCCCAAGATTTAGAGGTCCTCAGAGTCTCAATTTTCTTAAATATAAATGAGGATTTTGATGCCTGTATTACCTCCAAAATTTATTGTGGGAATCAAATGAGTTAATAGATCTATTAGACTTTGGAATTCCAAGGTGCTGCTTAAACTAAGTTGTCATTTTTTGCTATTAATATTATTGTTGTTATGATTATGATAATTATAATGTTAAATCAGTAATCATGTTAAATTGGTTTAGTCAGAAGCAAAGAGGTCCATTTACCCCAGAAAGGCAGGTTTTTGAGCTTCAAAAAATCTGAGTAAAACTTCCTCTTTTGAAGCCCTGACTCCATGAAGATTCCCCTCTGAGCTCCTGTGTCAGGATCAACAAAAAGTGGTCCCTGACTCTCTAGCTTCTAGACAGGACCTCACAGTGACTACTTTTGGTAAGAAGACTGAAAAGAAAGCAAAGGAAAAGTCTACAGAAGGTCTTCTCATCAGTGGAAATGTATTCTGTAATGGGAACAAGAGAAACTATGCTTTGTCTCTCCCCCTCCCTTGACCTCTCTTTGTATCTGCATTCTTTGCAGTTGGCATCTCAGATTCTGCAAATGCATCAGAAACAAAGAAAGAAACCAAAGAGGAAAAAGAAATCAATACAAATGAGAGGAGACCTTTCCCAACACAGAAGCCGAGAGGGCAGAAAGCATCCATTATTCCCTTACTTTGTGTGTTAGATTGGGAGCCAGAATGTGGCAAGCTCAGAGGGGGAAAAACTCCCTACCATTTCACCAGCAGGGGGATAGTATATTGTTCCTTCTCTTATAAAAACATAAACAAAAACAAAAAACTTGGATTTTTCCTTATATTGCCTCCCCAAATATGTAAATTAAAAGATAGACGTTTTCCTTGTGTGATGTGATTTAATGGGTGCTCAAAGTCTCCCCTGTCCTTTCATCCAGAACTTCTCCCAACTATTTCCTGAAATCTAACCTTATTTTGACCCACACAGAATTACTGAGGGACCAAGAAGATTGACTGAAGTTATTAATAATGTTTAACTAGAAACTTTAGATTTAAGTCAGTCAGAATCCCTGGGGCTGATGTATCTGAGGGATTTTCCAATTCAAAAAAAAATTGATTTTCTTGGTCCTAGAGAACTGAATTATAAAAATGAGTAAAAGTTGCAATGAAAAAGATTTTGGCTCAATCTGAAAAAAAAATTACTAGCAATTAGAGTTATCTCAATGAAGAATGGGAAAATAATAATAACTAATATTTATATAACTCTTTAAGCTTTGAAAAACTTTTTATAAATATTATCTCATTTGATCTTAACCTCAGGTTTAGATATTAATATTCCTATTTTACAGATGAGAGAATTGAAGTAAACAGTAATTAAATGACTTCCCCAGGGTCACTGCACTAGTAAGTGAGGTCTTCCTGCCTCCTGTATAGCACTATCCACTGAACTATCCAAAGATAAGTTTTTGTCACTGGAGGCCTTCAGGAAGAGAATATTCATAAGGGAATAATCTTAGGATCAAAAGTTGTAGCAAGCTCATGAACACATAAAACCATCTCGGCAGACAGGATAAATGAATTGAGGATAAGAACAGACCTCAAATCCATCTGAGAATTAAAGGGATATCTATTCTGATCATATGAAGACCTCCACTGGTTGAATGGGCAGATAATAATAATTTGTTCCAATGACTATGAAATAGCTGCTGTGGAACACTTAGAGCTTGGACAGATATCAAAGACTCTACGGTCATCCACTAAATCCAAGGTCATGACCGGTCTTCCTGGATTTTGTCTTGCCAATGAGCTTCATTGAAAAATAATGAGAATGAATGACTTTGTGCAATTCTGCCTCATCTAAATCCAATTCATACTCAGGTTATCACAGGTTATTTTCAGATTATGGAATTGATCATCTCCAAAAACAAAGGATGAACAATAACAACAATCATGGGATCACAGATTTAGAGCCAAAAATCATCTGACTCAATCTTCTCATTTCAAAGTTAAGGAAGCTGAGTCCTAGAGGGGCTAAGTGACTTGAACACATGAAGTTGGTATTTAGACGCAGGTTCTCTGAATTTAAATCCTCTATTATTTCTATCTTACTCTCCTTTGGAAATGAACTCCTATAATGAATGTAGTAAAGGGGATTTCTATTATAGTATAGGTTTGACTGGATTACACTTGAAGACCCTGACAAATATACATTTATGATTCTAAAATGGAAATCTGCATGGGAAAGGTAACATTTCACATATTACCAATTATACCAAAGTGTGACTGAATTACAAATTCATAGGATGTTAGAGGTCACAAAGGACTAGAACATTGAATGTTAGAGTTGGGAGGAAGCTTAAAACAATGGATATTAGTACACAAAAATTTCAAGTCCAAAGGCACTCATTAAACTTACATTAAGTGCCTGACACAGGACTAAGTTGAAAGTAAACAAAAAAGGCAAAAAAGAACATAGTACTCAAGGAACTCACAATCTAGTCTAGGAGACAACATGCAAAGAGCTGTGTTAATACAATATATATGTAGTATAAACATAAGGTGATTTCAGAAAGATGGTACTAGCAATAGGAAAGGACTCTTGTAGATGGCTAGTCAGTCAAAAACTTATATTAAGTGTAAGGGATTGAATTAAAAAGGTGGGGATACAAAGAAAGGCAAAAACAGTCATTTTTTTCTTAGAGTTCACATTTTAATGGAGGAGACAATAGGCAAAACATCATACAAATAAGATATATACTTGGCAAGTGGAAGGTCATTCTCAGAGGGCAACAGTATTAAGATGTAGGGGATTAAGGAGGACTGGGATAAACCTCTTGCAGACTATAGACCTGAAGTGAATCTTGAAGGAGGCCAGGGAAGCCAGGAAATAGAGATTATTAGGAAGAGAACTCCAAACAAAATGAATAGTTAGTGAAAAGGCAAGGAGCCTGGCAAAATGGAATTACTGAAAGTGAAAGAAGCAAAGAGACCATTGTAAATGAATTTTGAATATATTGAGGGGAGTAAAGTATTAGAAGACCAGAAAGGTAGGAAGGGTTGATGTTAATAGGCTTTGCAACACAAATGGAGCCTTTTATATTTGATTCTGAAGACATAGGGAATGTTCAGGAAAAAAAAACTGATTGAAGAATGTGTTAGGATTAGAAGTGATATTAGAATATAGACTATCAGTATGTGGAAGATGAAATCAGAGAACTATAAGAAGCCTTACAAGTTACCTACTTAAGGTCACAGGTCCCTTGTCCCTTTCCCCTCAATTCTCTATCACATATTTCTAATATTTTGGTTTCTATCAAAAATATTCATGTATTGGGAAGAAAACTGGCATTAGTGGTGAAACTACCTGGTCCTGAGTATTGACTCCATAGATAATTTGCTATAAAACTTTGGGTGAGACTTCTTTCCTCTATAAATGCTATTTTCCTTAGTTTAAATGAGAACAATAGCTATCTGACTCATAAGAACTTTCATGAGGTACAATTATTCATTGAGTGCTTTGTAAACCGTAGCATACTCTTTAAATATCAGATATTAATCTCAGCATTGTTCAAATGCCTGGTAGTGTGTAAGCCTGAGAGTAGTCAAAAAGTAGTGTTATTTAAAGCACTATCAATAATCCAGAAGTCCTAGAACCCTTTGGGATCCTAGCATTACAGAGTCAGAAAGGACTTTGAAGACCATGTAGTGTACCCTATAACTAGACAGGAGCTTCTTCAATGATATACTCTACAAATGGTCATCCAGGCTCTTTTCATCATCTTTGTCTGGCAGGCAGATACTCATGGGGAATCCAAAATTCAGAAAAACTGAGCGATTTATGCAAGTTCACACAGGAGTGACCAGTCTCTTCTAACAGAACTTCTTCAAGCGTCTGTTGTGGACGGCTCAATAATCCAGATGGCTGTATTCATTCTGGCCAGCCTCTAATGCTTGGGTCTTTGTCCAAATAATGGGTCTTATAGCTTCAAAGGGTCTCTGCCCATATCTCTAACAATGAATTTATTCCTATTATAACCACATTCAAAATTAATCTGCCATAAAAAAGGTGCTTTGCAGAGTCTGGATTTCTTTTCCTGAATTCCTTCTTTCTATCACTCTTTAGTCCCACACATATGAAGAGGGAAAGAAGGTTCATTGAAAAATGGAAGGCCTGCCTTTGGTCTTACCTCATTTTATGGCAAGGAATAAAGTCATCCTATTTAGAAGAAGAATGAGCAGACATAGTAAATTACCAGGAGGATTAAGGCTCCAATTGACTGGAAACAGGCCTGTTTTGGAAAAGGAAAAAAAAAAAAGACCTTGATGAGTTTTGCATTGTCAGAGGAGTTTTTAAATTTTAGGTTTTTTTTTTCCTTAGTCCCTTAGCATTCCACCTGAGTTACTCTCATGTTTTGCTAGTTAATTTTAAACATCACATCTCTATCCTGTGGGGCTTTTGAGAAGAAGGTCAAATCTGTGGGGCTGAGATAGAATGAGACAATACGAGGGAGGTGGAATGAGACTGAGTGGAAAGGAGGAATTGAACTCCCTGACTAGTGTCAAGGGGGCTGGGCTAAATGTGATTTTAACAGCTATTCTAGTGCTATGCTTAGAATATAATGCAATGTTAGAGCTGGAAGGGGTCTTGAAATATTACGTTGGAACATAAAATGTTAGATCTATATGAAACCTCAGAATATAGAATTTTGGAACACAAAATGTTACTCTGATGGGAAGTAGAACATTCAAATATAGACTGTTAGATCTGAAAAAGCACACTAGAACAGAGAACTCAAAATACTGAATATTAGAACATAGATTGTCAGAGAGGAAAAGAAACTTAGAATATAGAATGTGAGAATTGGCAGAAATCTTTGAACCTATAATCTAAAAATTTAGGAATATAGAATGCTAGAATAGGAAGGTGCATACATCATAAAGTACAATCCCATCATTTCATCAGTGAGAAAACTGAGACCCAAATGATGGAATCCAAGTTTATTTAAATAATCAGTGACAAAATTATTAGTAGTACCCAAGCTTCCTCATTTGCAATCTGGCTTTCCTCATTGCCTTTTCCAGACATTCACTCTACCATTATTACTCAGAATACTACTTTGAAATCTACACTATTAACTTTTATTCCCCAATCCTCATTCTAGTGGTATTGTTTATCAACCTCTAGGAAAGTCTCCTTTCTTTCTCATTGAGTTCAGGTTCTGGCTCAGTCTTTTTTCCTTCTATTTTTGGGGCCTTCAAATTAGGGGACTTCAATATACATACAGTGTTTTCTTTAATGCCTTAATCTACTAGTTTTCCCATCTACTCATTTCTCATGATGCTCCAGTATGCTATGGTCTTCCACTTCATGTCAGCTACACAAAAAGAGACATAGGTTTAAGTCTCAGGTTTACTACTAAGTTTCTTGGTGACTTGGCAAAGTATTTCATTTTCTTGAGCTTCTCTTTTCTTATCTCAAGAATAAGGGAAGTAAAATTATATGGCTTCTCTGGTTCTGTCTGACTAGATATTTTATGAATCTAAACTATCATTAATTATTCCATCCTCTTTCTGCCATGATCAATAGCAAAAATTTAAGAACAACCCTTTTTTCTTTTCTCCCTGTTTTCTGTTCTCTTTCACCAGTCCCCATCCAAAAGATTGTCATAGAGGAGAGTTTCCTGCATTTCTTTTTAAAATCCTGTATGCAAGCAAGAAACAAGAACTGGAGCAGCAGATTTCTGTCCACCTAGATCACATTCATATTTCCTATTTTTAAATTGTACTTATTCATATATGCAACAGTTACTTTTTATAAATGAAGACAGAAGCTGTTCTGATGCTTCTATCTTCTTTTGAACACCTTGCACCAAAATAATTCTAATTATGCATACCCCCCCAAATCTAAGGCTAAAGACTTTTTAGGTAATAGCTGTTCTTTCTTCATTTGTATGGTAGCCTTCTTACTTTCAGTCTGGACCAGAATGACCTGCTGGATTTTAAGAACTTTAAGGGCCCTGATATTTCTGTGTATGAGGACTACATATGAAGGTACTGGTTTTGCTTCAAGAAGAGAAGGTGAGGGTGAAGACTTATAAACTCTTGAACATTTTGAAGGGCTGTAATAGTGATTAGATTTTCTCTGCTTGATACCAAATGGCAGAACTAGGAACATTAATGCAAGTCACAGAGAGGCTTTTCCAGTTAAGAACAAACTTCCTAACAATCAGTATTGCCCAGAAATGGAATGTGCTTCCTTAGGAGAGGTTGGTTTCACCATCAGTAGGAGTCTTCAAGCAGAGTTTTGGTTAAGGATATAATAGCAGGGATTCCTAATCAGGTTAAACTTGGTGGCTTCTGAATATCCTTTTAGCTATGAAATTGTGTGACTCATTTGGTAAACAGTGCATGAATTTGGAATATCAGGAAAGCCATAGTAGGTCAAACTGATTTCATTTCAGCTCCATTTTGTTAATTTTAATATTAATGTCAAATTCCAACCAATTCAGCTTACTTCAGTTTTTGGCTTTCCAAAAGCATGATGTCCTGTGGCAGATATTTGACTCAGTTTTCAGAATTCCTTTATTCATTTGGCCAACACTTCTTGAGTCCAAAGTGGTACCTCCTAAGTAAGATTCTGAGGGAGATTTATAGATAGAAAAAAAGTCTTTTTGCTCCTAAATAGGAACTTATAATTTAGAAGAAGAGATAAAACATATAACCAACACAAGACAGAATATGTTAAGAAAAAAAAAACTTTAAAAACCCTATAAATGAGAATAGCACTGTAAAATCTTAGAGGAAGATATCACTTCTATATGGGATCAGATATGTTATTGTATAATATTTGGGTCTTGAATGTGAGTTAGGATTTGGGTAACTTACAGTGTCTGGCACATAGTTGTTTTTTCTTGAATTGAATTGAACTTTGCCAAAATCTACTTCTGATACTTGTTTATGGAGGTAACCTGAGTTCATGAAGGTTTTACAAGTTGATAGGCTTTATTGAGTCCTACTAAATTGAAAAATCTTTAAATATGTCCCCGATGATAGGCTGTGTGCCTCTTGGCAAGGAATAAGCCATAATATGATTTTGCAAAGAAATTATCAGGATGCATAACAATCCATGAAGACCAATGTCTAAGGCTAGGAGGTTTATAATATATAATAATGGAGGGTATACTCACAAGGGTGAAATCATAGATTCTCAAAGTGTTAAAATAAGACTTACACAGATATAACAACATAAGACATTGGTAGAGTACATTGGCTTGTACCTCATTTTATGTGGCATACTGTAATTGCCTTTGGGTTTCAGAGAAGTCAGATATTCATACGAATGGATACAGTCAATCTTTTAGTTTCAATGCCTCAAAGAAGAGATAAAGCTGGAACTAGGTCTTGAAGAGTAGGTAGAATTGAAGTACAGAAAAGAAGAAGGAAGAAGGTGTGAGGAAAATAGCATGGAGAAATGAATAAAAATGGGAATAAGCATAATGTATAAGCAATGAGTAATAGGTGAAGGAAATGATGTGACTAGATCATAGATTTTAGAATGATTAAAAATGAGACTGGATATAAGAAATGGAGCAAGATGGTGAATTATTTATATCTATTGGGGATATTGTAGAGGGGATTCCTTTATAACATTTAGAGGCTAAGCTATATGGTCTCTAAGGACTTTTCCAACTTTGTCAGTTACAGTTCTTTCTGAGACATTGACATGGTTTATGGGAGAATAATCAAGTTATCCTCCATAATATTATCCTTCAAAGGTAAAGGCAAAATATTTTCCTACCTCCTTTATTTACCAAATCAGGATATGAATTCCATATTTGAATATATTGGAATTAGAGGACCTGGGTTGCAAATTTTTAAAGTCCTCTACTCTACTTTATCCTATGTGCTCAGACCAATGCTAGTAACACTAGGTAGCTCAAGCTACCTAAGCAAGGATAGCCAAGTCTTTCAGATTGATGGTACAGTAAAATAATGGACTCCTTTCATTAATAAGTTAGTTGACATTGTTTTTGTCCTAAATAACTGGATTTTATCACAGCATGCAGAGCACTGTAACTATAGTCTAGGGTTCTATCTAAACCTAGCCCCAGCTCTACCATTTACTATCTCCAAGATGATGGGAAATGCACTCCATTTCTGATTCTATTTTTTTCTGTAAAATGGGAAAAATAATACTTCTATTATCTGCCTTGCATGTTTTTTTTTTTGGGGGGGAGGAAGGAACCATCATGTAAACTTCAAAATGTTTTTAAAAATATGAGCTATTGTTACTATTGTTACTATAGGAAGATAGAGGTGAAGGAAGAATTGTCTCTCCCAACAGGAAACTTCATTCTCCAGGGCCAACCTGGGAGAGGAAAAGCCAACTGAGATCTCTTACCTCCCAGGAACTGTCAATCCTATAAACAAAGGTGTTGTCAAACAGCCTTATTGAAAAGTAGTTTAAATTAACCTTGACAGGTGGATTAATAAATAATAAGTCCTGAATGATTTATAAAGAAATCAATTACACCATAAATTTTAAAACAGCGTATGCTTTAAAGTCTAAAATGGGGAGCTGCAGCATTCTCAAGAAAGTCCAAAGTGTGTTCAAACACAATTCTGGGACATTTAAGCATGTTAGAGCTGCAGAAATTTCTTTGCTGCATTGCAAATCACTTACCTTCCCAATGTCCTATTTTTTCCCTAATTTCCCCATTTTTAGAATGAAAGTGTTGGGACTAGTTGATTTCAAAAGAACCTTTCACCTCTAACAATCTAACAATCTATTTTAATCATTCTGGGTTCTAAGACTTTTTAGTAGGTTTAACATGTTATGATTCTTGAATCCTAGTCTAGATATCCCTTGATTCTACAGTCCATACACACAGCATTCTGTTGCTAGGACCCCTTCCATATCTACTCTGTTGCTCCTTTTTCTATTCTCATTGACTGTTCCTCTAATTACCTCCAGATGGCACACGGTTCTAAAACCCAGCTCCCAAAGGAATCTTCAGTTTGCACAATTTCCCCCTAGGGTTGCAGAGACATCTTCTGTCAGTTTGGACGAAGAAACTAGATTGTTAAAGGATGTTTTAGTAATGGGCTTGGAGGTGAGGGACAGAAGTGAGAAGGAGGGAAATTTTGGAGGAGGAAACCCTCTTCTAGGGAGAACAGGAAGAAAACAGCAGGGCCTTAAATCATGAAACATTGTAGCTTTGTTGCCTAGTCTCCTAGGATTAGATTTAATGGACTGGGGACTAAGGGGAGGCATCCTATTACATACTGAGACTTTAAAGAGACCTACAGTAATTTACCCAGATTCCCAATGATTTGATTATGGTGCATGGAAAGAGTTCAATGTTGAAGTAAAATAACCTGGATTAAAATCCTAGATCCAAACATTTACTACCTTTGCACATGTGCATAAACTGCTGTTTCCATTTGCTTCTCTGCAAAATGAGGGAATCATATAAGATTGTTGCTAAAGTCCTGTTTAGTTTTAAATATATGATCCTATAATTTTTAATAACAGATGACATTTTTTCTAATTCCTAAAAATTCAAAAAAGCACTTTATAGACTTTATCTTCATTGATCCTCAAAACAATCCTGAGAGCATATATAAACATAATTATTCCCATTTTACAGATTAGGAAACTAAAATTTAGATTCTCTGACATATCCATTGTCACAAAGTCAATGTCAGTGGAAAAATTTGAATCCAGATCTTGCCTGTCTCCAAATCTAATGGGCTACACTATCACAGCTTGCTTTCCTAAAATTAAAAAGGGGCAGTTGATCCAGGACAAGAGGGGGGGAAAATGAAGCAGGTTTTTAAAATAAGTGTGTCAGAAAATTGACCTGATTCATTTTCTTTTACAAATGAGAATACTGAAGCACAAACTCTGATTTCTCCAAGGTTACAGGACTCAGGAGTGTCAGAGTTGAAATAAAGCACTGACTGCCTTCAATCTTAGTCATGGGCATATGACTGGTTTTGGAATTTTATACATAAGAGGACCAGTATTGCCTTTTGGATGCTGGAATTTTAGATTTGGTTTTAAATGAACAGGGAAAAGCAGTATTCTTTTGCTCCAGGGGGTTCAAAAGAGTGATGCACCAACATACATTCCACTTCTACCCTATCTAAAGAGCCCAAGTCTGCTTCATGGCAGATTCTGGGCCTAGGATGGAAGGTTTATTCCCTCTGTAAGAAAATACATTCCCCCTGGACTAGTCAGGTCTCAATAAGATGGATAAAGGGCAGTTACATTGCAGGGCCCTAATCCTCACAGTGTACATGATAGAAACCTTTGAGGGTAATTACAACAAATCTGCAATGACAGCCTAAGTGGTTTTGCTGCTCTCCTTAGGGTTAAATTATCCTGACTAGCATCAAAGCCTACAATGGCTATATTATTATCAGTTATGTCAGGAGACCTGAGTACAAATCCTGGTCTACTTTCTCTGCAAAATGAAGGGCTTGGACTTTATGATCTTTAAAGACCCTTACAACTCTGTACATTGTTAATTTAAACATTTGCTGATGAGAAGGGAAGAGTTAATAGTTTTTGTCTTTTTTGGGGGGGGTTATTTATTGATGGATTAGGAGACAGTGTATCTAAGAAAGGTAAAATGACTAAGCTAAAGACAACCCAGCATATTAAATACAAGACTAGAACTCATGTTTTGGATTTGAAACACTTTTGGGTTTTCCCAGACAGTTCACCTAAAGTAAAGAATTCCTTACCTCTCCCTACTTCCTTTTCCTCTAATCCTTCATTCACAAACATCTTTTAAGAACCTAGTATGTATCAGGTTCTATACTGACCACTTGGGTAAGAGACTACTCAAAAAACTCACAGTCTAATGGGAGCAAACAACTATGATATGCACATGATAATTTGGAGGTAATCTCAGAGGAAAGCATTAAAGGAGGTTAGAAACACCTTCTTTTAGAAGGTGAGACTTTTATCTGGAACTTAATAGAAGCAAGGGGAGACAGGACGTTTTCCATGTCCTGAATAACCCTTGTCCAGTTTTTCTCCTGAAAGTGTCTATAAGTGGACACAGGCATTCTTCAAAGAAGTGGTAATGAGCTTAATGGGAAATCTGTTCAAGGCTACTTATTGCATCTCAGAGTGGTTGGAAAAGTGACATGCCCAGAATATGAAGGAGACTGTCAGTGATGACAAAGAGGCCTTGAGGCCCTAGGGAAGACAGCCAAAGGTCCAGGGTGCTGACAGTAGCCAGAAAGCAAGCAATATCTATTGGAGTCAAGTAACTGTAGCTAGAAAAGGGCCTCAAGTCTCTGGTATGGGGAAAAATAGAAAGGTTCCAAGGAGACCAGACAAGGAATAATCCACTCTGTTCATTAACTCTCCATCATAGGGACATTGCAAAGTGGCATCATATATCCTTCAAATTACTTCCAATATCCCTTCCTTCTTTGAGATTCTATGCTCCAGTCTTCTATGTTTGCAGTAATCATGCCTCTAATTTCTTCTCATGTTATTCTGGTTCTCCATTGGAGGGTGCAGTGAATAGAGCTCTGAACTTGGAGTCAGTAGGATGGTAGTTCGAATTCAGATGCAGACATTTACTAGTTATGTAACTTGGACAAGTCACTTAACCCTGATTCCCTCCCTTCCAGAGCCATTCTTTTGGACCCAGATGGCTCTGGGGAAGAAAGTGAGGCCTTTGACTTATAACAGTTCCCCCTCCAATTCAAATACAATTCATGTGCTTGTCATGGCAGCACCCTGATGTCATGGTCTTCTTCCAGAATGAAGGATAAAATATTATTTTAGCTTTGAAATTCTAGGTTGTAATGTTCTATATTCTTAGGTCCTTTCCAACTCTAACATAACAATCTATGTTCTAAGCTTCATTTCTTTGATTCCTTTAACATTCTATGTTCCAAAGTCCCTTCAAGCTCAGATATTCTTTTATTCTGAGATCATGATCTAGCCCCAGCCTAATTTATATTCTTATTTCCTAATTACTTCCAACAAAGTCCTTCTAACTCTGTACTATCCTATGATTTATATATCCTAAGGTCCCTTCCATCTTTAATATTCTGTCTTATGAACTCTGTTTTAAGTTCTCTATCAGATATAATAATGGTAAACCTCCTTCTACGAGATGCATGGTATGATTTAAACTAATGAGACAGAAAAAGTAGGGAGATGGACACCTACCACAACACATCCAGACAAAATACAAATTTTCATTTACACATTCTTGGTCATATTCCTCTATTAGCCTAAATACTAACATCCATCACCAATATAGGCATAGCAATTCACATATACATAACATTTGAAGTTTACAATATGCTTTCTTCACAACCACCCTACAAAGTAGGTAGCTCAAATATTATCACCATTTTAGAGATGAGAACACTGAGGCTCAGAGGGGTCTCAGTCACACAACTAGCAAGAGTTCGATCTTGTGAGATTAGCTCTAATTAAAATTCTTTTGCACTGTATTTTAGGATTTTTTAAGAAATTTCTTATCATTCCAGTCTCACCCTCCTCCAGGACACCTGACCTTACTACTCTGGCTCCTTCAACTCCCTTCTGCTATGAATGCATCATACACTGCCATCCTCTGAGAGTCAGTCATCACTTCTATCAGACTCTTGGTCCCTGCCAGTTATACCATGTACTCCTTTATATGACTCAGAGTGCCTAGGATAAAGAGGAATGAGGAACCAGTGCTTAGTTCTTCTATGTGGATCAAATGATTGATTCATAGAAGAAGATAGGTGAGGGTAGGTGGTGAAGGAGGAACGAGTTACATTTCAGCTTAGCAATTAAATCTCCCTGGAGTGGCTCCAACTGTATTTCAGCACTGGTGTAACATCGTTAATTGAAATCCGTAATTCCAGTGCTCATTAATAACCAATCTTTGGAAGCGGAGATCATCCGTGGTCATTAATGATGAACATAAAACAGGTCCAGGTCTTCATAGTGGAACAGCAAGTCCCCGGTTCATTTTACAGTTGATTAGAGTGAGTTAAACTTTGCCCTGCCTGTAAGTTGTATATTTAATAGGAGAAGTTGGCAATATATGAAGTTATCAAAATACCACAGGTGCACTGGATGGCGTCCAGCAGGCATAGCTCATTCTAAACAGTGTGGTGACCCTGCAGAAATTGGCCTGGGAAGCCATCCTACAAGATGTATAATACGATTTAAACTAATCAGACACAGAAAAAGTAGGGAGATGGCCACCTACCAGAACCCAAATCATCATGAATCCTGTTGTAGCTTCTCAGTCCATAGTTTTGGCAAAGAAACTAGTAATCACTTACAGATCATGGAAAGAACTTAGGAGGGTTCCAGTCTCAGCTCTGTTGCCAGTCTTCAATGAGTTCTTTGAAAAATAACTCTACTTCCCCAATCTGAAATTTAATTTGCTCCTCTATTAAATGAAGGGTTTTGAGAAGTCTCTAAATTTGCTCACATTATATGCTCTGATATCGCTTCCAGTTCTGACATTCTGAGCTCTAGGGGTCCTCTTAGCTCTCATTTTCTGGAGTCTAAGGCTCCTCTCAACCCTACCATTTTATATTCCAAGCCTTCATCCAGTTTTGAATCCTGAGGTCCCATCCTCCCTTCCACTCTCACATTCTGTGTTCTCAGGTCACTCTTGGTTCAGTCATTCTGTTTTCTCACATTCCTTCCATTTCTAACATTCCATTATCTGAGTTTCCATATAGTGCTAACATTTCCAGAAACCAAGGCTAACCTATCAGCAAGCATTTATTAAATAATTACCAAGTACAAGCTGTATTCTTAACTGTACAATACAAATACAAAGAATGAATCAATTCCTGATCTCAAGGAGCTTAACTGTAATGGCAAAGACAACCAGTACATATATAAAGTTTCTCCCAGCTCCAATATTTTATATTTTAAGATCCCTCTCTGCTCTGACAATTTCCTTATGTTATAAATTCCCTTCCATCTCTAAATGTATATGTTATAGAGCCTCTTCTGGTTCTAACATTTCATATTCTAAGACCTCAGTGTGTTCTCAGAATTGGTCTAGCTTTGGCAGACTATTGAATGTCAAACAGATACTTTACAATTCCAACATTCTAAGGTTCTTCCTAGCCTGACATGTTCTAAGGTCATGGCCAGCTCTAACATTTTATATTATAAGGTTTTCCCAACTTCAACATGTTTTTTGGATGTCATGAGTAGTTTTGCAATTCTAACATTTGATGTTCTGAGGTCTATTTCAAAGCTAATATTCCTGAACATCTAATTTTTGTTATTAACAACTTTCATTTCCTTTTACTAACAACTTTTCATGTTCCAGTAGGAGCCTGTAGTGTCAACCACAACCACTCTTTATTGAACATTTATTATATGGAACTCTGTGCTAATCACTGAAGTGAATTTGAAGGTCCTTACCTTCAAATGGGCAACTTGGTGGCACAATGGATAGAGTATTAGTCCTAGAGTCAGAGTCATTTTCTTGACTATAAAATCTAGCTTCAGACATTTACTAGCTATGTGACTCTGGGCAAGTCACCCAATCCTGTTTGTCATCTCTAAAGTGACCTAAAGAAGGAAATGCCAGAGGACTTCAGTGTATTTGCCAAGTAAACCCCAAAGAGAGTCATGAAGAGTCAGATATGACTGAAAATAACTGAACAATGCCAACAACACCTTAAATGTCTTATTTTCTATTTGAACAAATGATTAGAAATATAAATAAATACTTAACAATAATGAGTCAGTGCATACTAATTGCCACATTGATTGGTGCTTAAAAAAAGAGGAAGAAGTTGATCATTGAAAATGAGTATTAATGCTACACAAATTAAAAAGATAAAGTTATTGGGGAATTAAGATTCAAAGAGTTAAAGTAATATGCTTGCAATCACACAGCTAATCATAGAATCAAGACTCAAACCTTAGTCTTTGCATTCAAGTTCATTCAAGTTCAATATTCTTTCTCCTATACCAAATCCCCTCCCATATAAACTGGCTTACTGGTCATCTTTCAGATATGCTATGTTTTCTGACTTTTATCCTTTTGCTCATACTATTACTACTATTTGTAATGTCATTTATTTCTCATTCAAGAAGCAGACTCTCTTAATTTCTTTACTCACATTTCTAAAACTCCTTCTAACTTTAGCATTTGAATAGAAACTTCTTATGATAGTAAGAACACTAGGATTGGAGTTCAGGAACACTAGACTAAAGTACTGCTTCAGACATTTATCAGTTGAGTAATCATGAACAAGTCCCCTAAATCTCTTGGAGCCTCTGTTTCCTTATCTATGAAATGAGGATAATTCTTCTTGAACTACTGCATGTGTCATTGTAAGGAAAGTGATTTTCAAACCTTAAAGCACTACTGAGTTTTTCCCTCCCATGCCCAGTAATATACTTCAAGGGTCAGTTCCAAAATCAGTTATGCTGATGAAGTTTCAATTGATGCCCCCAGCTGGAAAGCATATCCTTCCTTATTAGACAATAGTCCCATGTCTCTACAACTGACCCCCTTCTATCTAATTTTCCTGATTAGTCTTTTTCCAGAAGCCAATTTATTTTATCTTTTGGAAATAAAATTCAGTTTTCTTTGATTCCCTTTTCTGAATCATAGTTAATTTGATTTCTTGTTGGTTGTTTTATTTTTTTTTTGTCTGAAGTTTTCTGAGTGGCATAAAACAGGAACAGAAGTAAATTAATGTAATTGGAGCCATCCTTTTGAATGACTGCATAGACCTATTGACCAAGGGAAAATAAGGGTCCAGGGACACTGGGTTCTGACTGCCGCCTGTTATGTGAGAAGCCAGACCAGTGATTGGCTCCAAAAAGGCTGTAGTAAGTAATTTCAGACCTAGGTGACAGTTTTTTGGAAGTATTTAGCTCAGAGTTTCTGATGCCTTAACCCCATGTAGAGACTGATCCAAATATTTTTTGGTGAAAATAGAGGGATAGCTGAAGGAAGAAAAATCATCAGCTGGGCAGTCCAGAGAAATTCAAGGTCAGGAATTTAGTTTAAACTCTTACCACTTATTAAGTATATAATCATGGAAAAGTCTTTTCATGGGATTATCAAATTTACATTTGAGTAAAACTTTAGAACTCATCTGTACAATCTCCTCATTTCACAGATGAAGTAACTGAGGATCAGAGAGTTTATTGACCCACCCAAGTAGTAATGAATAGAAAGTAGTAAGAAGAAAAGTCAGAATTTAAAGTATGCATTTACTTGTCCTTCTGCTGCATCATGCTCAACCTTGGTTTCCCTATACATTAAGGGTTGGATTGAAAGTTTTTAAGGTCTTGTCAACTGCTACTTTTTTATGATAGCCCAAACTTCATCCCTAGCTCCTGCAATTTTACAAACAATGATTTTAGTAGAGAAAAGAGATACTATGTGTTGTCAGGATAAGGTTTATTTGAGATAGGTTGAATAAAGGATTATAGAGAAGATCCAATTCAAACCCCCTCATTTTATAGAGAAATTACACAAATTAGTAAAAAAAAAAAAAGCAAGATTCAAATCCAGGTTAAATTCATTCCAAATTTATTGCTCTTTAACTTATAGTATACCTTCTGCCTTCTAGAAAGTTAAGGATAATATTTTAAGTGCATCTTAGTAATTCACCTAAGGAGCATAGAGCTCTTGTTTATTCACTTATACCTGCTAACAATTGATAGACAGGAAACAATGCATATTGATTATAGTTTTTGTTTTTCAACTCAAAAGGTACATAGAAGTTAAGTAACTTGGCAAAAATCATATACCCAGGAAGGATTAAATTTTAAAACTATCAACTGATAGTCTAATAGGGGAACACATAGTGCATGATTCTCTTCCACAGTAGAGGTCTTGAATATATGATTGACTATTCAAGGGGGAAAATAACTTTTGGATTTCAGAAGTTGAAATTTAGCTATATAGAAATCATTAAGGTGGTTAAATTTGAGGAGTTCTCAATTAAAGAACCCATCAAAGGACAACTTTTAAATAGATTTAATGAGAGTGTAAGTAGCACATTGTCTAAACTGGAAATGGTATTCCCTTATCATAGTCATAGTTTTGAACGGTCCTGGAAAAGGAGAAATCTCTTCCTGAGCAATGAAAGATTCTGGTGTTTTTCTTCCTTATATTTTCCTTCAATCTTTTTCAATGGAACCTCAGAAAAAGAGGGATCAAATAAAAATCTGAAAATATAGTGATGGGGAGGCACATCATTGGTTCTAAAAGAGGCTCATCAGCCATAGAAACATCTCCTTAATAAAGTGTCAAAAGGATATTTGGGGGGAGCAGCTGATACTACCAATTTTTCATAATTTTTGTTACCCTTTTTTATAATTTGTCCAATTCTAATTTTTAAGTTTTTTATCAGTATTTCTATTACCTCTTTTATCAAGCCATTAATTCTCTTTTCATAATTTTATTGCATCAATCTAATTTCTTTTCACAATTTATATTCTTTAGATTTTATTTAATTTTTTAAAAATATTATTTTTGATATTTTTAAAATATATTTAAAAACTCTTCTATGAATTAGATTGGTCTTGTGTTCAATCTACATTTTATTTGAGATTTTTCTTATAGATGTTTTCAAATCATTCTTTTGAGTTTAAGCATCTCTGTTGTTAGACTCTACTTAACTTGGAGGTGGGGCAGGGAATATCTAGCCAGAAGGTCTATCTTTTATGACCCTTTTCTGCTACTTTCACAGTTCAGTCTGGGTGTTTATTTGTTTTCAGTTCTTCCAAAGTAACATGAGTTTAGGGGAGGTCAGTTCATTGCCATCCTTTGAAGATTCTTGACCTGGTTTGGGCCTGCTGACTTGTGTGTGGTTGAGTTTCCAAATATTGCTTCTGGTCTCAGCCACAGTTAACTACCTTGAAGATTCAGCAGGTTCAGTGTATCTGAACTGCATGGTCCCCTCTTGGTTTTGGTCTCTTGCCCTGATAAATTCCACTGCAGGTTTATGTGTAGGACTCAAGGTTTGAATTGAATTCCTGCTCTGTTCTTGGACCATATAAAGCTATTAATGAAACTTGTTTCTTGTTCCTTTTGCAGGAAGAATCCTTTCTTCCTTGCTGTTTCTGCAATTGTTCCTCTATGCCCTGTAACTATGTCCCAGATGGCACTCATTCCTGCTTCAAGGGTCCCCTGGGCACTGTTTGTGCCAATGTGTTCAAGACTTTTACCATCTGGGTTAGTTCCTGGCTCTGGATTACTCCCTGTTGTGTTGCTGCTTTAACCTCTTATGACACTGCTACTGCTGCTGTTTGCCACTGTCCAGAAACTCATCCCAGTGTCTAAAGACCTCTGTGTTTATCTCTCTATGTTGCCCTAAATGGTGGAAAATGACCCACTGTGATTTTTTTCTTGGTTTTCATGGTCAGAATTAAGTTTGGTGCTCTTAATGGTCATCATGGGGGAAGATGTGAAGATATTAAGGCAACATTTCTGGCACTTACTCCGGGTCCTGATTTTACCAAATTTAAGACCAGAGAAAATTGTCCAAGTTATGGTGAGATTGATTCTGCATGCAGCCTCTTTGTTAAATCACAGATTGTTAACACATAAAGCATTAGAGCTACAAGTTACTACATAGGTCATAGATTTAGAATTATAAAGATTTTGGAAGTCATATAATCTGCTAATTTTGCAGATTAAGAAACTGATGCTCAGAGAAAGATAAAATAATTTATCCAAACTCATACAGTAGCAAAATCAGGATTTCAATTGAGATCCTCTGATTCTATATTCATTACTTTTGGGATATCCTGTAAATAGGTACATACAACCAAACAAATACATACGTGAATTAATTTTATAAGAATGATGATGCATGCTATTTTGTGGAAGGGATAATTAGAAAAATGCTCCTCAAACCCTAAAGTGCTATACAAATGGAAATGATCGTTAAAACCTGGACTTGACTGCATATGCCAAGTTACTACTTTTATAACACAAAATGTCAATGCTGGAAACAATTTTGATTCTTGGAACTGGAAGGGACCTCAATTCAATTGAATAATTATTTATTAAGATCCTATTTGTAACCTAGTATATAGTTTATAAGAACATAAATCCTCCGAGAGATCCAAGAGTATTAGGGCTGTAATACATCATCTTGTTCAGGGCCCTCAATTTTATAGCTGAGGAAATCTGTTCAGGGACAAGATCTATACAAAATTTCTCTTAGTCAGTTAGCAATAGAACCACTACTAGTTTTCCAGACATACAAGTTATTATCTTTCCCACTATACTAACACTGCTGCCTCTCTCTTCCTATAAAGGAGATTGAGTGGTTTATCTCTGTTATCTGATTTTTGGGACCAGACTTCATCTACTATTTTACCACAACATCTACTTTCTGAATAAAATTAATGGGACTTCTTTTACATCTTATATTTCTCTAGTGTCAGGAAGACTCATCTTCTTGAGTTCAAATCTGACCTCAAATATTTGCAAGTTGTGTGATTCTGGGCAAGTCACTTCACCATGTTTGCTTCAGTTTCCTTATCTGTAAAATGAATTGAAGAAGGTTATGGCAAACCATTCTAGTATCTTATTCAAGAAAACCCTTATTGGGTTCACAAAGAATTGGACATTAGTGAAATGATTGCTGCAACAACAACAACAACAACAACAACAACAACAACAGCAGCAGCAGCAACAACAACAAAGCAGTATATCTAGTCCTAACTTGAATTGAATCTCAGTTCTCTCTATCTGGTTGGTTGCTTTATTCTTTCATGTTAACTGATCCAGATGACTTCTTTAGTTTCCTTCTAGTATCCTCCTTTTATGAATGCCACACTTTAGGAAGGGCCCTGATCATTTCAAAATATTCAGAGGAGGGCAACTAGAATAGTGAAAGGTCTTGTAATAAAACCAGAAAAGGATTGATTGAAGACATTATTCATCACTAGGTCAGTATTGCATATTAGTTTTTTTTCATTTTCATAGGGAAGCAATAAGGGTAAAGAACATGATAACTCTCTTCCCATAGGTAAGGGAAAAAGGGATTAAACTTATACTTATTTTTATGGGAAAGGGAAGAGACCTGGAGTTTCATTGGTAAAGGATATCTTTCTAAACAGATGTAATTCTGTCCCTTCTCTATAATATATCATCTCAATGTGATGCCTAGATCAGAGCTATCAGAAATATGACCAGCAGATCAAATGTAGTCAACTATACTCCCAGTCAATGTACTTAAGATTTAATTATAATTTAGAAATATTTGACAAAATAAATACAAATATAGTAAAACAAAATAATATATTTTAAAACTAAGTCAATAAATGGTCTGGAGGAATCCTTATGTTGTTCAATTGTTGTTTCAATTCTTCAGTCACATTTGACTCTTTCTGAACCTGTTAATCATATCATGCCAAAACTATCCATAGTTTTTCTTAATTTCTTAATTTTTAAATTTTTTTCATCCATATGCACATGTATAATTTTGTTACAAAATTTCCTTCCACTTTCCCTTTCCACCACCCTCCTCCAAGCAGCAAAGAGCCACGTTAGCATTGTACAAACATATTTTTGATAAATATGTTTATAGATTAGTTATTTTCAGCATAAGGAATTAGGATTAAGGAAAGAGATATATGAGATAATTTTTATAAAGTGGTCATCAGATTCTGAAAGGTTGGGTTTTTTTGTTTTGTTTTGTTTTTCTTCCGCTGGATGGGGATAACATTGTTCATAGTCAGTCTCATACAGCTGTCCTAGCTCTCTGAGCTGCTGAAGGGAGGTTGATCATCTCACAATATTGTTGTTGTTTTTTTCCTTTTTTAATTTTCATCCATTTGTATATGCATATTTCCAAGTTACAAAATTTCCCTCCACCCTTCCTTCTCACCCCCTCCCATCAGTAGGAAACAGTCAGCTTAGCATTATACATATATATTTTGTTAAACATATTTACAAGTGAGTAATTTTTGGCGTAAGGAATTGGGATTAAAGGAAAGAGATACATAAGAGATAATTTTTATAAAGTGTTCATCTGTGTGTTTTGTTTTGTTTTGTTTTCCTTCCTCTGGTTAGAGTTAATATAGACCATTACTGGTCTACTATAGTTGTCCTAGGTCTCTGGACTGTTGAGAGGAGTTGCTTCCTTCAAGGTTGTTCATCTCATAATGTTGATGTGTACTTTATTCTCTTGGCTCTACTCCCTTTGTTCGGCATCAGATCCTGTAAGTCATTCCATGCTTCTCTAGAGTCTAACCATTTTTGATTCCTTTTAAAACAATAATATTCCATAGTATTCATGTAGCACAATGTGTTTAGTCATTCCCCAATTGATGGGTATCCCCTCAATTGCCAATTCTTTGTAAATATAAAAAGAGCTGCTATGAATATTTTGGAACATGTGGGACTTTGCCCATTTTTTATGATTTCATCTGGCTACAGTCATAGGACTGGAATTGCTGGGTCAAAGGGAATGGATATTTTTATTGCTCTTTAGGCATAATACCATATTGCTCTCCAGAACGCTTGGATCCATTCACAGCTCCACCAGCAATGCATCAATGTTCCAATCCTCCCACAACCTCTCCAACATAGATCATTTCCCCTTTTTCTCATCTTGGCCAATCTGAGAGGTATGAGATGATACCTCATTGTTGTTTTAACTTGAATTTCTCTAATCAATAGTGATTTGGAGCAATTTTTCATATTATCTCTCTCTATATATATATGCATATAGATAGGTAAAGATATATCTATATCTATCTACAAATACATGTAGATTTATAGTTTTATATATATAATATATATAATATATATGTATATATAGTTTTAATAATTTGAAAACTCTCTATTCCTGTCCTTTAACCATTTATCAATAGGGCAATTACTTGTAACCTTATAAATTTGATGTAATTCTCTAGGTAGTTTAGAAATAAGACCCTTATCAGAGCTCCTAGCTATGAAGATTGTTTTCCAGCTTTCTATTTTCCTTCTGATTTTGGCAGCATTGATTTTATTAGTGTAAAACCTTTTTACTTTAATATAATCAAAATTAATCATCTTGCATTTTATAATGGGCTCTAATTCTTGTTTGGTAATAAATTTGTCCCCTTTCCATAGATCTGATACTTAGAGTATTTCTTGTTCTATTGATTTATTTATGGTTTCATCCTTTATGTCTAAATAATGTACCCATTTTGCCCTTATTTTAGTATAGGGTGTGAGATGTGAATTTATGCCTAATTTTTGCCATACTATTTTCCAGTTTTTTCAATAATTTTTGTCGAAGAGTGAATTCTTATCCCAGCTGCTGATGTCTTTGGGTTTGTAAAACAGTAGATTTCTGTAGTTATTGATGGCAGCTTCTTTTGAACCTATCCTCATCCTCTGATCCATTAGTCTATTTCTTAATCAGTACTAAGCAATTTTGATGACTGCTGCTTTATACTATAGTTTTAGATCTGGTGGAGTTAGTCCACCTTCCTTTACATTTCTTTTCATCAATTTCCTTGCTATTCCTGATCTTTTGTTGTTCCATATAAATTTTGTTATTATTTTTTCTAATTTAATAAAATAGTTATTTAGTAGTTTTGATTGGTATAGCACTTAATAAATAATTTAATTTAGATAGAACTGTCATTGGTATTTGATTAACTTGACCTACTCTAACCATTGCTGTAATCATGAGTAATTAACATTTTTTCAATTTTTTAGATCTGAGTTTATTTGGGTGAGAAGTGCTTTAAAATTATGTTTATATAATTTCTGTGTTTGTCATGGGAGGTAGATTCCCAAGTATTTAATCTTATCTATAGTTATTTTATTTAAAAAAAAATTTTTAGGTATAGTTACTTTAAGTTGAATCTTTTTCTATATAGAAATGCTGAAGATTTATGTGGGTTGATTTTATATCCTGCTACTTTGCTGAATTTGTTAATTATTTCAAGGAGTTTTTAGATGATTTTCTTGTATTCTCGAAGTATACCATCATATCACATGCAAAGAGTGAAAGCTTTGCTTCCTTATTGCCAATTTTGATTCCTTCAATTTCTTTTTCTTCTCTTATTGCTACAGCTTGCATTTCTAATACTATATTGAACAGTAATGGTGATAATAGGCATCCTTGTTTCACCCATGATTTTTATTGAAAAAGCTCTGGGTTTTTTCCCATTACATATAATAATTGTTGATGGTTTAGATAGATACTATTTATTATTTTAAAGTCAACTCCATTTATTCCTAAACTTTCTAGTGTTTTTTAATAAGAATGGATGCTGTATCTTATCAAAGAATTTTTCAGCATCTCTTGAGATAATTTTATAATTTCTATTGGTTTTACTATTGATGTTTATGTTGAGTATTTTCCTAATATTGTACCATTCCTGCCTACTTGGTATAAATGCAATATGATTATGGTGTATTATCCTAGCTATAACTTGCTGTGATCTCATTACTAAAGTTTTATTTAACATTTTTGCATCAATATTTATTAGGGAGATTAGTCTATAATTTTCTTTGTTTATTTTGGTTCTTCCTGATTTAGGTATCAGCACCATGTTGGTGTCATAAAAGAAGTTTGGCAGAAATCCTTCTTCTTTTTTTTTAAATAGTTTAAGTAGAATAGGAATTAAATGTTTGGTAGAATTCACTTGTAAATCCATCTGGACCTGGAGACTTTTCTTTAGTGAGTTTATTGATGTTTGCTTCAATTTATTTTTTTCTGAAATGGAGTTATTTAAGTAATTTATTTCCTCTTTTGTTAATCTGGGAAATTTGTATTTTTGTAACCATTCGTCCATTTCACTCAGGTTATCCAATTTATTGTCATACAGTTTGACAAAGTAGTTCCAAATTTTTTTTTAATTTCCTCCTCATTGGTGGTTATTTCACCTTTTTTGTTTTTAATTTGTTTATCTTCTTTTAATGAGAATAACCAAAGGTTTGTCTGTTTTATTGTCTTTTTCATAAAAAAAAACTACTATTAGTTTTATTTATGAGATCAATAGTTTTCTTGCTTTCAGTTTTATTAATCTCTCCCTTGATTTTCAGAATTTCTAATCTGATATTTAATTGAGGATCTTTAATTTGTTCTTTTTTCTAGCATTCCCAATTGCATTCCCAATTCATTGAGTTCTTCTTTCTCTATTTTATTGATGTAGGCATTTAGAGGTATAAAGTTCTCCCTCAAAAATGCCTTGACTGTATCCCATAAATTTTGATATCATGTCTCATTAGTATAATTTTCTTGGACATACTTCCTGATTCTATTATTTGCTGTTTGATCCGCACATTATTTAAAATGAGGTTATTTAGTTTCCCATTAATTTTTGATTTATCTTTCCATGATCCTTTATTATATGTGATTTTAATTATATCATGGTCTGAAAAGTATGTATTTATTATTTTCTGCATTTGATCATAAGGTTTTTTGTGCTCTAGTTCATGGTAAATTTTGGTGAAGGTGTCATGTACTGCTGAGAAAAAAGTATATTCTTTTCTATCTCATAAAGTTTTCTTTAAAGGTTTATCATATCTAAATTTTCTAAGATTTCATTCACTCCATGGGGTTTTTGTGACAAAGATACTGGAATGGTTTGCCATTTCCTTCACTGGAGGAGTAAGGCAGTCAGACATTAAGTGACTTATCCAGGATCACCCAGCACTCTATCCACTACACCCTCACCTGCCTCCTTTGTGCAGTGGCTCCAGTTTTATTTGAATTTTATACCACTGGCCTACACTGCTAATGTGTCAGAGGTAAGGCATGAACCACTCTCTGCCTTGCTATTTCCTTTGGATATATTTTACATTGACTTAGTGATATAGCTATTCTTTCACTTCATGAGGATATAAAATAAGTTCTTTGAGGAAAGCTTGAGGACTTCATTTTTGTCTTTTATATTTTTAGTGACTAGTTCAGAAATTTGGAAAGGAGTTTGGAATCCATTTAGTTTTATCCATATCTGAACAAGACATCCTTCTACTCTCCCCAAAAGTAGTCAAACCTTTCCTTGTAGATTTTAGGTAACAGGGAAATGACATCCAGGGTTCTAGTTCAATATCCCTAAAGAAACACTTCAAAAACATTCCTATCTTCAGCAATATCTTGGCACCTAGGCAAGGCTGCATAGAATTCAATGAACTACAAGAGTGAAGAAAGGGTTTGAATGCTGCAATACAATATTTCTTTAGCTTTAGACTTCCCCGAGGGGGGGAAAAACTTTCAGAGAAAACAATATAGAAGAGGTTCCTGCCTAGGTTGGTTGCTCCCCTGTCTTGTGTAGAGGAAAGCAATGACTAGTATAAATGTGTCTGGGATTTGGCTGATTGCACCCAGGGCTGTCTGGACTTGATTTTAAAGCTGCCTGTGGTCTTGTCTTAGACTGTCATCTTTGTAGTGAATTCTGGGATATGTGTGAGGGGACATATTTCAGATTTTAAGCAAGGTATGGTATAAAGAACACTAGAATTAGAGTCCGGAGATCTGAGTGAGGGTCTGTCTTTGTCTCTTACTACTTTTGTGAGTCTGGGCAGGAAAATTCACTTCTGAGCTTCAGGTTCCTTTTCTGTCAAATAGGAACAGTATCACCCTTTGTCCAACCTTTCAGGCTCCAGTCCAATGAAGAATCAGATGATATAATAGCCATATAAGCTTTCTATAATTATAAGGGCTACTAATTCACATCTCTGGATCTCAGATTTCTTATCTGCAAATTGATGGGGTTTTGCATAAATTATCTTTGAAATCTTGTGTACATCTAAATGCTATGATTTTTTGATGATTATCAATAATTCCTTTGCCTTTCATTTGTTAGTAACCCCCATTAATAGCATTTTTATTTGTGCATGTAAATATAAAAATGTATGTATGTATTAATATATATATGTAAGCCATGTGCCCAAAATCAATGCAGTTTTGAGTAATGAAATATATTTCTTCATATTATATCATAAATATATAGTTATTATACTCTATTATTTATTATATATTTCCTATATGGAACTCATCTAGCACATTATTTGTTTCCTTATATTTAAATATATATCATAAATTTATATTTTTCACACATGTCCTATCTTTATGTATATTTGTATATGCAAATATATGTATACTAGTTATCCCAAAAGTTTTAGTGTAGTTTTAAGCTACTGAATCTTGGACTTCTTGGGATACTCTATTTGTATGTGTGTACACATATGTGAATACAGACACATTTATAACATATATACACATATATACAAATACACCCACATGAATTTTTTGGAAATATTATTTGTTTCATCTCTTTGAATAGTTCTTTGAAAATGCTAGTTACTGGCATAGCATGGATTTATCTGCATATCACTTCCTGTGAAATATACCTTCATAGAGCAAAATAAACTTCTTGAGGGAAAGTGTTGCCTCATTTTTTTTTCCAAGGCAATGGGGTTAAGTGGCTTGCCCAAGGCCACACAGCTAGGTAATTATTAAGTGTCTGAGGTCGGATTTGAACTCAGGTATTCTTGACTCCAGGACCGGTGCTCTATATACTGCGCCACCTAGCTGCCCTGAGAGTTGCCTCATCTTTGTATTTTTGTCTTTATATTCCTAGCACTTAGTACTTAATAAATGTTTGTTTATAGATTATAAAATGAATTATAAAATGAATCAATTCAATCAGTGACTCTTTGGACAATCTATGACAAAAATAGGACTTAGAGTTAAAAACACCCATGCTGACAGAGCCTTAGATGTCTATGATTGCTCTCTGGAAAGCTTAGCTGTTTATTTTGGGAACCCTTCAAGTTTGGTACACTTGGTACTGAAAGACAGCTTGGATTTTTAGATTTCATCTTCATTCCTATAAAAAGAGAGAGAGACTAATTTTGGTTCAAATATCATAAGTCAAATGAGGATACCCTGGCTCCAGTCTGGTCTCAAAAAAATATTCTCACAGCAAAACATGGAAAGAGACACTTCAATCATTTCAAGTCTGAATTTAAACATCCTCAGGAAAATTGAGTAATGCTTTGCCTTTGGAAGCTGGTTGTTATGAAAATGCAATAGGCTAGTGGATAAAAGCCCAAAGACCAAGATTGTTATATACTACTACACCCGATCTACCAAAACAATAATATAGTATTTTGCAGGTTACAATTTGCATTCCCATCCATTATCTGATTTGATCTTTTGGAAACCCTTTGCAATTAATTTAAGGTTAGGGTTAGAAGACATAGAATCTTAGACTTGAAAAGGGTCTTCATAGAACATCTTATCCTATAATTACCCAAAGTATAGATTACTTCAGTATTCCTGCTTTCCAAATCAACCACTGCCAGTAAGAGTGAATTCATTCCCCTGTGAAAAAGATCATGCCATTATTGTATAGCTCTAATTTTTGGCAAATTCTGCCATCAAGGTTCTAATATTCTAATAGCCAGGGGATACTACATGGTGGCAAATAAGGAAAGGCTCACTACAAATTAAGGTGATCAGAAAAAGCTTCCCATGGGAGATAAACTATGAGCAAACATTTGAAGGAAAGTAGGACTTCAAACAGGTAGAAGGGAGGAAGGAAAACATTCTAGCATAGAAGATGGCTTATACAAAAACCTGGAGCAGGACATGTATTATTGAATTCAGAGAATGGCAAGTAGGTCAGTTGGGCTGTGATACAGAATGAACAAAATAGTACTATGATTTGGAGTCAGATTGTGAAATACCCTAAGTCATATAAAAGAGATTATATTTTATCTTGTTAGAAATTGGAAATCATTGAATTTTCTTGAGCAATAGGATGACATTGACAGATTTCTGTTTTAGGAAAATTATTTTGTAATAGGATTTGGAGTTGGAACAGACAATAGAGGTCATTTAGTCCAGGTCCCTATTTTACAGATGAAGAAACCAAGTCACACTGGTGAGTTTTATAACTTTAATATATCTGCAGCAATATTTGAACCAAGCTTTCATGACTACAAGTCTAGTTTTCCATCCAGTATACTACTTAGCTCTACTAGTCCAAGAATCAGATGATGAATTCTTGAATTATTAGAGTTGTAGAAAGATGCAGATAGATAAGAGAAATCTCATGGAGGTAGAATCAATAAGACTGAACAACTCATTAGATGTATGTCAGTGTTTGAGAGAGAGGAAGGAGCTAGATTGTGTATCTTGCTGATTAGGACAGGAATACTTGCAACACAAATAGAGAAGTCTGGAGGAGGGATGGATTTAGTTCCTCAAAGGGGAAGATCAATTGCATCATGGGCATGTTAAGTTTAAGATGCCTATGAGTCATTCTGGCAAAGATATCTTATAGGAAGTTGGTGATGCAAGCTCTGAGTTTAGGAAGGGAGTTAGGGTTAGATAGCTCAACCTGAGTTTCTCTGCATACTGATGAGATCACCAAGTAATATGGTGTAGAGAGAAAATAAGAGGGAATAAGATAAAGATAAGGAAGAATTCATAATTAGGAAGCAGGACATGGGTGATCCAGCAACATAGACTAAGAAGAGGTAGAGACATAGGAGGAATTCCAGAAGAAAGTAGTAACTCAGAAGAAGCAATTATCTTGAAGTGGAGGAACTTCTACAGTGACAAATACTACAGAAATATCAATTAGGCTAAGAATTGAGCAAAAACTTTAAATATGCAATGATTTTAGAGCCATGAGGCTTCTTCTTCTTGAAATTTAAGATGAAGTTCTCATTTAAAAGGGAGGGGAAGAATAGAGAACAGGAGATTTGAAGGGAAGAGAGAAAGTTTGAAATAGCCATTTCTGGGTGTGTGATAGAATCAATAAGGGAATAATAATAATAATAATGATAATAATAATAACAAAAAAGATCGCTCTGCAACAGTGAGGGAACTCTTGAGATATTAGTTAACAAGAATTTGTTCTGGACCCCAGTGACATAACTTTAAGATATCTTTAATAACTCTTGATTGGGAGAAGGAAAGGTAGAGAGATAACAGTTCTGAATAAAATCCAGGATTGAAGTTGGCAATAGGAAAAAAATAGTAATAGGAAAAAGAAGGGATTTGAGTGTAGATGATATTTAAAGATATAGTGGTTAATCATAGGGTCAAGATCAGGAAGGAAGCAATTTGAGATTTGATTTGTTGAAAGACTTGGACAAATAGAGTTAATGGAGATAATAGTGAAGGATAATTTAAGAGGAGATAAAACAAAAGGAGATATGCATAAGAGAAGGTTGGGCCAGAAGGTATAATTTAAGAATTCTTAATGATTTTGGTGGAAAACTCAAGGGTAATGACAGGATCTGGAATGTAACCATCCTGGTGTTTGAGTATGAAGCAAATTTTATACTCAAGATACCTTAGGAAGATGATGAATTGGGAGGTCAAGGCCTCAATGTTATATTGAACTCAATAATATATTGAAGTTCATAAATATAAAAGTAAGAATTAAGGTGAAGAGGAAAACTATTAGGCAAATAGGTTATCTCTTTCAAATAAGAAGAATGACCTGGGATCTGGTTGATATTTGTTTCCATGATCTGCATGATAAAATGGTGTTTCTTGATGGTTTGAATCTCACAAAAGAAGAGGTTCTTGAGTGATGGCATCAGAGTTTGGGTTCAGAAATGATTGTCATGCTCACTTTGGCAGCACATATACTAAAATTGGAATGATTCAGGGAAGATTAGCATGACCCTTGCACAAGGATGATATGCAAATTCATGAAACAAAATTGATTGTAAAGAACAGGAGGATCGGCCTAATTCTCCTCAGCTAAATCAAGGGGACATGAGAGAAATTCTAGTTTTAGAGAGAGTGACCAGGGATGAAGTTTTTTCCTGGGTGGTGACCAAGTTTCTAGTGAGTGCAAGAAGATGGGCCCATATGAAGAAAGAACAAAAAAGGAAAAGTGAGACTCTTATGATGGGGCCTAATTTCCAGGGTACCCAATATATATAAAAGGCAAAGTTAGTTATGAGCTGTAATGGACTAAAACAAAGATAGATGGGAATGAGGATGGGGCAATGGTTTTAGGGAAAGAAATTTTGTATCTAGTCATTCTGAATCACTGAGATTAGGAAAAGGGTTCTTTACCTTCACCAAGCTGGTAAGGGTTTGCCAATCATATCATTCGTATATCATTTGCCTCAGTTTCTCACTCTTATGGATCCTGTGATAGTACATAGGACCATCAGGTAGATCTCTTTCTGCCACAAAGAAATAAGGGAGTTTAAAGCCAGCTTCAGAGTCATTGCTAGAAAAGGTCCTGAAATAACTTTTATATTCACAAAGTGTCTTCATCCAGTCTTTGGTCTTCACTCATTTAGTTCAATGTCACCTTGTTTCTGGATTATTTCAATTAATTATTAATTGATCTCCCCACTTCCAATCTGCACTTTTCCCTCTCCAATCCATCTTCCAAATAATCTTAATATAACGAACAAGTCTGATCATGTTGCTTTTATACTCAAGATACCTTAGTGGTTAAATGAATGAACAGGCAGCTAGGTTGGCATAGTGAATAGAGCACTATGTCTGGAATTAGGAAGATGAGTTCAATTCTGCCTTCAGGCATTTGCTAACTGTGTGAACCTTGAAAGGTCACTGAACCTCTGTCTGCCTCAGTTTCTTCATCAATAAAATAAGAATAAAATGAGGGTAAGAAAATATTTGTAAACCTCTTTTTAAACATTTAGCTTTATATAAATATTATTTATTATTATAAAGAGGAAATTTTATATTAGCACTATGTGATGGGCACACAAAAAAGAAAAAGTGAGCTAGTGTTTAATTAAGTTAATTTGAAGAGGCAACACATGAAAGAAAATTCACCTGAAGGGCCAATGACTACCATGTCATCTAGGCTGTGTATGCAGCCAGATAATTTCCCTTCTCATAGTCTACTTTCAGTTCATATAAATCATGTCATCTCCTATCTTCTTGTTTTTGCCATCCCTCATATCTAGAAAAATCTCAGTTCATGTGTGGATTCTAAAATTAGGTCTTTCTTGTTGCCTTAGGTTTGAATATATTACCCACACACAGAGATCGCCCATTTTACTTTACTTTTACTCTCTACTAATGTGCATACATCTGATACCTCCCTGAGTAGAATGAGAACTCTTTAAGAATAATTGTGTATCTTCAGCTACTATCACAGTAACTGATTCATAGGCAGTGCCTGTTAAAAAGTAGCTAGGTAACACTGGGAATAGAAGCAATTCTTTTTTGTAGTGGCAGAAAATTGGAAAGTATGGAGATGCTCATCAATTGGGGAATAGCTGAACAAATTATGTCATATGAATGCTCTAGAGTACTATTGTTCTACAAGAAACCATGAATAGTTGGACATTAGAGAAGTATGGAAAGAAGTACATGAATTGATGCTGAGCAAAGGAAGCAGAACCAAGAAAATGTTATACATATTAACAATAGTATTGTGTGTTGATCAACTATGAAGGATGCAGCTCATCTCAGCAGTTCAGAGACCTATTATGGACAAATCATCCACATCCAGAGGAAAAAATAAACAAACCATAGAATCTAAATGGATACTATGCTCACTTTTTAAAAACTTCTCTTATGTTTTTCCTTCCTATCCCATGGTTTCCTTTCTTTACCCTTAGTCCTAATTCTTCATACACAAAATGATTAATATGCAAATATGTTAAACACAAAAATACATGTACAAGTTTTATCAGACTGTTCACCACTAGAGGGGTTGGGAGGGAAGGATGGTAGGAATATGTGTAACTTATAAATGTGCAACTGTATAAATGTCAAAAATTTTCATAACATATAATTGGTAAAATAAAATATTAATCTAAGAGAATACTGGGATAGAATGTTAGGTCTAAAATCAGGAAGACAAGTCAAAATTTGACTACAAGACTAGCTGTAGTTCTGGAAGAGTAACTGAATTTCTGTTTGCCTCAGTTTCAACTGTAAAATGGGGATAAAAAAGCATCTTTTTTAAAAAACATCTACTTTCCAGAATTGATGTAAAGATCATATGAGTTCTTTGTAAATTGCTTAGCACAATGCTGCTAGAAAGTGGTTCCATATCAATTACTTCCTTCTTCTCTCCCCCATCTCTTTCTTGTTGAAACTGGACAAATCTCCTGCTAGAACTCCTATGTATTTCTCCTTAGCAAATACTTGAACACAGTGATCAGAAACTGCTTGCATCTTCACCAAACTAAATAACCCCATTTACTTCAGCTGTAGCAGATTATGCCGATTTCACAAAGAAGGAGACACGGAAGTACCATATAATTTGTTAAAAGCCATGTGATAAAAGAGACAAAAATAGAGTCCAGGTTTCTATAAACTTCTCCCTGTTTCTTAAAAAAAGGTTTGTAAAATAATTTAAGGAGTGTATCTCATTTGGACGTCATAGCAACTCATGAGTCAAATCCTATAAATTATCTCTAACTCCAAGTGCAAATGAAGAAATGGAGACTCAGAGTGTTACTGTAACATCTTTATTTTTTTATTTTGAACTTTGCAAACATTGGAAATGAACATTTTCATAAAAGGGGATTATAAGTTAAACTGTGAATCAATGTTACATAAAGCTTGCCTTAAAAGAGTATTTTATAAATTCAACATTTTCAGAACTCTCTTGTTCATGGTTTCTTCTATTCTCTTTTTTATAAATTAAAACAATAACTTTGTTTACTTTCTCTCTTTGACATCATTTTTATAGCTCTATAAACTTCTTCTCCCTAAAGAAAAAAAGCACAATTTTTTTTAACAAATAAGTAATTACTTTTCACATATACTATTTACATATTTACCAAGGTAACCCACCCATCCTCCCAGAAATGTAGGTCTCATTTATCACATTGAATCTGTCCTCCCTTTGTCAGGAGATTGGTTACTTTTTGATCACATTTTTGCTTCTAAATAAAAAGTACAACTTAGATTCTAGAGTTGGAAAAAAAGTTTTGAAGATCATGTAGTTCAGTTTTCTCATATGACGAACCAAGGGTCAGAGGGGTGAAATATCTTAACAAGTTCATGTAACTGGTAGGTAATAGAGATAGGATTTTAATAAACTTTCTATATATCACATTCTTTAGTTTCCTCTAAATGATACCTATTACAGTTTAAGGGACTGCAGAAATGAATTGGAAACATGCTTGTTCGTATAACTGTCTTTAAAGTTTCTGCTTTAGTTGGCCCCTTTCCTTTAAAAGATCAGATATCACATAAATCAGTTGTTAGTTTTTAAAAATTTCTAATCCATATGTTAGAAAAGAAGAATAGTTTATCTCAGGGATTTTCTATCTCTCAAACAGTTTTATTTACTTATTCAATCATTTATTTGTTTGTTCATTTGTTTTGTCCATTTTCCTTTTGTCTGCCTGTCTATCTCTATCTGTCTGTCTATCTGTCTCTCTCTCTCTCTCTCTCTCTCTCTCTCTCTCTATCTATCTACCTTTATGTCTGTCTGTCTCTATATGCTGGGATAACAGAATTTTCTTACTGTGTCAATAAGTATTTATTCAGTATTTAATATGTGCCAGACATTGGGAGAACAACAGGATGAATGAGTATCTATCCTCAAGGGGTTTACATTCTGAAGTGGGATGCAATATGTACATATATACTTATTTACATAATAGAAATAAATTATTTTTTGGGGGGTGAGATAAATAATAAGAGTCAAGGTAAGAACATCAGGAAAATCTAAAAACTGAACATGGAGTTGGACCTGAGTAATGAAGAAAACTAGGACCTCTAATAGGCATTAATGAGGAGGGAGTGCTTCCAGCAATAAGAGACAGTCTGTATACAGTTTTAATAATGGAAACGGATTGTTGTGAATGAGGGACGACAAGGCCACTAGTCTAGGTAGACTGGTGGATCAGAGTGTATGAAGCAGAGAAAACTATGCCTCTAACCCTCTGTTTTCCCATCCACAAAATGGGATAATAATATACCACCTATTTCATAGATCATTTCAAAGAAAATATTTTGTGACCAAAGTAATGTAAAGGGAAATCCCAAAAGACATCAGAATACAAATTAATGTAGTACAAAATTTTGATTCTAAAGAACTGATAAAAATTATTTTAGCTAATATTCAAATAGTGCTTTAAAGTTTTCAAATCTCTTTAAATAAATTAGTCCATTTGATCCTTATAACAATACTGTGAGGAGAGTTAATATGCCCATTTTATAGTTAAGGAAAAGAAGTGAAGTGACTTTAGGATCACTTAGTAAGTAAATCTGTGAAAAGGGATTCAGATTGTGAAATATCTGTTTATAAGGTAAGATTGATAATCCCACATTTCTCTCCTCTCAAAAAATAGAATTTAGCATGGTTTCATAGAGTTTAAAACATTGTCAGACTGGACTGGTTTGTTAGATGATTTCACTTAACTAGTTCATATTGTTACAGGGAGGAATTCTATAGGGGAGAGAGGTTATTAGGTAATAACCACATTATTAAAAAATTCAAAGCCTCAATAAAAAAAGAAAACATTCAACAAAGCTTGAAGGGAAATATAAATGTGAACTATTGCTGTGATGATGATGAGTATTCGATTGTATTTTCTGACTTGTAAATATCATGTACCTATAGAATCCCCACTGCCAGATGAATTATATTCATTATAGAAAAGGGAACTATACTTATATTTCAAGGGACCGTGGGGTAGCATCATTAAAAAATAAAAAAACTCACTAAAGCAAAATACAAAATAACTAAAATATGATACACAATGTATTCTTTCCTAGATTTCCATTATTCAACTCCCTGAGGAAAAGAGGAGAAGAGAGGCCAGGTTTCCCACACTGATACACTGTTTGATAAAGTATGATAAAGACTTAGAAAAATTGACAGATTAAATTGGAATAAGAGCCAAGGATGTTTGCTCCCAGAAAGCTATTAAAAGCAGTTTGATTGAGCTGGGGGTTTTAGTAAGAATGTTTGGGGCATTGGTGTTCTCTCCTCGGATGTCACCAGGACAAAAGGAAGTGTGGAGGGGTGTTGCTAAGAGAAGTGTGAGTTTCCCAACTGTAAAGCATTGTTCTGATGGTGAGAATATTCACATGGAATTTGGTAATGGAAAAGAGAACACCAGGAAGAAATAGATCCAGAACTAAAAGCTTCCATGCAACAGGATGGTGAAAGGAAGGGAGGGGAGTCTAAGGAAACAGAGACTTTGAGAACACCAGTCATAAAGTAAAAGGCACCAGCCCTATAAGTCAAGACAAAGCTTGAACTAGTTGCAGGACATAGACTAGTAAAGTGTTTGGGAAAGATATCTGAATTTGCAGTGATACCCTGAGTTTCATTTTTGACTCTCAAAATTTAGTGTAGATACTGTGTAAAAAAAGATTTTTGAATCAAATTCTGCCTCTCATGGACACTTTCTAGGCCATGGGCCTACTGGTCCAATTAAATTCTCTGAGTCTTGGTTTGCTCATCTGTGATATAGGGGTAGTAATAACATGCATAATTCTAAATCATAGGATGACTGTGAAGATCAATGTGTATGTACAATATACACACACACATATACATACACACACACATAAATTTTTGTATATGTGTATATTTGCATATGTGTATATCCACAAACATTGAAGATTTTTGCAAATGGTGATGATCATATTGACATAACAAATTTTCTCCTTGGAGAAGTCATTTTTCATCTTTGACTTTGAATCTCTATAAAAAAAGGGACATGGATTATATTTCTTCTGACATGCCAATTTCTAATCATCTATATTGTTGTCTCTTTAAAGTCAGTGTTACATGTTTTTGCATTTTTCATTTGAAGACCTGTTTTCAGTTCTTTTATTCTATACAGTTGTCATTATATGATCTCTTGCAATTTTACAATGCTTTATATTATTCAAGTTGCCTAATCCTCCATATAACAAATGATCATCTTCCCTAAATTTGTCGTTCCTTCCCAGCATCTATCTCTCTATAAAAAGCAACTTTCTCTTCTCAGTCTCCCAATCTCTCCTTCACCACTACAAGTCCAATCACTTGACACTCCTACAGTATGATTTTCTTCATAGCTCTCCCAATCTCTCTAATCACAATTATAATGGTAGTCCAGGTCCTTTCTATCCAATTCTTGTCTGAATTATTGTAAAGAATTTCTAATTAGTCTTTCTACCTTCAGTATCCTCCCTTTCAAATGTATCTTGCACATAGATATTATAAATTTTCCTTAAGCATAGATCTCCTGACCAAGTCAGTTCCACACTTAAAAAAATGGGATAGCTCCCAATTGCTTGTATTATAAAAAAAACACAGAATGGAATCTACTTACCTTTCTTAACTCATTTAACACCATTCCCCTTCATATATTGTATATTCTTCTTATGTTGACAATCTTCTTCCTCTTGCATTATTGCCTGTTTCAAATGTAATCTTTTGTCATCTTAACCTATAAACCAGCAGTTTCTTTCTTTCAAATGTCAGCTTAAAGCATTGCCTCCTTTGTTTAGCTCTCCCTGAACTTTCCAGATGAGATTATTGTCTCCTTTATTTTTTCCTATAGGTTACTAGAGATACTTGTATAGATATTATTCCTCAACTACTAAAATACAAGCTACATGAAGGCAAACACATTAACATTTACATTTTTATGTAGCCAATGCCTATAGCATGGAGGGGTAAGAAATTAAAAACTTTTGTTGAGTTGAATCATCACTTCATCTGAACTTCACAACAAATTCATGAGGTAAGATAGGTAATTTATTTGACAGGTGAAAAGAAATTAGATCCAGAGGGAAGTGTCTTGCCTAAAGTCACATGGAGTTAAGCAGCTGAACATGAAATAAAACTTAAATCTTAGTCTGTTGCTCTTTCTACTCTATTCCATTTCTAATTGCTTGGCCTCATCACTATGAAAGAGTAAACAAAATATTTATTATCTGTTTACTGGGTATAAAACACCATACTGAACACAGGGGATTCAATTGGAAAAGTAAAATTCCTGCCTCCCAAGACGTTCCTAATCTAATGGTGAGCGCACTTGTGGAAAGATTAAGCATTAAGTTAGATGAAAAAACTGGATAGTCCTTATGGTGTCGAGACAAAGTCAGTTGTAATGCTTCCTCTTTAATATCATTTGCACTCATCAGATCATATCTGTTTCTGATGCTGAATCATTTGACAATTCAATGATGGTGAAAAACAAGAATTTCTTTTTTGGATCTTCAATAGATATGGTTGTAATACTTGTAAGAACAGTAGCCTATATCTCCAGAAGGGTTGCTATCTAGAATTTCGTATTATTCCAAAGGAACTTCAGAGTCCTTGAGCTGTCTCCATTGGAGTCTGATAGGAGGATGAAATCAGGATAATAACTTGAATGGAACATGCTATATCCAATATTTCATTCAGGGTGCCCCAGGGCTTCATCTAAACTTGCTTGTCTGCTATGTGGATAGCAGGTATTGGAGATAATCTGCCCCCTTCATTTCATGATAGCTAGTATGGACAACATGTGTCTGGTGCTTGGTTGAATACTTCCATGCCCAGGGATCCTATTCTCCTATGCACCTGTGCATGGCATTGATCTTGCTGGTGACAATTAGGAAGATAACACTATAAAGAAAGTTACATAACACAATGATAGAGATAGTAAGGGAATAGACATTTTTGAGGTGCCAAGTATTTGTTGGGTACTTTGTTAAGCCCTAAAAATATTATCTAATTTTATGCTCACAATAATCCTGTGAAGGTGTTATCATCCCCATGCTGTACATTTTTCATAAAGAACATTTCTTAGTTTTATTCTTCCCTCATACTTGTCAATTTTAATTGAATGATCATTCCATAATTCATTTTGCCATTCTTCTTTTGTTGAACATTTTGTTTTCTTCAAGTTTTTTCTTGTAATGACAGATAATGATTCTATAAAAATCTATGAACAAGAAATTTATTTTTGTTTTGTTAACATTTGCAGGGTATATCTTAAGAATTGGATCATTATGTCAAAGGATATAATTATTTTGTAAAGTTTTTGGAGGTAGGTAGGTGGCATAGAAGGTTGACTTTCATTCCTGCTTCAAGCATTTGCTAGCTGTGTGACACTAGGTGAGCTATTTGAATTCTATGTATCTTAGTTTCCACATCTGCAAAATGAGGATATAATAGCTCCTACCTCATAGGTTTATTGTGAGGATCAAAATGAGTTGACCTATATAAAGCATTTTGCAAACTTAAAATGTTAATTAAATGCTAGATATTATTTTACTGTGTGCTTCTAGGTCTGTACTTTGTATTCTGAAAAGATTCTAAGAGTTTATAATTCTGCCAGCAGTGAAAAGTATAACTGTGCCTCCAAAACTGTGCATTGACTTTTATTTCTTTTAAATAAATTCATCACTGGGATTGGAAAGATAATAGTTATATCGATGATGATAGTGGTGCTGGTGGTTGGGCAATGGTGGTGATGGTGATGATAGACAACATATATTGCTTTAATGTTTGCAAAGTATTTTACATATATTATTTCATTTCATCCTCACAATAAGATTATGAGATAGTTGCTGTTATCATTTCCATTTGTAGATGAGGAAATTGATGTTGAGAAGTTAATTGACTTGATCAGGATTACATAGCTTCTAAATTGGGGCAGGATTCAAACACATTTGTTTGATTCCAAATCCGGTATTCTATCCATCATTGTACTTAGCTGTTGTACCTCAAAATTCCTTTCTTTTGTGTCTCTGATTACTATAGATTAAGGATGTTTTTCTAGTATTTGGAAACTTTTTTAATCTTTGGAAATGTATCTACTCATACCTTTCGATGACTAAACATTGTGAACTTTATACATTTTTTTTTTAATTTAAAGCAATGGGGTTGAGAGTGACTTGCCCAAGAACACACAGCTAGGCAATTACTATGTGTCTGAGGTCAGATCTGAACCCAGGTTCTCCTGACTCCAGGGCTGCTGATCTATCCACAGCGCCACCTAGTTTCCCCAGCTTTATACAATTTTTATCTTATGCATTTACTCTTGTCCATTTTTTCTTTTTATCATGTTTTTTATCAACATTTTTCATTTTATTGCAACAAAGTTTGATTTTGTACTTAATACTTTTATTGTTTAATATAAATTTTTCTCTACCCTACAATGAGATAAATTCTTATACCATTTTAAATGCTGTTTTTCAAACAGGACACTCCATCTTCTGACTCCAAACATATTTCCTGCTTATCCCCCTTGCCTGAAATATTATTCTTCTTCATCTCTGTCTCCTGACTTTTTCAACTTTCTTCAATTCTCAGCTTAAAAATTTAGCTTCTGTAAGAAATCTTGCCAGATTTCTTTTAATGATAATATCTGTCCTTAATGATTCTCTCATACATATATATATATATATATATATATATATATATATATATATATATATATATATATTTTATTTGCACAAATCTGCTTGAATTCCATGCTCAGCTTTTCTTTGTATCCATAGTGACTAGAATACAGTAGTAGACTAATAAATTCTTGCTGACTTGTTTACTTGACTTAAGACTAAGAATCTGATAAAATTCACTGAGATATTATGTGAGATACTACCTATTGTTAGCAATTTTTCCAAGAATATTTATTAAATGTTATTTCCTAAGTTTTATGTTTTCTTTTAGTTTTTCACATAATAATTTGTATACTTTGGGCAGCCTGTCTGGGTTCTCCATTCTATTCCATTAATCTATTTCTCTATTTTTCGCTAGCTTCAGATAATTTTTAATGATAACCACTTTGCAATATGTCTCAAAATTTAGATGTACAAGACCATCTTGTAGATAATTATCTATAGAAAAATAAATTTCTGATACTTGCAAAACAGGAAATTAATAATTTAAATAAACTAATCTTAAAGGAAGAAATAAAATGAGTCATTTAAGAATCACCCTCCCTTTACTTCCTTTTATCCAACACACAAAATAAAACACCTCTCTTAGTTGGATTCATAGGTGAATTATTTTTACTTTCCATGGACAAATAACCTATCAATTATTCATAAATATAGAGAAAGAAAAGATATTCAATACCTTTGAGGCAAATGAGGTCTTTTTAAAAATCTGGCCAATACAACATTAAAAAGAAAATTATATAGTTTTTGTCTAATTGATATAGATGAAAAATACTAAATACTGTATTAAACAGGGTATAATAATATATTTAAAAATTAGTCCCTGTGAGCAAGTAGTTTCATGTTGGATATATAAGGTAGAAAAATGTCAGAATAATCTAACATGCAAACAACAATAACAAAATACTAAAAATATGATATTGATAGGTAAAACTAAACATCATAAATGGTTTAGTAATACTAAAAAAATTAGAATGGAAGAATTTTTTTTATCAACTGCAAAAAAGTATCTACATTAGTCCCTGAGTAAATATGGTACAGCAAAATATTAGAAGCATTCTACTAAAAGCAGGCACAAAATAAGGTTGCCTTCCTTCATCAGGTTTTTCTTCTTTTATTTTTAAGCTCTTTCCATTTTTTAAAAGAAACATTCCATTCTCCCTAATAATTTAGGAAATGAATAGGTATTCTTTAAGGTTCTTTGTTTTTCCTTCTAAAAGGGCAGATGGCTTATCCTTTGAATATAGATAACAATTATTGATCATGACAGAATGAAAAACACTCTCTACTGTTTCCAGATGTTTACAAATTTCATCTTGTTCTCCCAAATGTCTGGCTGAAAGACTCTCAGTGTTTTCTCACTAGTATCTCTGCCTGGGGAAAATTTCTTAGGGCCTAAGCATCTACCTTAGTTCCTTCTCTCACATTTCTGTATGTATTCTTCTCCTCATTCAGTATGTGTCCCTCACCTCAGAAGGAAACTCCCAAATTTAATGTGTCCCATGCCTTTTACATTTATTTGTATTTTTCACCTTTAGCACAATTTCCCCTTTTCTTCATGCCCATCCCTTCCTGATCTTAGTCAAAATATGTCTACCCTTTGAGTTTTTGCTTCTTTGTAAAGTAAGGGGTTGACTTGGATGATACTCAAAATCCCTTCTAAGTCTAGGATTCTTTGATTACCATCAGTAGTTAAGAATGGTAATGAGAGATAAAAGGAATGATGACAGAGAATTGATACTTATTCTTTAAAAATATTAAACATATCTAATTTAGGGAATAGTCCCAGTTAGGCTTTTATTTGAGCAGTGGTTTCCCTGGTGGTCTCTCTGTACAAGAAACTTAATTAGTAAATTTCAGACCAGGGAAAAAGGAATCATTGATATTTTCTACCTCCCTGGCATCTTTACTTTTTTCCTACTGGTTGAGAAAAAAAATGACCAGAGCCCTTATTTTATTTTCTTTTTTGCAAGCAATGGGGTTAAGTGGCTTTCCCAAGGTCACACAGCTAGGTAATTATTAAGTGTCTGAGGCCACATTTGAACTCAGGTACTCCTAACTCCAGGGTCAGTGCTCTGTCCACTGCACCACCTAGCCTACCCCAGAGCCCTTATTAAAATTCATTGTTGGCAAAGATTGGTTTTCACAAAAGAATACCTTTCTTGGGATCCATTCTTTTTTCTCCTTTCTATGGTGCTTTGTCTATATAGCTGGAGGTTTAGGTTACTGATTTCAGGATTAGGTAGCCTGTGTTCTCCTGGTACAACCTAATTACTATATTTGACCTCAGTCAAAATTTCTTTCTTCAATTATAAAGTAAGTATATATATATATATATATATATATATATATATATATATATATATATATGTATATATATGCATATATATATATGTATATTTCAGTTTCTTTATATATTCAGTTTCTTTAATTATAAAGTAGGAATGTTCAGCAAGATGACCATCGAGAAAGATTTCTCCTGGGGTAGCTAGGTGGTGCAGTGGACAGAGCACTGGCCGTGGAGTCAGGAGTACCTGAGTTCAAATGTGACCTCAGACACTTAATAATTACCTAGCTGTGTGGCCTTGGGCAAGCCACTTAACCCCGTTTGCCTTGCAAAAACTAAAAAAAAAAAAAAAAAAAGAAAGAGTTCTCCTATCTTCCAGATGGAAAAGTTGTATAAGGGATTAGGATTTGTTGTTGTTTGACCTTTGTTTTCAAAGAGGACCACAACATCAGTAACGTTTTATTATGACTTACAAATGGATTGGATATAGGAAAGGCAGGGTTGTGCAAAGTTACCAACCTCACTCTTTCCTCTGAATGTCAATGGTAAGAAATAGATCAGTTTGACTTGGAGATGTTCCCTGAAGCAGTGAAAGAAGTTGGATTGAAAAAAAAAGGAGAGAAGGATTTGATAAAGAGAAAAAATGAGAAACTGTCTAGAGATTTAATTTAAAGAAGAGAAATTCAGGTGAACTAGAGAAGGAGGAAACTAAATATCTTGGAAGTAATAAAAGAAATCAAAATCAAATCTCTGATAATGAAGGGCAGGAAAACCAGAAAGCAATGAAAGACCTAAGGAGGAGCACAAGTAGAAGAAGGAGAAACATTTAAGGGCAAGAGAGGTTGTTGGTAAGACAAGGCAATTAAAATGATTTGGTAAGACAAGGTAATAGGTTAATGAGAGAAGGGAAAGGAAGCTCGCTGTAGCTGTCGAGGTGTTAATAGGGTGCCAAAGAGATGAGGAGTGACAACTTTAGAGATGATAACTCCTAAGTAGTTTGCCATTTCAGTTCTGCAGGAGAACTATTAGCCAGTAAGGCAATGACTAATTATCTCATACCCAGTAAATCTAGAGAGAAAGGAGAAAATTTCCAATAACCTGAATTAAATGCACTATGAATTTCTGTGATGACCAAGAAACCACTAACTCTATTTCTGGACTATCCCAAGCAGCGGAAATAGCTACTTTCTATTTTTTTTGTGAGAAGACACACTGATGTTTTAGAATAATCTTTGGACTTTGAATCAGAAGACCTGAATTCAAATCTTACCTGTACATCTTCAAATGACTTCAGACAAATGACTACTCCTGTGCCCAGAGATAGCAAAGTTTAGTGAATTGATTCCTGAACTTGTAGTGATATGATATGGATTTTAATTTTAGCTCATTTACTCTGTGTGAAATTAATTATTAGTTGTTTCTAGGTAAAGAAACTGAAGGTTGGAACATAAAATCCATTTGTCTTGATTTGGAAATAGTTTAATTCTTATGAGGTTCTCATTATCAAATGTATGAGTAAGAGTCCCTTGTCCAAAGTACCAGGGACTAGAGGAGCATAGGAGCCAGTACCCTTGCACAGATTTTGAGAAAGTTCAGTAGAAAATGAGTAAAATGCTTTTAGTCTACAGCAGATGACAGTCACAGAGAGTTAGTTACTCTGCTGACCCAGGAGTCTCAGGGGAAAAGAATTTTTTTCTTAGCTTTGATTTAGGATGATTTAACCAAAGACCTGGATAAAGATAAGCTTCCTATCTAGAGTTTAGAATTATAGAAATTCTCTATCTTAGAAGTAAATCATATGAGTTTCACAGCTATGGATAGAACCCAACAAGGGATAAAGGCAATTACAAAAGATAAAATGGGCAACTTTGTCTTTATGAATAAATTCCTCACAAATGATATTAATGCATCTACAATAAGAAGATAAATGAATCAATGAGGAAAAAATTCTTTGCATCAAATTTTTTTAGAAAATGTTTGGTATCCTAGATATATAGACAACTGAGGGATGCATATATGTGTATATACATGTATATTGTATGTATGTATACATGTATATTGGCCTTCTATTTAAAATATAGATGCCTCTCTCTACATCCATATATATTATAAATGTGTGTATGCATTTATATACATATATGTGTTTGTATATATATATATATATATATATATTTACATATACATATATATGTCTGTGTCCACACATATCTATCTACCAAAAACCACTTCCTAAATATGAAAAAAACAGTTCTCAAAATAAGATCTGCAAACTACTAACAACTGAGAAATATTCTATAAAATAACAATAAGAGAATAACATAAGAGAAATGCAAATCAAAACAAATTTGAGGTTTCACCTCCTATCCTGAAAATTGGCAAAGATAACAAAATATAAGAATAGTTAATATTCTTGAGGTTATAAAAAGATAGACATGTGAAGTGTTTATACAGCTGTAAATCACTTCAAATTAACATGATGTTATGCAAATTAAGTGATCAAAAGCTCATAATCTTTGACTCTGAAATTCCATTATTAGGCAACTGCCCCCAAAGGCCATTGATGGTAAGGCAGTCTTTATCACACCAAAATAGTTATAGCAGCACTTTTTTGTCTTGACAAGGAATTGGAAACAAAGAAGATGTTAATCAAAAGGGGATTAGTTAAAAAATATTGTGGTACATGGAAACAGCAGAATATTGCTTAACTATAAGAAAGGATGGCATAAGATGAATACAAAGAAGCATGGAAAGATTTACATGAACTGATGGCAGAGTAAAAAAAGCTGAGTCAAGCAAACAATATGCACAAGGACTACAACAATGTAAATAAAATCTACACAACCACATAAAGATCAAAAGAGATTTTTTTTCAAATGTTGCAAAGATCAGGTATAGCTCCCAATAAAATATATTAAGAAACACTCTGTACTTCCATCTCTTTTCAGAGGTGAGAAATTCACAAATGTGGCAAGTTGAACATATTTTGAGACTTTTTTGATGTGTTGATTTTCTCTTTTTCTTTTGTCTTTAAAAACATTATTTGTTACATGGAATGCCTCTGGAGAGGACTGGAAAGAAATATTGAGTTAAACTTTGATGTTATAAAAAATGAAAAACATCAACAGTGTTTATTTTTGTAAATGGGGCTGATAATATTTATATTGCATTCCTATCAATGTTCAGAGGAAAGCATTTATGACACTTAAATTATATATATTTATATTACAAATAAATATATATATATAATATAAAATAGATGTATTATATATTTATATGTATATACACACATATGAATCTTTTTTATACCAAAGGAGAAAAAGAAGCTCAGAAGATAGGATATCTATCTCTATATATCTGAGACAAGACTAACACATACCATGTAGATTCGCCAACAGACTATAGTTAAATGATTGGTCATGTAATGAATATTATAAAGGTCCATCAGTTTTTAAAGTTAAAAGGGAACTTGGTGGTAAGTCATCTAATTCAACCATAAATGGAAAGAACCACAAAACAATTAAATTAATGTTGCAAAACAGTAAGTTAAAATTTCGCCCAAAGCAAGAGATGAGAACTATACTTCCATTCACTTCTTTTGAAAATTTGAGTATTTCAGGGATCTGAAATATTGAGTATGTTTTCAGGTATTTTTGATGCATTTCTCAGTTTTGTTGATTTTTTTCTTATTTGATTTATTGTTGTTATATGAGATGGCTTTCTGGGAGAGGGAAATGGAAAATTATCAGGGAAATTTAGGTAACATAAATATGTCAAAAATATTTTTTCAAATAAAGAATTGAATTGATAATGTCTTACAATATTCTGAGCTAAATAAGCCTTAGAATATTAGGCAATAAAATGGTGCTCTAGAACAAAGAGAATTAACTCTAATATTAGAGAATTTGGATTCAGTTCTTGCCTTTGAATTTACCATGAGCAAGTCATTTTAACCTCATTTCTTCATCTGTGAAATGAGGGGATTGGACTGAATGACCTCCAAGGTCCCTTCCTACTTTAGCTCTATGAATTTATTATTAACACTTATATTACTTCACAAAGACATTTCCTTACAATAGCTATGCAAGGAAGGTAGAATTGGGATGATTCATCTTCTTTTACAGATGAAAACCTGAGATTCAAAATGGCAAAAGATCTTGTCTGAGCTCACAAAACTAACTGATCGGTTGTCATACTGGAACCTCGGTCTTCTGACTCCAAGTCCAGTAATCTTACCACTCTGCCACAATGCCTCAACATTAATCAGATGGCCCTTAATAATGAAAACATGTAATGACATTTAGGTAGGCACCTTTTTCAGAAACTTCATTTGAATGAGAAGTGAAATGATGTATCCAAGATCATAATCTGAGTTGTAGGATAGGCAAACAATCCTATGACATAATCAGTAAGAGGGCCATTATCTCCATTTTACAGACTAACAAACTAAGGCTCCAAAAGAGGGAGTGAGTTCCTATGGCTTTGCAGATATGGTGACTGGATTCATTTGAGGTCGGCAGCGGAAGATCCCAGTCTTCTTGTTCTAACTTTGGTGCTACTTCCAGGAGGAAAACTCTTACAAGCAATTAACAAATAGACTTGAAGTCAAAAAATGGCCCTTATCATGGATAGTTACCTCAGACCCTTCAACTTAACTCACTAGGACCTTCCCCAGGATACTCTGTCTAGGACTCAGAGAAAGTATGGTCAGAGGATTGTTTCTTCCTCTTAAATAAGCCAGCTTTGAGCCAAACCTTCTGCAAGGTTAAGTGGCCCAGAGAATAAGCTTTTGGGAAGTTATGGAAGCAGAAAAAAACCCTCCCTTTCCAGTAGCCATTAAGGACCATAGGGCTTCTCCAGAAGGTTAGAGGCCTGAGCCTGGGGTGCCCAGCAGGATTCCTAATTAGGAATAGTTGACTCTGTGAGCAATTTCACAGCTGTCTAGACAGCTGAGCTGCTGCCTTGTTTTCTCATTGGCAAGAAAGAAAGAAAGAAAGAAAGAAAGAAAGAAAGAAAGAAAGAAAGAAAGAAAGAAAGAAAGAAAGAAAGAAAGAAAGAAAGAAAGAAAGAAAGAAAGAAAGAAAGAAAGAAAGAAAGAAAGAAAGAAAGAAAGAAAGAAAGAAAGAAAGAAAGAAAGAAAGAAAGAAAGAAAGAAAGAAAGAAAGAAAGAAAGAGGAAGGAAGGAAGGAAGGAAAGGAGCTCATCTTTAATAGAATGCTTTATATAGCACTTCCCTCACATTAATCCTGTTGGGTAGGCAGTACAACTATTATTTTCCTCATTGTATAAAGAAGGAAACTGAGGCTCAGACAACTTAAGTTACTTTCTATGTTACATAGTTTCTATAAGTTTATTTGCATAAGGCAGTCAATAAATTGCTTTTGTAAAGATAGATAACCCTTTTTTTGAGCCCCAGTTTCCACATCTGCAAAATAATAACAATTCTTTTGCATTAACTCAAACAGATAGGCTTTCTACTTTTATAGTTGTGCAGAGTAGCACTTTCTCTCTGTCTTAGACTCCAAATTCACTTAATTATTATCAGATCTGGGACTCAAACACATTTGTTTTGTTGACTCTTCTGGGTCTTCTAGTATCCCTCCCCTCCCATATCTAGGATTTTTTCTGAGATAATATCCTTTGACCTTAATGGTTTTTGAATACCTCTGGGAGTCTGGATTCCCTCAAGGACAGGTGTCCATAAACCAATTCCTGATAAATAACACTCCTTCCCCTTTCAACCATCTGCTGAATTCTCTCCATTCTCTCTTCTCTCCCTCCACAGTTGTATATGTGGTGAACAGAGATTATATCCAGTGGTTCTTAGATGAACAGGATCTTAGTAGGAGCCTTGTTCATGGGGAGAGAGTTTTATATTAAAGAGGCCTCTGGAAATCTGTGGAGTTTAATCTTTACTTGAAATGGTTTTTGGTCATCTTTTAGGCTACTCTCCAATGCTATTCCCTTTTCTGTCTCCGTCTCCTGACTTGGTCACCAAAATGATTTGTCTACCTCTCCTTGGAATTCACTTACATCTGTACAATGCATATCGTCTACAGTGAGAGTTGAGGGTGTTTCTTCCTCCAATTTCTCTTTCATCTCTTCCTTTTTTTTGCTCCCATCTTTTCACTTAGACTGGGAAGAGGAAAAGCTACCATTGGTAACTTTTGACATTGTCAGCAGTTATCTAACTGTCCCTGAATCCAAGTTCCATTCAACTTCCCCTGCCCCCACCTCATTTGGCCCTTCTCTCACCCTTACCTCTAACTTCTCCTTGGGTGTTTTAACTACGCCCTGAGTGATTGTCTCTGTACCATCCTTTCATGCTGCAGAATGACTCACTAATGCAACCCCCTGCCAGCAGAAGCCCAGTCTGATCTTATCCTAAATAGGCCTAGTGTTTGCCTGGGAAATGATGGATCAACATTCCATGGTCTTATTATATATTCATTAGGCAGAATGCAGGTGAAGCAGGAGGTCACTTGTTTATTCCATAAATGAAGTCCCTGCCAACTGAGATGCAGTTGGATTGAAAACTCCTTCTGGTTCACTTTTCCTGAAAAGAAGCTGAAGACTATTCTTTTTCAAATAAACCAAGTATGTTTTCATATTAAAGGAATATGAGGAATCCTAGGTGGGGATGACTAGATTAAATTTGCTTGGGACCACTGAGGAAGAAGGGAGACCCAAAGCAAACCTTCCATAAATATCTGGTTCTCTGCACTTATCTGGAACCTTGGTTAGCTGTCAGTTCACTATTAGGGTTAGAGAATAGATAGACCATAGTGGTAGAGAAGAATGGTTTGTGATAGGTGAGAAAAAAGTCAATCATAGTGTAATACATTCTAGATATTTTCAAATTTTCAAAATTTCAAATAATTCACAAGAAATATAGGCAGGCTTCTATGGATTGAACTTTTAAGGGACAATTCAGCCTTCAGGAAAACTTGAATGGGAAATTATGTAGGCATAAAGAGGAATCATTTAGACAAGGAGCAGAAATTAGAGTTGTCCAAAGTCTGAGGTAGACAAATGGAACTCAGCAACCAACATTAGAGAATGGAATCAAGGGCTGGATGTGGGGAGAATTGGATGACAGATGACTATAAAAAATGTTAAGAATTCTAAACTCAGATAGACAGACAGATAAATAGATAGATAGATAGATAGAGAGTTAGATAGATAGATGGATAGATTGATGAGAGATATATGATTTATAGACAGATAGATACATAGATAGATAGATAGATAGATAGATAGATAGATAGATAGATAGATGGTTTGCTTAATATTTGCCAGGCACTAGCAACTAGACCATGCGGTGAATAGAATAATTAACTAGTGGACTTAGAATCAAGAAGTTGAGTTCATAGCCTATCTTAGACATTTATTCGCTAAATGACTTTGAGCAAATCAATAAATGCATTTACCTCAATTTTCTCATTTTTAAAATGAAAATAATGATAGCACCTCCCTCCTAGGATTGTTGCTAAGATCAGATAAGATAATGTAATTCAGATACTTTGCAATATCAGTATTATTAGCATCATTATTATTAATTATTATTAATCAAATATAAGAAAGCAATATGGTCCATATTATCATGGAGCTTAAATACTAACTGAAGAAAGCAAATGCATCAAAGGGAGCTAGAAGGAAGAAAGTAAGGGACTGGGGCTTCAAGGTTTAATTGTCTCAAGAGTCCAAGGCAATTAGTGAGGGGGAGGAGAAGAAGCACTCTCACAAGATTTGAACTGTAAGTCAAATCAAGCACGGTTTGGTAGTCAGCAATTAGGGTGGCGGTCTCTCCTGAGGGGCAAGAAAGGGGACAAAGATGAGTAGAAGAAATAAAGAGTCAAATTATGAGTGAGCAATGAACTAAGCCTAGTGATAAAAGCTAAAGGCAACTAAAAGGTTTTCTTAAAACATCTATATTAGGTGAAAGATGAGAATTTTCAGGTTAGATGTGACAATGGTAACAGGCAACACAATGGAAGAAGAGTTCAATTCTTACTTGACTTTTCTTGTCCCTGCCAAAGATAATGACTTTTAGAATGAAAGACAAAATAATACTGACTAATAAAGAGTTGGAGCCTGATATGAATGAGATGAAAAGAGAATTATCAGTTGCCCTTAAATAAATTCAAATCATTTTTTCCAGATGACTTACATCATTTGATACTAATGTTGCTGAATCCAGTTGCTGAGTTGCTTTCTAGTATATTTGAAAAGTCATAGTGCCTGGCATATAGTAGGCACTTAATAAATGTTTATGGATGATGATAATAGTGATTTAAAGGAGTACCATTGGACTAAATAAGGAGAAATGTCGCAATTTGAAAAATGGAGAATAATATCTGAAGATGCTAGTTAAGTGGACTTGACTTTAATTACTCACAAAGTTCAAATATATATGTAATTAGGTTTTTGCAAGGCAAATGGGGTTAAGTAGTTTGCCCAAAGTTACACAGTTAGGTAATTATTACATTTCTGAGGCCAGATTTGAACTCAGGTATTCCTGACTCCAGGGGCGGTTCTCTATCTGCTGTGCCACCTAGCCACCCCCAAAATTTGTTATTAAGGATCTAGTTAATGACTATCTTAAAAGAACCAGCATGGCATCATTAAGAATGGGTCAGGCCCAGTCATCTTATTTCCTTTTTTGACAAGGTTACCAAGATAATAGAGTGAGAAAATACTTTAGATATGATTTATTTAGACTTTTAACAAATCATTCAAAAGGTGTCTCATGATATTATTGTAGAAAAGTGCTAGATTATAGCACAGTTATATGAATTTGGAACTGGGTTTTTTCCAGACAATTTTGTTCATACAAATATCTAAAGGAGGGCAACTGAGATGATGAAGGGCTAGAACTTGTGCTAAATAAAAATCAATTGGAAGAACTAGATATGCGTAGTTTTTTGAAGATTCAAAAGGGATACAAAATTATCTTCAGACATTGAAAGATTATGATAAGGAAGAGATATTAGATTTATTTGCACCCAGAAAATATCAATTGAGCAATGAGTGGATTTTTTACAAGGCAATAGAGTTATGTGACTTGCCCAAGGCCAAACAACTAAGTAAGTATTAAGTTTTAATTTAATTTATGATTTTTTAAATTTAATTTAAATATTAAGGTCATATTTGAACTCAGGTCCTCCTGACTCCAGGGCTAATGCTCTATCCACTGTACCACCTAGCAGCCCCCAATGAGTGGAAGTTTTAAAGAAAAATACTCATAGTTTATTTAAGAGAACTTTATTTTATTTTTATAATTGGAGCTATCCAAAGTAAAATATAATACCCCTGACTGCACATATATGAACTATATCAAATTGCTTGCCTTCTCAATGAGGAGAGGGAGGGAGAGAATTTGCAACTCAACATATTTTAAAGTGAATATTAAAATTGTTTTTCATATATTTTGGGGAAAGTGAAATATCAAATAATTTAAAATATATAAATAATATATAGAGAAGAAAAGAATGTAATGCCTCAGGAAGTAATAGATTTCCCTTCATTAAAGAACTTCAAGCTAAGTGTTAGAGTCACAAAGTAAGTAAGGAGTCTTTTGCTTTTTTTTTTTCACTCAGGTTTGGATTGAATGATCTTTTTCCTTTTTAATTTTGAAATTCTCCAATTCTTGTATAGTGGAAAGAATGCTAACTTGTACTAAGGATACTTTAGTTCTACTACCACATGTTCATTTTCTTCCTCTAATTGGAAGACTGGAGGGTAGTGCAAAGAGCTCCTCCTACAATCTTCATTTAAACAGGACTCCCAGGTTAATCATGTCTTTATTTTTTACCATCTGGTATTCCTTGCACTAGACTCCATCAGGTCCCAAACTCCCTTTCCCTTCCCCTATCTCCCCCAATATTGTTCAGTTTCCTTTTTGTGTATTTTCTTCCCCCCACATTAAATTGAGAGCTCCTGGAGAAAAGGGAGGTCCCAGTGATTATTAGTACATACTTTGACACATAGTAGATGGTTAATAAATTTTATTAATTATGACATGAATTTGTACACATCTCTTTTTCTTTGGACTTCAGTTCCTCTGGAAAATGAAGGTGTTGGATTAAAGACACTTAAATTCACTCTAGTTCTAATGATCTCTTCAAGTATCCTAGGACCCCATCAAATGCTGATGCTTAAAGGTCTCTTCTATATTAAATACTGGTCCCTTCTACTCTTATATGTCAAAATGTAAAATGGTAACATTCTATTGTTCCTCTTTCATCACCCCAACTCTTTCTTCCCCTTTCCTATCTTTTGGCGTAACAAGGAAATAGTTTATATTACTAAATTTTCTGTGATTGGTATTGTACTTTTACCTCCAGTAAATCATATTAATCTAATCCACCACAATTAGTATGGGAGGAAATTTGCCTTAAGATGTGGCTCTCATCTCATCCCTTTATTTTTCTTTTCTCTATGGGAAGTTACCATTTGTATCATTTGAAGAAACTAAATTTTGTCCTTCTTGAGAACTGCTGAATGATAATGTAAAAGTCATGTTGTTGTTTGCTGTTAAACTATCAGCCAATGAGAACCACCTCTTGCTATCTGAGTATTTCAGACTAATGAGGTGGTGGATAAGGGTGCACCTAGAGATTATTATGGAAGAATAGATTTGGAGCTATTTATCCCTATAGAAGGGATCTAAAAGGTCATCTAGCAATTCCTCTCATTTTTAAGCTAAGAACATTGAGGTTTAGAGAGGTTAAATGAATTATTCATGATTACTTAAGTAAAATGATGATTAACACATATAAAGAGAGCCTGTGATGGTATCTGGAGAGACTGGAAATCCTACTTAGACAAAACCGGGATATCTTTAAAAGAGCACCAGTGATCAGAACATTCACTTCTTTGGTAGCATTCTTTTTGGTTACTGACTCTTAGTTTTACTCTTTTGTTGATGAAATCCAAGGAGGAAAAAATGCTTCATTATATGGACTTTGATTCTCTTGCTTTTTTCATTCTAGGTAAAGAAAATTAATTTAGGTAAAAGAAATTAATTTGAAGCCTTTGAATTTGAGGGTTTTTGGATGGTCAAAGATGAAATCCTTGTTGGATTTTGTCACCTACTCAGGATTATGGGCAGATTTTAGGGCAACTAGATAGAGTTCTGGACCCAGAGTCAGGAGAAGCCATCTTTATGAATTCAAATCTAGTCAAATACTTACTAGCTATGTGAGTGGGCAAGTCACTTAACCCTGTTTGCCTCAGTTTTTTCATTTGAAAAATGAGCTTGAGATGGAAATGACAAACTATTATATCTTTGTTAAAACCCTCCAAATGAGACATGACTGGGAAACAGTCCAACAAGAACATCATTAATGCCAAAAGGAGGAAGAAGTGTTCTTTAAAAGTGACCTTCAGGATAATCCAGTGATCACTGAGATGATGTTTTTTTCTGGGGTCATGACACATCTGGACAGTAAATTTATAGGATTAATGCTCTTGTTATCATTGTTCATCCTTCATTTTTGAAGAAGATCAATGACATATAGGATGGCATCTTGATTTTCAAGTAAATTTAGTTTACATAAGGCAAAGTTATACAAACTCTTAAGCCTCACTCTTTTTATCTTGAGTCAATGAAGTTCAGTGGTAATACAAAAGTCAGAATGTCTGATGATGGCCTGGGATGTAGTAAGTGACCCCAAGGTCACATCTTCAATGTCTGACCACACTCTAAGCATTCTAAAATGTCTGCTTCAGTTGCCTTCATGGATGTTGGAATAGTGTTCTCAGCCATTCAATCTACCCAGGGAAGTTTTAACATGCTTGGAGTAGACATTGCACTAACCCACCAATGGGTTTAACACCCATCAGTTCCCCTTAACCTGATTTAGCCTGTCTGGTGAGACAATTTTCCTGGCTGCTTCACATGCTATAGATTCTTGGAGCCACAGGTGAGGGTGGAGTGAAACATGGGCACCAAAAGTGTCCTGGCACCAGAAGTGCTAGTCTTTCCTGTATACTGTATACCCCATGAAAAATGATCTATAAAAAATGAACAAAATTTGATTCCACTCTCCTTAGAAACCAGAATATGAAAAAAAGATCCTATGCTATGTCTTTGAAGCAAATATCACTTTATAAAAACTAATTTGAAGCTAATTTATTTTAATTGGTTAAATGAAACTAGGCTTCACTCACTGGTAGAATAGTGGAGGAACAGAACCAATAGGAACTTGAAGTGCATATAATAGAGAAGATGTAGCCTCCAGACCTCTCCCAATACCCCTAGGGTCATGCGGAGGAAGATAGAACCTGCTTATCTCAGGGTTAGACTCTATCTGGAGGTGATGTTTGCAAGACTCAAGATTTGAACCAAGATCATCTGATTATAAATTCATTGTTCTTTTCACTGTACCATATTGTTGTTCTTCCTATTTTTTTTTTATTCTGTAGCTTTCAGAGAGTAAACAGGACCTGGTGTTTTATAAATAAACATGACAAGTATAACAATACTGCATAGATTTCCAAACCAAAATGAAAAAGTTGTAACAATTTCCAAATCTTTTTACAAAGCACTTTTTATTCTGTTTGTTTTTTTAATGTCTCAGACTTATTTTATGAGTCAAACTCTTTCTAGAGAGTCATTACTTGGCTCAAGCTGATGAACTTATGCATAATGTCACCACAGTAGAGAATAATAGAATGTTAAGGTTGAAGAAACATAAAAAATGAAATGTCAGAGGTGGAGGGGGTCTTTGATAGTCTAACCTAATTCTTTCATTTTTGTCTGGGAGGAAACTGAGTAGCAGAACCCTAAATAGAATGTTTTTTACATGGAAAATAATCCTACAACTTTTCATTGGTGAAGAGGAAGGAAGCAAAGGATATAGAGAACAGTTGGACTAAGAATTTATCAACGGTGGCAAAGATGAACTCTCTGCTAGTAAAATCTTTGCTTTGTCTCCCTCAGGGAAGTTAAGAGGAATGGTAGACTTCAGGAGAGGGATGCTATGTGATGGTACCCTAAAGGTTTTTTTGACATATGAAGATGTACCTTATTAGAGTACCAAAGATGTAAATATGGAAGAAGTGGAAGAATGGAAGAAGCAACCTAATTCTCAGGTATGCATATCCTATTTCAAAGTCCCATTCACTTCAGGTTAATTAACAATTATTGTTCCTGCTGCTGCTTCTGGTACTCCCACTACCATCACCACCATGAACACCACCACCTCCATCATTACTAGCACTAGTACCATGACTACCACCACAAAAATATTACTTCTTTTACTTCCCACAACCACTACTACTACTAGATAGAATTATATAGCACCTATTACATGCCAGGCTTGAGCTAAATACTTTACAAATAATATTTCATTTGATCCTCAAAACAACCTTTTGTAAGTGATAATATTTCCCTCATTTTTCAGATGAGGAAACTGTTGCAAGCACCAACTAAATGGCTTAGCCAAGGTCACATAGCTAGAAAGAGACCAAAGTTGGATTGGAAAGTAGATCTTTCTGAATCCAGGTCTGGTGCTCTATTACCCTGTGCTACCCCCATGGTCTCAATGGGAAGTGAATTTCATAAGACTACAAAACAAATTAGTGGCATAGAAAGACCTTGAACTTTGAATTCAAAATATCTCCCACTGCTTATTTATGCCTATTCTTCAGAGTCAAGCCAGAAATCTGGCTAACCCATTACCTTAATTATAAAAACCTCATGAGCTCAAGGGAGTTCTACCATTAGGTAAAGAAGGGCAAGGGAAGTCCCTGGACCCAGGATATCTTCTTTGCCTTTTTTGCTGTTTTTGAAACATCCTTATCTCCTAGTTGAATTTATAAAAATTAAAAACCAAAAGAGCAAAGTTACTTGCTGAACCACTAAGGATAAAGTGATGTTATCACCTGTCAAGATTTAGGAAAAATAGGCTTTCCTCCAAGCTTGTTGAGTACAGGACAGCAACAGGTAAAAAAGAAACTACCATCAAGAAAGCTGATGTCAGGTTTATGTCATATAATTGCTAGCAGACCTCCCTGGGACCTCACCTTCATTCTATGACAATGAGATGTCCAAAAACCTTAGTAACCTTCCTTAATCTTACTTTTCTCATGTATAAAAAGGGGTCTGATTAAATTATCATTAAGATCCCAATGATTTAAAATAAAATTCCCAGGCTTTAATGTTCTATATTCTAAAATTCTCCTCAGCTCCAACAGTGTGCTACAAAGTCTTTTCAATTCTAAAGTTCTATAATCTCTTAGGACATACATTCTTTGGCCTATCTTTTTTTGAAATTTTTAATGAAAGATTTTATTTATTTTGAGTCTTACAATTTTTCCCACAATCCCATTTCCTTCTCCCCACCTCCCCCCACAGAAAGCAATTTGTCAGTCTTTACATTGTTTCCATATTGTATATTGATCTAAATTGAGTGTGATGAGAGAGAAATCATATCCCTAAAGAAGAAACAAAAAGTATAAGAGAAAACAATATTAGACAAAAAGATGGCAGGTTTTTTTCTAAATTAAAGGGAATAGTCCTTGAACTTTGTTCATTCTCCATGGTTCTTTATCTGGATACAGATGGCATTCTCCATTGCAGACAGACATGCAAATCCCTCCAGGCTTCCCTGAATTCCTGTTCCTCCTGGTTTCTTGGGAACAATAGTGTTCCTTGACATACATATACCACATTTTGCTAAGCCATTCCCCAAATGAAGGAAATTTACTTGATTTCCAAATCTTTGCCACCACAAACAGGGCTGCTATGAATATTTTTGTACAAGTGATGTTTTTACCCTTTTTCATCATCTCTTCAGGGTATAGACCAAGTAGTGATATTGCTGGATCAAAAGGTATACACATTTTTGTTGCCCTTTGGGTGTAGTTCCAAATAGCTCTCCAGAAGGGTTGGATGAGTTCACAGCTCCACCAACAGTGTAATAGTGTCCCAGATTTCCCACAACCCTTCCAACAATGATTGTTATCCTTTCTGGTCATATTGACCAGTCTGAGAGGTGTGAGGTAGTACCTCAGAGAAGCTTTAATTTTTAATTCTCTAATAAGTGATGATTTAGAGCAGTTTTTCATATGACTATGTATTGCTTTGATCTCCTCATCTGCATATTGCCTTTGCATATCCTTTGACCATTGTCAAATGGGGAATGGCTTTTTTTAAAAAAATATGTCTCAGTTCTCTGTATATTTTAGAAATGAGTCCTTTGTCAGAAACATTAGTTGTAAAGATTGTTTCCCAGTTTACTACATTTCTTTTGATATTGGTTGTAGTAGTTTTATCTTTGCAAAAGCTTTTTAATTTAATTTAATTGAAATTATCTAGTTTGTTTTTAGTGATGTCCTCGATCTCTTACTTAGTCATAAAGTGCACCCTTTCCATAGATCTGACAGGTAAACTAGTCCTTGATCTTCTAATTTGCTTATAGTATTTTTTATGTATAAATCTTGTATATATTTGGATTATATCTTGGAATAGGGTGTTAGGTGTTGGTCTAATCTAAGTTTCTTACATACTAACTTCCAATTTTCCCAACAGATTTTATCAAAGAGAAAGTTTTTATCCCAATAGCTGGAATTTTAGGGTTTATCAAACAGCAGATTACTATAATTGCTTCCTTGTCTTGCACCTAGTCTATTCTACTGGTCCACCACTCTATTTCTTAGCCAATACCAGACAGTTTTGATGACTGATGCTGTATAATATAATTTCAGATCAGGTAAGACTAAGCCCTAGTCTTTTGTACTTTTTTTTTAGGATTTTGCAAGGCAAATGGGGTTAAGTGGCTTGCCCAAGGCCACAGAGGTAGGTAATTACTAAATGTCTGAGCTCGCATTTGAACCCGGGTACTCCTGACTCCAGGGCTGGTTCGTTATCCACTGTGCCACCTAGCCACCCCCCCCCTTTTGCACATTTTTCATTAAATCCCTGGACATGCTTAACTTTTTATTTCTCCATATGAATTTACTTACAACTGTTTCTATCTCATTAAAGTAATTGTTTGGAATTTTGATTGGTAGGGCACTAAACAGGTAGTTTAGTTTTGGTAGAATTTTCATTTTTGTTATATTACCTCTACCTATCCATGAGCAGTTGATGTTTGCCCAGTTATTTAAATCTGAATTAATTTGTGTGAGAAGTGTTTTATAATTGTTTTCAAAAAAGGTTCTGAGTCTGCCTTGGCAAATAGACTCCAAGGTATTTTATATTGTCTGAGGTTACATAGAATGGGATTTCTCTTTCTAGCTCTTCCTGCTGTATCTTGCTAGTCATATATAGAAAAGTTGAGGATTTATGAGTTTATTTAATATCCTGCACCTTTGTTAAAATTGCTAATGTTTCTAGTAGTTTTTTGGATGATTTCTTGGGATTCTCTAGGTATACCATCATGTCATCTGCAAAGAGTGAATTTCGCCTCTTCCTTCCCAATTCTAATTCCTTCAATTTCTTTTTCTTCTCTAATTGCTGAAGCTAGAATTTCTAATACAATATTGAATAGTAGTGGTGCGAATGGGCACCCTTGTTTCACCCCTGATTTTATTGGGAATGCCTCTAGCCTTTCCCCATTGAATATAATGCTTGCTGATGGTTTCAGATAAATACTGATAATTATTCTAAGGAACAGTCCATTTATTCCTATACTCTCTAGTGTTTTTAGTATGAATGGGTGTTTTATTTTATCAAAAGCTTTTTCAGCATCTATTGATATGATCACATGATTTCTGATAGGTTTGTTGTTAATATAATTGATTTTAATGACCATTTTCCTAATATTGAAACAACCCTGCATTCCAGGGACAGATCCCACTTGATCATAATGTATTATCCCAGTGAAAACTTGTAATGATTTTTTTTTAGGTTTTTGCAAGGCAAATGGAGTTAAGTGGCTTGCCCAAGGCCACACAACCATGTAATTATTACATGTCTGAGTCCAGATTTGAAGTCAGGTACTCCTGACTCCAGGGATGGTGCTCTATCCACGGCACCACCTAGCCACCCCAACTTGTAATTATTTTGCTAAAATTTTATGTAGGATTTTTGCATCTATATTCATCAGGGAGATAGGTCTATAGTTTTCTTTCTCTGTTTTAACTCTTCCTGGTTTGGGTATCAGCACCATATTGGTTTCATAGAAAGAGTTAGGCAGAGTTCCATCTTCCCCTATTTTTCCAACAAGTTTATATAAAATTGAAACCAGTTGGTCCTTAAATATTTGGTAAAATTTACTTGTGAATCCATCAGACCTTGGAGATGTTTTCTTAGGGATTTCAGTGATGGCTTATTCTCAGATAGAGTTGTTAGGTATTTAATTTCCTCTTCATTTAACCTGGGCAAATTATAGTTTTTATAAATATTCATCCATTTCACTTAGATTGTCAAATTTATTGGCATAGAGTTGGGCAAAGTAATTTTAAATTATTTTAATTTGTTCCTCATTGGTGGTGAGTTCACATTTTTGTTTATGATAATAGCAATTTGGTTCTCTAATTTCTTTTTTTAATCAAATTAACCAGAGGTTTATCAATTTTACTTATTTTTTCATAAAATCAACTTTTGATTTTATTTATTAATTCAATAAATTTTTGCTTTCTATTTTAATTTCTCCTTTAATTTTTTGAATTTTGAATTTGGTATTTAATTGGGGATTTTTAATTCATTCTTTCTCTCATTTCTTTAGTTGTATATTTAGTTAATTGATTTCTTCTTTCTCTAATTTATTTATGTAAGCATTTAAATACATAATATATCCCCTGACAGCTGCTTTGAGTGAATCCCATAGGTTTGGGTATGTTGTTTCATTACTGACATTATCTAGGATAAAATGATTAATTTTTTCTATAATTTGTTTTTTGATACACTCATTCTTTAAAATGAGGTTATTCAATTTCCAATTGGTTCTAGGTCTATATCTCCCTGGCCCAATATTGCATATGACTTTTATTGCACTGTGATCTGAGAAAGATGTATTCACTATCTCTGCCTTTCTGCAGCTGATCATTAGGTTTTTATGTCCTAGTACATGTTCAATTTTTGTATAAGTTCTATGTACTGCAGAGAAAAATTTATATTCCTATGTATCCCCATTCAATTTCCTCTATAAGTCTACCATATGTAGATTTTCTAACTATTTACCTCCTTAACCTCTAAGAATTTGGATGCTATCCCATTGGGTTCATATATATATATATATATATATATATATATATATATATATATATATATATATATATATGTACACACACATATATTCAGTAATGAAATTACTTCATTGTCTATGGTACCTTTTAGGAATATAGTTTCCTTCCTTATCTCTTTTAACACTATTTTTGTAGCTGCTTTGTCTGATATAAGGATTGCTACCCCTGCTTTTTGCACTTCAGCTGAAGCAAAATATATTTTGCTCTAACCTTTTACCTTTACTCTATATGTATTTCTCTGCTTCAAATGATTTTCTTATAAGTAGCATATTATAGAATTCTGTTTTTTAATCCCCTCTGCTATTCGCTTACTTTTTAAGGGAGAGTTCATACCATTCACATTCAAAGGAATAATTGCTAATTCTTTATTGCTCTCCACGCTATCTGCCCTCTTTTTTATTTTTCCCCTTCCCCCTTATTCATATTACCCAGTATTTTGCTTCTGAATACGACCCCCTTCAGTGTGTTTGCCCTCCTATATCCACCCCTCCCCTTTCTTTCCCCTTTCCCTTTTTCCCCATTTACCTTCCCTTCCTTTTGTTAGTTCTCTTTTTTCCCTTCCTCCTCCCTTTCTCCATCCCCCCTCCCCTTTTCCCCTTTTAATACTTTAAAGGTTAGATGTTTTTTTAAGTTAACTGAGTATGTGTGTAGGTTTACTTTAAGCCAAGTCTGATGAGAAGAAGATTCAGGTGTTTCTCATCTCCTCCCTTCTTCCCCTCTATTACCCTAGGTATTTTGTACCCCTTAGTATAATAAGATTTACCCCATTCAATCCCCTCCCTCCTCCTCTCTCCTTCCTGTCCCCCTTTTTAAGGAGGTAGTGTCTTTGAAATCATTCTGAGTCACAGAAAATTTTGAGTATCCATCACTTCTAGCTAAGTACATTTTATCTAATAGAGTTACAATTCTTCAGAGTTATTAGAGTCTTTCTCCCAAGTAGGGTTATAGCCCGTTTCATCCCATTGGATAGCAGTCTCATGGATAAATCATGAGTGTCCATCACTTCTGGTTAGGTATATTCTTTCTGTTAGAGTTACAGTTCTCAAGAGTTATGAAAATCTTTTTTCTCCATTCTGGGATATTGCCAGTTTCAACTTATTGGATAGCAGTTTTTTTTTTCTTTTCCCCCCTTTTTATTACCTTTTCATGTGTCTCTTGAACTTCCTGTTTGATGTCCAAAATTTTCTATTTAGCTCTGGTCTTTTCATCAGGAATTTTCAGAATTCTCCCATTTCATTAAATGTCCATTTTTCACCTGTATTAGAAGGCTCAACTTTGTGGAGTAGTGGATTCTTGGCTGTATTCCAAGCTCACTTGCTCTTCAAAATATCTCATTCTAGGCCCTTTCATCCCTAATGTTGATGCAGAGACATTCTGAGTAATCTTTACTGTGGCTCCTTGATATTTAGCTTGTTTCTTTCTGGCTATTTGCAGGATTTTCTCTTTTATCTGATAGTTCTGGAATTTGACCACAACATTCCTTGGTGTTTTCATTTTAGGATCTCTTTCTGGAGGGGCCTGATGTATTCTTTCAGTAACTACTTTGCCCTCTGATTCCATGATATCAAGGCAATTTTCTATCACTTGATCCTGTAATATTAAGTCCAGGCTTTTTTCCTCTTCAATGTTTTCAGGAAGTCCAGTATTCTCAGGTTGCCCATCCTCAACTTATTCTTGAGGTCAGTGGTTTTGCTGATGAGATATTTTACATTTTCTTCAATTTTTTTTCTTTTTTTGATTTTGTTTAACAGGCTCTTGCTGTCTCATGATGTCATTAGTTTCTACAGACTCCATTTTTCTTTCTAGGGAAGGGGTTTTTCTTCATTAACCTTTTGCAACTCCTTTTCCAGTTGGTCAATTCTACTTTTGAAAGAGCTTTCCATGTGAGCAATTTAGGTTCTGAGAGAATTATTTTCTTTTTTGCATTTGCACAATTGAGGATCTGAGAGAATTATTCTCATTTTGTGTTTGTCCAATTGAGGATCTGAGATTATTCTCATTTTGTATTTGTCCAATTGTATTTTCTAATGATTTGTGTTTTTCTTTTTTTTTGTTGCAAGGTATTAATTGTCTCTCCCAAATTTACCAGTTGATTTTTAAACTCCTTCCTTATTTCTTCTAGGAAGTCTTTCTGTGCTGGAGACCAGATCATATTCTCCTCAGAGTTTCTAGGTCTCTCTGAGTTAGGTTCTTTTTCTTCCAAGAATTTTTCTATGGATCCACATTCCCGCTAACCTTTCTTCATTTTGCTAAGACCTTGAGTTGAGGAGGGGCTGGTTCACAGAAGTTTGGTGTTGGAATCCCTAGAGGCTTTACTCACTGAGTGCAATTTCTCTGGCTGGACAGTAGGAGGTGCTGGTTACTTTCTCTGGAGTGTCTGTGACCTTGATTGAGGCCTTCTCTCTCAGCCTGAAGGGAGTAATTGAAACTTTTGAATTCTTTTGCCTTCAATCAATGGTGGTGAGGTTTACCTTTACCCTAGGGTGAGGTTATCCCTCTCCCTATTTTCAGCTGGGCTGGTTCTTTGGCTCACACACCTGTGCCTGAGGCAGAAGTAATCTGTAATTTTTTTTGTTCTGGGAAGAGGCCTCTGCTGCAATAGAGGTATGGACTCAGAGTTCCTCAGACCAGAGGAGCCCAGGAATGGTGTCTGCAGCAATTCTGCTCCAGAACTCTCCCCCCCACCCCCCAGCTCTGTAGGCAAGCTCCAGAGGGCAGGGCTACCACCAGTGCCTCTGCTCCCTAGCTGACTCAAGCTTCCTCAGTCTAGCCCCACAGCTGATCAAGCAGGTCTGCCTTTTCCCAGCCCTCAGGCTCCATTTCAGCAGCTAATCAGGCTGATCCTTAGCTGATTAGCCCTCTGCTCCTGGACTCACCCACAGCTGCAGAAGACAAATCCAGAGGTAGATCTTCTTTCTCCTGGCTTTTCTTTCAGAGTTTTGTGGATGGGAATTCTATTAAGAGGTTTTTTTTTTTTCATATTATAGATGGGGAAAGATCAGGAGACTTTAGAACTGTTCTTGTCTTCTCTCTGCCATCTTGGCTAAAAGTCTGACCTATCTTAAAATATATTTGAAGTACACACTAATTATGACATGTTTGGATTCCATAAGAATCTACAATATGGCAAAGAAACTCTCAATACTTATTAAATGTGGTAAAAACCAAGATGAGCGCAAATGGTACTAGTAGAATTTTGCTGAAGATCACAAAGTTTAGGGTGGAAACTGAAGGCCATAGAGACAAAATTGGTATTTTCTCCACTGTTATATTTGGAAGTCATGGACTGGAAAAGATTGAAAACCATCTGACTAAGAAGAGAGGGTATGTGAATGGAGCTGGAATTTCTGATCATGGTTAAATATATAGGAAAGACAGACTACATACTTGGCATGTAGTATGCCAACAAATTCTGAAAAGATTTTTTTCCCCTTAAAGTCACAGTGATCTTTCAACTAAAAAGTAATAGAGGAAAGAAGAGGAACCTACCTTGTACATTCACCAAACTAGGCACAGTAGAATAACTATAATGGAGCACAGCATTTGATATACCTAGAAATTATATTCACGTAAAGAGCAACAACATATATTGAGATGTCAAATGTCTTTACACAAATGCTTAAAAGCTAGGTTATAAGAAGTGGATTTGTGTAAGAAAATAGATGACCTCATGGATATGAAATCCATTACCTGAAAATGGATGTTAGTTTATTTTATTAAAAAAAATAGTATAGTTAAAAAGGGTTGAAAGGAACTATAAATTTTTAAGGTCAACTTATGTGAGGAAAACCAGGAACCATGGTGGAGAGAATTTGGACAAAGAATAATGGAGAGAGAAACAGAAGATAATTTGTCTTTGGAGAATACTGCAAATTGTCTTTATGAAAAAAAGTTCAGGAAACAGATCACAAGTGTGAAAGAGAAAAATGCTGTAATAGTGATGATGAAAAGTTTCAATTATCCAGGAATCTCCTGGCCATCTCTCTCTCTCTGACAAAAATAGACTAGCAAATAACTTTTTAATTTAGCTTAATGGTAATTTCATCTTTCAAATGGTGAAGAAACTAAGAAGTTAAAAATCTCATTCTCGATCTAATTCTTACTAAGAAGGAGATAGGTTCCAAAATGATGGGATCCTCAGAGAAAAGTGATTGAGTATATGATTTAACAGAGGAAAGTCAGGTAAGTCTTAAATGAAGTCTATATTTTGTATGAACTGGTTTCAAATGGTTCAGATTAAGAATAAATATGAACCCACAGACTTAAACTCTGACAGGAAAAGTCATCTTTTAAAGGCCAGGAAACTTAAGGATAAAGATATTGAAGAAACAGAGGGAAAGAATTATGAAAAGGAGGAAAAACAAGTTGTGTGAAGGCCTAGTGGATCCATGCTGATCCTCAAACATATTTCCTTCCCCTTCCCATGCTCCTCCTCCTTCTCCTCCTTCTCCTCCTTCTCCTCCTTCTCCTCCTTCTCATCTTCTCTCTTTTTCTTTTTTCCTCATCATTGGTTTCATATTATATACTAGATATACATATATGTTATATATGAAAAATTCAGTTATACTGAAGTTTATATTATATATATATGTTAATTAAATGCATGTTTAATATACTCACAGACATTGCAGCTAGATGATTCCATTGATAGAGTACTGGAGTCGGTTGTTAAGTCAGGAAGATCTGAATACAAATCTAGTGACAGACACATACTAGTTTTGTGATCTTGGGCAGATCATTTAACCTCTGTCTACTTTAATCCATTGGAGAAGGAAATGGCAAACCACTCAAGTAACTTTGCTAAGAAAACTTCATGGACACTATGGTCCACAGGATCATGACCAATGACTGAACAGCAACATACATACATTTATGCATATATACAATGTAGTTTAGCAAAAATGTTGCATTGTTTGCACATACAGACCTACATAAAAGGAAATAATGACTGGCAAGAAGATGAACACAAAATAATAGTAGCATCCTGGAAAATGGTAAGATAGCTGAGGCTAAGAATGAGTTGAGGTTGGCAAGAAAAACTAAGAACATTAATTAATTTTTAAAAATCTATACAGTAGCACTACTAAAGAGTAGAAGAAACAATAGTAACTGACAGAGAGAACTTAGAACTACTTATAAAGGCAGCTAGGTAGTATAATGGGATACTAGCCTTAGAGTTAAAAGGACCTAAGTTCAAATCTGGTCTCAGACAGGTATTAGCTGTGTAACCCTCTTACCTCTGTTTTTAATCCATTGAAAAAAGAAATGGTTTCCCAATTTTCCTACTTACCCTCCAACATCAATCATTTTCCTTTTTTGTCTTAATTGGGTATAAATATAAGTGTATGGTGGTACCTCAGTGTTGTTTTAATTTGCATTTCTCTAATCAATAATGATTTAGATCATATTTTTATGTGACTATAGCTTTAATTTCTTCATCTGAGAACTGCCTTTGACCACTTATTAACTGGGGGAATGAAAAAGTATTCTTTTTGTTTTGTTTTGTTTTTATTTATTTTTTAACAAGTATTCTTATAAATTTGACTCAGTAGTCTTGGTTGGTTGGTTCTTGTCCTTTTGTTTTTCAAAGAAGACCAAGATGAAATCATTATGTTTGAGACAAATTACAGTGTGTCTGGTTGTGACTGATCTGATCAATATGAACTTGGAGTGCTTTACCACATGTTGAGCACAAATAGTCCATGTGAATGCCTGGGATGGGTATTCTAAACTTATGCATGTCATGTTTCCTTTGAGCTGTTTCAATTCTGCCTTCCTCATAGAGCGCAGCACCCTCACTTATGAGAACACACCAATACTGGGTGGTCCTATGCTAGTGTTTCCCATACTGTATATTCAATTCTAAAGTTCTTCAATGAGACCTTCAGGGTGTCTTGGTATCACTTCTGCTGATCCCCTTGTGAGCACTTGCCATGTGTGAGTTCTCCAAAAATCAGTTTTAAGTGTATGTTTGGCATTTTAACAACATGTCCAGCCCATCATAGTTGCACTCGCTGTAGTAATGTTAGAATGCTAGGTAGTCTGACTCGAGAAAGAACCTCAGTGTCTGGTATCTTCTGTCAGGTGATCTTCAGAATCTTCCTAAGAGAATTTAAATGGAAATGATTCAGTTTCCTGAAATGGCACTGGTAGATTGTCCAGGTTTCATAGGTATATAGCAATGAGGTCAGCACAATGACTCTGTAGATCTTCAGTTTGATAGTCAGCCTAATACCTCTTCTCTCTCACACACACGCTATTTTTTGGAGTCTCCCAAATACTGAACTAGCTCTGGCAATGCAAATGTCTACCTCATTGTCTTTGTGTACTTCCTTGGAAAGGACACTGCCATGTTGTCCATAGTACTTAAAACTTCTCCATTTGATGTAATCAGTAGTATTCCCCTGAACCTTGACCCTGTTTCTTAACTAAACAATTTTGATGACTGCTTTTTACAATACAATTTTACTTTTGATATGGTGAGGCCACCTTCCTTTGCATTTTTTTCATTCCCTTCCCATTCTTGAAGTTTTGTTCTTCTATATGGATTTTGTTTATATTTTATCTAGCTCAATAAAGTATTTTTGGTAGTTTGGTATGAAACCAAATAAATAATTTGATTTAAGTAAAATTGTAATTTTTATTATATTAACTTGGTCTACCCATGAACATTTGACTTTTTTCAATTATTTAGATCTGATTTTATTAGTTTTTTAAAAAGTTTATTTAAGGCAATGGGATTAAGTGACTTGCCCAAGGTTATACAGCTAGGCAATTATTATTAACTGAGGCTGGATTTGAACTCAGGTACTCCTGATTCCAGGGCTGGTGCTCTATCCACTGTGTCACTTAGTTGACCATGTACTAGGGCATAAAAACCTAATAATCAAATGCAGAAAGAGTGAACACATCCTTCTCAGATCATAATTTAATAAAAATCACATGCAATAAGGGGCCAGGGAGAAATAGACCTAAAAATAATTGAAAACTAAATAACCTCATTTTGAAGAATGAATGGATCTAACAACAAATTATAGAAGGAATTAAGGATTTCATCATAGATAATGATAATAACAAAACAACATACCAAAACCTATGAGGTACACTCAAGGTTGTTGTCAGGGAATGTATATACTATCTTTAAATGCTTACATGAATAAATTAGAGAAAGAGTCAGTCAACAAACTAAACATACAACTAAAAAATTAGAGAAAGAACGAATTAATACCCACAATTAAATAGCAAATTAGAAATTTTAAAAATTAAAGGGGAAATTAATAAAATCCAAAGCAAGAAAACTATTGAACTAATAAATAAAACCAATTTTGTCTTATGAAAATAAACAATAAAATTCACAAATTGGTTAATTTGATTTAAAAAGAAGAAAATCAAATTGAAATTACATAAATGAAAAAGGTGAACTCACCACCAGTGAGGAGGAAATTAAAGTAATAATTAAGAATTATTTTGCCCAATTCTATGACAATAAATTTGATAATCTAAGTGAAATGGATGATTATTTACAAAAATATGTTTCCCAGGCTAAATAAAGAAGAAAATAGATACCTAAATAAACCTATTTTAGAATAAAAGAAAACCAAGAAGCTATTATTGAACTCCCTTAGAAAAAAATCTCTAGGGCCAGATGGATTCACACATGAGTTCTATCAAATATTTAAGGAACAATTGTTTCCAATTTTATATACACTCTTTGGAAAAATAGGTGAAATTGGAACTCTGCCTTACTCTATGATACCAATATGGTGCTGAGACCTAAATCAAAAAGAGTCAAAACAGAGAAAGAAAATTATAAACCTATCTCCTTGATGAATATAGATGCGAAAATACTAAATAAAATCTTAGCAAAATGATTACAGCAAGTTATCACTTGGATAATACACTGTGACCTAGTAAGATTTATCTCAGGAATGCAGGGTTGGTCCAGTATTGGGAAAATGTTAGTATAATTAACTACATCAATAACAAAACTATTAGAAATAATGTGATTATATCAATAGATATTGAAAAGGTCTTTGACAAAATTCAGCACCCATTTCTACTAAAAACACTAGAGAGCATAGGAATAAATGGATTGTTCTTTAGAATAATAAGCAATATCTATCTGAAACCATCAACAAGCATTATATGTAATGGGGCTAAGCTAGAGGCATTCCCAATAAGATCAGCAGTGAAGCAAAGATGCCTGTTATCACCACTACTGTTTAATGTTGTATTAGAAATGTTAGCTTCAGCAATAAGATAAGAAAAAGAAATCGAAGGAATTAGAATTGTGAAGGAAGAGACAAAACTCTCATTCTTTGCAGATGACCTGAAGATATACCCAAGAGAAATCATTAAAAAACTACTAGAAACAATTAGCAACTTTAGCAAAGTTGCAGCATATAAAATAAACCCTCAAAAATCCTCAACATTTCTATATATGCCTTGCAAAATATATAGCAGAAAGACCTAGAAAGAGAAATTCCATACCGAGGAACTTAAGAAAATATAAAATATAATATACTTAGGAGTCTACCTGCCATGGCAGACTCAAAAACTTTATGAAAACAATTAGAAAACATTTTCCCACAAATAAAATCATATTTAAATAACTGGGCAAATATCAACTGCTCTTATATAGGTTGAGCGAATATAATAAAAATGACAATTCTGTATAAATTAAACTACTTATTCAGTGTCCTATCAATCAAAATTCCAAAAAAATTATGAGTTGGAAAAATTGTAAGTAAATTTGTATGGAGAATAAAAAGTCAAGTATTTCCAGGGATTTAATGGGAAAAAAAGTACAAAAGAAGGTGCCTTAGCCCTAACAGATCTAAAGCTATAGTATAAAGCATCAGTCATCAAAATTCTCTGGTATAGGGGTGGCTAGGTGGCGCAGTGGATAAAGCACCGGCCCTGGAGTCAGGAGCATCTGGGTTCAAATACGATCTCAGACACTTAATAATTACCTAGCTGTGTGGCCTTGGGCAAGCCACTTAACCCCATTTGCCTTGCAGAAAAAAAAAACCCTAAAAAAAAATTCTCTGGTATTGGCTAAGAAATAAGTGGTGGATCATGAAATAGACTATGTGCAAAAGAGATAGCAGCAAATGATTACAGTAATCTACTATTTGATAAACCCAATGAGTCCAGCTATTGGGATAAAAACTCTCTTTTTGATAAAAACTGTTGGGAAAATTTGAAGTTAATATGGCAGAAATTTGGATTAGACTAACACCTCATACCCTATACCAAGATAAGATCAAAATGGATATAGAATTTAGACATAAATAATTTATATTAAGCAAACTAGGAGATCATGGAATAGTTTATCTGTCAGATCTTTGAAAAAGGTAGCAGTTTATGACTAAGAAAGAGATGGAGAATATCATTAAGGACAAACTAGATCATTTTGATTATATTAAATTAAAGAGCTTTTGCATAGACAGAACCACTGTAACCAGGATCAAAAGAAATGTAGTAAATTGGGAAACAATTTTTACAGCTAATGTTTCTGACAAAGGACTCATTTCTTTTTTAAAAAAATATTTATTTATTTGAATTTTACAATTTACCCCTAATCTCACTTCCATACCCCCACCCCCTCAGAAGGCATTCTGTTAGTCTTTACATTGTTTCCATGGTATACATTCATTTCAGTTGAATGTGATGAGAGAGAAATCATATCCTTAAGGAAGAAATATAAAGTATAAGAGATAGCAAAGTTACATAATAAGAAAACTTTTTTTTAAATATTAAAGGTAATAGTCTTTGGGCTTTGCTTAAACTCCACAATTCTTTCTCCAGATACAGATGGTATTCTCTATCACAGATAACCCCAAATTGTGCCTGATTATTACACTGAGGGAATGAGCAAATACATTAAGGTTGACCATCACCCCTATGTTGCTGGTAGAGTGTACAATGTTCTTCTGCTTCTGCTCATCTTGCTCAGCATCCTTTCCCTGAATTCCCATCCCTCCTGGTTTCTAATAGAAGAATAATGCTTCATAACATACATATACCACAATTTGTTCAGTCATTCCCCAATAGATGGAAATTCACTCAATTTCCAATTCTTAAAGGACTCATTTCTAACATATATGGAGAGATAAGTCAAATTTATAAAAAAAAAAGTCATTCCTCAATTGACAAATGGTCAAAGGATATGCAGAGGCAATTTCCAGATGAGGAAATCAAAGTGATCCATAGTCATATGAAAAATTGCTCTAAATCACTACTAATTAGAGAAATTCAAATTAAAACTTCTCTGAGGCACTATCTCACATCTCTCAGACTGGCCAATATGACCAGAGAGAACAATGACCAATGTTAGAAGGGATGTGGGAAATCTGGGAAACTAATACATTGTGGTGGAGCTGTGAATTGTTCAAACTTTTCTGGGGAGCAATTTGGAATTATGCCCAAAGGGCAATAAAAAGGTGCATACCCTTTGATCTAGCAATACCACTACTGGGTCTATACCCTGAAGAGATTATGAAAAAGGGTAAAAACATCATCTGTACAAAAATATTCATAGCAGCTCTGTTTGTGGTGGCAAAGAAATAAAAACTGAAGGAATGTCCATCAATTGGGAAATGGTTTAACAAGCTGTGGTATATTTATGTCATGGACCACTATTGTTCTATTAAAAACCAGGAGGAATGGGAATTCAGGGGAATCTGGAAGGATTTGCATGAACTGATGCTGAGCGAGATGAGCAGAACCAGAAGAACACTGTACACCCTAACAGCAGCATGGGGGTGATGGTAAAGCTTAATGAACTTGCTCATATCTACAGGGCAACAATCAGGTACAATTTTGGGATATTTGAGATGAAGAATCCCATCTGTATCCAGAGAAAGAATTGTGGAGTTTGAACAAAGACCAAGGACTATTACCTTTACTTTATTTTTATTTATTTATTATTTAAAATGCAATGGGGTTAAAGTGACTTGCCTAAGACCACACAGCTAGATAATTATTAAGTGTCTGAGACCAGATTTGAACTCAGGTACTCCTGACACCAGGGCCCTATATCTCATACTATATATTTTTTTTTTTTTTAGATTTTTCAAGGCAATGGGGTTAAGTGGCTTGTCCAAGGCCACACAGCTAGGTAATTTGTTTTTAAGTGTCTGAGGTTGGATTTGAACCCAGGTACTCCTGACTTCAAGGCCGGTGCTCTATCCACTGTGCCACCTAGCCACCCTATGTATTTCTTTCTTAAGAATATGATTTCTTTCTCATTGCATTCAACTTAGATCAATGCATACTATGGGAATGATGTAAAGACTAGCAAACTGCTTATTGTGGGGGTTGGGGGGAGGGAAGTGAGATTGGGGGAACATTGTAAAACTCAAAATAAAATTTCTCTAAAATTAAAATTAAAATTTCTCTAAAATTAAAAAAACCCATAAAATTCTATTCACCTCTTTAAATTTCCTTATTGTTTATTTTGTGACTGGTTTTATCTAGATCTGAAGGACTTCTGGGACAGAGCCAAGATGGATTTTTTGAATTCTGAGAGTGAGAGATTAAGGTCCTCCACCAGTATAGTTTTATTGTCTATGTCTTCCTGTAACTCATTTAACTTCTCCTCTAACAATCTGAATACTATACCACTTTGTGCCTGTATGCTTATTGTGTATGGTACTTTCAGGAAGATGTAATATCCTGGATTAAATTTTTAATGGGATCTAGTTTTGCTTTTGTTTTGACTGAGTTAAGGATTACTAACCCTGCTTTTTTTCACTTCAACAGAAGTATAATATATTCTGCTTTAGCCTTTTATCTTTACTCTATATGCTTCCATCTGTTTCAAGTGTAATTTTTAATTAAAAAATATAGGATTGTGATTTTAATTCACTCTCTAAGCTTGCATTCACTTTTGCAATTATAATCATTAACTCTTTTTTATCTTTCATCTTGTCTCCCCTCTATTAGTACTTTTCTTTCTTCTTTCATCCTATCTCTCCTCAAAACTATTTTGCTTCTACATAACACCTATCTCAATTTGCCCCCTTTCTATCAGTCCCTCTGCCTTTTCTTTCTCCTGTCCCCTTTTACTTTCCTCCTCCTTCCTTCCCACCCTTCTATCAATGTCTCTTTCATTTTTACCCCACCCCTACCCTTTCTCCTCCTAATTCCTGAAGGGCAAAATAAATTTTGAAAACCAACTGTGTATATGTGTTATTCCTTATTTGTTCTAATTTTAATGAAAGTAAGATTCAAGCAATTCTCACTCCCCTCCTTCTTTCCCTCTACTTTAATAGAGTTTCTCTTCATGTGATGTAATTTATCCAATTCTACCTCTGACTTCCCCTTGTCCCAGTATGATTCATTTTAATGTCTTTTTTATAATCATACCATCAAAATCAATTTATGTCTCTATCTTCAGTCTAAGTATATTCACTGTAATAGAGTGGCAATTCTCAAATTATGGATATTTTACTCCCTTGTAGGGATATAACCTGTTTAATATTATTGAATAAAAATATTTTTGTTTTCCCCTGCTTACCTTTTGTATACATTTTGAATGTTTGAATATCAAATTTTCTGTCCAACTCTGATTATTTTTTAATCAGGAAAATTTGAAAACCATATATTTCATTAAATTACCATCTTTTTTCCTGAATGAGTATACTTGATTTTTCAGGGTATTTGATTCTTGGTTGTAATCCAAGTTCTTTTATCCTCCAAAATATAATATTACATATCCTTTGGTCTTTTAATGTTGATGCTACCAAGTGCTACACAATCCTACCTCTGACTCATTGATATTTGCATTGCTTCTTTCTGGCCCCCTACAGGATTTTTTTCTCCTAGATTTGATAATTTTGGAATTTGGCTACAATTTTGCTTGACATTTTCATTTTTGGATCTCTTTCAGTAGGACATCAATGGTTTCTTTCAATGACTACTCTCCCTTGTGGTTCTAGTATTTCAGGTCAATTTTCCTTGATGATTTCTTGGAAGATTATTATCTTTTTTTTTTTTTTATCATGGCTTTCAGGTATTCCGATAATTCTTAAATTATCTCTTCAAGATCTATTTTCCAGATCAGTTTTCTTTTCAAAGAAATGGGGATATTAGTAGAACCTACCTTATACGTTTTTTGTGAGGATATAAGAAGATAACAGGTAAAATTCTTTATAATGTCAGGTAATAGGAAAATGTCCTTCAATAAGCCATAAGGCAGTCAGTTCTACTTGGTAACATTTTAATTTTCAATTTAGTGGTTTCTTATTGCAAAATGGTACTCAGTATCTCATTAGTTATTAACAAAATCACATATCTATCTAGTGCTTTACAATTTCAAAGCATGCCCACATTTGGTATGGTCATGTTATCAAACAGCATAAGATTGAAAATCCAGTTTCAATAATCACTTGTTAGATGATTCTGGAAAAGTCACTTCAACTCATTTTATCCCCGCATAAATTATGGAGGATGATATTTGTATACATTACTCTCAAAGGTGTTCTGAGGAAAATATTTTGCAAACTATAATTTTGTTTAAAAATTGGAAATTATTATTGTTTATGATGTGTTTATTCATGTGTTTCTATCAGAATCTTGAGTGGAAATATAGTCATTTTTGGGGACTACAACTTAAAAAAGTTAATTATAGTCATCTGGACAAGAATGGAATATACCTAACAAGGAGAATTAAGTATGTATTTGGTGGGTGGGAGTATATTAAATGTATCAATAGAAATTGGATGGGAAGTGGAGAAACATGTCTAAGAATAAGCATCCAATTTTTATACCTTAGAGAATAACTACATTGTTGAAAGAAGTATAGTACTTGAGACATTCAAATGTTCCCTGTAGGTCCAAACCAAGTAAAGAATCATTAATAAAGTCTATATTTCCAGATGTTAATAGACAAATTCACAAATAATGAGCAATAGTAGGAGACAGGAATTTGCCAATGAGTAGGTGATCATTTTTTTTTACTCTCTCAGGGCCTTGTAACTTAGGAAACTAACATTGTCATAGGACTAGATTCCTAACTGAACAGAAGTTATTTTTAATACATAGAAAGTTAGACTAGGGTAATGAGTGGTAGGTTAAGATCTGTGATAAATCTCTATTGAACATGAATTTTTCTATACCTCTTTCAACTTAATTAAAAATTGTTAGTTTAACCAAGGCCATTTAAACTGTGATTGACTTAAGTGAAAAACTGATTGAGAAAGGCTAAAAGCTGAATGATGTATCAATAATTTACAGACATTTCTGTATAAAAGTGATAATAAGGGGCTGAGAATGGGCTCATTTGTAGCCACCTGTTCTACTGCCCCTAACTACTACTAACAAGAATGTACTATTTATTATATGAGGAAAAGAGAATTGAGAAGGAAGAGGGTCATTGCTTAAAATGGATATAATGGTAAAAATGGGCACGTAGTAAATTAATAACTTTAATAAATACTTAAAAACAAAAGAAAATGTGAATCATTGTTTAACTTCATTTCTGCATGATATTTAGACTAAAAAGATTCAACTTTATTATTAAAAAAGATTATTAGTAAATAAATAGGAAAAAGGGAGAGACTATAAAGAGGAGGCACACATTCATCAAGAACAGTTACTTTTAGAGTGAAATATAATGAATAAATGAATGGATGAATGAATGAATGAATACCAAAGTAAATTATTAAGTATTTATGATATGTGCCAAACACTGAGCTACACTTTGAAGATATAAATGGAAAATTAATGTAGAACTACTCTCAAGCATCTCACATTTTAATTGTTGGAGACAGTAATGTAGGTGAGTTCAGTTGTAGGGTAGATGGAAGGGCCAGGTAGATAATAGATGAATTGTTGTGAAGTTTCAGTGACAAGGGTCAATGGGTTAGTTGTAGTGGCAGGAATGTTAAATTGTGAAATGTGGAGAGTGCTGATATGGAGTGGGGGAGATTCAGTCTCAAATCTTGACTCAGTTTTGCTGTATGATCACAGTGAAGTTGCTTAACCACTTTTACCATAGTTTCCTCAGCTATAAAATAAGTTTGTATTTCTCAGAAGGAACCTCAGAGGTCCCTTGGAGCTCTAAATTTTATCATTTCATTGAAAGTGATAATCTCTTAGTACATCTAAGTATACAGAGGATAGAAAAAATAATACAACCTTATGATTTCTATTTTGTTGGAAAGATTATAGTTGGTTGCTTCCTGCTCATGCTTTCAACAACAAAGAGAAAAGAATTGAAAAGATTTGATCCATCATCATTGTGATGAGAGGAATATTTCAAAGGTTGGAGTCAAGATTCCAAGTGGAGACTCTTGATTCTTTCCTATAGATATGGTGATGGAACATCAACATCTAACCATGAAGAGGAAAGGGAATTGGGTAGGAAGATTGGCAGGAGTACAATTGGGGGGGGGGGAGTGCTTCTCACTCTACCTATTCCGGCTAGGTTAGAGAAATGGGATGTGGGCCAGGAAGAGGAGGAGGATAGCATCCTGTGGCACCTGCTACGAATTGGGATTGCCAGATGGGATCTAAATTTATTTACATATTTATAGGTTTATTATACTGGTAGATCAAAAGAATGATGTATATATCACACATAGATTTTAACCAAAAATGACTAATAGGGATTTGATTCTTAACCTATTAAGAGAGCACCTAAGTGCCTTGATGAATTCATCAGGCCTGGATGAGCTACATGCTTAGTTATTGAAAAAAAATGAGAGATTTGATTGCTGAGCTACAGTCATTAATCTTTGAAAGATCTTGGAAAACAGGAGAATTACTAAGAGGATAGGAAAATGGAGTCTGAAAACTATAGGAAAGGAAGCTTGACTTGCTTTGAGGCACCTAGAGATGGAAGCTTTAATCACAAAGAATCACAATAGCTTCATCAAAAGCAGGTAAATGCTGACTGACCTTATTTCCTTTTTTGACAGGGTTCCCAGGCAGCTAAAATCAGAGAAATGTTACAGAAATAGTTTACCTAGATTTAAATAAAGACTGTGATAAAGATTCTTCTGCTACAATTATAGAAAAGACAGCAGTGTGTGTAGCATACTAGGACAATAATTTTAATCCCAAAATGGTAGTTGTTAATGATTTGGTGTCACTTTAGAAAGATCTCTCTACAAAAGGACCCTAGGGCTCTGTCTTTGGCTCTATGCCTTTTCACTTTTTTTCAATGACATGGTCAAAAGCAAAGATAGTATACTTATCAAATTTGTTGATGGCAAAAAATTAAAAAAAAAAACTGTGATAGTTTTTATGTTGAGCAGAGTAATAATCTAAAAAAAACTTGATAATTTGTAATGGGAGTGGCACAGTTCTTGTAAAAAGGGCATTTAAATTATAATGGACTATAAGCTCAATATACAGTGAAATGAAATATTATGTCCACAAACGCTAACATAGTCAGAATCATAATGAAGAAACAATTAGTGCCAAGACTGGGGAGGTGATTGTATTGTACTCTGTCTTGGTCAGATGACATCTAGAACATTGCATTGCGATCTGAATGTCATGATTTAGGAAGAACTAATAAATTATATACTATACAGAAAAGAGTCAGCAGGATGCTGAAGGGCCCCAACTGCCTGCCATATAAGAATCATCTAAAAAAACTAGGGATGCTATTATAATATTGAAAGAACATAAGAGCTGTCTTTGAGTATATGGAAGAGAACTCTCAAATGAAAGAGGGATTATTTTTCTTCTACTTTTCCCCAGAGAGATCTAGGAATAATTGTTAGAAGTTTCAAAGAAGCAAATTTAGGATTGAGATAAAGGGGAAATTCCTAGTAAATAGAACTCAACAATGGGACTACAGATTGATGTAATTGTTTTCAGTCAAAGTCTTCAAGAAAAAGCTAAATGAGGACTTGTTTGGTTATATTGTGTACATGATTCTTTTTCAGGTGTAGCTTGAATCAGGCTTCTAAGGTTCCTTTCCTCTCTGCCAGGATTAGTGAACCAAAAATGAAATTCATATCCATCAGATTGTCTAACCTTATGTTCCATGAGGTTTTCTAAAGAATATTTTGCCATTGTCCATTGGAGTGAGTTTACAAACATTGACATCTGATTTTCTCTGTTCAAAAGGAAAAGAAAACAAATCTCATCTTTATGCTTTAATTGACTTTCCATCTTCTCCTTTCTTGGAGAATGGTAAGAACAAAGGAAAAGATTTCTAAAACCTTGGAACTGAACAGGACCCTCCCACTCAGTTTAGACATCTCTCTTACAAGAACCCCCAGTCAATGACTCTTGTTATTGAAAAAAACAGCAGAAACTTTAGAGATCATGTAGTCTAATGAGACTACCTCAGGCTTTCAGAGGTTATAAAACTTGTCCTAAGTTATATGTGTAGAATGGGAATATGTTGCGACAGAAAGAATACTGAACTCAGTGTAAATGTATCTGAGTTTGAATTTTGACTCAGTCATGTATTTTGTGTTTCCTTGGACAAATCACTTAACCTCTCTGAGCCTCAATGATTTCAAAAAGAAGTAATTAGATTAACTCTAATGTTCCTTCTGGGCAGTGAGGAAATGCAATAGGTAGAGCACCAGACCTGGAGTCAGGAAGACTTTAGTTCAAATCTGTCTTCAGAAGCCCACTAGCTCTATGATGTTGGGCAAGTCACTTAACCCTGTTTGCTTCAGTTTCTTATCTGTAAAATGAGTTGAAGAAGAAAATGGAAAACCATTCCAATATCTTTGACAAGAAAACTCCAAATGATGTCTCAAAAAGTAGTATTCAATTTAAACAACTCAAAACAACAAAAATAGCCCTTCCAGTTCCAGTTCTATGATCCTAGGTAAGAGAGTCTGAATTTACACACTGGTCCACTGCCTTTAAATTCAGCTGTTCTTCAACCAGAGATTATTCAGTGGCTCAGGAATGAACTCCTCTATTCTGTGAAGACCTTGGAATAAGTCATTTCTAAGTTCCTATGCTTAAGCTTTCCTAAGATTTCTCTCCATTCTCTCCTTTCTTCACCCCCTCTTTCTTTAACCTTCTCCCTCCTACCTACTTCACCTTAATAGATACTGTCTCCCAGGCCTTCCATAGTTCAAGAAGGTTTGCAAAGAAGTTGTTCTTACTGAGATGTTAGAGTCATAAGGTGCAAGGCCCTTCTTCTAACCCTTGTCTTTTAAAAGAATTGCCTTATGCAAGGCTTCTGAAGGGATAGGGCTGTACTTAAGCCAAAGTATTGTATGGTCAATAGTAAAATTTCAGATTTTAACCAGTAATCTCTTTTGGTCCATAGGCCTTACTAACCTCTACACACAAGTTTTCACACACATGTCTGTCTTCAAATAAGGCTATCTCTGTTCCTGTGTATCCATGGTAGGACTTCCCAGAAGTCCTAGGTCTATTTATCTCACAGTTTGTTGGTTCTGAAATGACCAGTGGAAACCCTCCACAGTCTTAGTTTGATAAGAATCCAATCATGAAAGGTGATTGAACTTTTCCTGTGTGTTTTCCTCTTGTGTTTATACTTTTCAACTAGCTTGAATTGTTTAATCTTCAGTTAATTCAGAGACATACAAGCCAGACTCCTGATATATCAGGAGATCAAGATAAACGGCTGGAGTGTTTTTATGAGTAAAATCTCTCCAGATTTCAGTACATAAATCATTTGTTGTGAAATCGCTCATTGTCTTTAGGCTACGTTGTGGTGAAAAATTCAATCTATTTATGAACCAAAAGTCAGGGGATTAGGAACAGTTTGAAGGAAAGAGACTACAATAAAAAAATATGATTTATCTCTTAATACTCTCCTAACACAATTTTTTCCTACTTTTTTCTTTGCTTACTTTTCTGTGTGGACTATGAATTCAATTTCATTCTCTGTCCACAGAGCCTGGTGAAAGAGGAACAACAGCCACAATAAGAAAACCAGTTCTTGGGGGCTAAACAGAGACTATGCTTTGAATTCCTATTAGCTCAGCAAAGCGAATCCTGCCTCTGTGTATGCAACCTTGAGGGCCATCACGAGAGAAAAGCTACATCTACTGAAAGAGAACATACTCATGAATATATAGACAATCCCTGAGTCTTTCCTTGAAAAATCTAGGACTCTCACAGGCTGAAGATGAGCATTCTATTTATAATCTAAGGACTTGGTATTTGAATCACAACTCTGTTTCATATGACTTATATAACTTTGTCCAAGTTTTTACTACTTGCTATTTGTTTGATTTTACATCTCTGAGATTCAGCAGGCAAATAAATAAAAATTTGCTCAGTGCTTGGCAACTAAGTCCTTATTTCTCTGTTGAATTCTTATTTCTCCTTTAACTCCCAGCTTGAATATCACACTTTACCTGTAGCCTTCCTACCTTCATCTCCATTGTTGGTACTGATGCTGCTTCTCAGACATCATATGTTAACAGGGAATTGGTGGGGAGGGGGTTTCCTCTTTAATGAACCTTCAAAATATCATGCATTATATTTATCTTCATTATCCTTCTACTTTGCCATAAGCTATAGGAGGAAATTTGAAAAAAAAAAAAGGCTGCTTCTTTCCTGGACTGGATTCTGTATCAAAAGTTGCATGATAAATGCTATATGAATTTAGACTATAGGGAAAACAATTGCCTGTGACTTTTCAGAGAATGTTCTTAGGATTTGGAGGTAATTTATTTGAAACCTCTACTTTTACTGATTAAGAAATTAGGTAGCATAGTTGATAGAGCTCTTGGCCTGAAGTCAGGATGACCTGAGTTCAAATCTAGCCTGAGACACTTACTAGTTACTTAGCTTCTGTCTGCCTCACTTTTATCAACTATAAAATGTTGCTGATGATAATAAATTGTTGTCAGTATCAAATGTGATAATTTTGTGCTTATTTTCCAAACTGTTTATTCTTTTTTTCATAATTCTCCTGCATTAGTCTCATTTCTTTTCTCAATTTTTCTTCTACTTCTCTTCTTTGATATTTAAAATTATTTTTGAGCTCTTCCCCAGAGGACTTTTTGGACTTGAGATCAATTCATATTCCCTTTGAGGCTTTCAAAGTAGGAATTTTGATATTGTCCTCTTCTGAGTTTGCGGTTTGATCTTTTCTGTTGCCATAGTAGTTTTCTATAGTCCAGACTGTTTCTTACTCATTTTAGTCTATTTTATGACTTTTAAAGTTGAGCTCTGCCCTAGGGCACAAGGCCACTGATCTAGGCTTTTTGTACTGGGGACTAGGGGTCTTGTCATTAGCTTGAGCTTGTTCACTATGCTAAGATGACCTGGCCTAGTTGTGTCTGCTGTGCCAGGGTTCTGGGGCCTTCTGTGGTGGGACTGGAGGTCTCACAGCTGGTGAACTAAGATCAAGGGACCTCAGCTGTTTATCAGTACTACGGCAAAGAACCTTCTGTTGACTTGTCTGGACACTGTCTATGCTGGGCTTTGCTCCCCTTTTATCTAAGAGAGAGTCAGCTCCTTCCTGAAGTCCTTCTAAGTTATCTTAAGCTGGAAATTTTTCATTCTATCTTTTTGTGACTTCTGTTAAAGATTTGATTTAATATAATTTCTGAGGTTAACTGGGGAGAGCTTTGGTAACTTCCTGGCTTCTCTCTGCCATCTTGGCTCCACCTTCCTTCAGCCAGACATCTCTTATTCCCATTCCATCTATACTTCTGACTTCTTCATACTTCATCCGTCATTTCCATCATGCATTTTAGTTCCTTTTTGTTTATTGTATTTCTCCATTACAGCTTATGTTCCCTGAGAGCATGAGAGGTTTTTTGGCTCATATTTGTATTCCCAGTGCTTAGCACAGTGTCTGGCACACAGCAATTACTTCTCTTCTTGCCTTGCCTTGAAAGAAGTAATGTAGTCAAACATAGCAAGACACTCAGGGTATACTTGGTGACTGATTGATTCAACTCTTGAAACTCATGTGGGGCATGGATAGAATAAGAATGGACTTAAATAACCTAAGTCTAGCATCTTAGAACTAAGGTTCTTCCTTCTCATTTCCCCTGAAGTGTGAAGGTGATAGTTTTAGGAACTAAAACTCATCTCATTTTATAGAATTATGTATAAACAAATAGAACTATTCACCGTGTTAAATGTTAAAGGTGAAAAATACAAACAGATTTAAGAAGTCTTCAGAATTATTTCAGTATGAAAGCTGATGAATCCCTAATGGAACACTTAGAAAAGTTAGGGATGGCATTACAGTTCTCTGATTAAAATTCTTTAGTGGCTTCTTATCACTTACCAAAGAAAGTTCAAATTCCTTTACCTGTCCTTCAAGGATCTCCATGCCTACATCTCCAGCATGGTCTCACAGAATTCTCTTTATCCACCCTACTTTCTACCTCATGAGCATTCTATGAGCTCTCCCACTTCATTGCTTTTGTTCAAGTCATTCTCAATAGCTGAAATACCATATCCCTTTTATTGACTTGATGAATTCTACTCATTGTTTAACACTTAGCTGGCATGTTACCTCCTCTAAGCAGATTTCACTGGTCCCTTGGATAATAATGTTCTTTCTCTTAAGACATGACATAGTACTTTATATTACACTAATGGATTCATCACATGATATTGCTCACTACAATCATATTTTTAATGCTTACACTCCAAATCTTACCCTACTAAACTGCAAGGGTGAGGTTTTCTGCTTTTTAAAGTAAATTTTATTTCTTTCCTAACATATAACAAAGTCCTTTGAGCACAGTAGACACTTAATAAATGCTTAATGAATTACATTTGATTAGGAGAGAGATAAAGTTGCCCATCCTGGAATAAAAAGATAAGAGTTAACAAGTTCTGAGACCCTCAGGTTCATCTGTTTGTGTTCTATGGACTTTAACAAAAGCATCCTGTCAAAGAAAGTTTGGTCAATGATATTTTTAAACTGAATCTGTGATTTCATTGGTTTAAAAAATTCTCAGTGAATACTCCTACTACTAATGAAGATCAGCAACTATTTTTCTACTTATGGTATTAGAGATTTTCCTGGTACAACTCTTCCATTTATGTTTTCATTGTCTATCCCAAGGTACTGAAAGACAAACAAAATGTACAATGAGGTTATTATTATTATTATCTATTATTATTATTAAATATGTTCATATCAAAATACTAAAAATAATTCTCTGGACACTGAGATCAATGTCTAATATTTTCAAACAAGAAGACGAAGAAGAAGAAGAAGGAGGAGGAGGAGGAGGAGGAGGAGGAGGAAGAAGAAGTAATTTAACTTAGATGTTATCATGCAATAGCCCAGAATACCCTCAACCCTCTAATTCTAGTCTGAGTCCTGCTACTCACTATATCTTGGACAAGTCCTTTCCCCTCAATGACCTTCAGTTTCTTTTGCTGTAAAATGAAAGAGATGGTCTTTCTGGAGTCCTAGAGTCCAACAGCAGCTACTTATTTTTTTTTGGCAATACTAGCAGAACTTTTTTCCAAGTGGGGAAATCAGTTAGTGAATAGTTAGATGAGCTCATGAGGGAGCTGAGAAGACCACTGATATTGGAAACAAATTATAGTTCTAGTTCAGTAACTAATTTCTCTAGGAAATGTAGCTTTACCTCTCTGTTTTTATCTTATAGAATCTTAGAATTTTTGATCTATAAGTGATCTTAGAGGTCATCTATAACTTCTTTGACATTTTAGTTATGAAGAAGAGGTTGGATGACTTGCCAAGGATTATCCAGATATTTTGTCAGAAGCCAGCCAAGAATCTACTTATGAGAGTGACTCACTAAGAACCCCACAATGCTGCCTGTCTGGAGTGATGACTGCCTACATTTCACTTGAAGAAAAGTATGTTATAATGGAATAGAGATTGGATTTAGAAACAGAAGGTCATGATTAACATCTATGATCCTTTTTGTACCATCTTGGAGGATCATGTACAAATCTCAACCTCTGTGGATCAGTCTCAGTTTTGTCATTTGCAAATGAGCAGGATTGACTATTATTGGTTCTCAAAGTGTGATTTGTATACTACTGGATGCCCCAAGACCCTTTCAGAGGTTTCTCAAGGTCAAAGGTTTATCACACTAATATTAAAATATCATTTACTTATTAAAATGCTCCTCCTTTTTTTCTAACTATATATGTAACTACACATGTGTAAATATGTATATATATATGTGTGTGTGTGTGTGTGTGTGTGTGTGTGTGTATGTGTGTGTGTGTCTTTGAGGTCAGATTTATCTACTCCAACCAAAATAATGTATCATAGCATTGAATATAAACAGTAGATGTGAGAATTCAGCTGTCTTCTACTAGCTAGTCTTTGAATAGATATATAAAAATATGTTAAAAATGGCTATTATTACCTTTTTTGTTTTGGAAAAATACATTTGCTTTTCATAATAAATATGATGTCATATTAATTCAGAATGATATTGTTATTTTAAAATCAATCAAGGTTTTTAAAATTAGCAGTTTTAATTTTTAAAATGATAAATATTGACAAATATAATCCACATCAACAAAAACTGTTTGGAGAGAGGATCCTGAATAATTGCGTAATAGGAATAGGATGAATGGTACATGAATCAAAAAGTTGGAAAGCCACTAAGGGAGATGATCTCTAAAGATTTCTTCTGGGCAACTAGATGACATATTGGATAGACCTGGAATCAGAGTCTAGAGTCAGGAAGTCTTGAAGTCCAATATGGCCACTGATAGATATTAGTTGTATGACCAGGCATAAGTCACTTAGCCTCTGTTTGCAATGAAATTTAAGTGATTTACCCAGGGTCACATAGCTAATAAGTACCTGAGACTGAATTTGAATGTAGGTCTTCCTGACTCCAATTCTGACTGCTGCACCACCTACAAGACCCTAAGTGACTTGGAACTTATAAATCCCTCTCTGGGATGAATTTATTTATCCATAAAATTATGTGGTTAATGTAATCTCGAAGGTACTTTCTAGCTATAATAATAATAATAATAATAATAATAATAATAATAATAATAATAATAATAATAATAATAATTTTTGTCCTTCATTTTCAAAGAAGACCCACAGCATCAGGGAGGTGATGCCATGACAAGCATGTGAACTGGATTTGAGTTAGAGTGTGGTGAGCTAAGTCACCAGTGACCTGATATGAATCAGGACGATTTGAAATGGCTCTTGATGAAAGGCAAGAGGAGTTAAGTGATTTGCCCAAGAGTGCAAGCTAGTTAGTGGCAAGTGTTTAAGGCTGGATTTGAGCCCAGTGCTCTATCCACTATACCACCTACCTGCCTTAAATCTATGTTTCTATCACACTTAGAGTTTACACAACATAGGGTCAAAGGACTTCCTATATTGATTTTCCTAGGAAGATTTTGCTTCAGGTATCTGATTCTAGTACATTCTTTCTACCACCTTATAATCCCTGTAAATTATATTTTAAGTTCTTTCTGAATTGAACCACTGGATTTCATTATAACTTAAGTAGGAATCTGAGATGAAGTAGATACTGATGAGATATGTATGAGGGGAGAGGGGCTTATGTCAGACATATAACTAGAAATAGAAAAGGAGTCAAGTTGGACTCAACAATAAGCACCTACCCTTGGCTCTTATGAGAAATGTTTAAAAGTAGCTATAGGACTTCTGGCCAAGATGGTAGAGAGAAGCCAGACACTGTCTTAAGTTTTCCTTACTTTTCCTCAGAACTAACATGAGCCAAGTCTCTGAAAAGAATTTGGATTCACAAAAACAAGAGAATAACCTAGGAAAAGAATATCTACCAACAAGGTCTGTCACAGGGGAGTGTAGGCTAGCCAGAGACAGAGTAGGGAACCAGCACAGGGTCTGCAGGGTGAGGCCTGGGGACTAACCTGAGAACAATGGCAGAAGTGTTTGCTGTGTGTGGTGTCATGGCGATTTCCAGCATGGAAATCTTTACTCTGTGAGGTGAAACAACTCCAGCCTGACAGCTAGACATCCATCTGGTCAGCTCTACTGCTCTGGAAGACCAGGGCCAAGAGGCCCTGTGTTTTCAGGAAAGTCCTTGTGTTTCCAGTTGAGTCCCCCCCCCCATTCCTGTGGGAGAAAGTGACTCTTCCCGGAACAAATACAATAACAGCTCCCCCTCACCCCAGTCTCTGTTTTCCCAGCTCAGGTGTGGGTGGCATATCTTCCCTAGTGATGATTGAGGATTGAATAGATTAATGATATAGGCTGAGGGCCCAGTTCACATTGGTCAAGAACAACCCATATTCTGCTCTCCCCCCAACCTCACCCCCCCAGGCCTAGGGTGTGGGCCTCTAATCAAGGACACAGACACTCCGGAGAAAGTGTTAAACATCCCCTACTGACAGGCCCACTTGGAATTAGTTAGCCCAGTTAGCAAAGTCTCTAGAGATGTCAACAACAAAGATCTGTGAACCAGCCTCTTCCCAACCACAAGATCCTAGGAAGAAAGGCCAGGGGAAAGTGGGGTCCAGTAAAGGTTACCTTGAATGTAAAGATCCTAAATCAGAGAGAACTGGAGCTTCAGAGGAGATTATGAATTGATCCCCAAACCAGAAAGACTTCTTAGAAGAGATCAGGAAGAAATTTAAATCAATTGGAAAAACTGGGTAAAGAACACAAGGGAAAATTATCATCTTACAACAAGAAAGAGAAAATAGAACTAGATAAGTGCAAAAAAGAAAATAATTATCTTACAACTACAGTTGAACAAATGGGAAACTCCTTCAAAAATAGAATTGTCCATTTGGAAAAGTAATTGAAAACAGTAAATGAAGAAAATACTTCTAAAAAAAAGATTGGAATCTGTGGAAACTAATGACTTCATGAGATTTAACAAGAATCTGTAAACAAAACCAAAAATGAAAAAAAAAAATAAAAGAAAATGTAAAATAACTCATTGGCAAAACCTGGAGAATAGATCCAGAAGAGACAATTTAAGAATCATTGGATTTCCTGTATACATTGAGGAAGAAAAAGATACTGGGTCTAATACTTCAGGATATAGTTAAGGAGAATTGCCCTGATATCATGGAACCAGAGGGTCACATAGTTATTGAAAGAATACATCAATGTTTCAGCCAAGATGGGGAAGAGAAGTAAGCAGGCACTGAACTAAGGTCTCCTGCCTTTCCCTCAGAACTAATATAAAACGAGACTCTTAACAGAATTCAAGTTCACAAAATCCAGAGAAGAACAAAGGAGATGGATATCTACCAACAAGGTCTATCTCAGGGGAATTTGGGGGAGCTGGGGACAGAGAGCAGAGAGACAGAGCAGGGGGAGTAGGGTGAGATCTGTACTGACCCTAGAAAAGCCATGTAAGCTTTTGGCTTTGTAATCAGGCAGCACAACTCAAGTGAGGTTGGAGGGAGAGTTCCTGTTTAGCAGGTTGGAGAGCTCCAGCACAGCTAGACATTAGTCCAGGCCCATATTTTCAGTGGAATCCCCATGTTTCCAATTGAGCCCCCCTCATCCCTGTAAGAGAGGGACTCTACCTAGAACAAACACAGTAATGACCTTCTGCCCTGTCAGATCTCTCTAAGTACTGATTGAATAATAAGATTAGTTATATAACCTGAGATCCCAGCCCACATTGTTCAAGGATAACTCAGACCCTGCTGCCCCCCCCACCCCACTGCACCCCAGACCTAGGGAGTGGTCAAAAAAATCAAGGTTACAGATACTTCAGAGAAAGCCCCTAGCACACCCTAGTGGCTGGCCCATTTGAAGTTACTAAACTCAGTCAGCAAAGGTCTATGAACCAGCCCTTCCCCCCAATACAAGATCCTAGGAAAATGAAGAAAAGGTCAGAAAAAAGGGAGGGACTACCTCAAAGACAAAGACCCTAACTCAGAGAGAACTAGAACTTCTGAGGAGACTATTAATTGGTCTCCATCCCAGAAAGACTTCTTAGTAGAGATCAGGAAGGAGTTTAAAATCCAACTGGAAAAACTGGGAAAAGAAACAGTAGAGAAAATGAACACCTTACAAGGGAAAACATCTCACAAGAAAATAATTCTCTGAAAAACCACAACTGGGCAAATGGAAAACACCTTCAAAAATAGAATTGACCAATTGGAAAAGGAGTTGCTAAAAGGTAAATGAAGAAAATTCTTCTCTTAAAAAAAGAATGGAATCTGTGGAAAATAATGACTTCATGAGACAACAAGAATCTGTTAAACAAAACCAAAAATTCGAAAATATAGAAAAAAATGAAAAATACCTCATTAGCAAAACTTAGTGGCCTAAAGAATAGATCCAGGAGAAAAAACTTAAGAATCACTTGCTTCCTGAACACATTAAGGATAAAGAAAGGCTGGACTCAATATTTAAAGATTATTGGAAGGAAAATTGTCCTGATATCATGAAAACAGAGGGCAAAATATTTATTGAAAGAATACATTGATCCCCTATTGAAAGGGATCCCAAAATGAAAACGCCAAGGAATATTGTGTCCAAATTTCAGAACTATAAGATTAAAAAAAGAGAAAACCCTGCAAGTGACCAGAAAGGAACAATATAATATACCACAGTATATTATATAATACAATATAACTTTTTGACCCTCTGTTTCCATGATATCAGGGCAATTCTCCTTCACTGTATCCTGAAAACTGTTACACAGGACCTGGCTGCATCAAAATTAAGGGATTGAAGGGCCTAGAATATGATATTCTGAAGAGAAATAGAGCTTGGAATACAGCAAAGAATTCACTATCTTGCAAAACTGAGCCTTCTCTTACAGGAGAAAAGATGGACATTTAATGAAATATGAGGCTTCCAACATTTCTTGACAAAAAGACCAGAGCTAAATAGAAAATTTGGACTGAAAACTGGAGACTCAAGAGGCACATGAAAAGATACAAAAGGGAAAAGAAAAAAAAATGCTATCCAAAAAGATGAAACTGGCTATGTCCTCACCTGGGAGAAAGGTTCTCATACCTCTTCAGAATGGTAACTCTATTAGAGGGAATATACTTAGCCATAAGTAATGGACACTCATGACTTGTCTGTGACGTAGAATGATTTAAAAACAATATCTCCTTAAAGAGGGGTGTATAGTAAAGAGACAGGAGGATGGAGGAGATTGGATGGGCAAAATCATATTAGATGAAGAGGTACAAAGGACCAATTGTGATAGAAGGGAAGAAGGGAGGAGGTGAAAACCACCTGAATCTTTCACTCATCAGATTTGACTCAAAGAAGGATTAAAATGCACACACTCAGTTAAGTTAAGAACCTTATTATCCTTTCAAATATTGGAAGGGGAAAGGGGGAGGACAGAGGAAAAGGGGAATGAACAGAAGGAAGGGAAGGAGGAAGGGGAAAAGTGAAAGGGGAAAGATAGGGAGGAGGTGGATATAAGGGAGAAAACACACTGAAGGAGGTGTTATTTAAAAGTAAAATACTGCAGAATATGGATAAAGTAAAAAAGGGGGAATGCAAACAGAGGGAAGATAAAAAGGAGAGCAATAAAGAGGCAGTAATTATAACTTTGAATATGAATGGGATGAACTCTTCCATAAAATGTAAGCAAATAGCAGACTGGATTAAAAATCAGGATCTTCCAATATGCTGCTTACAAGAAACTCATTTGAAGCAGAAAGATACATATAGAATAAAGGTAAAAGACTGGAATAGTATATATTAGGCTTCAGCCAAAGTGAAAAAGTCAGGGGTGACAATTTGTATTGCAGACAAAACAGCTACTAAAATATATTCATTAAAAGATATAAGGAAAAAAATTGTATTCTCTTAAAAGGTACCATAAACAATGAAACAACTTCAATATTAAATATGTATGCACCAAGAGGTATAGCATCTAAATTCTTAGAGGAAAAGTTGAATGAGTTACAGAAAGACATAGCAAAACTCTACTAGTAGGAGATATCAAACTCCATCTCTCAGAATTAGATATGTCAAATCATAAATTAAACAAGAAGGAAGTTAAGGAGGTAAATGGAATGTTAGAAAACCTAGACATGATAGATCTTTGGAGGAAATTGAATGGGGATAGAAAGGAACATACTGTTTTACTGCAGTACATGTTAATTACACAAAATTGACCATGTACTAAGGTATAAAAACCTTATAATCAAATCCAGAAAGACAGAAATAGTGAATATTTTCTTCTCCAGTCATAAGATAATTAAAATCATGTGCAATAAACAGGCATGGACAGACAGACCTATAACTGATTGGAAACTGAATAACCTCATGTAAAAAAAATAAGTTGATCAGGGGCAGCTAGGTGGTACAGTGAATAGGGGAAGCTAGGTGTTGCAGTGAATAGAACATGGGGGCCTGTAGTCAGGAGGGCCTAAGTTGAAATCCAGCCTCAGGCACTTAATACTTACCTAGCTGTTTGGTCTTAGGCAAGTCATTTAACCCTATTGTCTTGCAAAAACATCAAAAAACAAACAAACAAATATATGGATTCACAAGTGAATTCTACCAAGCATTTAAGGAACAATTTGTTCCAATTCTAGATAAAGTCTTTGGAAAAAAAGGTGAAAACAGAAGTCTGCCTAATTCCTTCTATGACAGCAATATGGTGCTTATATCTAAACCAGGAAGAGTCAAAACAGAGAAAGAAAATTATAGACCAATTTCCCTAATTAATATGAATACAAAATTCTTAAATAAAATCTTAGCAAAGAGACTACAGCAAGTTATCACTAGGATAATACACTATATTCAAGCAGGATTTATCCTAAGAATGCAGGGTTGGTTCAATATTAGGAAAAATATTTGTATAATTGGCTATATCAATATCAAACCTAAGAGAAATCATATGACTATCTCAATAGATACTGAAAAGCTTTTGAAAAAATACAACACCATTCCTACTAAAAACATTAGTGAGCCTAGGAATAATGGATTGTTTCTTAGAATAAAAAGCATTATCTATATGAAACCATCAACAATCATTATATGCAATGGGGATAAGCTAGAAGCATTCCTAATAAGATCAAGGGTGAAACAAGGCTGCCCATTATCACCACTAGTTTTCAATATTGTATTAGAAAAGTTAGCTTCAGCAATTAAAGAAGAAAAAGAAATGGAAGAATTAGAACTGGGAAGGAAGAACTTTCACTCTTTGCAGATGCTATGATGGTATAGCTAGATAATCCTAAAAAATCATCTAAAAAATCTGCTAGAAGCAATGAACAAAATTAGCAAAGTTTCAGGTGGTAAAATAAACCCTCATCAGTTCTCAGCATTTCTATATATTAATAGCAAGATACAACAGCAAGAGTTAGAGAAATTCCATTTAAAGTAATTTCAGACAATATAAAATACTTGAAAGTCTACCTACCAAGGCAGACTCAGAAACTCTATGAAAACAACATAAAATACTCTTCACACAAAATCACATTTAAATAAGTGGGCAAATATAAACAGCTCATGATAGGCCAAGCTAATATAATAAAAACGACATTTCTTCCTAAATTAATCTACTAATATAATGTCTTACTAATCAAGCTTCCAAATAATGACTTTAATGAGTTAGAAAAAATTGTAAGTAAATTCATTTGGAGAAATGAAAAGTCAAGAATAACCAGGTATTTAATGAAAAAAAAAGTTAAGAAGAAGGTGACTTAGCCTTAACAAATCTAAAATCATAGTATAAAGCATCAGTCTAAACTGTCTGGTATTGGTTAAGAATTTGAGTGGTGGATCAGTGGAATAGATTAGATGCAAAAGAGACAGCAGGAAACTATTATAGTAATTTGCTGTTTGATAAACCCCAAGAGTCTGGCTTCTGGGATAAGAAATCTGGAATGAGAAGGGGGAGGGGGATTGGATTTATGAGGCAAACACATTGAAGGAATTAGTATTCAGAAGCAAAATACTGGGAAATAGGGATAAGTACTAAAAGGCAGGGAATATAAATAGAGGGAAGATAACAAGGAGAGCAATAAAGTGTTAGTAATAATAACTTTGAATATGAATGGCATGAACTGTCCCATAAAACAAAAGTGGATAGCCAAGTGGATTAATAAACATAATCCTACAATATGCTGATTGGAAGAAACTCATTTGAAGCAGAGAAATACATACATAGTAAAGGTAAATGGTTGTAGCATAATATTCTTCAGCTGAAGTGAATAAGACAGATAGAACAATCCTTATCTCAGACAAAGCAGCTGCTTAAATAGATTTCATTAAAAGAGATAAGGAAGGAAACTATATCCTCCTAAAAGATACCATAGACAATGGAGCAATTTCAATACTAAATATGCATGCACCAAGCCCTTATAACATCCAAATTCTTGGAGAAGCTGAATGAGTTACAGGAAGACATGGAGAGCAAACCTCTACTATTGGGAGAGCTGAACCTCCCTCTGTCAGAATTAGATACATCTAATAAAAAATAAACCAGAAGGAAGTTAAGAAGGTAAACAGAATGTTACAAAACCTATCCACAATAAATATTTGGAGAAAATTAAACTGAGATAGAAAAGAATATATTATTTTTTCTTCAGTATGTGACATGTACACAAAAATTGACCATGTACTATGGCAGAAAAACCTTGTAATCAAACACAGAAAGGCAGAAATAATGAATATTTTCTTTTCAGACCATAATGCAATAAAAATCATGGGCAATAGTGGGTCATGGAGAGGCAGACCTAAAACTAATTGGAAACTAAATAACCTCATTTTAAAGAATGAGTGGATCAAAGAACAGATTGTGGAAAGGATTAATGATTTCATCTTAGATAATGGGACAAAATACTCAAACTTATGGGATAAAGCCAAAGCACTTATTAGGGAATATATTATATATCTCTAAATACTTACCTGAATAAAATAGAGAAAGAGGAAATCAATAAACTAAATATGCAAATGAAAAAATTACAGAAAGAACAAATTAAAAACTCCCAATTAAATATCAAATTAGAAATTCTAAAAATTAAAGAAGAAATTAGTAAAAATGAAAACATGAAAGCTATTGAACTAATAAATGAAACAACAGTTGGCTTTATGAAAAAACACTAAAATAGACAGACTTTTGGTTAATTTGATTAAAAAAAGAAAGTAAAAACAAAATTACTAGTATCAAAAATGAAAAAAAGATGAACTCACCACCAATGATGAAGAAAGTAAAATAATAATGTGGGAACTATTTTGCCCAACTGTATCCAATGATTTTGATAATCCAAGTGAATTAGGTGAATATTTACAAAAATATAAATTACCCAGATTAAATGAAGAGGAAACTAAATACCTAAATAAACCTATCTTAGAAAAAGCAATTCAAAAAGCCATCAATGAACTCCTGAAGAAACAATCTCCTTGGCCAGATGGATTCACAAGTGAATTCTGTCAAACATTTAAGGAACAGTTGATTCCAATTCTATATAAACTCTTTGGAAAAATAGATGAAGACAGAACTCTGCCTAACTACTTCTATTACACAGATATGGTGTTGATACCTAGACCAAGAGGAGTCAAAACAGAGAAAGAAAATTATAGAGCAATTTCCCTAATGATTATAGATACAAAAATCTTAAATATAATCTTAGCAAAGTGATTACGGTAACTTATCAGTAGGATAATACACTATGACCAAGCAAGATTTATTCTAGGAATGCAAGGTTGTTTCAATATTAGGAAAACTGTCAATTCAACTGACTACATCAATAACAAAACTAACAGAAATCTTATGATTATCTCTATAGATAATGAAATAGCCTTTGAAAAAATACAGCACCCATTCTTTCTAAAAATACTAGAGAACATAGGAATAAATGAATTTTTCCTTAGAATGATAAGCAATATCTATGTGAAAGCATCAAAAAGCATTTTATGCAATGAGGAATAAGCTAGAGGCATTCCTACTAATATCAGGGTGAAACAAGTATGCTCATTTGCATCACTACTATTCAATATTGTATTAGAAACACTAGCTTCAGCAATTAGAGAAGAAAAAGAAAATGAAGGAATTAGAATTTGAAAGGAAAAAAAGTTAATTCTCACTCTTTGCAGATGACATGATGGTATACCTAGAGAACCCTAAAATGCATCTAAAAAAACTACTTAGAAACTTAAGCAGAGTTGTAGAATATAAAATAAACCCACATACATTCTTAGCATTTCTACATATTCCTAGTGAGATGCAACAGCAAGAGAAATCCCATTTAAGATAACTTCAGACAACATAAAATACATGGGAGTCTACCTGCCAAGGCAGACTGAGAAACTCCATGAAAACAACTATAAAACACTTTTCACACAAATAAAATCATATTTAAACAACTGGGCAAATATCAACTGCTCATGGACAATCAGAACTAATATAATAAAAATGACAATTCTACCTAAATTAAACTACTCTTTAGTGCTGTATCAATCAAACTTCCAAAAATTACTTTAATCAGTTAGAAAAAATTGTAACTAATTTGGAGAAACAAAAATTCAAGAATATCTAAGGATTTAATGAAAAAATACAAAAGAATGTGTCTTAGCCTTACTATATCTAAAATAATATTATAAAGCATCAGTCATGAAAACTGTCTGGTTAAGAAATAAAGTGGTGGATCAGTGAAATAGACTAAGGATGAAAAAAACCCCAACAGGAAATGATTATAGCAATCTGCTGTTTGATAAACCCAAAGAGTCTAACTTTTTGAATAGGAACTGATTATTATGGCAGAAACTTGCATTAGACCATCTTCTCACACCGTATACAAAGGTAAGATTGAAATGGGTACAGGATTTAGACATAAAAGATAATATTATAAGCAAACTAGGAGAACAAGGAATAGTTTACCTGTCAGATCTATGTAAAGGGGAGCAGTTTATGACCAAGGAGGAGATGGAGAACATCATAAAAATACTGGATATTTTTGATTACATTAAATTAAAAAGGTTTTGCACAAACAGAACCACTGTAACCAATATAAAAAATGCAATAAATTAGTAAACAATTTTTAAAGCTAATGTTTCTGACAAAGGACTAATTTCTAAAATATATAGAGAACTAAGTCCAATTCAAAAAAACAAAACAAAACAAGCCATTCTCTAATTGGCAAATGGTCAAAAGACATGCAAAAGCAATTTTCAGATAAGGAAATCAAAGCTAGTTATAGACATAAATAAAGCATCTCTGAGGTACTACCTCACACCTCTCATATTGGACAATATGACCAGAAAGAACAATGATCAATGTTGAAAGGAACGTGAGAAATCTGGGATTCTAATGCATTGCTGGTGAAGCTGAGAACTGATTCACCTTTTTGGAAAGAAATTTCAATTATGTCCGAAGGACAATGAAAATACATACCCTTCCAGCAATGCCACTACTGGGTCTATACCCTGAAGAGATCATGCAAAAAGGTAAAAACATCAGCTGTACAAAAATATTCATAGCACCTCTGTTTGTGGCAGCAAAGAATTGGAAATCCAGGGGATATCCATCACTTAGGGAATGACTGAACCAATTATGGTATTTGCATTTGATGGAATGCTATTAGAATGCTATTGTTCTATTAGAAAGCAGGAGGGATGGGATTTCAGAGAAGCTTGGAAAGATTTACATGAACTGATGCTGAGTGAGAGAAGCTGAACCAGAAGAACATTATACACCCTAAAAGGAACATGGGGTGATGATCAACTTAAGTTACTTACCCATTCCATCAGTGAAATAATTAGGGACAATTTTAGGGTATCTGTGATAGATAATACCATCTGTATCCAGAGATAGAATTGTAGAGTTTAAACAAAGACCAAAGTTTATTACCTTCAATTTTTTTTAAAGTTGTTTTATGTATTACATAATTTTGGTATCTATAATATTTTATTCCTTTCTCAAGGATATGTCTTCTCTCTCAACACATTCAATTTTTATCAATGTATAGAATAGAAACAATGTAAAGATTATCAGATTGCCTTCTGTGGGGAACAGTGTGAAAGGAAGAGAAAGTGGGGGAAAATTATAAAATTCATAACTTTACAAAAATGATAGGTAGAAACTACAATTGTATAAAATTGGAAAACAAATAAAATATGTATAATTAAAAAATTAAGCTATGCACAATTTCAAAATTACCTACGTGGAACAAATACCATTTTATTGTGTCTTCTTTTTAAATTAGTCAACATATAATAGTTCATATTCATACTGTCCAAAGGTTTACAAAATGCTTTTCTAACAACAAATGTGTAAGGTAAATAGTGTATCTCTATCTCCATATCGCTATTTTATAGATGAGGGTACCTAGGTGGTAGAGCAGGAAAATAAAGTGAGTTTCTAATGACCACAGTGTTAGTGACTGTTAGAGCTAGGAATTGAACCAGATAATTTGACGCATGCCTTGCTTTGTCAGTCTATTGTCTTGTCCCATCCTTACTGCCAAGTCTTTATGAGCTAAATCTGTATCTTTTTTAATTCTAGACAGTGAGAAGACATTTGACAAAAACCTGTTCATCATAATTAGGCAACAAACATTCATTTAAGGCCTGCCAAGGGCAAAGCACTTTGCTAGGTCCTGGGGATACAAAGATAAAAATGACAAAAAAATTCCTGTCCTTAAAGAACTTCCATTCTGACCTTGCTCCAGCTTGCAAGCTTCTCCTCAGTTTAATATATGCATTTATAATCTAAATAGAATATGATCAATTTGGTTCATTTCATTTTCACCTTTAAAAATCTGAGTTTTCTCCCATTTAATAGTTGGCAAGGGTTTTTTTTTTTCTTTAACAGTTTTATTGCCATATATAAATGAGAGAACACTAATCAGGCAGAAAAGAATTGAGTTCCTTTAAGAAGTGGTAAATGAATTAAAAATGTCTGCTTTAACAATAGAAGAAAAAGAAATTGATGAAATTAAAATAGGTAATAAAGAAATAAGACTCATTGTTTACAAATGACATGATGGTATACTTAGAGAATCTTAGAAAAATCATCTAAAAATGCTTAAAACAGCAATTTTAGCAAAATTGAAGGATATAAGATAAACCCACAAAAATCTTCAGCATTTCTATATATTACTAATAAGACACAGCAGCAAGAGTTACAAAAAGTAACTGTAGACAATATAAAATACTTGGGAGTCTACTGGTCAAGGCAAACTAAAAAACTAAATGAAAAAAGCTATAAAACACTTTTCACAGAAATAAAATCAGATCTAAATAACCAGGCACATATCAATTGCTCATGGGTAGGTCAAGCTAATATGAAAATTCTACCTAAATTAAGTTATTTCTTCTGTGCCATACCAATTAAACTTCCAAAAATTATTTTATTGAGCTAGAAAAAAACAGTACCTATATTCATTTGGAGAAACAAAAGTCAAGAACATCAGGGGAATTACAAAAGTAGGGAACCTAGCCATATCAGATCTAAAATTATATTATAAAACATCAGTCATCAAATTGTTTGGTACTGGCTAAAAAATAGAGTTGTACATCAGTATAATTGATCAGATGCAACAGAAATATAGCAAATGATTAAAATAATCTACTGTTTCCTAAACACAAAGATCCCAGTTTCTGAGATAAGAACTCACTCTTTGAAAAAAGTGACTGGGAAGACTAGAAGATAGTTTGGCAGAAAATAGCAAAAACCAACATCCTACACCCTATACCAAGATAAGGTAGAAATGAGTACAGGATTGAGACATAAAAGGTGATACCATAAGCCAAGTTGGAGAACAAAGAATAAATTGTCAGATATATGAAATTGGGAGCACTTCATGACCAAACAAGAGAAAAATAATTTTATAAAAGACAAACTGGTTAATTTTGATTACTTTAAATTGAAAAGTTTCTGCATTAATAAAACTAATGTAACGAAGACGTGTTTCTGACAGAGGATTCATTTCTAAGATATTTAGTGAACTGAGTCAAATTTATAAGAATACTAGTCATTCCAAAAGTATGAAATGATCAAAGGATAAGATAAGGCAATACTCAGATGAAAAGCTTTCTATAGTCATATAAAATGCTCTAAAGCATTATTGATTAGATAAATGCAAATTAAAATAACTCTGAGATACCACTTCATCCCTATCCTATTAGCCAATAAGACTAAAAAGGAAAATGATCAATGTTTCAGGGGATATGGGAAAACTGGGACACCAATTCATTGCTGGTGGAATTGTGAACAGATCCAAACTTTCTGGAGAACAATTTGGAATTATGTCCAAAGGACAATAAAATTGCACATACCCTTTGATCTAACAATCCCAATAATAGATCTGTATCCCCAAGAGATAATGAAAAAGGGCAAAAAACACTCAACTATAAAAGTATTTATAGCAACTGTTTTTATAGTTGCAAATAATTGGAAATTTGGAAATTGAGGGGATGACCATCAATTGGGGAATGGCTGAACAAGTTGTGGTATATGTAAGCTATGGAACACTACCATTCTATTAGAAAGCATGAGGGACAGGACTTCAAAGGAGACTGGAAAGACTTGCATGAACTGAGGCTGAGTGAAGTGAACAGAACCAGAAGAACATCATACCCACAACATTGACTGATGATCAACTATGATGGACTTTTTCATTTCAGCAGTACAATGATCAGACAATTCTAAAAGATGTAAAATACAGTCCATGTCCAGAGAAGGAATTGTGGAGTTTAAATACAGACCAAAGCTTATTATTTTCAATTTTTAAAAATTTTCTTATGTTTTGTGTTATTTTTTCTCTCTAATGTTCTTCCTTCCACTTGGATTTGATTCTTCTTTCATAATGTGAATAATATGGATCTATGTTTAGCAGGATTATGCATGTAGAGTCTTCATTAAATTGGTTTCTGTCCGGGAGGGGGAAGGGAAGGGAAGGGAGGGAGGGAGAAAAATATAAAACTCAAAACCTTATAAAATGATTATTGAAAACTATAATTGTTTGTACTTGCAAAAATAAATAAATAAATAAAATATTTAATTTTTTAAAAGATGTGATATATGAGCTGATAACTCTTAATATTTTCTGTTTTGAAGTCCCTTCCAACTTTAATATTCTATACTATACAGTCCCTTCTGGATGTCTTATTCAATGTTCTACAGATTAAGTGCAAGGTCCAATTCTGAATAGCTATAAGAGTTCCTCTTTATCTTTCTCCATAATGCTCCCCCGACATGCATATACAAAGTGTCATAAATTGATGTCCCCAGGAGCTTTAGGCCTCCTTTTCATGCCAAGGAGCCTGTGCCAATGTCATCCACCATTCATTTCAGCCACACTCCCCAGGTAATGGTCCATGATACTCTCACCAGTGCCAGATGCTCCTAAATTCCAACCTACTTCACTTCTGAATGTGATCCTAATGATATTTCTGCAAGGAAAGGGCCAACTGTAGGGCCTACTGGAATTGATAACCCATATCTAAACTCTTTGGGAAGTACATGCAGCTTGAAAATAATCTAGACTCCAATGATCCTGCTGGAAGCCTTTGGCAAATATGTCCATGATTCATGTTTGTGACTATTTAGCTGAGATCACACTGCTATTGTCTCACTCTAAAGTATCATCATCTTCTCAACTTATCTTTGATCATTATACCTTGCAAAGTATTTTTCTCACACAAATTTGAGATTGCTATTCCCCCTTTCAAAGATGATAAGGCCCAAAGACAAGTGAATTCCCGTAGGCTAGTAGATAGTGAGACTCAAGGTTAGAACTGAAATATCCTGATTAGCAAAAGAAATAACCATAAACCATATTTAAAAACAAGCAATCCAGATTCTCAAAATACTTTTGAAAGTTTGTTTTTGTCTTTAGGATAAGGAATTGGATTCAATTATCTCTGGAGTCCCTGCCAGGTGTGATATCTTGCAAAAGGAGGGAGAATGAGTTAAATTTTTTGATCAAAGATGTTATATATATATATATATATATATATATATATATATATATATATATATATATATTTATACACACACACACACACATATATATATATGTGTATATATATCATGTTTCCTGCTTCAGACAAATTTTCTGTTTTTCAGACACTCCTCTTCTTGCTGGGGAAAGTCTTTAAGGTCTCTATCAAATGAAAATCCAAGCACTTGACCCTTGGGGCTTCCTCCACTTACTATATTCTTGGTTTAAACAAAGTGAATTGGCTTGCTGATGTTTCTGACTTCATTTTCTGTTTGCTTTGTCTTCTTTTCCCGACTATTGTGTCTGGAGATGAAAGTGGTGTTTCCATCATCTATTTCTTACCCTCTCCTTTCAAAAATGAAGAAACTGAGTTCAAGAGAAAGGAGATATGGCCATGACTATAAAGAACATACCTCGAATTCGTACTTAGGACCTCTCTCTCTACATCCAGTGACATGCTGCCTCTTTGTGTTTCTGACTCTAGTCTGATAACTTGAAATTATCTTCCAATCTCTCGTTTGTATGCTAATTTGGTAATGGAAGAAGTCTTGTGCTCATAATCATCACTTTCATTCTTTTATTTTTGACTTCTACAAGTTGTGTGATCATGGGCAAGTGGTTAACATTCTAAGTCTCTTTTTTGACTTGTTAAATGGACATAATAGCACAATAATTCCCAACTAAAATGTCATCTCCTGGATGCCTTCCATGATCTCCTCAGGGAATAATGAAACTCCCATTCTACCCTTCAAGGCACTTTATTTTTAATTATCTATTGTATGTTTTTATCAATTATTAAATCAACAAACATTTATTAAACATCTATTTTCTAGGAGCTGTACTGGTTACTAGAAGTATAAATACAAAGAATGAAACAATCCCTAAACTCAATCAATTTACCCCACAATGGCAGAGACAATAAATATAACTAATCTTCCACATTTGCTAATTTTCATGATTTTAAACATATGTATGATTTTATTAGTAACCTCATTTTAACTTTCCCAATGAAAACTACATAAATTAGTTGTCAAAAATTAAAAAAAAATAAGAGGTATGTTGTGCACAAGTTTGTGGAGCCACTGGCATCCTCTTAGGTACTTTACTGGTTTTATTCGACACATTTGTAAAGAATCTCATATATATTTGCTATTTATTTTCATTGTTTTCCTTTAAAACTTGTTTTGTCTTGTAATTATACCCCAAAGTGTGGTGCAAAGTGTAGAGTCTTTGAGTTTTAAGCCAAAGTGTGCAAAATCAATGTTGCTGCTTAGAAAATAAAGGTGTGAGATAAATATCCTGCCAGAATGTCTGCAGCTTCTCTCAAGCTATCCTGTCCTTCAAAATTTCCAAGTCATCCACCAGCTGTGAGGGACAAAGTATAAAGGATGATGTCAAGACCTTGCCAGTCTTGTAATTATCTGACAGCAGTAAGTAAAATTCCAGAACCTCTCCCATGATTTGAAGAAGGCAATCAAAGTATAGAGATTTATAGCAGTATTGTATACAGTACAATGCCCTTATACCATCATTTGACATAATGGAAGGAAAAATTCAGGTTAGAAAATGTTTTAATTTTTAAAATTTTCCTTGCAGTATAATATTTACAGCACTGTAGATTTCTTGTTATGAAAAGTGAATTTTGTCTGAAATCAATTTTTTGAGATATTAGCACAGATGGTCATAGATTTCTAGAGAATTACAAGTGAGAAAAAATGTTTTACATGTTACCAATTTTATTTTATGTATTGAATTTTATCAGTTATTTCTTGGTTGCTGTATTAGGAATAGTGCACATATAAGATGACTGAGATGAACCTTTAAGAAAGAGTCAGATTCTTCCAAGATCTGAGCTTTGTATGTATATATACATATGTATATATTTGTTTATCTTTTTTACATACTTATTAATGTCAAATGTCATACAAATGATGCAGATTGATAAATGTTGCATTGTATGTCTAATAATGATGACAATTATTGGTCACCAGACTCAATTAAGAGAGATGTCTGGAATAAAGCACTATAGAAATGGAAACTATAAGTTATTATTATTATTATTATTATTATTATTATTATTAGTAGTAGTAGTAGTAGTAGTAGTAGTAGTAGTAGTAGTAGTATTACCTTGAACTGTACTCCTGATTAATTAGTCTAGTCTCTACTTTCAAGAACTTTTCATTCTGTATGAGAGAGATAATATATAAATGTGTTGTTTACCTTTGCTCCTCTACAACATAGGAATCACACCAGACCAAATTCCAATAAAGAAAGCAAAGAAAAAGTGAGTCATTTTCCCAGGACAATTTGTGAAGATAAAGATTTGAGATTTGCTGTTTAAAAATAGTTGATTGTTAAATTTTCAAAGTGACAATTTATACCTCAGAACATGGAAAATGGTACCAGATAGGGCTTGATAATATTGTTATACTAATTGTCCAGATTTAGGAAAGTGATGGAGAATATTTTAATAATACAGATTAAACATAAAAAGGAGTCCTGTGAACATTGTTCTCTGCCTTCTCCACAAAGTCTATTGATAAGCCCAGATATGACTGTATATAAAAATATATACAGAATATATACAAGAGCTCCAAAAGCTGTTTTTTTCCCTGTAAGGGGTAGAGACAAGGGAAGCATTAGCATTTAGAAAAACAAAGAAATACCTCAGGTAGAAGGAGGCTTTTGAGATGAGCTTGGAAAGAAACTAGGGATCAAGGAGCAATTGGGAAGTCAATTAGAGTAGACAATAAAATCAAAGAAAAACAACTTGTCTTGATAAATTTTGTTGCTAGAAAGTGGGCACTAAGTCTTTGAGAGACAGTATGAATGGACTAGTGGAAAACTAGCAAAACAACGCAACAACTCTAGGAAGTTAGGACATAAGAGTACTATGTGACCTGAGAAAAATTACTTTACCTCTCTGAATGCGAGAGTTGGTCTAGGTGATCCCTAAACATGAAATAAGATAATGAATTCAAAGCACTTTGTAAATCTTTTTTTTTTTTTTTTTTAGGTTTTTGCAAGGCAAACGGGTTAAGTGGCTTGCCCAAGGCCATACAGCTAGGTAATTATTGTGTCTGAGGTCAAATTTGAACTCAGGTACTCCTGACTCCAGGGCTGGTGCTTTATCCACTACACCACCTAGCCGCCAGTTTTGTAAATCTTAAAGGCAAGTTCCAACGCCTTCATTTTTCCTTTCTTTCTCTTTTTTCTTCCTCCTCTTCCAACGTGCTATATCATCTAAGGAATTTTTAAATGACATTGTTTTAAGAAACTTTAGGCTATCTTTTTATATTATGTTTTATTACCTCTTTATGTACTAAGATTCCACAATTTGTTTTTTAAGATCCTTTATAACTATGACATTCTTTGTCATAATGACCTGAAGAGTGCTTTGTACATGGGAGAATCTTTTTCGTAATTAAATATTTTATTTATTTTGGATTTTACAATTTCCCCCCAATCTTATTTCCCTCCCCCTCCCCCCCACAGAAAGCAATTTGTCAGTCTTTACATTGTTTCCATGTTGTACATTGTTCCAAATTGAGTGTGATGAGAGAGAAATCATATCCTTAAAGAAGAAACATAAAAGTATAAGAGAAAACAAGATCAGACAATAAGACAGCAGGCATTTTTTTCGAAATGAAAGGGAATAATCTTTGAAGTTTGTTCAAACTCCACGGTTTTTCATCTGGATTCACATGGTATTATCCTTTGCAGACAGCTCCAAATTGTCCCTGATTGTTGCACTGATGAAACGAGCGTATCCATCAAGGTTGAACATCACCCCCATGTTGCTGTTAGGGTGTACAGTATTTTTCTGGTTCTGCTCATCTCACTCAGCATCAGTTCATGCAAATCCCTCCAGGCCTCCCTGAATTCTAATCCCTCCTGGTTTCTAATAGAACAATAGTGTTCCATGACATACATATACCACAGTTTGCTAAGCCATTCCCTAATTGAAGGACATTTACTTGCTTTCCAATTCTTTGCCATCACAAACAGGGCTGCTATGAATATTTTTGTGCAAGTGATGTTTTTACCCTTTTTCATCATCTCTTCAGGATATAGACCCAGTAGTGGTATTGCTGGGTCAAAGGGTATGCTCATTTTTGTTGCCCTTTGGGCGTAGTTCCAAATAGCTCTCCAGAAGTGTTGGATGAGTTCAAAGCTCCATCAACAGTGTAATAGTGTCCCAGATTTCCCACATCCCTTCCAACAATGATCATTATACTTTCTGGTCATATAGGCCAATCTGAAAGGTATGAGGTGGTACCTCAGAGGAGCTTTAATGTGCATTTCTCTAATAATTAATGATTTAGAGCATTTTTTCATATGGCTATGGATTGTTTGATCTGCTCATCTGTATATTGCCTTTGCATATCCTTTGGCCATTTGTCAATTGGGAATGGCTTTTTGTTTTAAAAATATGACTCAGTTCTCTGTATATTTTAGAAATGAGTCCTTTGTCAGAAACATTAGTTGTAAAGATTGTTTCCCAATTTACTACATTTCTTTTGATCTTGGTTACAGTGGTTTTATCTGTGCAAAACTTTTTAATAATTTAATGTAATCGAAATCATCTAATTGTTTTTTGGTGATGTTCTCCTACTCTTCCTTAGTCATAAACTGCTCCCCTTTCCATAGATCTTACAGGTAAACTAGTTCTTGATCTTCTAATTTGTTTATAGTATTGTTTTTTATGTCTAAATCCTGTAACCATTTGGATCTTATCTTGGTAAAGGGTGTGAGGTGTTGGTCTAATCTAAGTTTTTTCCATACTAACTTCCAATTATCCCAGCAGTTTTTATCAAAGAGGGAGTTTTTATCCCAATGGCTGGACTCTTTGAGTTTATCAAACAGCAGATTACTATAATCATCTCCTGCTTTTACACCTAGTCTATTCCACTGGTCCACCACTTGATTTCTTAGCCAATACCAAATAGTTTTGATGACTGATGCTTTATAATATAATTTTAGATCAGGTAGGGCTAAGCCACCTTCTTTTGCAATTTTTTTCATTAAGCTCCTGGCAATTCTTCCCTTTTTATTTCTCCATATGAATTTACTTATTATTTTTTCTAACTCATTAAAGTGATTTTTTGGAATTTTGATTGGTAGGGCACTAAACAGATAGTTTAGTTTTGGTAGGATTGTAATTTTTATTATATTAGCTCTACCTATTCATGAGCAGTTGATATTTGCCCAGTTATTTAAATCTGGTTTAATTTGTGTGAGAAGTGTTTTATTATTGTTTTCAATTGTTTTGGCAAATAGACTCCCAAGTATTTTATATTGTCTGAGCTTACTTTGAATGGGATTTCTCTTTCTAGCTCTGCCTGCTGTATCTTGCTATACATATATAGAAAAGTTTAGGATTTATGAGGGTTTATTTTATAACCTGCAACTTTGCTAAAATTGCTAATTGTTTCCAGTAGTTTTTTGGATGATTACTTGGGATTCTCTAGGTAGACCATCATGTCATCTTCAAAGAGTGAGAGTTTTGTCTCTTCCTTCCAAATTCTACTTCCTTCAGTTTCTTTTTCTTCTCTAATTGCTGAAGCTAACATTTGTAATGTGTTATTGAATAGTAGTGGTTATAATGGGCATCCTTGTTCCTCCCCTGATCTTACTGGGAATGCCTCTAGCCTCTCCCCATTGAATATAATGCTTGTTGATGGTTTCAGATAGATACTGCTAATTATTCTAAGGTACAGTTCATTTATTCCTATACTCTCTAGTATTTTTAGTAGGAATGGGTGCTGTGTTTTATCAAAAGCTTTTTCAGCATCTATTGATATGATCATATTATTTTTGATAGGTTTGTTGTTGATATAATTTATTCTACTAACAGTTTTCCTAATATTGAACCAACTCTGCATTCCTGAGATGAATCCCATTTCATCATAATGTTTTATCCCAGTGATAACTTGTTGTAATCATTTTGCTAAGATTTTATTTAAGATTTTTGCTTCTATATTCATCAGGGAGATAGGTCTATAATTTTCTTTCTTGGTTTTAACTCTTCCTGGTTTAGGTATCAGGACCATATTGGTTTCATAGAAAGAGTTAGGCAGAGTTTCATCTTCCCCTATTTTTCCAATGAGTTTATATAGAATTGGAACCAATTGTTCCTTAAATGTTTGGTAGAATTCACTTATGAATCCATCAGACCCTGGAGATTTTTTCTTAGGTAGTTCAATAATGGCTTGTTGAATTTCTTTTTCTGAGATAGGGTTGTTTAGGTATTTAATCTCCTCTTCATTTAACCTGGGCAACTTACATTTTTTGTAAATATTCATCCATTTCACTTAGGTTGTCAGATTGATTGGCATAGAGTTGGGCAAAAATAATTTCAAATTATTACTTTAATTTCCTCCTCTTTGGTGATGAGTTTACCTTTTTCATTTATGATACTAGCAATTTGATTTTCTTCTTTCTTTTTTTAATCAAATTACCCAGAGGTTTATCAATTTTGTTGGTTTTTTCATAAAACCAACTTTTGGGTTTATTTATTAATTCAATAGTATATTTGCTTTCTATTTTATTAATTTCTCCTTTAATTTTTAGAATTTCTAATTTGGTATTTGAATTGAGGATTTTTACTTTGTTCTTTCTCTAATTTTTTTAGTTGCATATTTAGTTCATTGATTTCCTCTTTCTCTAATTTATTCAAGTAAGCATTTAAAGATATAATATATCTCCTGTCTGCTGCTTTGAGGGAATCCTATAGGGTTTGGTATGTTGTTTCATTATTGTCATTATCTAGGATAAAATGATTAATTTTTTCTATCATTTGTTTTTTGATCCACTCATTCTTTAAAATGAGGTTATTCAAATTCCAATTGGTTCTGGGTCTATATCTCCCTGGCCCAATATTGCATATGACTTTTATTGCATTGTGGTCTGAGATAGATATATTCACTATTTCTGCCTTTCTGCTGTTGATCATTAGGTTTTTATGTCCTAGCACATGGTCAATTTTTGTCTAAGTGCCTACATGGGAGATTCTTAATAAAGAATTGCTGATTGATTGATAACAGCATTATGTATTTTCTTAAGTTGACTAAATCTTACAGATCCTTTAGTCTAACACCTTTAATTGGCAGATGAGAAAACTGAAGCCCAATGAGTTAAGTGACTTGTCCAAGGTCACGATAATCACAACTATTGAGGTTGAGGCAAGGTTGACAAATAAGAGTTCTGGTCAATCCTCTACTTAATTGTCAAATTATTCTTCTTAAAGTTCAGTAGTAGCAACCAAGTCACTATGCTGATTATGATCTATTCAATAAATTTCACTAGCTTCCTAGTATAACTAACCGGATCAAGTGTTAAATTATCTGGCATTCAAAGTCCATCACAACCTGGACCCCTTCTGGTTTAAAGTATAAACATTAAAAATAGGTCCTGAGGAGCCACTGCACTTCCAACCTGGATAATGTAGGGAGGCCCAGGTTTAATACAACAATAAGTGAGACAAGAGAATCCATGTGTTAGTGTAACAAAATAAAATAGTATCCAAAGTATTCAAAATGTAATATATCCAATATAACATATAGAAAAATCACAGGAGTTAAGTAAGAATACATCAACTTTGAGAATATCCACATGCACATCTAATAGGGGATTTCTCATGATTTCCTAAAGCAATAGCCACTCCTATTGACAGGAATAACAGGGTTGGGACAAATATAAGGAATGAAATAAGTGCCAAGAAGAAGATGGCAGGAATTGAGTAGGTTTTGCCTGTAGAAGAGCTGGGAAATGGAATTTTCAGTCTGTTTGCCAGATTCATTGAAGATTAGCATAGAACTCTCTCAATCTAATCTTTGGCAGGTTTGACCTCAGTTTCAGCAAACTGGCACATTGACTTTTGAAATGTATACAAATAGGAGATTCAAGAAGTGAGACAGTAGCTGAGAGGGGTAATCAACAAGGTAATATTTCCTCACAAACTTTCCTGTCCCCATTGCAGCTGAAAAATTCAAGAGGCTCAATGCGTATTTACTTATTAAAACACTTCTTCAAACTCCTTTCCTTTAACCCATCATATATTACCAAAAAGGAAGTCATTCTTACTTTCTTTCTCATTCAGCCCGCTCAGCTTGACTTTTAACAGTTTGGAAAGAGTACAGGATTTGGGATCAAGGGATTGGAGTCCTGTCTTTGCTACCTGTGTGACCCTGAGCAAGTCATTTTACTTTGCTCTGTCTCATTAACCTCATCTGACAACACAAGAAAGATTGATGAAATATTTTCTAAGATCCCTTTCAGCTTTAAATTCCATTGTCCTGTGATTATTGAAAGACTACTCTGGATGTGCATTTAAATCTGATTGTACATGAATAATAAAAATAATGTCTTACATTTTCATGGTGTTTGATATCATTAGGAGATATGTGATATAGAGAAAAAAGGACTGAATTTGAAGTCAGAAGACCTGGGTTTGAATACTGAATCCTTTTTATACTTTCATGATCTTAGGCAAGTCACTTAATCTGTTTATGATTTTGATTTCTCATCTATAAAAGGGGATAAAGGAAGTTTAGAAAATATGGAACATAAGGTAACTTTCAATTTCTACAAGAAAGAACCTATAATCTATTAGAGAGGCAAGTGACTATAGTAGATAGAGTACTTGACTATGAATCAGGAAATATTGACTTGAAATCTCACCTCTGACATTCATTGGACAACCATGAACAGATTTTTTGACCTCCCTGGAGCTCAGGCTCTAAAACTTAATTACTAAGCTATAAACAATTGTAACTTATAGTAAGAATGCTTTCACATCGATAAATCTACAGGTCTTTGCTCTACTGTATTATTATTATTATTATTATTATTATTATTATTATTATTATTATTATTATTATTATTATCTCATTTGATCCTTACAACAACTCAACTGAAGAGGAATAGAAAGATCAAAACTCAGAATTTCATTTTAGACAGGTCAAATGACCTGCCCACCATCACGCAACTGTAAACATGCTGTCAAAAGAGGGGAGGTACCAGTGTTAATGCCCTATATACCTACCACATTCACAGCACATATTCACATATCCTATATATCCAAATTTATTCAAAAGAGGTAAATTAGCTCTATGTCCAATTTTTAAAATAAAACACACATTCAGTTTCCTTACTTTAAACGATGTCATGTTTTTGACACAGTTTCACATTTGCCACATTTTCTATGTTTCTCCAGGGCTCCTTTACATATAAGCTAATATAGAAGAAAAGAATGGGGAAAAGGGAAAGAGGAAAGGATTAGAAGAAAAATCACTTTCTTTTTTAAACCATTGTTTTCCTTGACAGGGCATTTCTAGTACAGTGGATAATCCATGTGGTCTATAAGGTTATGTTCTAAAGAGTTTTCTAACAAGGACCAGCTAGATTTAAATATAGAGACAATGGACACTATCATTGAAAGTATCACTAGCAGTGGTTAATGTTTGAATTCTATCCCATTTGAACAAAGAATGCCCAGTTTGCTTTAAAGATCAATTTTCATTTTGAACCACAAACATCACAGATAAAAGCAGACAGAATGAATTTTACAAACATGATGCAATCTTGCAGACAAACATAGAACTTTAGAGTCATGGATGCATATTTCCAAAATGTATTCCCCTCTTTCATTTTCATCATCCATACCACATGGTATTCAAGTATCCCAGTAACTTCTTCCTTCTACTTTCTAGAGCAGTTTACTCTAGGTCCTTTCAATTTCCTTTGAGGGAATAGAGTAGTTGGTTTAGGAATCATATTTTAGGAAGAGAATTAATAAATTGGAACTCACTTGGAAAATCCCTGGCAGTCATTCCATATAGAGCTTAGCTGAAAGAAACTTAGATGTTTGACTCAGAAAGGGAAGACAGTTGGAATAGGGGAATGTCCATAAGTAGCTGAAGTGTTACCATTTGGAGGCAATTTTAAGCTTTCCCTGGTTTCTCCAGAGGGCAGAACCAGAAACAAGAGTGTAAATAGAAGAAAAGCAAATTTAAACTTGTTATAAGGAAATTTTTTCCAACTATTAGAATTATTCCAAAGTTAAATGACATTTTTTATGGCAGTGGGTTTTTGTCATTGTAAACCTCCAAAACAAACATTTGGCTATGCTGTAAAATGAATTTTTATCCATTTAAGGTGCAGACAAGATGGCATTTGATGTCCCTTCTTCCTCTGAAATGTTGTGATTTTGATACCCTTAAGACACATTTTTTTTTGGCTCTGATAGTCTATGATACATCTTACTAGTCAATGTTTTAAGGTATTTCATAGCTCTAACATTCTATGATTTTACTTATTCTAGACTAATCTAACAGGCAACAAAATTTCAAGAGTGTCTAGTTTTCTTCCTTTGCTACCTTATGTCTTCTATCTCCCTAGGCACCAATACCTTCATTCTAGCAAAAATAATGAAGCTGATATAATCAGCAATATAAAAGTATTAGTGGCTGAATGTGTGGCCACTTTTAGACTTTCAAAAACCAGGTACAATGGAGAAGATATTGCTTAACCCAAAGAAAACAGACATCCAAAGGCCGAATTTCAGATATTCATAGGATGTGGAAGAGAATATTTGGAGGCAGGAAAACTTTCCTGACCTGGATAGAAAATCTGTATAAATAGCGACGATCATGGGCAAAAAAGAAGTGGTTATAGGTGGAATTCCCCCACAGAAGGCTACTAATATTGCTTAGGCCATTATAAAATACTTAAGAATGACTACTATGATCCACAAACCAACATGCTAGGATCACAGTACATAATTGACCCACAGAGACCCTATGGGGACTCCGGGAATCACTTCCTAAACAGCCTGAGGAAGAGGCAAGCCAGGAGCCAGGTGGTGCTGTCAGCATGAAGCAGGTCTGCCCCAGCTGGAAGTAGTTGCAAAATAGCATGATCATAACAACTCTCTTGCTCACATAGCATTCCCCACCTCCTTCCTCTCCCCTTGGGGTCAGATAACTCTATTTATTTTGAAATTAGCTAAGAGAAGCCCCACACACCACTGAAAAAGAGCAGAGAATGAAATACTAATTTTCTCAGGGATCTGAAATGAAACTGGGAAAATCAAATGACTTTCTCATAGTGACATCCAAATAAGAATCAAACTCAACAAGCCATTGATTTTTGAGAAAGAAACTGAGTTCATAGTAATTGTTTAACTCTTGAAATTTAGACAAATCACTTTCCTCTTTTGGACACGTTTTCTCCTGAAGGGGTTGAAGTAGAAGATTTTTAGTTTCCCTTCCAGTTCTAACATTCTATATTATCATGTGGAGAGTGAAATGATTGAGTTGATAGCTGGAGTGAAGTAGGACAAAGGTTACCAGCCCTTTTCAAATATCTCCACCCAGTTCCTATGATTTTCATAGACCAATAATATCTTTATAGAAATGAAAAGTAATTTTCTTGCTGTGACTTGAGGAGGTCATGCCATATAATAAATAAGGAACTAGGAAAAGAATCTTGGAATAAAGAATATCATCAAATAGATGCATGATTAAAAAAAAGAAAAAGATGGGCTGGTGATGTGGTAAGAATGACAGATGACTAATGAATAAGCCAAGGTGTCCTTTTTGTATATTTGTCACATCAAGACAAATTGACAAATGTCCACAACATATTAAATACAATTTTTACTCCTCAAACTTCAACCATACTGATAAAATTATGGGAGGGGGAGCATAGATAAGAATTGTATAAGACAAGTAGTCATGAATGGATTACAATTTGCATCATTGCACTGCACATCTATAGTGATAGGAGCAGAGACTCATTTGACTATAGATTGGCAACTTTTTTCCATGAAGGAGATAAAAATAATTATGAAGAAAGGATGAAATTTATAAAGTCTTCTTTAGCTGGTTGCTATGATTCAGTTGCCTAAAGTCTGTATCCCTAAATAAAAAATAAAGTTTTTAGGGCTATAAACTAAAAAACAATCCCCCTCTCCCAATATAGAAGAACCTGAATATAAACAGAAGATAAAAAGAAGGCACATTGCTGTTGAAGATCAGAGGATGATAGCAGAAACTAAAAATAGTCCATCACTGATGGCCAACGAAGTGTAAATGACCTCATCAGAGGACATTGATGGTTCTTCAGTGTGAGAGGTTTGAATTGTCTGCCATTTATTTTCTTACCATGCGTTGTTCCCATGCATGCTACTCATTCTATATATTTTCTAATCACATGTATTGTGTGTATGTTCATATGTATGAGATTTTTTCCCATTACTGTTGTGTCAACCAACAAGGGAGAGTATTCTCATATATACAGGGGACACTTTCTTCTCACTTATTTTACAATACAGTTGAAATAAATGACTTTTTCTTGGAACTATTATGTTCTCATGGTAGTCTAGTTAAAAAAGTAAATACATTTTGGGGTCTTATGTTACGTTTTGAGTGGATTTTAACACAGATTCTGTCTCAAACTGGAAATGACTTTCTGTTGTAAAGAAGGTTGCTATATCTTTTTAAATGTTGTTTATATTGTGGTCTGCCAAAATAATAAAACTCTGTAGTGAGCAAAGTGAGCTAGGAGAAAGCTTGACAAAAGATCCAATTAATTTATAACATTCCAAGAATTTTATATTTGAAAATGCAAGGAAAGCAAATATATATGAAATAAAAGAGATTTCTTAATGATTCTAAAGCCATAGATTATCAACTGAACTGATTGGTTAAATATAATATTATACAGAAGGAAACAAGAAGCCAGTGGAAGAGGTATTGGAAATATGTAGAAGAAACCCAATTGCAGGGATTTCTCAAAATTTCTCCAAAGTATCATTTCAGGAATTTTCCTCTTGTCCCTTGTCTTAAATACTCAATTTGATGAGCTTATCAATTTAGGTGTTTCCTTCAACAATGTGGATTGTACTATATCTATTCTTACTCATCCTATGTGAGTCTTGGTCCTCCTATACTCAATATGATCAAGGCTTTCCTTGCTTTCTTCTAACATTAGTAGGTACCACTGAAATATTCTGGCTTTCCACTGTTATCCCTCACTGTTGCCTATATTCTTTTTATGTCATACATTTTCTTAGTGTCATTCATTACTCATGTTCTCTGGGTTCCTTATATTCTGTAACCTACTCACATCCACCATATACCTTTCCATTTCCCATTGTGTGCTGCTTATCTTTAATTTTTTCTGAAACAGTAGGGGCCTAGATCTTGCTTCCATATAGCAACATTGGTAAAATGTCAATATTGTAAGGATTAGACTTTGCTGTTATGAAATGGTTAGGATCAGTAAGGGTTCTTTGATATTTGCTGAAAGTAATCTAGCCTGTTCACTTTCCCCTTTTCAAATCTATATTCACTGTCCATATGTACTGTCTCAGATATACATAGTGTTGTATAACCTTGTAAGTTTGTTATGTGGAAATCTGAGAAATAGATATTCTTCATCCATATTGTCTTTTCAGGTCAGCCTCCTTTGAATGATCACAATTCTCTTCTGATTTACAATGTCTTGGAGCTAACTGAAAGAAAAAACCAACATAGTATTATCTACAAATAGGTACATCTGGTATATCTCAGCAACTACAGTGAATCCTTCCTCAACCTAGGCTCTTCCCTAGATCTCCTAAAATAGTGATGAACACTTTTGGTGAGCTTACATCTTCCTATTCTATTCTTCTTGGAATATCTATTATTAGAGGGTTGATTCTGTTGTAAAATTCAAGCAATAGTGAATAATCTTGATAAAGGGGAAAGAGACACATTGTGGTAAAAGAGATTGGAAGGTGGTGTCTTGTTCTATTTAATCCATTGCTTTTTCATAATGAACATCAAGTAAAATGGGGTTTGGAATTCTCAAAATCTTTCAATCAATTGTGAGATGACAAATATATTTCATTATTGAATATCACTTGGAACGTCTGCTTATTTCCCATGTATGAACTCATTAAGTATGTGCTTAATTCACATTTAGATAACTTTCATAAAGACTTTACATAGGCTACAGAATAGAAATAAAGATTTGTGTACTGATTTTTTCCAGGTGACCTTTTATAAAATAATGCTGAAGAGATTATTTTTTAAAAATATATGTTTATGGGGGCGGCTAGGTGGCGCAGTGGATAGAGCACCAGCCCTGGAGTCAGGAGTACCTGGGTTCAAATCCGGTCTCAGACACTTAATAATTACCTAGCTGTGTGGCCTTGGGCAAGCCACTTAACCCCATTGCCTTGCAAAAAAAAAATCTAAAAAAAATATATGCTTTTGGTACCTTCCTTTTCTCCATATACCTTATATGTCAATCTCTCAATTCCCTCACAATTGTGTCACTTCCAGAAAAAGATATTCTCTCTATATATATTTTATCCAGAAATGCCTTTTTCCACTTTTTGGACCATGTAGTCTTTTCTGTAAGCATGTTGGGGGTTAATAAAAAAAAAACAAGCAAATAAATACACAGAAAAAATGGAGAAGCAATGGGATAATTAGTCTGTATGGTCTTTACAGTTTGCAGAACCTTTTTGCGAATATGATTTCAATTGAGTCTCACAATTGCAATTGGAGAAAAGTGTTACTATTATTTCCATTTTACAGATGATGAAACTGAAGCCAGAAGAGGTCATGTGACTTACCTAAAATCATACAGATAGGAGAGTCTGAGTTTGGATTTAATGATCTATCCTCCTGACTCCAAGTCCAGTTCTCTCTCTATATATTTTATTACCTAGATTCCTCCTTTGATGAAAAAAGAGGTGTTTTTTTTTGTATACACACACATATTTGACAAATCTTTTCCATTTTTCTTTCTTCTGTAATATTCTTTCCCTTTTCATCCTTAAAAGAACCATACTGGGATAATTTGCCAAGTTTTTTCTTAAATTATCTTTAGCACATTCTGAATCTCTCTACTTTATGAGATTTTGCTTTTCATAATTGCCCATAATCCTTCTTGATAAGATTATACATGTTAGCTTACATTCTAAGTGGTGTTGCCTTTGGTGACCATCTCTCTCTGTTTGACAGGTTCATCAAATATCACTGATTCAACATTCTCTAGGGTTTTACAATTTTTTTAAGAAATTACTTTTCATTGATTTAACTTCTGCATAGAATTATTAATTTACATTGATCTAACATCTGTATGAAATTGTTATAGTCCATGACAATGTCAATTCTATTGTCTACTTCCCATTTAATATTTATTTAAATAATTCAGGGTTAAACCTTTACTTGTATAGCATATAATATATCACCATTATTTTAAATAATGTTAAAATAATTAAATTGTTTTAAACCTAGGAAAAATGCAGTTAGATCCCAAATAGTTTGAATAATGGATCTTGTGAATTGGTTATATGTATTTGAATTAGAAGTTATAATTATATAAAATATGGTAGTTAGTGGCAGTCCAATGGAAATAGGCAATAAGAAGTTAACTAATATGTCCACTAAATTTTATTTCTACCAATCAAAACCTAATTGAATATGGGTTCCTCATGATCATGTGGTCCCCTGTTTTATTACTTTGTGAATTCATATCAAGTCAAAAGTTGGAATACCAACATAAAATCTCCAAGTTGACATTTAGCAAAAGTCTTAACATTTAGACAAGAAGTTTGCCTCTTTGTTTAAAATTATATTTATATGTATGTTTTGCTAAACTTTGGTTTCTTCATAGATGAATAAATTTGGTTTACAGGATATGTTCAAGTAAAAGAGCAGCAAAGCATATTAGAGCATCTACTAATAGGCATCAGGAGGCAAAATTGGGAAAAGAGAATCTTTTGGAATTTTTCTCAGTCTTTGAGGATTTAGATACAAGTATTGAAAAAAAATCTGTTATTGGTTTTTGTAAAGCTGATGATCTTTTTTATTTCTTGCTTTTCTGTCACAACTAAGTCATAATCTTTCTTTTTTGACCAATTGCGTCTATGATGTTGATTCTTTCTTGCTCAGCTCTATACTGTCCTATAACTTTCATCTATACAAGATCCTTGAAATCTTTCTCCACTTGTGAATAAGCTTATCCTTTTATACAGTCTGCTCAGAATGTGACCAAACCCAATGAGATTTTCTCTCATAACTAATAGAAATGTCTTTGATATAAGAAGGAATTCAGGTTTTGTTCATGCTTAGTAAATAACTGAGATGTTTTCACATGGTAAATTTGTCAGAGCTGGAAATATTGATATTTTCTTTATATAGGATGGGTAAATGAATTGCTCAGTAAAGAATCATCTTTTCACTCTTTTTGCCATTTTTTAAATGTTCATAAATAAGTGGGTTGAAATCTCAGAGAAAGTCTACTATCTTATTTCTTATATATTCCTTCCCATCTTCAATTTTCCCACATTTTTATTAAAGTCACCAGTATCAGAATGTATATTGATTTTGTTTGAAGGTTCTTATCAAGACCTTCTTATTAACTTAACTAATGGTTTTCTATAAGCTATAATTATTTTCATATGGCCTTTTTACAAATACTTATCACTAGTACTGTGATTTGTGATGACTAAATTCCCCATGGAATTATATTTCCTATATTCTCTGGGCACATAATAAAATGTACCCTACAAACTCTCTTCCTTCTCTATGCTTACAGGTATGCATGAGCCATTCTTCAATTTATCTGCAAATTCTTTCTTTCTTCTGTTTTCATTTACAGTAACAGTGTCAAGACTGATATGATTGAGTTCCTCCAACAATGTGTCAACTACTGGACCACATGACAAGGATCTCACATTTTGAGCACCAACAGTCAAATTAAAGATTGACATGCCTTTCCTGGACTCATATTTGAATTCTAATATCTCATTACCCAAAATGTTACATTAAGAAGTAGAAATTTTATTTAAGAAAAATGAATCAGGAAGTGAATCTAAACCAGACAAGTATATCCAGGAAAACCTAGAGCTTCAGGAAACATACGTTTAAAGACACATGAAGATCGGTTTTTAAGATATCCCAAAGATATGTATGGGAAAAGATCCCAAAAGAATTTAAAAATAAAGGAGACCAAGTTAAGGGAAATCATATATCCATACTTTTTCATCTTTATAAAATAGTAATGGTCTGTTAATATATTTAGAATCCCCTTAAAAAAACTATATGAAGGAAAAAAGGCAGAATTTCACATGATTTTCCTTAGTCATATAATTAATTGAAGGACATTGAAAATACATTATTAGAATTATAGAAGTTGTAACTCTTGTTTGTGGATGCCAAAAAGAAATACTTTATTTTTTACATCAAAATTATAATCTTAAAGACTCTCCTTTTATTCATACGTTAAAGATCACATAGAATTTCTTGATAGATGCCACTAAAGAGATGATTTGTTTAATAGTTCTTTTAATTATTAATATCAAGCAACATATAATATACAGGGACATATACAAACTAGAGGTATGTTTGGCAATGCCTTAAAGAAGGTTTTTCAAAGAACAAGAGGATTGATGATGAAATCTTGCAAATCTTCTTATTTCTAGATGACATCTTATTGAAAACTTCAAAGTCTGGGATTCTATAAAACCTTTTCAATGAAATTCTTACCATTAAAAAGAGCTTATTTTGGCAAACTCCACAGGAAAAACAAAGTAGATGAAGAATGTGAATTTCCTGGACTATGATATTCAATTGGATATTGAACTTATTGAAATAGTCTGTAAATACATACATATGCATAACTATACATTTTGATAGGCACTGGGAATTGGGAAAGACTAGTGTCCAGAATTAAACAGGAGGTCGAAATTGGATTTCATTTAAGATTATGAGTAGTATTTTGCAAGACCTCAACATGCATACTGGCACAAAAACCTCGGACCTTCTCTCATATTACCACTTATGGTATATGCTCAAAAAATGGCATAAGAAGCATTGTGTATATATGTATGTGCATATATATATATATATATATATATATATATATATATATATATGATTAGTCATGTAATGATAAAAGAACAACATTCATGGAAATTCATGGCATTCATGGAAATATTACCAATGAAAAAATATCTGGGAGATATTCAAGTTGGGTAGGTCTAGTACATTATTAGTAGATAAATAACAAAGGATTGCACAGTATAACAAGAAGAGATGTATTGTAGTTTGCATCACTGGGGAGCATAAGCTCATTGATAAGGTCACAACTCCATTGAGATCAGTATCATTATCATTAGTATTATCTTTAAGAACTGAGAACAACATACTACTTGGTGGAGAGAACTGAATTTTCAGTAAAAAGTCATGGATTTGAGTGAAGACTAGCTCATCAGCTATGTAAACATAAAAGTGAGTCTAAATTTCGTTGTGTGTGTATAGGTAGATATGTATATATATTTATATGTATACATATATGTATATGTACATATTTTTAAGTATTTTTTAAATTGTAGTGCACTCATGAATGCTAACTGTTGCTGAAGTTTTGTTTTTGTCCAATGCATTGGCATATGGTTGTGCAATTTGCCCAAATAGATTCTTCAGCATTTTAGATATGAATTTCTTTTCCTAATTTCATTGGGAGATGAGTCTTCATTTTCATATTATGTGTGTATGTATATACGTGTGTGTGTGTGTGTGTGTGTGTGTGTGTGTAAATTTTTTTAGAGGAGAAATAAGTACTCATTTTTCACATGGGTAGAGAAGACCTAATTCTCTGAATGGGGTTTTTGGAGACAAGTCCCCATTTTCCAGGAGGGGCAGGTGAATCAGTCCTAAATTTCACTGCGAGGGATACATCAAGGATTTCTTTTTTCTTTACTTAGAGTAGGAGTGGCATAAATCCAAATACTCCATGTGAGACACATAGAATAAAGGCTCAGGCTTTTCTTGTTGTAAGGTAAATAAAAATAATAATAGCAGCAATAATAATAGTGTTTATAATATTTCATTTGCATGTGTTTTAAGGAAGCAAAGTGATCATGGCCTTTATTTTTAATCTGCTTTGAATATTGTATGTGGGGATGGGGTGCTGAATCCTCCTTGACCCCTGAAGCCAATCAGCTTAGTACATGAAGCATGAAATTTAATTACCTTTATCTCAGCTTAAATAACTATAAATATTTTTATTAGTTACATGGAATTATCTTGCCCTTTAAAAACAAAAGAAAACAAAAGAAAACCAAAAAACTGAGCTACAGCCTCTAACTGAATGACTGCCATAAGCAGTCAGAACAGCTTTTTATGTCATCAAAGGTCTGTGAATATCATGTGGCTATTGATTGTGAGCAGTATTACCATGGCATTTAAAGATGATGTCAGTTTCTTGCCAGTTGATTTTTGGTGAAGACAAAAATTTGCTTCAGAGGCCACTAACCACATATGAGAGAGATTTGTAAGACTCAGTTCTGCCATAGTTTTATTGTGGGATCTCTGGTAAAGATGAGTTATATGGGTCTCTGTTTCTTCATATAACTTAAATAATATTTCTCATGTTTATCAAATTTGCATAAGAAACAGAGCAGGGAATGATAGTATGTTCAATGACAGAGGCAATCTATCTATCTACATATATTTACACATATATACACAAATGCATACATACATGCCCACACATATATGTGTATATATCTATATAGATATAGATATAGATAGATAGATATAGATAGATAGTCTCAATAAGTCAGAAAGACTGGACCCAGTTTAATCAAATGGAACTGATAAGACAAAAATATAAAGCTCATGTTAAGAAAAAATAATCAGCTATATAGATATAGACTGGAGACAGCATGGCTAGACAATTGTTCCTGCCTGAAAGCTTTGGGGATTTATTGACTCTCTCAAACACCCTAACCTATCAGTTCTTCAATCTTATCTTTACTTATTTCTCTATCCCATCACAGTCACATACAAATGGTCATATCCTTAATCTGGTCACCGTTCTTAAAAGTATCACCTCCATGTTCAAGAATTCCAAAAATCTCTTTATCTAACCATAATCTATTGATTTTCCCCAAAATTCATTTGTTTTTCTTTTTGAAACCCTACTCCTCATACATATTATGCCCATCAATCTCTTGACTCCTCATGTCCTAATCCTTCTCTCCACTTTTTCTCATGGTTTTTTTTTTAGGTTTTTTTGCAAGGTAAATGGGGTTAAGTGGCTTGCCCAAGGCCACACACCTAGGTAATTATTAAGTGTCTGAGACCAGATTTGAACCTAGGTACTCCTGACTCCAGGACCAGTGCTTCATCCACTATGCCACCTAACCACCCTACACTTTTTCTCATCTTGATTCATTGGGGAACCATTTCAACTCAACACTATTCTCTTCTCTTGAGTTCCTAATGCCCTTATCATCCCACCAATAATAACTTGCCAAACCTAAGGTTTGGATTACTTCCACCATCGTTCTTATACAACATGATGCTGAATGAAGGTGGGGGGGGGCGGGAAACCACAGATAATCTAGTATAACTAAACCACAGAATCTAATAGCTGGCAGGTGACCTTAGAGACTATCTAGTCCAATCTTTCACTGATCAATAATAACTTAAAAAACATTTTAGAAATATAGCTGTCTAACCTCCTTTTTGTAGCCTGCAATGGAAACTTATCATTTCATCAGGTAATTCATTCAACTTCTGGAGAGTAACACTTAAGAAATTTTCCTTTACATAGAGCTGAAATTTGCTTCTTTGAAGTTTCCTTGTTTTCTGCTGTAAGGTCAGTTTGAACAAGTCTAAGCACTATTTCACATGATAGCTCTACAAATGCCATATCTCCTCTAAATCTTTCTGTCTTCATACTCATCAAACCTATTTTCTTCAGTTAATTCTCTAAGTTTTATACTCATTTTGTAAATTCTCATATGATATGCAAATTTTATGCGTTTTCAATTTGGACAATTTTCTTTTCTTCTCTGCAATTTTTCTGTTCCAATTCTTTAATTCTCCTTTAATTTTCTTGTTAGATTTCTTCCTTGAGAGATATCATTTCTATTCTTTCTTAGATATTTTCACTGAGTTCTTTGGTTGCTCTTCCAAATTATTCTGGATAATCTTGGAATATCTCCATTATTATTTCAGTGAGCCTTTCAGAATTCTTGTATCACTTTTTATCTTCCTTGGGGAATTTTGACTTCCTTTGTTTTGAAGCACTTTTCCTGTGCCTCTTTTCTTTGGTTGTTTGTTCATTCCTTCTCTTCAATCAGCTTCTATTTGACTTTCTCAGCTTTGTTGATTTTTCTAGGGTATCTTTGCTCTAAATATGATTCTTATTGTCAATCTTTTTATTTTTCTAGGACTAAAGATACAGTTATCCTCCTATAGTTTTTATTGCTCATTCTCTGTTCTTATAGATCAACTGGCTTTAATGTCATTGGAGACCCTGAAAGAGTGAGAGTGATCCCTTGGGCCATTCCTTCGGGGACACTTCAGAAAATTAGTATAGTTATATTACATTACTACTTTATTGTAATCTCTTCTTTCTGTTACTGATTTTCTCCAATCCCTGGGTTGATCCAGGTTGGCTAATTAGAAAATGCTTGGGGGAGATCCCCTTGGACCATATCATGTAGAAATTTTGAGACGTGCTTGCATCTGGTTCTCTTCTCCATCTTCTTCTTATGCCTGCAATCATCATATTTCTTATTGTATTATAATAAATATTTGTGATCAGAATCCCAATTCTGGGCTGTTTCTTTCCACTGGACTCCATAGTCTCCTGAAGTCACTCCTCTTCCTTTCTCTTGAGCTGTGGTGCTGGGCTGATTCATCTGTCTGAATTCATTCTGAGTTTGCTTTGGAAAACTTCGAAGAGGCTAACTCTAAATGTTGAAAGTTTAGACCTACAGTCTCTAGTAGGAATGTGGAGCCATATGGGCTATACTGTAGAGGACATTTTGAGGGGGGAAAGCAGACCAGGAGTAATGGGCTAGTGAACTCATTATCTTGATTTAAGAGTTACTTTGCAGTGTGTTCTTTTAATTTTCCTTTTTCTGTCATTTTGAAATGTTGCTGAATTTTGCAAAAGTTTTCTTAATTTATATGTGTAGAGTAAGACACATCCTAATTTGTGTTGTCTTTTATCAGCTCCCCATGATTCTTCTCTTCAATAGATTCTTATATTCTTATATGGTATACTCTTTATAACATCTGAATCAATTATTTTTCTAGACACATCCTCAATTGTGTATGTCTTCTATAAAATGAATTGTCTAGTGCAAAAGTATATTATTTAAAATGTGGCCTAAACAGGTTAGAGTAAATTGGATTCTTCTTTATTCTTGACTTACTGATATTTATTTATTTGTTTATTCATTTGTTTGTTTATTTATCCATTTATTTATTATTAACTACCATATCCTCCTTTTGGCTTATATTGAGTTTGCCTAGTACTAAAGCCACCAAGTATTTTTAATAGCAACTTTTCTTTTTCCACACTACCCTATATTTGCAACATTGTCACATTGGCTTTTTGAATCTCCTTAAAATTTTATATGTACTCAGTTTGAATTTATCTTCCAGAGGCCAAAGTGCACTGTCTGATTGTGTCATCAGTGTCCCCTCTAAATTTTTTCATGTTGTGTCAAAATCCTAGTCATTTCCCCTAAGTTATGACTCAGGTTTATGCTCTGTGTTCTAACATTCCTCTCAGTTCTTAATGTTCTGTGCATCATGCTTAGGAGTCCCTTCATATTTTAACTTTATAAAACCCCATGATTTAAAATTCTTTGTGGGGGGAAGACTAAGGGAGGGAGGGAAATTCTTTCATTTGATAGGCAGCAGATTATTGGCATAGGCGATTAGACTTTTAAGAACTAATTGTTATTAATTTTCTCCTTTTGTTTTTCTTTTTCCTCCCTCCTTCCCTCCTTTCCTTTCTCCCTCCATCCTTCCTTCCTTTTCATCATTTGTCTTTCTTCCTTCCTTCTTTCTTCCTTCCTTCCTTTTTCTTTTCTCTCTCTCTCTGTCTCTGTCTCTGTCTCTCTTTCTTTCTCTTTCTTTCTCCTATAACTTCTTATACTTACTCCTGCCTTCTTTTTAGTTTGTTTTTGCTATCCTTGACTGAATTACCTGGACTGAATCTTTTCTGAATGTGACTTTAGAACCTGACCATTGGACATGAAGGGGGGGGGGCAGTGCTCTCTCTCTCTCTCTATCTCTCTCTCTCTCTCTCTCTCTCTCTCTCTCTCTCTCTCTCCTGCCACACACCCTGTGAGGTAATGAAATGGAAATGGGTCTAGGTATTAGTAACAGAGAATCTGGATTCAAACCAAAGATTTACACCAAATTACCCACTCAATCTTGGGAATCTTGGGCAGATCATTTTCCCATTCTCAATCTCTCTTTCCTAATCTATAAACTGAGGAATATTGAGATAAATGACCTCTCTGGTTCATCCCACGTCTAACACTTTATGAAACAAAGTCACTTCTGTCTGAACTCGAGTGTCCTCCTTGGTAAATTGTGGGAAATGATTTTTTGCCCTGCCTATCTCATGGGGATATTGTGTGGTTCAAATGAGATAATGGATGGGGAAATGCTCTGTGAATTGCAGTGCTGTATGTAAGGTGTTATTATTTTTGTCATGTACTTTTATACATGTTAGTAAGATGATTGGAGATGGCAGCACCCAGCTCAAGCTATGCAGTAGGGATGAATATAGAGGGCTCCACTCCTATCCAACAGGACAGGAGCAGGTTTTTAAGCCAGTTTTGTCCTGTTTTAAGCACAATGAATCATGGTAATACAGGATTAAACCTTCTGTTGTTTGTATGACAATTCATGAAATAGATGGCAGATGAGGTCTAAAAGGGCCCAGCTGTGGTTGTCAGGGACTTTCTTATTCTATTTTCCCTGGTCTGCCAATATCTCTGGCCCCAATTTTCTTGCTTACTGGCTCCATGCTTCCCTTTCCTGGATCTGGGCTGCCCTGCAGCTGCCCCTACTGAGCTGACCATGCTGACTGCTGCATCTGCCTTGAGGGCCTGGGCTTCCTGCACTCACTCCTGCAGAGGTCCCCTCCACTGATCCTCCAATTTGTTCCCGGTGCTCCCTGGGGTGTAGGTCAGGAAACTGCCCCTGCTGCCTGGAGCTGGGATTCCCAGGAGCCCTAGGGCTGCCTCCTGGAGGCTGAAGTTTCTTCACTCTGGCTGCCTCCCCTCTAACCCAGTGGAGCGGAGCATTTCAACTATTTTCTAGGTTACCTTGGTCTGGAGAATTGCCTCACTAGATCTTTCTGTCTCTCGAAAATTTATTTAGAGTCTTAATTTTAAGATTTTTGAAATATTATGGAGAGAGCACCTGGGAGAGGCTCTTCTCCTGTGAACATCTTTTCCCTTTTTTTGGAAATCTGAGCTCTGTTCCAGGGTGGAAGAACACTGGCTCGGATTTACTGTGACAAGGATGATAGGTTATGGTTTATTTTACACTGCATTGATGTTACCCTAAGGGCCACAGAGGAGGGAAACTAATGTCTAGGTGCTATAGAGAGGTTGTGGTATGTGGGGTAACTGACATTCCTGGAGATTGTAAGGGTCTGGCAGCTTACCTGGTGCTAAGTTGGAGGCTTACGGCTGGTGACTGGTATATCCTGAGGTTGGTTGAGTGTTTTTGTGTTTTCTTAGTGCTACAATGGCCCACAGAGGATACCTGTTTGCCCAGGACTAGCAAGCATGTGGTGGCTTTCAGAGTTGTAGTTTTCCCATTTCCTTGGTTATGTTGAAGTATGTAGGGCATCCTGGTGTTGGTACTTAACTGCTCCACCACACTGGGGCTTGGGATCTCCCACTAGTTTGCTAAGGTGGGGATTACCACCAACTTGCTGGAGCACTTCTTGTCCTGGAATTCTTCCCAATATTCTAAGTTTTTTGAGCTAAGAGATTGTTGCTTTCCATCTTTTTGTTGGTTCTGCTGTCCCATAATTTGTTTTGGGATTCTATTTTAGTTGTTTGGAGGTGAATATGAGAGAATTAGAAAATTACTGCTTATTCTGCCTTCTGGATTCTGGGAAGTCAGCTGATCCCCCTTCCCATTTAGTAAATGCTTACAAGTTAATTAATTCATTGGTAAAAGATATTCTCCTATTATTGTTGATTACATGCTGCTCTAGGAGTTATATTCTTAGAGAGTTTTCTGGGACTCTGAGAAGACTTGCCTAAGGTCATACAGTTAATTGGGGTAAAAGATAGTACATGTACCCAAATCTGGTCTCTCCCTAAGTAGCACCAGGATGTCTTTATATAAAAATATTCACAGCAATTCCATAAGTGAATATATACAAAGAATACTGAGGTCCTGTGACTAACTAATTCGTCTAAATATTTTAACATATATTAGTTGTAGGATACAGAATACTTAAACTATTCTTGCTATTTTCTTTCCTATTGTCTTCATGAGTTTATAGACTTTCATTAAACTACCTCCCAGTTCCTATCTTTACAGACTAAAGAGATATAGAAATCAATCTAACCTGTTCCATTAAGATCTAATGACCTCAGACAGGTAAAGTATTTGCAACCAGACAGGTAAAGTATGTGCAACCTCAGAGACACCGATCGTCACAGGGATTTTATTTTTACAATTCTTTTTACTGAGTTAGTTCTTTTAATTAAAAAAAGTACTTGCTTGTTTTTAAACTTCTTCCATCCCTGAGCCAGAATCTAAAGACTTTAGTAACCAAATCTGAGAACTGGGCAAACTTGGTGACCAAAATTCCTTGATTTATTGGCAGTAGGTGATTTGATTACTGTAAAGTTGGGACAGTTGCAAATGTATTAAAAAGAAAATGATCAGAAATCCTCCATTACAGAGAGTTTCATTTCCTATGGCAGATTTTTCTATGAAGCAATTAGTCCTTGCAAAGGAATCTGGGACTATTTACTTCTCTTCAACTCCAATAGTTCATGGATATATCAGTTCTCTCTGCTAGACACACAGTGCTAGCTTTCCCCTGACTGTGACCATGAAATGTCGAATGTTTTGCAGTACATTTGGTTTCCATTTAAAAAATAGATTTATTCCCTCCAACCCCACATCTCCTAAGAGGTCAGAAAACCTTGAAAAGGATGGTTTCATTTATCAGAGTTACATATAGGCAGAAGGGAAATAGTTTCTAACATTGGGATCTAAGTAGAAATAGTGAAAATTAGAGAGCTTAAACAATTTAACCAACATAACTGGCAACTAGTGAGAAAATAGGCAGTATAGTGACCTTCTCCTGCCAAGCTCCAGACCAGAATTTAATATATTTTTTCCCCAGTAAACCTAGTATGAGTAAATTTTCCCTTACTCCTCCAGTCCCCCAAACTTCCAAACAAATGTATATATGTACACATAGAGGGACCTAAATATCTGTGGTAATGAGGATGCCATTTGGGGAATCCATGTTAAATTAATGCAGAATTATGCTAATGATTAGCACTCTTAGGCTTTTAGAATTGAAAGCTGTCTTAGAAGGTATATTATGAAGGTCTAGAATGGCAGAGCTGGAAGGAAATTTTAGAAATGAATCTTATAGCGGCAATAGATGATTTAGTAGATAAAACACTGACCCTGGAGTCTGGAGGACCTGAGTTCAAAATTGACACTTAATAGTTGCCTAGCTGTGTGACCTTGGGCAAGTCACTTAGCCAGATTGACTTAAATAAAAAACAATTTAAATTTTTTTTTAAAAAAGTAATGAATCATATGGAAAGGACAGGAGGAAATAAAGAAGTATGAAGTGACTGATATGTGCTAGACTCTGCCTTAAATTCTATATAAATATTATCTGATTTGATCTTCAAACCAACCTTAGGAAATAGATAGTATTATTATCATCATTTATAGTTGATTAAACTGTGGCAAACAAAGGTTCCCTGACTTGACCAGAGACATACAGCTAGTAAGTATCTAAGACCAGATTTAATTTGTCTTCTTGACTCCAGGCTCAGCACTCTATTTTTGAGAAAGCTTTTACAAAGACCATGAGTTGGAGCTTGAAGTGTGCCATGCATGATCTAATCCAATCCTTCCTTTTGTTCTATATGAGGAGGAAACTGAGACTCAGAGAAGGGAGTTTCATAGTCACCTAAAAAATGAGTGGTAGGGCTACTTGGACTAGAATTCATGGTTCTTGATTTTCAATCCAATGCTTTTGCCACTCTATTAATTTTTATGGCATAAGATTTGGGAATTGTTAAGCACACATCTACGCTCAATTATGTAATAAATTCTACTATCTGGAACTCTTTAGATCACCAGGAAATAAACCAAAAAGGACTTTTAAATAGATAAAAATAATTATATTAAAGACTATACAATCCCTATTAATACTGAAAAAGTAGATATTATTACTCCTTTTTGAGAGATGAAGAAACAAAAGACTAAAGTGATATAGTACATTTGGTCATAGATTTTAGTATGTCAGAAGTGGAAGAAGCTTTAAAAATCATTCAACTCAATTTCCATATTTTAAATTGGACAAGACTGAGGCACAGAATGAGAAATGATTTTCTCAAGGTCACACAGATAATGACAAAGCCAGGGCTTGAACCCATGTCCCCTTCCTGCTGGTGATTTCACTTAGTGGCAGAGTTGAAAGAGTAAGGCAGTTCCTTTATATCAAGCTGTCTTAATTATTAAATCCTTGGCAAATATCCCAGCTCACCTTTCAAGAATGAGGCCAGAGCCAGATCTTCTGATGCCTAATCCATTGTAACATACATATTAGTAGAAGCATTCAAATTTTTCCAAAGCACTTTGGCATCCACTGTTTCACTGGGTCCTTACAACACCCTTTTCAACTGGAAATGAAAGATGCAGTTATTTAAATTTTATAGGTGAAAAAATTGGGGGCCCAGAGGGGTAAGGGAATTTTGTCTAAGGTCAAACACATATTAAAAATTATATCTAGGAGTAAAATCTAAGGCACTCTTCTCATGGTGACAAGTTCCTTGCACTGGACTACACTAATATGGTATAAGCATAGATATAGAATGAGAGGGAGCCTAAGGGGCCCTTGACTTGATTTAACAGGAAAATGAGGCTTGGAGAATTTAAGTGACTATTTTATAGTCACACAGTAAATGTCTATAGCAGGAATTTAACTGGTTCTTTTTGACTCTTAGTCCAGTGCTCTATCTACTACACCATGTTGGCATTTTGTATAAGAGGAAGGAGATCAAAGGATCATAGATTCAGAACTGGAAATAACCCTAAGAGGTCATCAAGTTTGCCCCCACACATGCACACACACATGTCATTGAAGAGTAACCTGAATTCTATAGAGATTATATCATGTCCAAGCTAAGATATCTAGTCAAAGTCTATGGTAGGATTTGAATCCAAGTCTTCTTAACTCCAGAATTTGAATCCAACTTTTCATAACTTTCATGTAAGTGTTCATAATGAGGGAGATGATATACTTGTACTTTCCTTTTTCCTGGTCAACCACTATTTTGTGCTTAGTCACTTAACTTAGCCTCAGTTATCTGAAATATAAACTGGAGATGTGGTGATTACTTCCACTAAGTTCCAGACTTCCACTCCAGAATTCAGTCCTTTGAAATCCTTCCTTTTAATCCTTCACTTCATTCAAACATTTTTTTTTTAATCTGACAAGTTGGAATACATCTCTAAGAGGGAACTTGGATATTAATGGAACTGGAGGCAAGATGATTGCTTGCAGAAATTGAGAATATTTTGCCTGGAGAAGATAGACTAAGGTGTTGATGAGGGCAGTGCTCTACCATGGTATCTTCAAGTATGTGAAAGGAGGTCATTTGGAAGAAGTCCACTGACTCTGCTTAGTCATAGTGGGCAGACCAAGAACAACAAGCAAGAATTATGGAACATTCAATTGAAGCTCAATACCACCTCCAGGAAAGTTACAGCTGGGATTCCTTCTGAACTCTAGTTTAAGTGAGATGCTTCCTGAGGTCCCTCTCTCTCTTTGGAGATTCTCTGATCCTATGCTGTTGTCAGGAGAGAGGAGGAAGGATCTTCATTCAACAGGAAATAAAAGTTCAAACTATGAATGGAGTAATTGATATAGGTGAGGGACTTGCTGACTCATCTGAATCTCCAGAAGAGGGGGAATTGAGGAGAACTTATGAGGGTGGTGTGAGGGCTATGAAGTAATTGGTAATTGGGAAGGGAATGAAGACCTGGTACTGATTGGAATTCAGCAAAGCCTGTAGAGGCCCAGTTCAATAGAGGCCAGATGAGAAAGCACTTTCAGAACAACTAATTGTTTTCAGATGACAGTGTTGTTAGGGGATCAATCTAAGAAGACAGGATTTTCCTGGCAGGTAAAGGTAATTCTGTCCAATTTATATCTAGCGAAAATGAACATTTAAAAGGACAATATTTGCAGATCGGTACAAATTCAATTCTGTCAATCAAGCTTGCCCCACACAGAGGGCAGAAATTTTATTTGCTTTAGTGAGAGCTAAATGTAGCCCTCCTCCCCTTATATCATCTTTATTCCTTAGCTGTACTTAGCTGGAGATATATTCCTCTGGTCAGGAAGAAATATCTCTCTGGTCCCTGCCCATGCCGTCATTAAAAGTAATGCTATGTATTATATCCAGATATCTAGATATCAATGCCATAAATATTTAAATATCTAGATATATCTATGTATGTATGTATGTATGTATATATATATAGGTATATTACAAACATACACACACATACACACACAGGTACACATCATAAGGCAGTATGATGTAGTGGATATAAGGATTCTGGAAGATCTGGATTTGAAAGTTTGTCTCTATCTTGCTAATGAAGTTACCCTAGACTCAGTTTCCTCTTAAGCAGATTATGTGATACATTAAAAAGTGTTTCATAAACATTAAGGTTCACTAAAATTGGAGCTATTATTATCAAATAAATGAAGAATTTAGTCAATGCAATCCTGAGCTCTATAATATAGAATTTGTTTGACAAGGTCACAAAGTGAATAAGAAAAATAAAAGCCTAAAATAGAAAAACAAATTCAAATATATGTATATGACATATACAGCAAAAAGATATACATACAAATATCAATTTCCGAATATTTGAGGCATGTGCCCACTTCTATGTTCAGTGTCCCTTAAGAACACTGGGGAAGGTGGGATTCTTACTTCTAAAGATTTAGATTGGGGTGGTAAGTCACATGCCAATAAAATAATTAGGGAGCAATTAAGCTGTCATTATAAAGCAGAGATGGGAGAAATCACACTTGAAGCCAGAGACCCAATAGTATGTTTCTAATAAATCAGAGAACTCCCCCTTTCTCTATTTGCAACATCTTGTGTCCCAAATACACTAGAAAAGGAACCACTCATGTCTAATAGATTCTTGCTTTTACTGAAGCCACCAACATCAAGGTCTCACCCCCTTCCTAATCTTTTCCAAGCTGCTGCTGACTACAAAGCATATCCTTTAAAGAAACAAACAAGACACCTTTTTATTCCCTTTTCATGTTAGTGTTCTTTAAGATATTCAAATAGCCTCTTTACCTACTGTACTGAATGCATTGCTGCTCTGGGCTCCAGCCTAATCAGCCTGGGTGCTGTTCCACCAGTCATTTTATTCAATTTCATGTTCTCTCTCCCTGAAAGGAGCTGAATTACTTTGATAGATTAAAGCTTTTGGCTTAGTAGGGTGGGATTTTTCTCACCCTCTTTCTGGCTGTCCCTTATCTGGTACCTTTAGGCAGGAAACTGCTAATTTTTCCAGGGACTGATTTAAAAGTCTCTACCCACCTCTCTCTCTCTCTCTCTCTCTCTCTCTCTCTCTCTCTCTCTCTCTGTTTCTCTCTCTCTCTCTGTTTTTCTCTCTGTCTTCTGTCTCTCTGTCTCCCTCTCCCTCTAATTATTTTCTTCCCACCAGTCATATCTGTTGGGGGTCTGAAAATGAAGTTGCACAGGATGGTCCACCTGCTTGGCTTGTCTCTAAACCTATAAGAAATATTTGATTACTTGAATCCTGACACTGACATGAACTCTCCTCTATAACCACTGGCAAGTCACTAAAATTCTTTGAGCCTCTGTTATCTGAAATATAAACTGGAGATGTGGTGATTACTTCTACTATCTAAGTTCCAGACTTCAGCTCTGGAATTCAGTCCCTTGAAATCTTTCCTTTTAAATCTGCCTACTATCAAACTTTGTTGCTACCACTTGAATATCTCTGCCTTGGATATGTTCTAGTAGTTTGTGTACCAAGTTTCTTGTTGGTATATTAATTTGATGGAAAAAATAGTACTGTTTATATGTAGATTTTACATATATTAGTATCATTTTATATATTCATATATGTGTTTTATTGGAGATTATCTTATATAATGGCTATTTTAGAAGTGAAGTAAATATTAACTAATATGAATAACTTCTACATAAAGCAACATTCATATAGAATGATTTCAAAACAAATAAGGAAATTGAAATAGAATTTTGTGCTTTTCTAATTAGTCCATAACTGCCATCAATCTGTACTAAATTGATTTTTGGTTCCTTTCACCTTTCATATTCAGTAAAATATTTCTTTCTATTTCAATCTGTGGGTTACCTTGGAGTGAAAATCTACTATGGTATATTCAAAGGCATGGGTTCTAGGTAAATTAAAAACAAATTTTAGCTAGTCCCTTCTCCCTATACTTCAGATATATCCTCTCAGGGAATCATTCTGGTGACCTCCTCATGGTACAGCCTACTACTGATGAGCTCCATGACAGATTAGAATTGATTTAAATGCCACATCTGGCAGCAACTGAAAACTTTCTCCTTTTCTCTACTGCTCCTACCCCCCAAGACATATCCCTCTAGATAGAATAATAGACCCCCCAGAATGGGAAGACAAATGGAAGAGAAGCCTATTTGAAGAGCAGAGAGCCTGGACCACCTGCCCCTCAGGAATTCCTTTTGTATTCTACATGCTGTTATTGAGGACACATTATATACAATGGAAGGTATAAAAGTGTATTGTGGGAGAGGGTTATCACACTAAGAAAATTCATAAAGTAATATTATATTTGTACTATGTAAGACAGGATTATGTATGTACTTTTATGTAGTTCCTTAAATAATACTTAATCATAGACTTAAAACCTCTTATGCTTTATTGCACTAGAACAGATTTTGAGTTTTGCCAGAACCAATTGATGAAAATGAGCAGCAATGGTGTACCAGTTCCTAAAAGGCAAAGCAGATGAGGGGAATACCCAAGTCTATAGGTAATTGAACAGGCATCTAGAAATGTCCTATTTCATATACGGTGACAAGGCCAATGCATCTCTTGTAGTTCTTTCCTCAATTAGTAAGTCAGTAAGCATGAAAAAGTACTTACTACATTGCATTTCAGAGCTGTGTTCAAAACTAGGGATAAAAGAAAGACAAAATTCAAGATTCTTATCTTTAGGAAGGTCACTGTTATTTTATTATCTGGGACGTACAAGCCTGTTCCACTTTTTTAAAGTAACACAATATGATCTTATAGAAAGCCCTCCAAGTTCTTTATTATATAAGATTAGAATAGACTTTTTGAATGTCTATCTAGAAAATCCCCTTCCCAATAGCATCACTCTCCTTTAACTCTTTTCTTTTCTATTGCCAATAATCTACTGCCAATCATCCCATATTACTTTCTAAGGTATATTTCCCTTAGACCTCTCTCTTTTTCCCTATAGAGTTTACTGGAAGGCACAAAACTGTGCCATTCTAATATACATCTTATGAGAAGCCAGTTTATCTGCAACTCCCTAAGTGCTGATAGTATTGTAAGGGGGAATACTAGATCACATTGTCTCAAAGTTCAAGGCACAGATAGAGTATGTCAAAGTTCTCCCATCCTGATACCTGTTCTCCCCATGTTTACTCTACTTCTTCGTTCCCTCACAAACCACTTCAGCTAAGAGCTCAGACACAATCTCATACTTCCTTCATACTCAGTCATTCTACTTCATACATGTCACACTTTTACTTAGGTTTACACCAACTAAATTCTGCATTGACTCAGTCCCTCTAATCATCATGATTAACTTTCCAGTCTTACACTATTTTCTGCATATTCAACTTCCATTCTCCATACATTTACCCTAATACTTAGGGACAGAGGTTTCCTATTATATCGCCACCTGTGTCCTGAAGTTCTCTATAGTCCAGGGACTAGATAACAGTTGTGGACAGCTACAGAACCTTTTTATTTTCCATGCATAGCTGTCTGTCTTTCAAGTAAAAATTCCCCAAAGTCAAATTACCTATATGGGTTTTTTGGGAGAACCAAAAACTAGAAGACAGTATTGAAGGTAAGTAGTGTATTTCTATAGTTGCTATGTGAAACACTGTGATTGCCTTTTTCCCCCAATCAGATGGGAGTAATTATCTCTTTTCTCAACCTTAGTTCTGTGTTCTTTGAAGCTAGAGGCTTTGTTATTGCTCATTTACATCAAATGATCCCTTAGCAACCATCACAATCTTGCTTAACTATAAACATGCTATTACTACAGAGACCAGAGTTATGAAACCTAGTTTGTCAAAACATAAGTTTTTTGGGGTTTTTCTTGTAAATACTCTTAGGGGGAGGCTAGGTGGTGCAGTGGATAGAGCACCAAGCCTGGAGTCAGGAGTACCTGTGTTCAAATCTGGCCTCACACACTTAATAATTACCTAGCTGTGTGACCTTAGGCAAGTCACTTAACCCCATTTCCTAACAAAAACCAAAAAAAAATACTCTTAAAGCTAACTTAACAAAATTCTTAGAAGCATATATTTGTGGACAATAATCTGTGCCCTGTATATGTCTTAGTGCTTTGAAGAGCAAATTTAATAATGGATGGAGGGATTTGAAAAATCTACATTGCTATACAAATGTAAAATGACATTATTATATTCCACTGACTTAAATAGGCTTACAAGATCAGGATGAATATATATTTAAGAATTCTTTTTCTTTTTCTTATTCCCAGAAAATAAGACTGTACCTAAAAAGAATCATAGAGTCATAGGATGTTAGTTATGTATTTGTAAAAGGGTTCAGAGTATGGAATGAAATATTAGAAACAATAATAATAGGATTACATGAAATCATGTAACATGTAAAATGTTAAAATATGAAACAGAATATTAGACCTAGAAGGAATATTTGAAATCAGTCTATACCCATTTATTTTATGAATAGGACATAGAAGAAAAGACCTGATTTGCCCAAAGTCATATAGCCAGAGTTGGAGGATTTAACTTTAGGATTTAAGTCTAAATGTATTATGCTTTCCATGAGGATATTGGTCTATGTCCTTATACCCTGGAATGACAGTCTCTATGATGACCATTTCCTTGAGGGTTTGAAGAGTGTCCTATCTGCATATAATGAAGTTTACTATCTTTTTGTGTCCTTTCTTTGAATTGTAATTTGTAGCAGGTACTTTTGGGGGGTTATTTTCCCCTCCATAACACAGGATGTTTTTATAGCTTGATGAATCTAACACATCTGTGTAATCACACAATTTCCAGAAATCCAGATGTTCCCTGGAGCACCTCTGGCTCACTTGCGCTCTCAAACATTTGCTGTAAACACCAAAGGCTGTTTGTTGGTTTTAATGTTCTATTTCATCTCATTACCCAGTGAAGGTGAAAGATTGAAGCCAGATAGTGTTGCCAGTAAATGTGTTCACTCCTAATACTTCTTTTTTTCTAGTGAGTTATTGGTATGCGTTAAGATGCACAGACCTCTCCCTTTCAAATGACCATTAACATTTTGACAGCATTGTTTCGTAAAGGCAATCTATAGTTATGGAACAAATTTAGTTCTTCTTCCTAGCCTCCAAAATACCCCTGGATATGGTATTTCAAAGGAAAAATGAAATACTAGTTTTAAATATCATTTGTTGCTCCTTTGCCCCACCTCTTAGGAAGGTGTCAAGTTGGAGGGCACCTTGGACCAAAAGATTTTTCCTCTAATTCCAAACCTGTCATTTATTTGCCAAATATGAAACCCTGAGAAAATCATTTATCCTCTTTGAGATACAGTTTCCCCATCTGTAAAATGGAGATAAAAATGCTCAACTACCTTATAAAAATATTGTGAAAATCATGTGAGATAATGACAATGGAATGCTTGGAAAAATGTATTTCTAAATACAAGTGATAATGAGTCTGATGATGATGATTATGATGATGGATGTGAGAATTCTTCTTGAATTGATGGTCATGGGAATGGTCATAGTGTGAGTAATGGTAATTGTGGTGATGGCAGTGATGAGTGATGATGATAAAAGCTTAAATACATTAAAATAGCAACTCAATACTCACTTAGTTCCGTTATTAGAGGATGCTTAAAAATCCCTTTCTCCAGAGAGTTTTGACAATATAAAATCCTGACTGGAAATAAGGTTGTAGATTTCAGACCTTTGAAGAATCTCTGAGTTTTCAGCTCTGATTAAAAAAATTGTATAATGATCTCTGTTCAAAGCACTCCAGTGAGACAGGAGAACCTAAAGAAGGTGGGGGAATGGGTTGAGACATGAAAAAAGGAGCATACTCAAGAACAGATAGAAATGAACCCAGAGGGCAGAGCCAAGATGCTGGCATGAAGGCAGGGATTTCCATAAACTTGTTCCCCCCAAAACTACAAAGGTCATCAAATCATGACTCTAGCCAAAATTTAGAGGAGCAGTACCCACAGAAAGACTGAGTGATACAATTTCCCAGTCTGAGACAATGTAGAAGTTCCACAGGAAAGGTCTATTTTACCAGGACTGGGAGATGGAAAAAGCTGCAGCACAGCATAGTCCAATCAGGTGCCTGGATCCATGGCAGAGGGGGGGAGGTTTTCAGACAGCTTGACCCGGGGATCATCAGGGACAGACAGAAAGGGTGGTGTGAGAACTCTGCCTCACCAGAGTGAATGTAGAGCAGAGCTCAGACCTCAGAGCAGCCCTGTGATGAGAACCTGCAGCAGGAGTTGGCAGAGACACATAGTATGTCCAGAGCTCTCAGCCCATAGATGGTAAGGGGGTCTGGGGAGACTGAAGATCTCTTTCTGTTCTACCTGGGCAAAACTCAGCTATTTGCTCATACTCAGATCCAGGTTGCAGTCTGGGCCCCCACAACACCAGCATAGGTGAGCAGGGACCATCCTCACAGCTCCAGAGAAGAGGGGAAGATCTGAACACAGGCAAGAGTACAGTCAGAAACATTCATAAAACCCTGGTGGAATTAAGATCCCTGTGGGTTGTCCCAACCTTCCCCTCTCCAAAGCCTTGGAAATGTGGTAAATCAGTCATAGGCTGAGGAAATGAACAAAAAAACAGAAAAAGAAGGATCTAACCATAGAAAATTATTTTGGTCCCATGGAGGATCAAGATACATATTCATATAATGACAAAATCAAAGCTTCTTTATTCAAAACAACCAAGAGAAATAGAAAATAGGCTCAGGCTATGAATGAGTTCAAAAAATACTTTGAAAAACAATTAAGGGAGGTCGAGGAAAAATTGGGAGGAGAAATGAGAGTGATCATTTGATTTACAGCAACTTGGTGAAAGAAATACAAAAAAAAAAACCTGAAGAAAATAACATAATAAACCCAACTTTAGGCCAAATGGAAAAAGCAACTCAAAAGGCAAATGAGGAGAAGAATATTTGGCCAGCTAGAAAAGGAGATATAAAAGCTCTCTGAATAAAATAACTTTTTCAAATGCAGAATGGAACTAAAGGAAACTGATGACTTTGTGATAAATAAGGAAGAAATAAAACTATACCAAAAAAATAAAATTAGAAGAAAATGTGAACTATCTCACTGGAAAAACAACTGAAATTGAAAACAGATACAGAAGAGATAATTTTAAAATCATGGGATGTTCCTCAATTGACAAATGGCCAAAGGACATGCAAAGTCAATTTACAGATGAGGAAATCAAAGCTATCCATAGTCATATGAAAAATTGCTCTAAATCATTACTTATTAGATAAATGAAAATTAAAGCATCTCTGATGTACCACCTCACACCTTTCAGACTGGCCAATATGACCAGAAAGGACAATGATCAATTTTGGAAGTGATGTGGGAAATCTGGAGCACTAAAACATTTTCGGTGGAGCTGTGAACTCATCTAACCTTTCTGGAGAGCAATTTGGATTTATGCCCAAAGGGCAACAAAGATGTACATGACATTTGATCCAGCAATACCAATACTGGATCTATACCCTGAAGAGATGTTGAAAAATGATAAAAACATCACTTGTATGAAAATATTCATAGCAGCCCTGTTTGTGGTGGCAAAGAATTGGAAATTAAATGAATGTCCTTCAATTGGGGAATGGTTTAACAAACTGTAGTATATGTATGTCATGGAACACTATTGTTCTATAAGAAACCAGGAGGGATGGGAATTCAGGGAAGCCTAGAGGGATTGGAATGAACTGATGCTGAATGAGATGAGCAGAACCAGAAAATAATTTTATACCATAACAGCAACATGGGGGTGATGATCAACCTTGATGGACTTGCTCATTCCATCTGTGCAACGATCAGGGAAAACCTTGGGCTATCTGCGATGGAAAATACCATCTGTATCCAGAGAAAAAATTGTGGAGTTTAAACAAAGACCAAAGACTATTACCTTTAACTTAGGAAAAAAAGTGTTCTTAATATGTAATAATGCTATCTTATACTTTACTTTTCTTCCTTAAGGATATGATTTCTCTCTCATCACATTCAACTGAGATCAATATATACCATGGAAATAATGCAAAGGCTAACATACTGCCTTCTATGGGGTGTGGGGGGAAGGAAGCAAGATTGGGGGGAAATTGTAAAACTTAAAATAAATAAAATATTTCTCAAAAAATTATTGGGCTAGTTGAAAGTCATGACCAGGAGAAGAGCCTAAACTTCATTTTTCAAGAAATAATACAGCAAAATTGTCTTGAGATCCTAGAAGCAGAGGGTAAAATAGAACTTGAGTGAATTCACTGATCACCTCCTGAAAGAGATCCCCAAAGAAAAACTAACTGTAATATTATAGCCAAACTCCAAACTCCCAAGTCAGCGATAAAATACTGAAAGCTGCCAGAAACAAACAATTCAACTACCATGACTCTATAGTCAGGAATGCATAAGATCTAGCAACATCTACATTAAGGGCTCATAGGACTTGGAATATGATATTCTAGAAGGCAAAAAATCTTGATTTACAACTGAGAATCAACTACTCAGCAAAACTGAACATCCTTTTTCAAGGGGAAAAGAGGGATCTTCAATGAAGCAGGGACTTTCATACTTTCCTATTGAAACAACCAGAGCTGAACAGAAAGTTGGATCTCCAAGTACAAGAGTTGTGGGAACCATAGAGGGGGTGGATGAGAAGGGCTAATTATGAGGAGCTTAATGATGTTGAACTGCTTGTATTCCTGCATGGGAAGAAGATATTGATAACTCATGAATTTTCTCGTTTCTAAGAGCAATTAGAAGGAGAATATATAGCCAAGGTATAGGAAGGAACTGAATATAATGGTACAATATAGTAAATGGTATAATATAGTAAAAAGATGGAGTCAATAGTTGATAAAGTACTGGGAGGAAGAGAAAGGAAAAGAAGAAGGGACTAAGATATTTCACAGAAGAGTCAAGAAAAAGCTTTCACAATGGATTGGAATGGGGAAGGCAAGGGGAAATGAGTGAGCCTTCATTCTCAACAGAAATGGCTCAGAGAGGAAATCACATACGCACTTAGTAGGGTATAGAAATCTATCTCACCTAGAGAAAAATGAGAAGAAAGGGATGGGATAAGGGGGAATGGTAGGGGAGGAGAGAAGGGGGGAGTAGATGATAGAAGATGAGGGAAAATCATGGGAGGGGGTACTCAGATACAACACATTTCTGAAGAGGGACAAGGTGAAAAGGAGAGGGAGAATGGAATAGATGAAAGTGGGGAGGAAAAGAGTAGAGGGAAATACATCTAGTGATAGCAACTGTGAGAAAATTTTGAAGCAACTTATCTGGTGGATATGATGGGGAAGGCAACTTATCCCAGAGACAGAATATACTTTGTCTCTCTCTCTCACTACTCTTGAGTTTTCTCATCTTTTTTTGGGGGGAGGGGGTTCATGATTACTCTCACGACAAGATAATTATAATAATATAAAATAAATAAACAAAAATTTTTAACTCAAAAAATGACACCAAAATAACCTTCAGGGCATCATAAAAACATTTTGAACTGAAAAAAGAATAAATGGAACTGCTGACAGAAGTGCATTAAAAATAGGACAAATAATTTTAGAGAGAAAAGGAGTTGGGAAAAAAGAAAAGAATTAAATTGGGATGGGAAAGAGGAGGAGGAAGAAATTGGTTGGTGGGGAGAGATAGAGACACACTGATACAGAGACAGAAACAAAGGCAGATTGTTTAACAATGATTTTTCAAATCAAAACCTAGAGATGGAGCTATGAAGTGGATCTTAAATATTTCAAAATGATTACCAATATGTTAAAAGGAAAAGATTGATTTATTCTTATGTGCTTGAGAGAAAATTATGAAAAGCAATAATAAGTTTTGAGCACAATAAGCTACCCTACTTGCCTCTATCTGAACAGAAAAGGCTTAGAGAGGATTGAGGGAGATTAAATTATGATGAAGTATTTCTTCTGGCTCAGGCAGAGATCAGCTTTCATTGGAGTCTCTTCTTGGATGCAAGAGCATTTACTCAGTTATGTTGGTATTCTCCATGGATCAGTAGGGGCAGAACGGCTTCTGAAACTAAGGTAGACAAAAATTACCTTTCTGATTTTTCCTCAACCCAACTAAAGTATGCATCGCCTTTAAATCACATCTGATAAATGGTCTTCCAGCCTCTGCTTAAATATTTGAGGATTGGGAAATTGTCCTCTAGATCAGGTATATCAAATACACAGCCCACAACTCTCTCAAGAGTTTCCAGAAGCAGATTAAAATGTTGTTCCTATCATATTTTAAAGTGTTTTTGTAATAATTTGAAAATAAATATATAAATGTGCAGTTTTCTAAGTCAATATGCCATCCTCAGAGATTCTTATGCATGATTTAGTGGCATCCATTTCGATTTGAGTTCAATACCACTTCTCTAGACATCCAGTTTGCCTTTTTTAATGCTGTAATAGTTAAGGAGATCTCCTTTACATTGAAATAAACTATGCTCCTCTGTAACTTATCAGTGTATTCTACCATCTGGCAGAAAAAAAAAAAAATCTGATCCAACTTGGACTGCAATGCCCATATTTGAAGACAGTTACTTTATCTCCTTCCCATAGGTCTTTTCTTTAAGTTCAACATTTCCAGTTCTTCAGTCTTTGTGTGACATAATTTCTTGCTCCTACTGCCTCCAGTGGTGTGCTGACACATGTTTAACAATAGGCTCTCCAAAAAAAAGTATGACCAATATACATTAAAGTTTAATATTCAGTATTAATATTTTTTCCTTGTTTTCTTAAGTTTAGAAAAACAATAATGTAATAAATCAAGTCCCAATTTGTAGTTTTTGCTGATTGTTAAAATGTAAATACTTAACAATGAAAATTTAACAACAGACTGCTGAGAGACAGTTTGAACTGTCTCCAAATTAAGTCTGGCTTTCCTTCCTTCAGCTCATTCTCATTTAAATTCAATCAGACTGGGGCAGCTAGGTGGCAAAGTGGATAGAGCACCTGCCCTGGAGTCAGGAGTACCTGAGTTCAAATCCAGCCTCACACACTTAATAATTACCTAGCTGTGTAGCCTTGGGCAAGCCACTTAACCCCATTTGCCTGGCAAAATCCTAAAAAACATTTCAATCAGACTGGGTACTGATCATCATGTTATTTGTTTTTGTTTTATTTTTTTTTTCTCAAGTTGTCTTATAACAGTTCTGTTTCTGTTGCCAGGTAGGTGGCAGCTAGAGTCACTATAAAGTATTGTGAACAATTAGCAAATGAACCAAAACTGCTATCTTTGAGAAGTATGATCTCCTTCAAAGAAGTTCCGTAGGAATCTATATACACTTTCCAATGTTGCTGCCATTGTTGTGAACATGTTTGAACTCCTGTCTTCAGAGCTTGTAGCACATTCTTTTGACTATCTTTAGGGATGGAATATTTTTTAACCTGTTGAGAATGACTCTAATTTTTAGAAATAATCTGGAGTAATTTAAAGTGAAAATTGGACATTAAAGTGTACTATGGAGTAACAAATTTCAAGAGGGAAAAAATCCTCAGAGCTCATCTAGTCCAGAAATAACAAGTATATACTTATAATAACAATTTAAACATAACTGGTAAATATTTAACAAAATAATAAAGAGTAGAGCAGATAAAATGTTAATGCATGGTTTTCTAAGCCCATGTGTGGTCCAAAGAAATCCTTACATATAGTGGGATAAATGATTCTTATTTTTATTTGAGTTTGACACTGATATCTTAATTCATCCTTCTCATTTTATAGATGAGGTAACTGAGCCCTAAAAATTCCTCACAATTGTATTTGTGGCTAATTAGCAAAGCTAGTAAAACTGTAAGAAAATATTTAGTTGTATCAGGAGAGATAGTTTGGCTTAGTGAGAACATTGAACTTGACTTGAATTCATACCTAGAACACTCATTAATTCTGTATCTCTGGAAAAAATTGCTTTTTTCTCTCTTAGGCACAGTTTCCTCATATGTAAAAAGGGAGCAGTAATAATCACTGTCTCTATCTGACTGGGTAGCATATTGCCCATTGCTTTCAGTCCTGTTGTGCTTTGGAGGCAATGTCTATCCAAAACACAGTAAGATAACAGAAGACACATGGGAGGCAAAACCATTAGAATAAACATAAACATCATAAACACCACTATGGCTGGTAACCACTATTCATTTGTGGTTTTGAAGTCTCCAGAGATCATGTCATATATGTCAAAATGAGCAAAGTCCTTTCCCTGCAATGTTATGTAATTGACAGAAAAAAATTCCCCATTACTCTCCCTCTAACCCATAGATAAGTTGCTCATGCCATGAGTCCTTCCCCTCTTTTCAGTTCCTATCTTTCATCACCTCCTCTTTCACTTTAGTAGAGTAGAATCGTAATGATTTTAAGGGCAGAGTACTATTGAGGTGATGTCCTGCTGGCAATCAGGAAGCATATAGTGGTACAGTTGATGGAGTACTAGACTTGGAGTCTATAATATCTAAGTTCATGCTCTGCCCTCAGCTCTTCCTCAGCTATGTGTCCCTGGTCAAATACTTAACCTTTCAGCCTCAGTTTCCTCAACCATATAATGGGGATGATAAAATTCACTTCCTCACAGGGTTGTTATGAAGCTCAAATGAGATAATAAAAAAGCTGTTTTCAAATGTTGAAGTGTTACATAAATGCCTGCTAAGTCACCTTTGGTTAGGAGAATCTCCAGTGTATTTAAAGCATTGGTGAAACCAAGTGTCAGGTCAGACTGCACTGACTGGGGTTGCCCTTCAAAGCTAGGGAAAAATGGAGGATATTCTGACTACTAAAAAGTCCTATTTATCTTTTATTAAACATCTCTAGTCTTATAAGTCTTTCATGTAAAGTCACATTCAGTATCTTACAATTTGAATCTGACCCCTGCTCAGCTAGGTCATCAAACCCACAAACACGATTCATTTAGGTTGCTTGAACAAGAATTTAACATTTCAACTTTTCACCACAGGTATCTGTTTTCAGCTTTATGCTACACATGAAATGAGATATTCGTGGAAAAGTGGACAGTGTCTTTCTGCAGTCTGGAAGACTCATATTCATGAGTTTGAATCCAACCTCAGACATTTACTAGTTGTATGACCATGGACAAGACATTTAACAGTCTTTGCCTCATTTCTTCATCTGTAAAATGAGTTGAGAAGGAAATGTGAAACACTGAAATATTTTTGTCAAGAAAATGGGGCCTAAAGAGATAGACACAACTGAAAATGATGTAGCAACAACAGAGATGAATGAAACATTGAACAAGCTCATATCTGTTTCACTCATTCTCAAACTACTGTCATTGTTTCAACTTACATTTCCAAATTGATTGCAATGTATTCTTAGCTCTATATTCTCAAGAGCACAACTACCAAACCATAATCAACCAATCAATTAAATATTTATTACCTACCATATGTTCAGGAATATGCTAGGTACTGGATCCTATAACTACTTTGATTTGTCATAGATTAGTGACCTTCAGTCATAGCTCTCAGGCTACTCCCCAAAACCATAAAACAATATCCACTAGCTTACAGGCTACTTCCTTAATGCTCCTTAATGTTGACATGTGAAATGTCAGACCCTTGTTGCTCTTTACAACTTCTTCCCACTCTCTTCATAGCTGAATATTGGGAAAAATAATATTTGCTGACATACTATTGTGTATCCCCTTTTCTTCTCATACCCAATGGGTTTCAAGTTCCTGACACATGATGGTTGTGAATAATGTACTTTATTAGCCTTAAAGCAGGATGAAACTATCTATCTATCTATCTATCTATCTATCTATCTATCTATCTATCTATCTATCTATCCACATAAAGTAACAAGATTATCTTCTGTGAATGATAGCTTGGTTTTGAAGATCATGCTCAAAGAAAAGTTAAGGGCATAGTCTGAGCAGGGATTGTATCTTCAGAAAACCTGTTACTGCCTCTGGATGGGACAGATTCCTTCGAAATAAATCTGTCCTCCTTTACCAGTGTCAATGAGCATCTGTTAAACAGTCAGTCTTATTCTCTACTCATGCCTGAAACAAAGCTCTTCTTTTTTATAGCTGGAACAAAATACTTTATGATTCTGCTGGGGTTCTGAACTGTGATTGCTGATTGTTTGAATTTTCCTACCTCTGTCTCAGTTGACATTTGCTTAAAGAATACCTGAAAATATTAAATTAGTTTCTCTTTACAGGAAATAATTTTCCATTAGGGCCACTGTCATAGCTATTCAGAGACCCCCAGGAGTGTGTGTGGTTCTCGGAAATATGTTACAAATCTTATTTCATTCAAACAGAATCACTCAGTGAGGAACTAGCTTGTTAGATAATTAGGTATTAAGTGGGTTTAATAATACAAATAGAGGGCTGGATAGAAGCTGTATGATGTACTGGGAAGAACATTGCATTTGAAGTCAGAGGTTCTTGGATCTAATTTTTATGCTTTAATTGTATGACATTAAGTAACAAATACATTACATAAATTTCTATTTTCTCATTAGTTAAATAAAGGATACTGAAAAAAAATTATCTCAAAATTCACTTCCAATTCTGAATCTCAAGATAGGTAGAAAAATGGTTCAAATTAAAGTGGATATTATTCATGTTTCCTGGAGCATTCTTGGGAGAAAATAATAGTTGTTACAGTCAGAAGAATTGTTCTTCAGCCTACTTCCCATTGATCAACAAGAACCTCTGCAAAAGGACTATGAAATCCAGACATGGTTACTCAACTGGTCTTGGGGCCAGTTGGGAAAGGTGATGGAGAATCCAGAGAATCCTCTGACTTAGACTTATATTTCCAAAGTACATATCTGAAAACTTGTCCTCAAAGTGATGCAGACCAAAGGACCCTGAATTTCCAGTCCCAGGCAGAATATACTTCTCTCCTGCTGATAAGAAAGTTTCTCTTTCTGGCATTTAAAATTTCAAATCAAAACACAGTGCTCTGTGGCTCCAGGGAAGTCGGCAATGCTCAGACAGCCCCTGAAGTGTAAAACACTTCATTTCTACTTTGGATTGCTTGGAACAGTCTGCAGTCAGATGAAATTCTCAGGGAGGAGATTACAAATCAGTAAGCCATCATTGGCATCCTCTATAGGGCTCATCCTTCTCTGGAGCCTGGGGGAGGCAGTGTGGTGCAGTGTAAAGAGATGTGGCCTCTAATTCCAGTTCTATTGCTAACTCTACGACCTTTGGCAAGTTATATCAATGATGAGCTTCATTAGCTGTAAAATGATAGTTTGGAAGACAGGATATTTAAGGTCCTTTTCAATTCCTAAAATGTTTTTAACTCTAATTTTCTATATTCTAACATTCTGCTCCAACTTCTTGTGTGCTATGTTTCAACAGTGTATTTTTAAGGTCCTTTCCCACTGTAACATTCTATATTCTTATAAGATATATTTTGAGTTCTGGGATTATATGATCCTCTAACATGTTAATATTTCTTATAGTGGCCATGTGTGTTTGTGACTTTGTATAACCCTTTCAGGTCTTTGCCTGTCTCATTCTGCTACTCAGCAACAAACGGTTCCTATTTGATGCAGGGGGAAAAAATTACCCTTAATTACTTGGGTTCCTTTACAATTATAGGACGTGGGTTTGAACTCTGAAGGGTCCTCTCCCGAGGATAACCTTTGTTTGCTTGATTGCCTCAGTTCGGTTAATTCTGGCTAATTACTATTTTCTTCCTATTAGAGTCTAATTATATACAGTATTTTCATTATAAAGCGTAATGTTTCCCAGAGAACCATGTCAATTATACAGGCAATATTACTGGAGGTCTCTTGTACTTCATTAAATGAATGAAGAACCCACACATCTGATTAAAGCAAGGGTTGGTGGGGTAGATTTGAGTAGCCACTGCTCTCACAGTCCAATTGAATACATTAACTTTTATAGAGAGCTATATTAAATGAGGGGCTAAGAGACATATATTGTAAAAGGAAGTATATTATGATAACATATAGTTATATAATGCTTTAGTATTCATATAATGCTTTCTATAAGTTATCTCTATTCATTCTCACAACAATCCTGTGAGCAAAACAGACTAGGGATCTTTGCCCCTTATTTGACATATTGGGAAATAGGTTCAGAGAGGTTATATTATTTTCTTAAAGTCACATAGCTGGTGTATAGAAATAGGTGATTAAATGATCATCAAAATTCTTAATCTTTATTTATTTTCATGTTACAGATCTCTTTTTCAGTTTGATAAAACCTATGAATCCCTTCTTACCATGATGTTTTTAAGTGAAAAAATTAAAATACATAGAATTTCTTTTTTTTTAACTTTGTTGGGAACTTTCTTTTCTGATTCTTTATTTTGATATTTTTATTAAAGATTTTATTTATTTTGAGTTTTGCAATTTTCCCCCTAATCGTATTTCCCACCACCCATACCCCATAGAAGGTGATTTTTCAGTCTTCACATTGTTTCTAAAGTATACATTGATCTAAATTGAATGTGATAAGAGAGAAATCATATCCTTAAGGAGGAAACATAAAGTATAAGAGATAACAAGATCAGACAATAAGATATCAGTTTTTTTTCTAAATTAAAGGTAATAGTCCTTGGTCTTTGTTCAAATTTGACAGTTCTTTCTCTGGATACAGATGGTATTCTCCATTGGAGAGAGCCCCAAATTGTCCCTGATTGTTGCACAGATGGAATGAGCGAGTCCATCAAGGTTGATCGTTACCCCCAGTATACAGTATGTTTCTGGTTCTGCTCATCTCACTCAGCATCAGTTCATGCAAATCCCTCCAGGCTTTCTTGAATTCCCATCCCTCCTTGTTTCTGATAGAACAATAGTGTTCCATGGCATATATACCACAATTTGCTAAGCCATTCCCCAATTGAGGGATATTTACTTGATTTCCAATTCTTTGCCACAACCACAAACAGGGCTGCTATGAATATTTTTTGTACAAGCGATGTTTTTACCCCTTTTCATCATCTCTTCAGGGTATAGACCCAGTAGTGGTATTGCTAGATCAAAGGTATGCCCATTTTTGTTGCCCTTTCGGGGGGGGGAGTTCCAAATTTCTCTCCAGAAAGGTTGGATGAGTTTACAGCTCCACCAACAACGTAATAGTGTCCCAGATTTCCTACAACCCTTCCAACAATAATAATGTAAACTAGTCCTTTATCTTCTATTTTGCCTATAGTATTGTTTTTTATGTCTAAATCCTGTATCCATTTGGATCTTATCTTGGTATAGGGTGTGAGGTGTTGGTCTAATCTAAGTTTCTTCCACACTAACTTCCAATTTTCCCAGCAGTTTTTATAGAAGAGAGAGTTTTTATTCCAATAGCTGGATTCTTTGGGTCTAACAAACAGCAGATTACTATAATCATTTCCTGCTATTGCACCTAGTCTATTCCACTGGTCCACCACTCTATTTCGTAGCCAATACCAGACAGTATTGATGACTGATCCTTTATAATATAATTTTAGGTCAGGTAGGGATAAGCCACTTCCCTTTACAATTTTTTCTTTAAATCCCAGGAAATTCTTGACTTCTTATTTCTCCATATGAATTTACTTATACCTTTTTCTAACTCATTAAATTATTTTTTTGGAATTTTGATTGGTAGGGCACCAAAGAGGTCATTTAGTTTTGGTAGAATTGCTATTTTTATTATATTAGCAGTTGATGTTTGCCCAGTTATTTAAATCTGATTTTATTTGTATGAGAAGCATTTTATAATTGTTTTCAAAAAGTTTCTGAGTCTGTCTTGACTCCCAGGTATGTTTTATTTTCTGAGATTACTTTGAATGGGATTTCTCTTTCTAAATCTTCCTGCTGTATCTTGCTAGTCATATATGGAAAAGTTGAGGATTTATGAGGGTTTATTTTATATCCTGAAACTTTGCTAAAATTGCTAATTGTTTTCAGTCGTTTTTTTGGATAAATTCTTGGGATTCTCTAGGTATACCATCATGTCATCTGTAAATAGTGAGAATCTTGTTTCTTCCTTCCCAATTCTAATTTCTTCAATTTCTTTTTCTTCTCTATTTGTTGAAGCTAACATTTCTAATACAATATTGAATAGTATTGGTGATAATGGGAATCCTTGTTTCATCCCTGATCTTACTGGGAATGCCTCTAGCCTCTCCCCATTGAATATAATGCTTATTGATTGTTTCAGATAGGTACAGTTTCTTATTCTAAGGAACAGTCCATTTATTCATACGTTCTCTAGTGTTTTTAGTTAGAATGGGTGTTGTATTTTGTCAAAAGCTTTTTTCATTATCTATTAATATAATCATATAATTTCTGATAGGTTTGTTGTTGATATATATGAATATACTAAGAGTTTTCCTAATATTGAACCAACCCTTCATTCCTGGGATGAATCCTATTTGGTCCAAATGTATATTCCTAGTGATAACTTGTAATTGTTTAGCTAAAATTTTATTTAAGATTTCTGCACCTATATTTATCAGGGAGATAGGTATATAATTTTTCTTTCTCTGTTTTAACTCTTCTTAGTTTAGATAACAGCACCATATTGGTTTCATAGAAAGAGTCAGGCATCAGCTCCTTCTTCCCCTATTTTTCCAAAGAGTTTATATAGAATCGGAACCAATTGTTCCTTAATAGATAATAATAATAATAATAATAATAATAATAATAATAATAATAATCCTGATAGAATTCTCTTGTGAATCCATCAGGCCCTGGAGATTTTTTCTTAGGGAGTTCAAAGTTGATTTTTGAATTTCTTTTGCTGAGGTAGGGTTGTTTAAGTATTTACTCTCCTCTTCATTTAACCTGGACAACTTTTATTTTTGTAAATATCCATTCATTTCACTTACATTATCAAATTTATTGGCATAGAGTTGGGCAAAATAATTCCAAATTGTTACTTTAATTTCCTCCTCATTGGTGCTGAGTTCACCTTTTTCATTTATGATACTAGCAATTTGGTGTTCTTTCTTTCTTTTAATCAAATTAACCAGAGGTTTATCAATTTTATTGTTTTATTCATGAAACCAAATCTTGGTTTTATTTATTAATTCAATAGTATTTTTGCTTTCAATTTTATAAATTTCTCCTTTAATTTTTAGAATTTTTAATATGATATTTAATTGGGGATTTTTAATTTGTTCTTTCTCTATTTTTAGTTGCATATTTAGTTCATTGATTTCCTCTTTCTCTAATTTATTCATGTAAACATTTAAAGATATATCCCCTGACAGTTGCTTTGAGTGAATCCCATAGGTATTGGTATGTTGTTGTCATTATCTAGGATAAAATAATTAATTCTTTCTATAATTTGTTTTTTGATCCACTCACTCTTTAAAATGAGGTTATTCAGTTTCCAATTAGTTCTGGGTCTGTACCTCATTAGCCCAATATTGCATATGATTTTTATTGCATTGTGATCTGAGAAAGATGTATTCACCATTTCTGCCTTTCTGCAGTTGCACATTAGGTTTTTATGCCATACTACATCGTCAATTTTTGTATAAGTGCCATGTACCTCAGAGAAAAAGGTATATTCCTTTCTATCCCCATTCAATTTCCTCCGTAAGTCTATCATATCTAGTTTTTCTAACAATCTATTTATGTCCAATTGGTCAATTCTACTTTTGAAAGAGCTTTCCATTTGACCAATTGAGGTTTTGAGAGAATTAATTTCTTTTTGCATTTTCCCATTTGAAGATCTGAGAGATTTATTCTCATTTTGTATTTTTCTAATTGTACTTTGTAAGGTTTTGTTTTCTTGTTGCAAGGTATTAATTGTCTCTCCCAAATTTTTCAGCTCCTTCCTTATTTTTTTTTTAGGTTTTTGCCAGGCAAATGGGGTTAAGTGCCTTGCCCAAGGCCACACAGCTAGGTAATTATTAAGTGTCTGAGACCAGATTTGAACCCAGGTATTCCTGACTCCAAGGCCGGCACTTTATCCACTACGCCACCTAGCCGCCCCCCTTCCTTATTTCTTCAAGGAAGTCTTTCTGTGCTGAAGACCAGGTTGTATTCTCCTCAGAGGTTCCAGGTCTCTCTGAGGTAGGGTCTTTCCCTTCCAAGAATTTTTCTATGGATTCACCATTCCGCTGACCCTTCTTCATTTTGCTAAGACCTGAGTTTGGGTGGGGCTGATTCACAGGGGCTTGGGATCACTAAAGGCTTTACTTACTGAGGGCAGTTCCTCTGGCTGGCCAGTAGGAGATGTTGGTTGCTTTCTCTGGAGTGTCTGTGACTTTGCTTGAGGCCTTCTCCCTTTGCTTAAAGGGAGGCGTTGTAGCTATTGAATTATTTTGCCTTCAATCAATGGTGGGCTTTACCCTGGCCTGAGGTCATTCCTCAGCTGGGCTGGTTTTTCTGCTTACACACCTGGGCCTGAGGCAGAAGTAGTTTACATTTGTTTGTCAGGGTAGAAATCTGAGTTGTAATGGGACTCAGATCAGAGGAGCCCAGGATGGTGTACAAAGCCTTCCTGCCCCAGAACTCTCTCCCCAACCCTGTCCGGGATCTCCCAGGGGACAGCTTCAACACCAGCACCTCCACTCTCCTGCAGACTCACGCCCCCTCGGTCCAGCCCCACCCTGATCCAGCAGGTGCAGCTCTTGGGTCCTCAGATGCCTGGTTCCAATTCAGCTGTTAATCTGGCTGATCTTGGGCTGATTCTCCCTCTGAGCCCAGACTCACCCACCTGAATTTGGCTAAAGGTGCTACCAGAGACAAATCCTGAGATAGATGTTCTTTCTCCTGGCTTTTCTTTCTGGGTTTTGTGGGTAAGATTTCTTTTAAGAGGTTTGTTTCATGTGATAGATGGGGAAGAGATCAGGAGACTTTAGAACTGTGCCTGTCTTCTTCCTGCCATCTTGGCCAGAAGTCTCTATTTATGTCCCTAACTTCTTTCTTGTATATTTTATGATTCGATTTATCTAGATCTGAGAGCAGAAGTTTGAGGTCTCCCACTAATAGAGTTTTGCTTTGTATGTCTTCCTGTAGTTCTTACAGCTTCTCCTCTAAGAATTTGGTTACTATTCCATTGGGTGCATATATATTTAGGATTGAAATCACTTTATTGTCTATGCTATCTTTTAGGAGGATATAGTTTCCTTCCTTATCTCTTTTAATGATATCTATTTTTGCTGCTTCTTTGTCTGAGATAAGGATTGCTACCCCTGCTTTTTTTCACTTCAGCTGAAGCAAATATATTTTTCTCCAACCTTTTACCTTTATTCTATATGTATCTCTCTGTTTCAAATGAGTTTTTTTTATAAGCAGCATATTGTAGGATTCTGGTTTTTAATACACTCTGCTATTCACTTACATTTTAATGGAAAGTTTATCCCATTAACATTCAAGGTTATAATTACTAACTCTTTATTGCCCACCATGCTATCTTTCCTATGTTTGTATTTTTCTCCCTTTCCCCCTTTATCCATATTCCCAAGCATTTTGTTTTTGAATATCACCCCCTCCCCTTTCTTTCCTCTTTCCCTTTTTCCCTTTTCCCCCTTCCTTTCCTTCTGTTAGTTCCTCTTTTTTCTCCCCTTCCCCAAATCCATTCCACCCTCCCCTTTTCCCCTTTTTATACTTGAAAGGTAAGATTTTTTTAAGTTAACTGAGTATGTCTGTAAATTAACTTTAAGCCAAGTCTGATGAGAAGAAGATTCAGGTGTATCTCATCTCTTCCCTTCTTCCTCTCTATTACCATAGGTCTTTTGTTCCTCTTAGTGTAATGAGATTTACCCCATTCAATCCCCTCCCTCCTCCTGTCTCCTTCCTTTTTAAGGAGGAAGCTCCTAAAATCTTTCTAACTGAGTCATAGAAAATTCTGAGTATCCATCAGTTCTAGCTAAGTAAATCCCAACTAATAGAGTTACAGTTCTTGACAGTTATTAGAGTCTTTCTACCAAGTAGGGTTATAGCCAGTTTCATCCCATTGGATAGCAGTCTCGTGGATTAAGTCATGAGTGTCCATCACTTTTGGCTAGGTATATTATCTCTGTTAGAGTTATAATCCTCATGAATTATGAGAAGATTTTTCTCATGCTGGGATATAGCTACTTTCATCTAATTGGAGAGCAGTTTTTTCTTTGCCCCCCCCCCCCCTTTTTTAACCTTTTCATGTGTTCTTGAACCTCCTGATTGATGTCCAGATTTTTTATTTAGCTCTGGTCTTTTCATCAGGAATTTTTGGAATTGTTTTATTTCCTTACATGTCCATCTTTTAACCTAAAAAAGAATTCTCAGCTTTGTTGGATAGTGGATTCTTGGCTGCATTCCAAGCTCCCTTGCTCTTTGGAATATCTAGGTCCAGGCCCTTTGATTCCTTAATGTTGATTCAGTCAGGTCCTGGGTAATCCTTAAGGTGGCTCCTTGGTATTTAAATTGTTTCTTTCAGACTGTTTGCAGGATTTTCTCTTTTAATCTGATAGTTCTGGAATTTGGCCACAATATTGCTTGGTGTTTTCATTTTAGGATCTCTTTCCAGAGGGGTTCAATGTATTCTTTCAATAAATATTTTGCTCTCTGGTTCCATGATATCAGGCCAAATTTCCAGATTTCCAACACTATATCCTGTAATATTAAGTCCAGGCTTTTTTCCCTCTTCAGTGTTTTCAGGAAGTCCAATAATTCTCAGGTTGCCCCTCCTTTATCTTTTCTTGAGGTCAGTGGTTTTGCTGATGAGTATTTCTCATTTTCTTCTATTTTTTTCTATTTGTTTTTGTTTTGTTTAACAGGCTCTTGTTGTCTTATGAATTCATTAGTTTCTGCAGATTCCATTCATTTTTTAAGACAGGAGTTTTCTTCATTTACCTTTTGCAACTCACTGTCCAATTGGTCAATTCTATTTTTCTAAAAGCTTTCCATTTGACCAATTGAGGTTTTGAGAGAATTATTTTCTTTCTGCATTTGTCCAGTTGAGGATCTGAGAGAATTATTCTCATTTTACATTTTTCCAATTGAGGATCTAAGAGAGTTACTCTTGTTTTGTATTTGTTGCAATTGAGGATCTGAGAGAATTATTCTCATTTTGTGTTTGTCCAATTGTATTTTCCAATGATTTGTTTTTTTTGTTGCAGGGTGTTAATCTTCTCTTGCATTTCTTTTCCCAGATTTTCCAATTGACTTTTAAACTCCTTCCTTATTTCTTCAAGGAAGACTTTCAGTGTTGTAGACCAGATCATATTCTCCTCACAGGTTCTAGGTCTTTCTAAGTTAGGGTTTTTTCCTTCCAAAATTTTTTCTATGGATCCACATTTCCACTGGTCTTTCTTCATTTTTCTAAGGCCTTGAGTTGGGGAGGGGCTGGTTCACAGAGGTTTGGTGTTGGGATCCCTAGAGGCTGTACTTACTGAATGCAATTTCTCCAGCTGGCCAGTAGGAAGTTCTGGTTGCTTTCTCTGAAATGTCTGTGACCTTGACTGAGTCCTTCTCCCTTATCCTGGAGGGAGTGATTGAAGCTGTTCAATACTTTTTTCTTCAATCAATGTTGGGATTTACCCTGGGGTGAGGTCATCCCTCTCCCTATTGTCAGCTAAACTGATTCTTCTGCTCACACCCCTGTGCCTGGGGCAGAAGGTCTGTAATTGTGTTTGTTCTGGGAAGATACTTCAGCAGAAATGGAGCCATGCACTTGGAGTTCCTCAGGACCAGGGATGATGTCACCAGCTCTCCTGCACCAGAACTTTCCTCCCAGCTCTGTCAGCAAGCTCCAGATGGTCAGCATCAACACCAATTCCTCTGCTCCCTAGTTGACCCTTGCCCCCTCAGTTGACCAGGCTCTAGACACACTGATCAAACAGGTCTGGTTCTGGGGACCTCAGGCTCCCAGGGCTCCAACCTTGCTGTTAATCAGGCTGATCAATGGCTGATCTGCCCTCTGTGCCTGCACTCACCCAGGAATGTGGAAGACAAATCCTGAGGTAGATGTTCTTCTCCTGGCTTTTTTTTCTGGATTTTGTTGATAGGATTTCTGTTAAGAGGTTTGTTTCATATCATATATGGGGAAAGATAAGGAGATTTTAGAACTGTGCATCTCTTCTCTCTGCCATCTTGGCCCTAAGTAGAATTATTTTTTTTAGGTTTTTGCAAGGCAAATGGGGTTAAGTGGCTTGCCCAAGGCCACACAGCTAGGTAATTATCAAGTGTCTGAGACCAGATTTGAACCCAGGTACTCCTGACTCCAGGGCCGGTGCTTTATCCACTGTGCCACCTAGCTGCCTGCTACATAGAATTTCAAAGAAAGCCAAACATATTAGAAAATGACTATCAAAGTATTAAAAATAAGCCACACTCATAGACTCCAGGTTAAGTGCTGCTAAGTACAACCCATCATTATACATGAAGAGAATATGTCTAGTCAGGTTTAGTTACTTTGTCAAAGTAACTCAGGGAATGAATGTTAAAACAGAGACTCAAAATCAGCTTGTTGACCCTAGGTCCAAGGTTTTTTCATTTCATGATTTAGACTTCATAGGATCATAGACTGAGAGGCAGAGGGGAACTTAGGGATCATTCAGATCCAAACCTTTCATTTACTGAGAAGGAAATTGCAGCTAGAGAGAAGTAACTTGCTCAAGGTCAAGCAGGTCAAATCCAAATATTCTCTCATTTTATCCTTACAGTGATCCTGAAAGAGAAATGCTATTACTATCATTATTTTACATATAAGGAAATTAAGTCAGACAAAGATTAATGACTTGCTCAAAGTTACACATTTGCATTCAAGTCTTCCTGATACCAGGTCCAATACTCTATCTGCCTAGTTGCTTCACTCCTGCCTTGACCTTGGATAAATCATTTGTCCTCGCTGGTGTTCAGCTTCCTCATATATAAAACGTAAGCAGTTCAGCTAAAATTGCTAAGCAGTTAAGGTTCCTGTTAGCCCTGAATCTGTGATCTTAGTGGAAATACCAAAGACTTTGGTGTCAGAAGACCTTGATTTGTGTACTAGCTCTGCCACTTACTATCTATACAATTGTAGGTAAGCTGCCTTTGTGAGCCTCATTTTCTTCGTCTATCAAAGGGGTACATCATCCTCTCTGTCTAGGAGGTGATGGAAATGTGGATGTAATGAAATATTGCTATTAAAATACCATGTGAGCTAAAAATAAAAATAAACATCAGCTGGTGTTGATCTTTTTATGTCCTGCATAGCAGTTAATATAGTAGCATTTAATAAATATTTTTGATTTGCTTTAAAGCTTAGAGGAAGTGGCAAAATAATTAAGTTATTAACAACGTGAATTCTACAAATATTTATATTCAACATATACCCAATATATATTTATATAAAGCTTTAGTATTCAAAATGGATGAATTAATAAAACTCTCCCTTTTAAGGATATCTCAACAGATTTTCTTTAGATTAGCATTCTTGGATTTGAACTTTAGTCTTTTTTTTAATGAAAATAATGTTTCTGTGACTCCCTGTTAAGTTTTAAAGTCAAACTATGCTCTGGTGACAGGTAGACCTTCAGGTACCAAATAGGGGATAAACTTGTTTCTAGCCATTGTTTTTTTAGATTCACAGATTCTCTGAGCTAGAATGAATCTCAGAATCTCAGAGGTGATTAAAATGTATCTAGACCAGAACAGAAATCAAATCTTGACAAGGGGTCATTCAGACTTAATTGAATATTTTTGTTGATGGACAATTTATTACATGACAAGACAGGTCATTTTACTTTTAGACAGGTCTCATTTTCCTTACACAGAGTTCAAATCTGTCCTCTCTGTAGTGTCCATTTATTACTCCTAGCTCTCTCCTCTGATGTCTAGCAGAACAGCTAATCTTGAGGACAGGCCTACTAAACATCTAAAGACAGTTATTATTCCTCTCCTAAGTTTTTTCTCTTCCAAAGGTTTAAAAATTCTATGACCATTTTTCTCTAGATACTTGCCAGCATGTAATTGCCTTTTCCCCAATATGATACCTGAATTTTAATAAAGTACTACAGATTGAAGTGAAGTGACCAAAATGAAAGAGATACCAGGCCTATGTTAGAGTTGTTAAAGCAAAGAAGGGCACAAACCCCAAACAGTTCTCCTTAGAATCTTACTTTCATTCCTATGTCCTAAGTTGGCTACTTTTGATATTTAAAAGCAGGTTTCTGTCACTCATCTCATTTCCCATACTTTCACCAAAATCATACTAAAATCAATAATGAATGCAACAACTACTCATAGTTATCATTTATAAAGCATTTTCTTCTCATTTAGTCTCATGGGGTGATACCTTGACTCATACATGAAGTGGATTTGAGGGAGTCAGAGTTGTACAAAGTTGTCAACCTCAATCTCTCTTCCAGAATCAATGAAGTCTAGTGACAAAATAAAAATCAAGATAATTGAAAATGGCCCAGGATGCAGTGGATGATCTTGGCATAATTGCCGTTCAATCAAGATCTAACTGCTCCATGGCCTCTTCTTTAATCATCTTCATGGTCATTGGAACAAATTGTTTTCATCTACCCAGTCTATGGGGAAGTCTTCACATGCTTGAGGTAGCTATCCACCTAACTAATTAATGGGTTTGAAACCTGCCAGTTATCCTCAACCCAGTGTAGCCTGTTTGCCAAGATGGTTTACCAAAAATTGGTCACTGAGAATGTTTCAGTTTGTTGGAATCATAGGTGGAATCACAGGTGGAATCAGGTGGACACCAGAGGTGGATGAATAGCCCTGAAAAGGGATCAGGAACCATTCATACCTGAGATTAGAGTCTTCTCTCAACATCCCATACTCTCCTTCCAGGCTTGTAACTGGTGAACATATACAAACCTCTCTTTTCTTAGACTGTTTTACAGAATGACTTTGGAAACCAAGGTACAATGAAATTGATTTATGGAGCAAGAAGATTCTTGGGAATATTAGAATGTTAAAGCTAGGGAAGAGACCTGAGATGAGAAAATATTATAACTAACAAAGCTTTTAGTGGAAATCTAGTGTAATTCATTTTACAGATGGAAAAACTGAGGCCCAAGGAAAGGAAGATAATTATACAAGGTCATAGAAAACTAGTGTTTTGAATTCAGGCTTCCTGTGCCCCAGCTCAGTTCTCAATTCACTATACATAGGTATCTCCTGGCTCACGAGAATAGAGAAAGGCAAATCTCACATGAGGGATCATATAAAATTCTTTCTATCATTTCAGGCTGGGAAACTGGATCTACAGGATTATAGATAATATTTGATTGACTGTAAACATGAAGTCTCTTAGCATCTTTATGGCCCTTGATTTTCCTCTTTGTTTTGTTCAGAAGTTTCTGGACAGAGATAGAAGCAAGCAAGTCCCTGACATGGAACTGGAGAAAAGACAGGAAGAACTAAAGCTTTAGTCTTGCTTCTTTGTGTAACTCAAACTGGGCACACTCAGCATGGAATCAGAAAACCAAATCAATCAGGTAACTTTATATAAAGGTACCATTCTGCATATCTCACTCTTTGTATCTTTATCTATATAAAAGAAAATAAAATTAAAAAAATAATTTTGGTATATGTTTACAAAATATTTTCCTCACTTTAATATTAGTAAGGATTTCTCAGAAGTAACTTAACCAGGGTCACATGAATAGGAAATTTCAGAATTATCAAATCCAGAATAATTTCCATGGTATTGGTCAGTGACCACTTTTATGGGGGTTGTTAATTGATTCCATGAATGACTCTGGCATGACTTAGCTTTACAGAATTATAGAATCTTAAAAAGTCATTTCCCCTGCCTCCCAGGCCCCTTGCCCTACCTATATACATATAAATTATACTATACAATTATATTATACTATACAAACCATTGACCAAAGGGGCATGTGATCATTTGTCCAGTTTGTGGTTAAAGACAAAGAAAAACAAAGATATCAAAAGGAGTTGAACAAATAATTCCCTGAGATAAACATAAACCATAAAATCCAGTATAGTATAGCAAGTGAAGATCCAATGATAGGACTACCAAGGTTCAATTCTATCTGTACAATATACTGACAATTCCCTTAACCTCTTAGGCCTGGAGACAGCTTCTTAGGATGCTAAATTGCAAAACATTCATTTCAATTCGATAAATATTTCAGTGAAAGCTATGAGTCAGGCACTGTTACTATGCATATGTTGATCTGAATAAGAAAAGAGAGTTGCCTCACTACAAATTCCTGTTTTAATGAAATCACAGGTCTGGCAAAAGACAACAGTAATCAATAAAAGAAACCATAAACCAAACAGACTTTGTTTCATGTTCAGCTCTAACATTTGCTGCTTGTTCCTTATACAGGTTCCTGAGGAAATGAGTAAGATTTTGTACTCCCAAATCGTTGAGGACTTGCCATAGTTTGACTCTAAAGTCAAAAGCTTTAGTGGATTCAATAAAACAAAAGTAATTTTTTTTTCTGGATCTCCCTTGCTTTCACCATAATGCAGTGAATGTTGGCAATTTGGTCTCTAGTTCCTCTGCCTCTTTGAAAACCAGACTGCTCTTCTGGTAATCCTTAATTCATATATTGGTGAAGTTATCTTGAAGAATCTTCAGCATCACCTTGCTAGTGTATGAATCCAATTGTTCAGTAATTTGAACATTCCTTAGTTTTGTACAATGGTCATTACTGAATATTAAAAATTTGCTGGCATTTTGAGCGAAGCACTTTAATAACATTATCTTTTAGGATTTTAAGTAGCTCATCTAATTGCTAACAAGTTTTTGTGAGACCCACTTGGCTTTATTCTCCATGATGCCTGCTTCTAGTTCTGTAACACTCCATTATAGTTATCAATGATGTTAAGGTCTTTCTTATACAGTTTTTTGATTTAATCTTGCCAACTTTTCTTAATTTCTTCTGCTTCTGTTAAACCTCTACCATTTTTGTTTTTAATCATGTTCATTTTTGCATGATACTTTCCCTTGATGTCTCTAATTTTCTTAAAGAGATCTCTTGTCTTTCTCATTCTATTATTTTCTTCTATTTCTTTCCTTTGTTCATTTAAGAAAATCTTCTGACCCCTCCTTGCTCTTCTCTGAAATTCGGCATGCAGCTGGCTATCTCTTCCCTATTCTCCTATCCTTTTCATTTTCCAATTCTCAGTTATTTTTGTAGAGCCTCATCAGACATTAAGTATGTGTGATTTTAAGCGGCTCACTTTTATTTGGGCTTTAGTTTCTTCTATAATAAATTTAGGATGAAATCTTAAAATTTCTTTCCATAGTCATAAACTGTAGTTCTATTAATTTACTTCCAAGACATGAATTTCCTACATGTCATTCCTTGGTTCCTTGTCCCTGAAGCCACCTAAACTTCCCATCTGGGAACTCTTACTTGTGGGTACTTAGGGCTCTACCCTAAGTAGGTGACTATATGAGGACCAACACCAGTAGTTCAATTTTTCAACATCAAATCATTTGTTCTTAGGACCATAGATTTAGAGCTGAAAGAGATTTTTGAGGTCATTATTGGAAACTGAGATCTGGGGACATTAAATGTCTTCAAAGTCATTTTAGTAGCAAAAATATAGAGCCTAGATAGAAACCAGGTCCTCTAAATTCCAATCCTAATCTTTATACCTAACTCTTACTTAACTGTCCTTTGACCAATCCCTCAGAATGACTTAGAGGAAAGAAGGTTGAATTTTGAAAAAAGGGACCTAGATTTGAATCTGGGTTAGTATAATATCTTGAATAAGACTTTATGCATAAGTTTCTTCTTTTGTAAAATATGATCAAATAATGCTAATGTTACCTACATAGGAGAGTTGCAGACAAAATACTTTGTAAACAAAAATAGAAATGTTAATTACTTTGTAAGCAAGACTAGAAATATTAGCTATTATTATTATTATAGTTTTGATAACTTCCATTTGTCTTTGGTGCTAAGTTCTTTTATTTGTTTTAGGTTTTTGCAAGGCAAATGGGATTAAGTGGCTTGCCCAAGGTCACACAGCTAGGTAATTATTAAGTGTCTAAGGCCAGATTTGAACTTAGGTACTCCTGACTCCAGGGCCAGTGGTCTATCTACTGCACCACCTAGCCATCCCCCAAGTTCTTTTCTTGATACCTGAGTTTTTCTCATCCTGGGTAGATGGTTAAGGAGTTTCAATATGATGGGCCTAGTTTTAGATGCCACTTTACTACCGAAGCCTGGCACAAGGAAACACATAATTTAATTACAGAATAGGGTCATGTGTGATTCAGAGACAGTTCTTTGTGAAGGTAGGGGACTGGACCAGATGAACTCTGGAAGTTTCCTTCAGTGATGGGATTCTTCCTTATACTCAAGATAGATAGATAGGAATAAGAGCAGAGGACCTTGGCCTGGATTTCATACTCTCATAAATCTCCTCTTGCTGCCCAGTCGTCATCTTTCTGTCTTCTGATTAATCTTCTCTTGCTTCCTCCAGGAGCAGAAAGACCTATTGACCCTATCATCTACCCCAGGCTATAAGTGAGAAATTGAATTCTCAGAACTATAAAGGGCTTAGTTTAGGCAGGCAGGAGTCCAATCCAGGAGACATGCAGACTCCTTAGGGAAAGCACAGGGAGTTGATAAGTTGTTTCCTTCATGGATCTCTACTAGGAATTTGCCAAACTCTCCAACTGGGTTTAATTACATTTGCAGATGCCTCTTGACAGAGACTTAAATTATCATTTTTCTCAACTAAGTTTCTGGTCACACTAAGAATGGGGACTTTCTGTATCATTCCTGATTCTTCTCACAGTGAGTAATCCAGAAATGAGAGATAGAGTACAAGGTCATTTATTGGAAGGGAAGTGAGAAAGGGTGAGCAGGAGAAAATAACTTCATAAATCTACTAAGTGACCAGAATTTGAAGGATGCTAAATCAACATTAAATACCTATTATCTCTGACCTGGATTTATTGAATCCCAGAAGGTTAGAAAGGGAAGTAACTTTAGAACATAGAGTCCTAGACTATGGGATATGGAATGTTTGTGCTTGAAGGGACCTTAGAAGGTAAGGTGTTAGTACACAAAATTTAATGCTGAAGATAATAGGGACCCTAGGACCCAAAATGTTAGAATATCACACTTAGCATGTATGAGGTCAAAGAAAATGATTTTTTTTAACTCATTCTCTCATTAACTATCTGGAGTTAGCATGATTTTAGGCCAGTTTAGTTTGTACACAATCTATAGGAATCCCCCTATTTTCTGTCCATATTGTCATTCTTTATTCTCAAAGATAAAAAGCCTAAAATCAGAAAAATTTTTGAGGCATATTTATCCATCCTTCTGACCAAATGGAAGAATTGTCATAAGAATATCTGCAATATGCTTATTCCAACTCTACTTGACAGAAGACTTATCTGAAAGATTCCTCATTCCATTTTCCCTTAGCCAACATTAAATTTCTTACTATATATATATATATATAACATTAACAAACATTAAATTTCCTACTATATGTAACATACTGTATTAAATTTGGGGGATATAAAGAAAAGAAAAAATAGTCCTTTTGTCAAGTAACTTACATTCTAATGGAAAGTCAGTATATAAATAAATATGTGTAATATACATACAGAGTAGATGGATAAAGAGGAGGAGACTTTACCAGTTCAGGGCTTGGTAATGGTGGCCTACAAAAAGGAGAATTTGAGTTGCTTCTTGAAGGAATCCCAAAACGCTAAGAAGTAAAAGTATTTAGGGATACCATTCCAGGTTTGAGAAACAGATAATACAAAACCTTTTTTAGTTTTGTTCATTCATCTTCAGTCATGTCTGACTCTTCATGACCTGATTTAGTATTTTCTTGGCAAACATACTGGAGATGTTTGCCATTTCCTCCTTTAGCTCATTTTACAAATGAAGAAACTGAGGCAAACAAGGTTAAGTGACTTGCCCAGGGTCATTCAGCTTCTAAAGCATTGGAAACCAGATTTGAACTTGGTGGATGTTGAGTCATCCTGACTCTAGGTTTGGCAATTTATCTGCCACCTTAGCACAAAATCAAATGGGATGGGAAGTAGGTCAGTATATCTTGTTCAAGGAATGCAAAGAATTGAGTAAAGTATAAGAAGACTAAGAGGGAAGGAGGAGGCAAGGTTGTCAAGAGCTTTAAATTCTTCTTTTTTTAGGTTTTTGCAAGGCAATGGGATTAAGTAGCTTGCCCAAGGCTACACAGTTAGGTAATTATTAAGTGTCTAAGGTACTCCTGAACTCAGGTACTCCTGACTCCAGGGCTGGTGCTCTATCCACTGTGCCACTTAGCCACCCCAAGAGCTGTAAATTCTAATAAAGAAATTTCTTTTTGATTCTGGAGGTAATAGTGATTTGCTGGAAATTATTGGATGTTAAGTTCATATGGTCAGACTTAGAAAAATCAGTTTGACAGCTGTGTGGTAGATTAGTTGGAATGGGGAAATACTTGAGACAGTGGGACCAATTAGAAGACTTCCACTATAGTTCAGATTACAAGGAATGAGGTCTTGATGTAGGTGGTGACTTTGTGAGTAGAGGAAGTGTATTATGTATAGAAGAGAAGAAATGACAGAAAAGACAAGGTCTGGCACAAATTTGAAGCAAGTTGTTGGTTCAGTGGCTAGAACACTAAGCCTAGAGACAGGAACTTGACTTATAAGCTAATTTCTGTGACCCTACAAGTGACTTAAATTTCACTTTTTTCATTTTCCTACATTATAGGGTTGTGGAGAAGAACAACAATATTTGTAAAGCTCTTAGTCTAGTAAAAGCTGTAGTGTATATAGTGAATAGAATACTTGGCCAGAAGTCAGGAAAATCCAAATTCAAATCCAGATATAGAGACTAAAATTCTGTGTCATCTTGGGAAAAATCAGCTTTTGTTTCCTCAAACAAAATAGAGCTGATAAAAGTATCTATCTTTCAGTGTTTTTGAAAGGATCAAATGAGATATTTGTAAAGAACTTAATAGAGTACCTGAAATATTCTTGGGTACTATATAAAACTTATAAGTTCTTATTCTCTTTTCTTTCCTCCCTTCCCCCCACAATGGAAGGAGGGTGAAATTAGGGAATCAAAGCTAACACTGACATTTCAAACCTGGGTAACTGGGAGGATAGTGATGACCTCAACGATGACAGAGAAATTTGAAATAAAGTAGAACTTAAGGAGAAAGGTAAATTTAGTCAATATTTGCCTCTGTAATTTCCATCAATTTCTCCTATTTCTGACCTCTGGAAACAGAGACAACAAATCTAAATATTCTTCCACATGACAGGTCAACAGATATTGAACACAATGACTATGTTATCTTTCTGCTATTCCTACTTCCTCTTCTCCTTAGTATTCTCTTCTTTAGTTTAAATATGCATAGTTGCTTTGAAGCATTCATAATATGATACATTTTTAGCCTCCTAATCCTTTTGATGGACAAATTCCAGCTTGTAAAATATTAAGAAAACTTCTTGATGGCAGGGCCTGTCTCACATTTTTTCTTTATAGCCTTAGGATTGCATAGGAACTAGAACTTACATAATAGTTGCTTAATAAATGCTTATTGAGCCATTCCCCAGTTGATAAATGGTATGTAGAGGTAATTTACAGAGGAAATCAAAGTGATCCTTAGTCATATGAAAAATTGCTCTAAATCATTACTGATTAGAGAAGTGCAAATGAAAGCATCTCTGAGGTACCACCTCACACCTCCCAGATTGACCAATATGACCAGAAAAGACAATGATCACTGTTGGAAGGGATGTGAGAAATCTGGGACACTAATATGTTGTTGTTGGAGCTGTGAACTCATCCCAACTTTCTGGAGAGCAATTTGGAATTATGCCCAAAGGGCAATAAAAATGTTCATACCCTTTGATACAGCAATATCATTACTGAATCTATATTCTGAAGATATCATGATAAAGGGTAAAAACATCACTTGTACAAAAAATATTAATGGCAGTTCTGTTTATGGTGGCAAAGAATTAGAAATTGAGTGAATGTCCATCAATTGGGGGGATGGCTTAACAAACTGTGGTATATGTACGTCATGGGACACTATTGTTCTAATTGAAACCAGGAGGGATGGGAATTCAGAGAAGCCTGGAGGGATTTGCATGAACTGATTTTGAGTGAGATGAGCAGAACCAGAAGAACACTGTTCACCATAACAGCAACATGGGGTTGATGATCAAACTTAATGGACTTGCTCAGTTCATCAGTGCAATAATCAGGGACAATTTTAGGGTATCTGCAATGGAGAATTCCATCTGTATCCAAAGAAAGAATTGTGGAGTTTAAACAAAGACCAAATCCTATCACCTTTAATCTAAAAAAAAGTTTTGTATTATGTTAGTTTGCAATCTCTTATATTTTAGTTTTTCCTCAAGGATATGATTTTTCTCTCAATACATTCAATTTTGGTCAAAGTATAGCATGGAAACAAGGTAAAGGCTATCAGAATGCCTTCTGTGGGGGTGGGGGGAGGGAAGCAAGGTTGGGGGAAAAGTATAAAATTGAAAAAAATAAAAACTAAAAGCTTATTGATTGACTGATAATCCTTTAATGTGACTCTCAGAATTAAACCCAGACTTCTAGACAATTCAACAAATGGGCTACTTTTTCCAAAACACCTTAGACATAGGTAAGGGAAACTCACATGAATTTTCTATTCATCTTTGTCTAGGATTGCTGCCTAATATTTCTTAGGTAAGTCTGTATACAGTTTTCAATAAATATCCATAGTTATTCTCATACCGACATAATGAGTGATCACCAATTTGACTCAGTAATTCAATAAGCTTTTATTGAACATCTCTTAAAGGCAAAACACTATTCTAGATCTCCTAGACACAAAGGGGGAACAAATTCTTTGCCGTGAATGAACTCATGTTCTAGGCATGGAATTATGGGTGTATATAACACTTAAACAGATGATTAAATAAAATTTTGAGTGGTTGGTTCCTGTCCTTCATTACCAAAGAAAACCAAATGACATCACTATGTTTGAGAAAAACTACAGTGTGTCTCACTGTGGCTGATCAAATCAATGCTCTAACACAAGTTGGGCACAAATAATCCATGTGAACACCTGGGTTGGGTACTCTAAACTTACGGATATCATATTTCCTTTGAACTGCTTCAACTCTGCCTTCCTCATAGAGCACAGCCCCCTCACTGATAAGGGCATGCCATGCTGTGTGTTCCTGTGACAGTGTCTCCCAAGCTGAAAGTCAATTCTAAAGTTCTTTGAAAAGACTTTCAGGGTGTCTCAATATCACTTCTTCTGATACCCTTGTGAATATTTGCCCTCTGTGAATTTTCCATAAAATAGTGTTTTGTTTTTTTGGTAAGCGTACATTTGGCATTCTAACGTTTCCAGCCGGTCGTAGTTGCACGCTCCGTAGTAGTGTTAGAATATTAGGTAGTTTAGCTCAAGAAAGGACCTTAATGTTTGGTACCATTTCCTGCCAAGTGATCTTCAGAATCTTCCTAAGATAATTTAAACAGAGTGATTCAGTTTCCTGATATGGAGCTGGTAGACTGTCCAGGTTTTGCAGGCTTATGGAAAGGAAGTCAATAGGACAGTGCTGTAGACCTTCAGTTTTGTAGTAAGTCTAATACTTCTTCTCTCCCTTACTTTCTGTTTGTTTTTTTTTTTTTAGGTTTTTGCAAGGCAAATGGGGTTAAGTGCCTTGCCCAAGGCCACACAGCTAGGTCTGAGACCAGATTTGAACCCAGGTACTCCTGACTCCAGGGCGGGTGCTTTATCCACCATGCCACCTAGCTGCCCCTCTCCCTTACTTTCTTTCAGAGCCTCCCAAATACTGAGCTATGCATGTGTCAAACTCATTGTCATTGTGTACCTCCTTGAAAAGTACACCAGGGTAAGTGAACTTGGCCATAGTACTCAAAACTTCTCCATTTGCTGTAATTGATGGTTCCACAGATGGATGGCATGGTGCTGGCTGATGGAACATCTGTGTTTTCTTGGTATTAATTGTTAGACCAAAATTAGCACAAGCAGCAAAGAATTGATCCATAATTTGAAGGTAAGAACACTCACAGCTGTGAGGTTTAAAAGAATTTTCCTGTAAGAGTTGGGATCTAAAGGAAGTATCTTGAAGGAAAGCAAATATTGTAAGAGATGGAGGTTTGCTAAAGGTATTCTAGATTCAGAGGCAGCAGATAGAAGGTCATAGAAAAGAATTAGAAGCCATAGTTTGGCTGGAATACAGTTTCATTAAGGGGATTAATGATGTAAAATAAATTTGTAAAGGTAGGATGGAGTCATTCTGTGCAAGGGTTTACTTACCTAACTTTGGATTATGTAGTTTATTCAAGAAATAATAGGAAGAAAACAAAAGTATTAGGAAACCATTTAATTTGGGCAGGAACATGATATGGTGAGACCTATGAATTATCTTGCTAGTGGTGTGGAGGATAGAGATACTGGCAACAGGAAGATCACCCAGAGTCTATTGTAATGGTCCATGAAGGAGGTGAGTAGAGCTTGAAGCAGAATGGAGAGAAGGTGATGGCTGCACAAGCGGTAATGAAGGTAGAATCTATAAGACTTGGCAACAAGATTCCAACTAATCACTAAAAAAAATCATCTTTTTTTCAGAAAGGTTGAGGAGCAGTTGGGTGGTACAATGGATAGAGCAACAGTCCTAGACTCAGGAGGACCTGAGTTCAAATCTGACCTCAATAACTTAATAATTGCCTAACTGTGTGACCTTGGGCAAGTCATTCTTAACCCTATTTCCTTAAATGGATAAAATTTAAAAAAAGGAAAGGTAGAGACATCCCTACAGACTCCTAATAAACTTCACACATTACTATTGAGGTAGAAAGTAATCTTCTCTTTTAATGTAGATCAAGCAAGCAGAAAAAAAAATATCCAGGAGAGTTGTGCCAAAAGCCCCAGGACAACTCAAGAAAAATGCCTCCATTCTCTAAAGGAAGATGGACTAGAAATGGAATCTTTTTATGAAAAGCATGCCTTTAAACAGAGACCTTTAAGCAGGGAGTGAGGAAGGAAAAATATGTCTCTTAAATGCATTCTGCACTGCTCCTACAAGGCTTCCAAGACAGGATTGTTTATTAGAAGATAAGATAGTGAAAAATGTATTTTGCAGAAAGAAAATAGTAAAGCTGGGCCTAGGATAGATAAGGAGCCAAATTTCTATTTTATGCTCTATTGAGTGACTCAGTTACATTATCTGGGAAGCAGGGGTGAAATAACACCCTTGGGAAATGAGTAGAAGATTGCTCTGGTCTCCTTCCAGCCCTAGTCCAGATGAAGTCCGAGTGAATAGGCTGGCTCTTCGGCCCAGAGTTGTATGTTTATATTCCTGAGATATAGGGAAAAACGTTTCCATATCTGCTTCTCGATCTCCTTACCTTGCTAACAACCACTGGGCATCTGAAATTGCCATGTGAATATTAATTGTGAAAGTCAGGGTCATGTAGGAAAAAAGAATGAGCTACTTGGTGTCAGAAAGCCTGAGAGTAACCTTGGATTGAGAAACATGCAAGAAGAAAAGTTAGATTTGGTGTCAAGTGACTCAGGTTTAAAACTCAAATGTGGTACTTATTACTTATGTGACTACAGCTAAGTCATTTGAAATCCCCAGGTCCCAGATTCCTTATTCTTGAAAGAAGGGGTTGGAAAATAAAGGGGATGACTTAAAGATCTGTAAGAACTTTTTTGAGCTCGTGTGTGTGTGTGTGTGTGTGTGTGTGTGTGTGTGTGTGTGATGATGATGATTCTGTTCCAGGGGCTCTCTTCTAGATGATGAGTTTCATTTACATTGTTTCTAGAAACCCATTCTTGAGCTTTCCTAGGAAAGGATTTTATGCCTTCCATAGCTCATTCCTCAGTCTGATCTGCATGATAGTAAAGGAGTTTTTCCTTATGTTTATCTGAAGCATCTCCTGGTTTAATGGAAGTTAAGCCCCTGGTTTAGTCTCCATGGACATAGGGAGCTGATCTGCTTCCCTGTGAGCACAGAGTCCCATGATAGGTTAGCTTGACCTCTCCAGTGACTCAGCTCAGAGAAAAGCCCAGGCTTCAGTAGCTGCTTTTACAAGGCTAAGGCATCCATCAGGTTTATTAGCCCTGCTCTCCCCACAGTTGCAACAGCAGAGCCGGGTGGTAGGGAAATGAAGCAGGTGAGCCACAATGTTGCTGAAGGGAAGCTCATAACCCTTCATCATGAATCCTAATGAAAAGGCAGAGATGCCCTAGAACCATTACTGGGGCTACCCCATGCTGGGTTGACATGGTGTTTATGCCTTTCAGATAAAGAACTGGAAGTAAATATTTACAGTCCGTGAGCTCCTGCATAATAATGAAATTAAAAAGTTGTTCTGTGTCTATGAGTGTGTTTCACTTCTTCCGTTCCTGAATATGTGTGGTTCAACAGAGAAAGGAGTGATTCGGAAAGAACTGCTATCTTTTGTTTTTATGTGGAGTGGTGTTTAAGAGGATTGAGGAATTTTCTCTTTAGTTTCAGGAAGCTCTCACCTTCTTGTGACTTGGATTCAAGAAGTAATCAAAAGAACAGTGAATGGAGAGGAAGAGTCTAGTTTTGATTCTGCTACTAATTATGAGACCTTAGAAAAGTCACCTCTCTTCTCCAGTTCTCAGTTTCCTCATCTCTAAAATAAAGAAAGGGATGTAATTAGAAAGTCTTTGACGGTTCTATCAGTTTTTTAATGCCATAATTCTCCTATGGTTATTCCTTCATTATTTAATGTGTCTGCGGAATCAATTGGGTAACTCTCCAGTTTAAGAAGGTCACAAATTCTTTATACCTTCCCCATCAGTCGGTGTATTTTTTTTTTACTCATATCTTTTCAGAAAACATTCATAGAAAATCTCCTTAATGAACTTGAGGCTTTTCTCTGGTCCTTTTACTATTTGATAACTCTCAATCTGTCTATTGTCTCTCATTCTTAACAAATGAATGGCCTTCTTTTGTAGTCCATATATGACTTGGATGACAACTTGGATACTACTTTACTCATATGAGTTGTTTTTTGTAGGTTTTTGCAAGTCAAAGAGGGTTAAGTGGCTTGCCCAAGGCCACACAGCTAGGCAATTATTAAATAGTGTCTGAGGCCAGCTTTGAACTCAGGCACTCATGACTCCAGGGCTGGTGCTCTGTCCACTGTACCACCTAGCCACCCCCTCATATGAGTTTTGTTGAAACAGTATTATACCATGAGAAAGATATTGGTTCTAGAGTCAGAGGACCTGGGTTATAAACCTACCTCTGACACTTAAGAACTTTGCATAAGTTACTTACCTTTCGGGTCTTAATTTCTTCTTTGTAAAATGAAGGAGTTGGATGAGATGACCTCTGAGATTTACTCCTTCTTATGTTCTATCATTCCTTGATCTACCTTTTTCCATAATTTGTAATTATAATTTTCCTATGACCGTGTCTTATGTTTCATATCTTAAACCATTAGGAATCACAAGAAGAATACTGATGTTAGAAAAATGATTCTATCAGTTGAATAACTTGAGACCGCAGACAGTGCTACAGAGTTGTTTTAATTTGAACCAGTCCAATCTCCTATTCTTGTACAATTATGAACTTGGGTTATTATCTATCTTTCTTGTGTGTCTTTCATATAAACAAATAAAGTCCAAAGAAGGGAGAGATCAATAAGTTTAGAGTGTCAAGGAAAGTTTCCTAAAGAGTTTGGGCTTGAAGCTGGCACTGAGGGATAGATAAGCTTTGAGTAGACTAAATACTTTTAGCTAGTTGGCTACAACCTAGTTGTCTAAAACAGAGGTTAGTATATGGTCACAGAATCTGGTCTCCAGACTCTAATTTGCAGACCTCTAGCCTAAACCTTAAAGTTAATGAAAATGTTAAAAATTTTTGAAAGAGAGGATGACAGCATATATAGAGAAGACTAGCTTGGGTGTCAGAAAGTCTAAATTTCTTCTGACACTTATTAGTTTGTGCCACCATGGACAAAACATTTAACATCTCAATGCTCTGAGAACTTGAGTTCTCTGGAAACAAGTTGCAGAAGAGTTATTGATCTGCCTTTATAAACAGTGTTCCTTTCACCAATGTAGTCACAAGTCTAGACTCCTTCACTGGTATTGGGGAAGTTTAAAAGATAAATGCTTACACCACAAAAGTAAAGTTTACCTGGGCATTTGTCTAATGGAGCAAAAAGAAATATATATATATATATATATATATATATATATATATATATATATAGGTATACATATGCATACATACACATACATACACATATATATGTCCATTAAAATGATGTATATATGTATATATATATCCACAAATGTACATAAGCACATAAATATGGATTCATTTACATATCATATTTTCAATAGGTGAAAGCTTAGTACATATTTAATATATATAAAGATAAAATGTATACACATATTTCCCTAATATATGCAAAATCATATTCATATGTGTATAGATATGTATGAATGAGAGTAAATAGCATAGTAAATAGTAATAATAATAATAATAATAATAATAATAATAATAATAGTGGTAATTCACATACACACATAATTCAGACTTAAAAGTTTACAGAGTGTGCTATATTTGGAGTCAGAAGGACATTATAGTAGTACATTCTGGGTTTTATTGTGTGGTCTATGAGCCATAATATCTTTTCAAAAGATTAAAACATCCAAGCAGCTAATAAACACTAGAAAATGAGAAAGGGGTGGAGGAAGCACATAAAAGGAAAAGACAAAGATAGAGTTGGAGATTTGGAAACAGGAGAGAAATGCAAAGAAATATAGAAAACAATCATAAAGGAGTTCAAAGATAGAGAGGACAGATGTAAATTATATGAGATGGGGTGGAGACATGGCTGGAGAGGAAGAGATACATAGCTACCATGAAGGATTAAATGCTATTCACATAGAACTAATGAGGTTTTCTGAGGAGCAGCACAAATAAAATATATAGACATACACATATACACCCTTTATTATGTGTATTCACCCTTTATTATCTGTAGCTTAATACTTTTTTTCCTTTCTGGAAAAAAATAGATAAAAAAGTCAACACAATTGGAAATATATTAGCTTGAAACTAGGAGATTTAGAAAAAAAAGTACAGGAAGCTAATGTTTCCTGCTGTGAACCCTCACCTCTTTTGATATTAATGTTTGTGATAATCACACCCTGTTAGAGCCCCATAGCTAATGCTCACTGCAGCTGGTCCTGTAGCTCTTTTCTAGTATCTTTAATCTTACTGGAGAGCAGAAACATTCACCCCGCCCCCCCACACAAAGCAAAGACACCCACAGTGATGCCAGGGAGGAACTGGAGAAAGGCAAGTTTCCTTTCTATAGTGTCGTAAATGAACTGATATTAAGCAAAAATCATTGAACTAAACTTGGACACAAGAGTTCTTTCCTAGTTCTACTCTGAACTCACTGTGCAATGTGGAATAAATCACATCAACTCCTTGTAACTCAGTTTCTCCATTTGAAAATCAAAGATATGGACTAGGAGAACCATTAAGATCTCTTTGCTGTGTTACCTGGGACAAATCACTTCCCCTCTCTAAGACTAATTTTTTCTTATCTCTAAAATAGGAGGATGGGGATCAGATAACCTCTAAGGCTCCTTTCAGAGCTGAATCTATAAAGCTATAATTTTAATAATACAAGTGAAAGAGACAGGAAATAAAGTAATTGGGATAATTTTATATTGTCTCATAATGCAAAAGATGCATTTGTCAAGTATGTTTATGAAACCATAAATGGAAGTTCAGAGTCATCACAAGCTTACGTCTTCCATACCATGTCTCTCTCTCTCTCTTTTTTTTTTTTTTTTTTGCAAGGCAATAGGGTTAAGTGGCTTGCCCAAGACCACATAGCTAGGTAATTATTAAGTGTCTGAGTCCAGATTTGAACTCAGGTATTCTTGACTCCAGGGCCGGTGCTTTATCCACTGCGCCACCTAGCCACCCCCATACCATGTCTCTTGCTTCAGTATTTTTCCACTACACCATATTGCCTCTTGTTTACTGAAAGAAAAGGTAAGGCTAAGAAGTAGTACTTTTAGTTAAATAGTTCAGTAAGCAATCTCTAACTCATAAGTGAGTAGGGAGTGATGGGGATCAGCACCCACTTCTATAGGGAGAACTTTTTACCTCATTCCCTGAGGAAGGTTAGTTAGAGTGACTGCATAGAACAACTCCTCCCAGAGGCAAGAGTCAAATGTGAACAATTTACTGCCTGTCTTGCTGTTCATTGTAGATGGTATATATATCTGTGGCACACATCTGGGATCAGGAGCAGAGGAAGGAGAGTTCTGGTTGTAAATCAGGTTTTGTTTTAGAAAACAAACTAATACATCCCTAGACACAGTTGCCTTTAAAATGAAAGTTAAATTGGTAAGAGCATTGTTAATTTAATGCTATGGGAACAAGAAGCACTATTGAGGCATTTATTTGGGGCAAATCTAAAGCTCTCTCCCTGAGTCCCTCATCATAGTCAAGAAAAATATGAAGTTGTGAAGTACTTCATGGCTCCTGAAACCCAAAGTGGTTGTCTTGAATTATTGTGCCTGGTGGAATTTACTCATCATTCAATCACTCATTCATCCATCTATTCATTCACTCATCCATCCATCCTTCTATTCATTCATCACAGATTTAAATCAGTACCTTCTATGTGGAGTGTCTACTAGGTAGGCATTGAGAGAGGCTACAAAATAGTAAACACAATCTTTGTTTTTGTGTAACTCACAGGTTTGGCCTGGGAATAAGGCATCAAAACTGCACTAGATTTGGACTCAGAAGACCTGGGTTTATAATTTGGCTCTGCCACTTACCAGCTGGTGAAACTTGGATAATTCGTTAGCCCCTCTGGGTTCTAGTTTCCTCATCTGTAAAATAAGAGAACATATTATCAACAAAATTCTTTCAATTCTAAATTCTATTATACAAAAGAACTATAACACAATTAATGAAGTGAAATTTCAATAAAAGAAATTCTAACATTGAGGGTGGAGGATGATGTCTTGACCCCTGGGGGCTCAAGGCATGTAGAAAATATACCAAATCCTAACCTATCCACTAGCTTAAGACTAATAATTTTTTTCCTCTTGAAAATCTATAGAGTTAGAGATAATTTTGTATAGTAAGCTATAATTTAGATTCAGGGCATTTGAATTCAAATTCTGCCTCAGAGCATTGAATGACCTTGGTATGGCCACAGGAAAGTCACTTAGGCTCTCTAAGACTTTGGTTCTTCATTTATTATTTGAACAATTGTTTTATTAGCTTACAGGATAATGAGAAACATCCTTTGTAAAACTCCATAGAAAGTGGAGTAGTTATTACTCCTGTTATTGCCACAACTCTGGTCATTTAGGGACAATTAGGTCACACAATGGATAGAGTACTGGCTTTGAAGTCTGAAAAAACTGTTCAAATCCTGTCACAGACATTTATAAGCTGTATGACTTGAGCAAGTTGCATAACTTCTATTTGCCTGAATTTCTTCATACATAAAATGGTACAGAGATAAAAATAGTATATCTACCTTGCTGGGTTGTTGGGAGGGTCAAATGTAATGGTAAAGAACTTAATAAGTACGCATTACGTAGTAGGTGCTATATAAATGTTCCCTATTATCATTCTACTACTCCTCATTCCTCTTCAGGTTGTACCCTATATATCCACTACCATACCCCTTCTCCCTGAAGTCTCATTGCCTAGAATTCACACAATAGAAATACTCCCCTCTCCTGTTTCTTCTTCCTCTGGTGGGACAGTTCCTGAAAGACTACCTATTTAAGAAGTGTGCCCTGACCAGACAGGTTTTATTCCTCCACTCAAGTCATTTTGAGAAACAGGTAGGATAATAATTGCAAAGTACCTAGAAGAGTACCAGCTATATAGTGAGCACTGTATAGTTGTTAGCTACTATTTAAAAAAATGTTTCACTCAGGACTTCCTTCACTGTCCCCCCTTGGCAGATACTTTGGTCTCCACTGTCCCTCTATCCCCCTTTCTCTTTGCAGCTTTCCTTTTCTGTAGTCCTCCTCCATTGGAATGTAAGTTTTTGAAGGGCAGGAACTCTCTTTATTTGTATCTGTATTTCCAGCACTCAGCAAAGTACATGCTACCTACTAAACATTTAATGCTTATGACTGACTGCAGTCTGAAAGGAAGTTCTTACTTATATCTGTGATCCCTCATGCTGTCATTTCAAACCATTCCTCTGTATTCCTTCCTTTATAGATGTGTAGTTCAATTGATTAGCATGTGATTCATAAACTACTTTTATGTTCTTAAATGTGGAAATCAAGTCCCCTGTCTCATATTCTCTAACTTGACCAGAAATTTCTCTATGTCTATTTCTCCTCCCTCTATTTATCTTTGAGTATAGGTGGGAACAAATTGGGATCTTATTGGAGAATTTATTTTATATTCAAATCTAGTATATAAGGAGGAACCTCAATTTTTATCTTAACTATGTGAGCTTGAGTGAGTAATATCTCTTTTGGGAAGCCCTCAGTTTTTTTTTTCTTTTGTGGAATGAAGGAATTGGACTAGATCAGTAATGTCAAGTTCAGAAAGAAAAATAGTCACTAAACATCCCTAAAGATCCCTGAGGGCAGCATTACTTAGAAACACATATGCTAATATCATCTATGTTCAATTGCATTTTCATTTATTTCATTGAATATTTCTCAATTATATTTTAATCTGCTTCAGGTACACTCTGGAGTCTTCAGGCTAGTTTTTTATACCTCTGCACTAAATCATATTTAAGATTCTCTCTAGATCTAATATTTCATGTTGAATATTCTAATCATTTATATGCTATAATCTACCATTCTTCTAACATGGAAGTCTCATTCAGCTTTAATACTCTGTAAACTGAAATACAGTATTTCCTAAAGATAGTTACTCTGCTATCTTGACCCAATCCTAGGCCCAAGGGAAGCAGTATTCTTCAGCCATGAGAATAGGTACTCCAATTGTTATTGTAGATAACACCTTATTCTACTTTAACTAAGCTATGTCAGTTGGAGTTATTTTCTTCCTCTACAAGTAGCTCAGCACTAAGTCAACCAGATGGCAGATTTGTTTGGAAAAATAGGAGACTGCCTCCAAATTGCCCTTATGACTAGATCGAGAGAGCCAATTGGATAGCTGAGTCATTATCTGGTCAATTTGGCCAATATAGACTGCCAATGTGAGGTGTTCAGAGCTCAATTCACAAAGTGAGTGGCATATCCAAGCATGTTTAGTAACTAAATGGGGCTGGCCACAAGGAACCGAGACTATATGGCAGAAGGATGTGGTTCATATTTTGAGTTCTGGGAGTCAAGAATAGGGAAGTAAGCTAAGGTGAGGAGAAGCTCTACCATTGGTAGAGTTTTTTTATTATTGAGATTTTTTTAGCTGTGTCTGACTTTTCATGAACTCATTTGGGTTATTTCTTGGCAAAAATCCTAGAGTTGTTTGTCATTACCTTCTGTAGCTCATTTTACAGATGAGTAGCTGAGGCAAGCAGGGTTAAGTTTCTGGGCCAGGGTCACCCTGCTAGCTAGTATCTGAGACCAGATTTAAACTCACAAAGAGGAATGTTCCTGACTGTGGAACCTAGCTGTCCTGGATAGAGTTAAGATTCTAGTGTAGTAGATAAAGTACAGGGTTTGAAATCAAGAAAAGTATTCATCATGAGTTCAAATCCCAGTCTGATACAGACTAGCTGTGTGACTCTGATCATGCTCTTCTTTACACTTCGGGTTCCAAGACCGGGCCTCCTCTATGATTGTTCTTGCAGTGGATCACTTGGCACTAAACCAATAAACAGACCCAGTCTATTGTTTTCTTTTTGATCAAATGTATTTATTTGCAAATTATCAGTGGACAAGTCACTTAATCCTATCTGCTTCAGTTTCCTCATCTGTAAAATTAGTTACAGAAGGAAATGGCAAACCACTCCAGTATCTCTCCAAAGAAAACCCCAAATGGGGTCATGAAGAGTTGGACCCAATTTAACAATGGCAACAAGGAATCCATAAAGTTGTGGTGTTATCAGAACTAGCTCTAGAAAGTACAATGTGGTTGATGAGCTTGATCCCAAGTCTATCCCCATTTCATCCCCACTATCTCTCTATCCTTTCTTATCCTTTCTATTGTAGTCTTGGATCATAAGTCTGTAAGTATTGATCATGGTTAAAGAAGTTAGAGGCATGTAGGTAGAACTTTCCTCTGATCATGACAGAGATAGTCATACTGAGATTAACATCACTTGTTTTGTGCCTTTACTCATCTTAAACTCAGTAGAGTTCTTTTCTTTGAAGCTTCTATGTAGTGACTTGGGGAAAGGAATAAGTATTTAGATCATGGCTAAGTATGAGTACTATGCTAAGTATTTCTAAAGACTATCATCTCAATTGATCTTCACAACATTCCTATGAAGTGCTCTTATTATTGGTTGAGGAAGGGGAGGCAGAGAGAAGTTAAGTGACTTCCTCAGGATCACAAAATAAGTACCTAAGGCTGAATTTGATTTCAGGTTTTTCAGATTCCAGGACCAGAGCTCTATGCATTGAACTACCTATCTACCTATCTAGCTTCCTCTAAAGACTGGGTTACCTGTCAGTTGGAATTGATGAATAGAGTTTAGAAGTTGAAGATTGTTAGATCAGTGCTTGGAATAGTGGTCTGACCCTTTTTTTGCTGCAGCTTAGGGTTACACCCTCCTTCACAATTTGGGTCCCAAAACTGGGCCTCATCTATGATTGTTCTATCAAATCCCTTCCCTTTACTTTATTGCAGTTATCCCTTTGATTCTAAAGCAATAAATAGACCCAGTGCAGTGTTTAGTCTTTTGTCAAATGTATTTATTTGCACATTATTAGTGGCTTTTTGAAAGGATTATATTGCTATGAACATAGATAGAGGTGTCAATCCTGCAACATTTCTCTTCGTGAACCATTTTAAGTTAGTATCAAAATTTCCTTCTACAGAATTGTTCAGTAAAGGTTATAAGATTTCCCAAAGGAGAGAAGAAAAATCATGTTTCTAAGTGTCCAGTGGTAAAACATTTCTGACTTGGTTTTATAAGGAAAAGTTCTCTGTTTAGTGCTTTTTGTTTTCCTCTATCACTAGATTTTCCTGAATTTTGATACTGTTTTCTAGACCAGACATATCAAATGCAAGAACACTGTTGTTAAAATTCCTAAGTGTGTCTTAATCATGTTAAAATGTAATTAAGAACATTTATTAAATACTGAGTATATAAATATTTATCTTATAATGTACAATGACTAAATAATATTATTAAATGATATATAATATTAACATTATAAATAAATATTATTAAAATAGAATAGAACTTAATATATGATTTTCCAAGTAAATATGTAGATTTTCAAGTAACCTTAGGTATGGTTTAGTGTCCCCACTTCTATGTGAGTTTTTTTTTTTAGGTTTTTAGAAGGCAAACAGGGTTAAGTGACTTGCCCAAGGCTACACAGCTAGGTAATTATTAAGTGTCTGAGACTGGATTTGAACCCAGGTACTCCCGACTCCAGGGCCGGTGCTTTATCCACTATGCCACCTAGCCGCCCCTATTCTAGACATTTTAACAGAAGAATCAAAGCCTCAAAAATACTATCTAACTTGCATGACTGCCTTCCCCTTATCAGGTTCCAATCTCTCTCTGTGGATAATCCTGTTTGTTACCTGTGTCATTTGTTAAAATGTTAAAATCTTTGAAGATTGAAGAACTTTTCCTTATAAAACCAAGTCAGAAATGTTGTACCACTGGACGCTTAGAAATTTGGCTTTACTTCTTTCCTGTGGAAAACCTTATAACCTTTATTTTACAATCTCTTGTACATATTCTTTCTTCTGTGTGCTTTGCAGAGGCCACTGAGAAAAAGTGATGGAGTTCTGCTCTGAATCCTAGATCTGGAAAGAAGACTCCTTAGGTATCAATCAGGTCTTTCCCCCTCTTTTAAAAATGAGGAAACTGAGACTCAGAAAAGGAGAGGTGCCCAAGGTCACATTGAAAGCTAATGGCAGGCAGAGCAAGTGCTTAAAACTCAGAGTTCATGACTCCAAATTGAATTTTTTTCTTTGCTATTATAGCTCTCTATAGAGAATATTTGATATCCCAGCTGGGTCCATTGGCCTATGGTAATAAGACATAAGATGGGAGGAGAAAAATAACTACTCTAGGAGAGAGAAGATAGGGTGCAGAAAAAGGGTGCTAAGGTCATAGTCATGCTTTTTCATAAACTCAGCCCTGTCCTTAGTAAATAGTGATCAATCTTCCCCACCCCAAAATTGGATGCATTATAGCATCTGGTAGGGCAGTTAGCTAAAGAGTCCTGGGTTCCATCCTGCCAGTACATTATTAATATCTGGTCACCAACTAATACAACATCCTGCACACGGACCCTGTGAAGCAGCCTCCCTTCTCTTCTCCTCTCTATTTCTGCATGAAATTAGCCAGAGAGGGAGTAAGGAATTTGTTCTGAATTTTAAACAACATTTGATTCCAAAATGTGAGATTTAGCAGACAAAGCTTTTTCCTTCATCTTACTCTTTCTATCTTTTTTTAAACCAAGGTTGAGATACGGTTCACCCACTGGGGACTTTTTTCCTCTTCTCTCCCCACCAAATGGGCGCTGTGAACTGCTCTCTCGAAAAATCTCTTGAAAAGGGCAGCATATTGGAATTTGAGACAAAGGAAAGAAAAATGAGCTCGCTTGGAAAGTCTGCCGGCATCATAATGAGGGAGATTATTCTGGGAAATGCAGGCGTCTGCTGCAAAGGCCCATACTAGAGACAGTTTATAACCAGCCTCGGGTCAGACAAATAGCTACACACACACATACACACACACACACACACACACACACACACACACAGACACACACAGACACACTCCTCTCCTCTGCACTATAACTGACTGTTGTCATATCTATTATCTTGTGTTGCTAAGTACAATATAGGTGGTTGGCTTATCCAATTGTGGGAGTGGGGAGAGAACCAGTCCTTAACTTTCTCTATCTTGGGATTCCACAGGAAGATACTGTTAGATCCCTAACCATTAGAGTCCAGGCTGGAAGGGATTCCCCCTACAATCTGTGGCTTGATGACCACAGAATGTTAGAATTCAGAGGCAGCTGTCATTGTGGCATAGCTCAGGATTTTCTGAATAAATGTGAGTTCAAATTCTAGCTCTGAGATTTATTAGGTGTATAGAGAACCTGGCAACTAAGTGATGCAGTGGATAGAATACCCCACCTGGAATTCAAATCTTACCTCAGAGAGCTACTAGCTGTGACCCTAGACAAGCTGTTTTATCCTGTTTGCCTCAGTTTCTTCACCTATAAAATGAGCTAGAGAAGGAAATGACAGACTACTTCAATATTTTTACCAAGAAGATCCCAAATGGAGTCATGAAGAGGAGAAGATGGAAAAACAACGAATAGACAAGTCACTTAACCTCACTAAACTTCACTTTTGTAACATGTAAATAGAGATGATAATGACTATAATACTCTACCTTGGAAATTTATTTTGTAAAAAATTGTTTGTAAACCTCAAATCACTCTAGAAATGTGAGGCATTAGTATTATTAATGAATAGGCCTAGGTTCTGATTATCTACATATTGACATGGCTAAGTACTGTCCTCAAGAGATGGGTAGGCTTCTGTTTAACACTAGTGGGGTACCTCTTCCTTGGGCAAGTTTGGTTAGTCAGTAAGTGATGCAGAATCTCAGAAAATTTCAAGGTTGTTTGGACTTCCTGGAACTGATGATTTTGGACATAATGCTTAGGAATTGCTAAGGCTCTAAGGAACTAAGAATACCGAAAGGCAAAGCAGAAAGTCATCTTAAATCACTTATCTTAGAATGTAGATTTCAGAAAACACGAGCTAGAAGGGATCTTAAACCATGATCTGACACAAGGCAAATCGTTAGAAAATGATTGTTGATTGACTGCAGACTGTAAATCAGAGTGAGAAAAGAACCTTAGATTTCAGACTCTAGAACAGGAATTCTTAATCTTTTTTTTATCAACTCTGACATTTTGGAGAAATCCATAGACTACAGCAGAGAATAATGATCTTAAATAGCCAGAAAAAAAAACTTTTAATTTGAACAAATGAAAATAAAGACTACATTTTTTTTTTCCCCATTCAAATTCATGAACTTTCAGTGTGGCCATTGTTCTTGTTTGTTGTTCTCTTTCTCAATGCCATGGCATACAACTGAAGTAGATTTAAGTAAAGTGATGCCCTATAATGTCACCAGTCTCTCTTTGTCTTCCAAAGCCATCTGGTTTCCAGGGGTCAGATAGGAATCAGAGTGAATGAGATGGTCCTGGATGCCATGAGAGACCTTGCTTGGTCTTTTTGACTAAGGTCTTTACTTTAACTACTCTCTGATTGACTGTGGCAAAGCCCATACAGTGATTAAGGCAGGTAAGAAAGAAATGAAGTAAAGAATGGCCTCTTTTGTACAATTACTGAATAAGTATTTCCTCTGTTAAACTGAGACTTGTTAAAGACTTTTTAAAAGATCGCCTTAGGCAGTGGGGAAGCACTTCTTTAGCTTCTCTTTGCCTCAGTTTCTTTCTTTGTAAAATGAGTTCTTGGCAAGAAAATCTCTAAGGTCTTTTCCAGCTTTCTGTCTTTCTCCCTTGCACCCATCCATCCTCCTTCCCTCCCTCCCAAAGACCTAAGCTCCTCTGAGAGATCTTTTATGTAAACCTGAACATCCCTCCCTATAGATTAGCACAGGAGCCAATAAAAAGGGTTGCATGACTGAGGCAGGGAAAATGCACGCCCATTAGCTCTGCCTGGATCTCTCTGGTGGAAGGGGTTGGTAAACAGTCCACACTTATCTCACAGCTCAGCATTTAGCTGATTTCCATAATGAGCTTCATTGAACTGAGAGGCCTCGAGGTGTCCCAAGGCTTCAGAGAGGAACTGTGTTCTGTAAATCTGATTTATGTAAAGGTGAAGGCAATTGTGTTAACAAAGGAGGGGAACACTGATCAACATTCAGTCTGCAGCAGCTGGGAAACCAGGCAGTGGCAGCCGGGCCTGAGGCAGCCTCCTCACTTGCCAGGGAGACAAATTTGAACAGCCCCTGGATTTGAATCCTCTCTCTGGATCTGAACAACCTCTGGTCACCCAGTTCTGGCCTTGAGCTTATCACACTGCTCCTGCCCTTAATGACACTAGGCTTTCCCCGCACATTTCTCCATCTTCTTCCTGACAGGCTTTGTTCTTATCCCTGGAATACCCCCTCACCTATATCAGGAGAGGGACGGATAACAGAGACAGCCAAAAGATGACAGGATTTCTAGTCAGGGAGTCTTTTGAATCCAGGCTCTTTCACTTATTACCTGCGTTCCCTTGTGACCTTAGCACCCCCCCCCCCAATTCCAGAGAGGCATCTTGGTGTGGTGGACTTGGAATCAGGGAAAAACCTGGCATCCCACCTCAGCCACATGTAAGCTCAATGAAAATGGCAACTCAGTTAGTCTCTCTGGGCTTCAGTTTTTTCACCTCTAAAATGACAGTTGAATTAGATGTTCCCTGTGGTCTCTCTCAAGTCTATTTTATTTTTTGCAAGACAAATGGGGTTAAGTGGTTTGTCCAAGGCCACACAGCTAGGTAATTATTAAGTGTCTGAGGTCGGATTTGAACTCAGGTACTCCTGACTCCAGGGCCAGTGCTCTATCCACTGCACCACCTAGCCACCCCTCCTCTCTACTATTGATGTTCCACATATCCTTGAGAGACCAGTCCCAAGGTCACTCCCTCCATGAAAACCCCCCTAAACCCAGAAATGATCCCTCTCTCCTTAGAATGTGAATAGCCCTCTTTACCTTCCCTGTGTCCTTAAATTATATTTTCTATTATTCTTTGCTCATTCAGCAGATACTTACTAAAGCCTAGGGTATGCTGGTGAGATACAAAACATAGATAAAACACAAGCCCGACTGCCCCCAGGAGCTCAGAACCCAGTCAAGCCTCAGACAGAGATAACTGTACTATACGCTGTTACATGACAAATGCATTAGAGTGTGCATGATGCATCAGGTTGATAGGTTAGCCTGGTACAGGGGAAGGAACAGGGAGAGTGGGGTTCCAGCCCTAGCTCACTATCTCTAAGATCTGATCAAATATTTAGCTTGATATTATAAACATACATTTAATTATATATTATATACTTATACACCCTACCAAATATATAAATATATGACTATATTTCTTTTATATTCTAAATATTTTTCAGCTGGTGACTCTCTAAGTTTCTGGGCACTCTGCAACCCTACTTGGGATTATTTTAGCAAAGATAGTGAATTGTTTGCCATTTTCTTCTCCAATTCATTTTATTGAAGAAGAAAGAGACAAACAGGATTAAGTGACTTGTCATGCAGTTAGTGCTTGAGGCTAGTTTGGAACATGGGTTTTCCTGACTCTAGACCTAATGCTCTACCTACTATATGACCTAGCTGCCTCATATACCTTTCTAGCCTTACCTCTGTTTCCTTATAGCCCTGCCTAAAATGACAATAGGCTAGCTATTCCCTATTTCTGTATTTCTGCAACAGAATAAAGAGTGAATTGGAGAGATCAGAGAGTGGAAGCAAGAAGTATTGTTAAAGAGGATACTATAATAATTCCAACAGTTTGAGATGAAGTATGTACAAGAGTGGCTTCCATGATGTTAGAATGGAAGAAGGAAATATCAGAGATATTGTGAAAGGAGAATCTGCAGAATTTAGTAATCTGAAAGATGAAAGGGACAAGTCAATGGTAACTACCATGTTTCAAAGTATGACTGAGACAAGGTTAATGGTAGTGTTGTCAAGAGAAATTGAAAAGTCCAAAGAGAGGGGTTTTGTTAGAAAAAAAGACATAAACTCAATTTGAGATGAGGTGAGTTTTAAGGTCCTAGTGGGTAGAGATATAATGAAGGCAGCTATAGAAGTGGATGTGGAGTTCAGAAGATGTTTGAGGAATAGAACTGATGATACAATATGACATATTTATTCAATCCATTGTGTACAAGGCACTGCATCACAGAGGAATTACAAAATTGGGAATATATTGTTGTTTCCCCTCAATGAGTCAGCTGCCTAGAAAGTGAATAAAAAAAACCCAGATAGGATATTGTACACATAACATATTATTAAACCACTGGAGAGTTAGAAAATGATATGACAAATTAAATCTAAGGGGAAGGGTTAGGTAGTGAGGTCTTAGAAAAGGCTTCACTGAGAAGGTAGCACTTGGATTAGATGAAGAGACAAAAGGAAAGCATAAAAGACATAGGAAGCAGCTAACATTTCTGATTTGGCTGGGGTATAGAGTTTGAATAGGGAACTGATATGAGATTAGGCTGGTAGAGTATATAAAAAGATATTATGAGACTACATATAGATTTATGAATCATCTGCATAGAAAGAGACATTTGAAATCATAGAAATGAGTGGGATTTCTAAGAGATGGAATGTAGAAAGAGTGGAGATAAGAGGACCTAGTCACCAAGAGAAATGTTAAAGGATTAGGAAAAGCATAATGTGTTATCAAAAGAGATACTGAAGAAACGTTTAGTGAGAAAGGAGGATGACAATGAAGACATTGTGAATTTAAGTCAAAATATATGAGAATTCCTGATCATAGGGGTAGTCAATCATCTAAAAAGCTGCTTAAGGGTCAAAGAAGATGAAGGCTTAAATGCAAAATGATTTTAACAGTTAAGAGAAGATTGATGAACTTAGAACTCTCTACCATTTCTTTGGTGATTGAGAAGTGGGAAAAAGAAGAGTGGCAATAAAGCATCATAGGTGTTTAGAGTAGGATTAGACCTCATAGAGACATTCTTTGTAGTAGAAAAGTAGATTTTGGAGTAAGAATCCTTGGAATCAAATTCTGGTTGTACTATTCAGAAAAAAAAGCTTCTTCTCTCTGGACCTCAGTTTCATTTTTGTGAAATTAGAAGTTGGACTTGATGGCCTCTCAAGTTATTTCTAGCTCCGAAGCTTAAAAATTATGAAGGTATCAAACTGATTAAAATCCTTCTACCATCTTTCAGACTCTCTACTTATTGACTGCACTTTATCAGCATAACTTGGTCTTAAACTCCTTCTCAATGTACCATGCCTGTCCTAAAATAGACTGGTCTTCTCAGTGTTCAGAATATTCTCTGCATCCATTGTTCCCTCTACAATGAGTGTCTTTCTTTTTTGATTCACCCAGCAAAATCCTACCCTTAACTGATATCAGTACATTGAACCAGGTTATCCTGACTCTGAGGCTAGAGAATAGCTCACCTGGGAATTTGGACACCTGGTTTAATTATTCCTACCAAGCATTATTATTACTGTTATTATTTTGTTTTTTGTGGGACAATAGAGTTAAATGATTTGTCTGAGTTCACACAGCTAGTAAGTATTTGAGGCTGTATTTGAACTCAGATCCCCCTGACTCCAAGGCCAGTGCTCTAACCACTGCACCAATGCTCTATCCACTGTAACTGCCCTTTTATCAACTCTTATTAATTTCAGTTGTTTTGACCTGTTGATGGACTAATAGGACTTTCCACATCCTCCAAATTTTGTCAACCTAACATTGACCAGCCCCAGTTATGTTTCTGTCCTATATTGTCCCATATAGCTGGGGACTTGAAAGTTAAGTGTTTAGCCCAAAGAAACAAATTCTAGCCCAGCACACAGTCTCACTCACATTGTTTCCATCATTATTTTATAGGAGAGGAAATGAGCCCCAGAATGATTAAGAGGGGCTGAGAAAAGTCAAAAAGAAAAGAGGAGAAGAGGGCAGGGGAGAAAAGGAGAGGAAACAGAAGGGAAAGAAAAACAAAAGAGAGGAGAAGGGAGGAGAGAACATTACTGATGAAGAGAAAGGAAGGAGTGCAGTAACCATAGGCAGGCAGAATTATATAGTGCTAGGCATATATGTACCCTACCTCTAACCCTCCCTGTACCTCCAGACAAGTCACTTCTCTCCTTGGTCTTCATTGCTCCATTTAGGAAAATGAGTTTTGCATTAATTTCTTTTTTTGGTAAGATTCATTCCAATTGCTATTTTAAATTTTATAAGGTTTTTTTTCCAGGTCTAATATTCTGTGATTCTTTGATAAAATAACAGATATTTCTCAATAAATACTTGTGAAATGGAATTAAATTGGAAAGATATAAATACCAGCAATTAATAATGTTTTCAGAGTGACTCAGAAAGTAGGCAACTAAAAGATCAGGAGCTTATGGTAAATAAGTTTTCTCTAGTATCTATACTATGGTTTTCTCCAATGACTTGAAGGTTTGAAAAGGCATTATTTTATTAAACCCCATGGTATTCCAGTGTGGTAGGAATTTCATAGTTGCCCTCAAGCCTGTCTTCTCTTATTGATATCCACATTGAGTATGCTGCAGGACAGAGAGTGAGAACTATGCCCAAGGTCGAACAACTTTTGTTTGAAGAGTCAAATAGAAACTGTGTGTGACCATAGTAGGAGGGTCTTATCCTTTCACTAAGCTGCATTTAACATAAGTAGAAAAGTAGAGTTATTCAAGTATGGGATGTCATGGTTAGAAAGTCTTTTCTGACTTAATTGATAGAGGTCACATTAATTTAGGTTAATCTCAGGCAAAAGACATCATCATAGAAACATATTGTTGAACTCAAAGATGATGTGGTATTGAGAGAAACACACTGGATCTACGTTAATATAACAGAATTGTGAGGGGAAAAAATAAAAAGAAATATCCGCAAAAAATCACCAAATTATCTATTGTACAATAAAGGGGAAATTTGGAATATTGGAACATAGAAAAGTCAGATCAATTCAACAAACATTAAGAGACAATATATGTTCTAGTTATTGGGGATACAAAAACAAAGATAAAGAATACTCTCAACGAACTTACCTTCTATTGAATATTACCTAGAAGATTAGAGTTAAAAGCAACTTTAATCCACAGAAAGTGTCTTTGTAAGCCTAATGCTTTAGACACAGAGGGTACAAGACAAACAAGGAATCTCAGAAGAGATATTTGAAAACAAAATATCAGGTTATAGAACATCATATTCAGACCTGGAAATTTCCTTTGGGGTTGACCTTTTATCTAAAGCCTTTATTACCAGACATAGAGACTGGGGTCCAGGGAAGAGAAATTACTTATCTAGGGCCACATGAGTTGAAAGGAAACATGGAGATGACCTAATTCAACCATCTTATTTTAAAGAAGACAAAACTAAAGCCTAGAAGAGGAAGATGGCTTTCTCATCACTACACAGAAGTAGGTGGCTGGAACATATCACAGGTCCTAGTTTCATAGGGTTAATCTGTTATGACTTCAAGTCTAGTTATCTTTTCACTCTACAATGCTGTCTCTGACTTGTCTATTATCACAAAAATAGTAAATGATAGAGTAATAGCTTGAACACAGGACTTCTTCCTTCAAATCTTTGTCCTTTTTTCTATTGCAAGCTCTTCCATACCTTTACTCTCACTCCTGCCATCCAAATACTAAAAGACCTAATCTGGGCATTCTCTCCTTGCTTATACTCCTACTTCAGATTGTAAGTATGTAGCTGATTGATGGGAGGAAGGTGGTGATGGTGGGTAGGGGTGTTCCAGGACAGTTGCATGTAATTGTATATTTTGTAGTTTATACCAAGTATAACCAGAGCTTTTCTTCCCAACTTCACTTAATATTCAACAAACACTCACCACATAAACAACATGTCTTTTCTCAGTCCTTATTATCATTCCCAGAACCACTTTCAGGCTTTCAGAAACCCATTATTATAATTATAATCAAGAATCTTAGGACAGAACCATTTGTGCCAAAAATACATTTACACTTTGAATTGTTTGCAGTGTGAGGGATGCAGTTTTCCTTTTCTCTAAGTTTAATGGGAGGAACAATGAGAACATTTAATTTTTCCCCCATCTAATTTCTTAATTTAAATTTTGGGGCTGAAATCCTAACTAATATTTACTTTTGTCTCTTTGATGTTGTTTTCTTTCTCCTTGAGTCTTAATTTTTTAAAAAGTTTCTTGCTAACATTGACTCTAATTCTTTACTTTTGATGGAAGCCCTACACATAAGTAAATGAATTGGGTTATTGCCTCCTATGTTAAACTCAGGGAAAAGATCTTTGAATTTCCACAGTACTTTCTGAGTCATCAGACATCTTTACCACTGGATAGTCTCTGATTTCAAAGTAACAGAAGAGATATAAAAATAAAAGTACCTTTAGTATGGTTAGCATAGGGTCTGACCCTTATAGATTCCCCTAATAATAGAAATAAAGTTCTCAAGTTCTCTCACTGATATCAAAGTCATACCCAGAAGCAAACTTTCAGAAGAGTAAAGAATTAGAAGGGATCTTAAACATCATTATGGGGTTATAGATCTATAGTTGGAAAATGCTTTAATAGTCATCAAGTTCAATTTCTTCATTTTCAGTGGAGAAAACTGAGGAATTGAAAGTTATATTTAACCCAAAGAATCATATTCTAGTACACTGTCCCATCCACATTGTTTCTCTTTTTATTTTATGGGAGAGGATAGGAATACCAGAAAGATTGATGGTGGGGGGGATAGAGAAAAGTGAAAAAGATGAGAGAAAAAGAGGGTAGGAAAAAAAGAGGGGCAGGAAAGAGAAGGGGAAGAAAAGCAGAGAAGAGGAGAGGGGAAGGGAGGAGAGCATATCCCTGATGAAGAGAAAGAAATGATTAGTATGCAATAAACTTAGGCACACAGAATTGTGTAATAGATTACATTAGGAGACCTGGGTTTGAATCTTGAATTTTCTACTATGTAATTTAAGGAAAATTACTTATACTCCCTGTGTCCTTTTTTTTCTCATTTAGAAAAAGGATATATTAATAGGGTACCATTTATTCCATAGGCCTTTTGTGAGACTAAAATGAGATAATGTATGTAAAGTACTTGACAATCACAAATTCCTATACAAACAATGAAGAATTATAAGTGAATGTGAATGGAGGCAATTTTGCTAGACACAGATGGGTATATTTGTAATTTACAAGGACACCCAATTTTCCTGTCAACACAGAGTTCAGGACCTACCATTTGGCACCTAGAGAATTGAAGACACAAAGAAGTTCTCAAAGAAATTTCTGTAGCAGTTTGGCAACACTCCTTAGTGAAATTGAAATGGAAACTGCCTTATAGTAAAACACACACACACACACACACACAGGCTGCTCTGTTAGAGTTTATTAGATTCTCTCTGCCACGTGTCCCCTTTAAAAACACTTTGCAATCAAAAGATTTTGAAGTGGATTATTTTCCACCCTCAGTCTTCATGCTACAACACACTAAGAATTGATTACAAGAATAGTGTAGCATTGGTGCAAGTCAACATAACCATCACCAAAATATGATGAGTCAATTATGGGATAAGACAATTACTTTTCCTCAGATAGGAAAGGATAAAGAAACTTATACACCCTAAAGTGAAAACTTCATGATTAAAAAATGTTGAATTGTGTGGCTATTACATAGGTTCTTTTTCCTTTCAGTATACTCAGCATCCTTTTCCATAATGAAAGCTATAGACTTGATCTCTCAGATTCTTTCCAGATCAAATAATTATCTGTGTTTTAGCATTTCTGTGTTTTAACATTTTATCTTCTGTGTCATAACAATAAATATTCTGTTTTCTAAATTAAATACCTGAAATCCTTTCTAGTTGTAAAATATTATAAAACTATGAAACATTCCCATAAAGGAAAAGGGAGAAATAATAGGACTGAAGAAGTAGATTTGGCCCAGGTGGCAGAAAGCCTTGAATGTCATATTTTGATGTTCAAAGCAAAATCAGGATTTAAAAAGGTCAAGGCCATGTGATAAATGACTGTCCAGTGGCCTCTCTCCACTCTGCCAGGGCACAGGAGGCCATGTTTCCATTACAAGAAGATCTATAAGAAATCACAGCCATTAATGGGCTACATTAAATGCAATGCATGTGGGGGAAATTGTAGTTTGATTTAGCTTAGCAACATGAAGATATTGGCAAGATAATCACATAAAAGAGCCACCTTTTATGGTCGAGTTGTTTGATTTTATGTCAGCGGGTTTCAATTCCCCACATTTTTATGATGGCATATAGGTTCACCATCTAATGTATGCATTAGACAGTATAAAGGTTAAATGGATTGTCTTAACATTTCAGGATCCAGATCATGTCTGAGTAGAAGTTCCTCATGAGTGAGTTAAAAGGTGGTGCCAAAAATGCACGAAAGAATGGTTTCTCAAATTAAGATATTCCCCTTGAGAATTGTTTTTCCTTCTAGTTCTGTTTCCTCCTCACTTGCAACACCCTTAGCAATGGAATCCCAAATAATATTACCTGATAGCTCCAAAGCCTTTGAAATCATAAGATGTCTTTCTCATGACTGCTTTGTGAGATAATGAGTTTAACTATCATTATTATATCTTTCCCAAAGAGGAAACTGAGCCTCAGAGAGGGGAAATAATTTAGGTTTCATGGCTAAAAAGTTTTAGAGATAGGATAAGCTCTAAGGTCTTCTTTCTCTAAGGACAGTAACTCTTTTCATTTGTCCATACTGACTGATGGCAATCAACCAGGAAACTGAGGGAATGGACTAAGTTACTTGGAGATTATCATCATCTCCCACCTTTCTCCTAGAAATAAGTAAAGAAAATGCCTGAAAGGAGCAGAAAAGGAGACTTAATGAGAGTGTTAGTCAAATTCCTTTTGGATTATTAGAGTGAGTAATTCCCCTCCACAAAAACAAATAAATAAAAATTAAAAAATTAAATATGAAGCAGCATATTGAAAAAGACAATATGGAATAATGAAATTAGCGCTTTACCAGGAGTCAGGGATAATATCCTGATTTTGCAATCTCTCTGTTTGATTGTTCTGGTTTATTTTACTAGTCAACATCCTATCAGATTACTCTAATAGTTCCCTTATTGCCATTAATTTACCACAGCATTCTAATCTACCCCCATTCTATCATCTGTCTTTCTTATATTACCTATTATAAAGTCACCTTTGACTCCATCATTTTGATACTATAACATCCTAGAATTCAAGTTCCAAGTTTCAAAGACAAGAGAGTTGGAACTTAGCCAGCCATTGTCAGGAAAAGAGGAAAAGAAGTAGGAACTAGTTTGTATACATGAACCCAACATATTAAGGTTCAGTCAACAATTCTCATTTCAATATTCCTTCGAATATTTGCCTACATCTGAGTCCTTAACACATCTCAATAGCTTCTCTTTTTTTGTCATGCATTTGGAAAAAACCTTTGAAAAGTAGCTCAATATTCCTCAGACTGTTGGTAACCATTCTGGGGGCAATCATCTTCACCCCAAGAACTTCTGCAAAGCTTTTGCTCTAGAAGGTTTAGTCATTATCAGCTGCTGCATCTCAAGAGATTCTTTTGTAGGTTACTTAAAGAGAATTAAAATGGTTTCTTTAAATCTTTTTTTCCAGTCTTTTTCATTTGGCCTTATTTAAATATTCTAGACAATTTTAAGACTTAATAATGATGAATAAGATTAAGATTAGGGTTTAATAAGAGTGTTAAGAAAAGATTTTTCATTCTGATGGAGGTGGGCTGCCTCAAAATTGAATTGGCACTGGGCCTCACAGTATGCGGAGAGCAATGATGTTTGCTCTCTCCTTGCAAGATTTTAACTTTCTTAGATTGGATCTTAGCCAGGAAGTAGGGTCAGTCATTTTTGGCATCCAGTGTAGAAGCCCCCCAAATATCAGAGAACTTGGGATCAAATCCTAACTATGATGCTTAATACTTATGCAACCTTAAAAACATCAACATCTTTAGACCTCAGGTTCCTCATCTATAAAACAGGGGGTTGGAATAGTTAACCTCCAAGGGATTTTCAACCTTCAGATCTAGAATCCTATGAGTCTGGAGTCCAACCTCTCCTTCCTAATAACAGTTCACATTAGGTACTTTCCTCAGTATAACCTTCTAGGGTAGATAGAACACCTGTTATTATTCTTATTTAATAGATGAGGAAACCAAGGCTCAGGGAGTGGAAAGTGACTACCCTAAGTTTCATGTCTAGGAAATAATGTAGTAATGGGTTTTCCATAATTCCTACCTTAGCCACCTAATTAATTAATAGGACAAACTGTTCCTTCCTGTTATTTCTCAAGTTAAATTCTAGCTTTCAATTCCAACTGCCACCATCTTAGTTCAGAATTTCTTCACAATATTGGCCACATGACCATAAAAATTTCCCAAGTGGTAATTCTGTTCTCAGTTTTTTCCCTTTCAATTCATACTTTATAATCATCCTTCCCCCCATACTCAGGTACTTTCTTTGTTCTGTTCTGCTAATAATAGACTATACATGAAATATATCTGTACCTTTTTAATATATTTCTCATGTTAATTTAGCAAGTTAATAATTTCTCAAGTTAATCATTTGTGTAGCAGTTATCTCTGTGTATATATTTTTCCCCTTCTAGACTATAAGGACAGGGTCCATCTTTATCTAACCTTTCCATTTCCCCCAGTGTCTAATACAGTGTCTTTTCTTTAACTATTAGATGAATATAATTGAATTAATCCTCCTACAACACTATTCTCAACTTGATTTTTTTTGTTGTTTAAATTACTTTCTTCTTATTCATCACTCCCAACATCTTACTGTTTGTCCAGAAAATGGAGAAGCATGCTTTTATTTGAGGAACTCCAAAGTTTGTCCTGAAGACTCTTCTAGGCTCAATTTAGGTCTTGATTTAAATTTAGCAACTGTCATTCCTTAGGTGCCACTCACTGTTTTGTTGCTGTAATTGGGAAGGGTAATTAATCTGTGGGATAAGGAGATAAATAGAAGCTTTTGACAATAGAATTTATAGGGAGAGTATATTTTTTTTTCTCCTATCTAAAAGGCAACAAGGAGGCAGGAGGTGCCAGGATAGAGCACCGGGTCTAAAATTAGGAAGACTTGAGTTCAAATCTGTCCTCAGATACTTGTTAACTGTGTGAACCTGGGTAAATCTTTTATTCCTGTTGGCCTCAATTTCTTCATTGGTAAAATGAACTGGGAAAGGGAATGATAAAGCACTCCAATATCTTTATTAAGAAACCCCAAAAGGTGTCCCAAACAATGGGACATGACTGAAAAATGACTAAACAGAAAAAGGCAGATGATAAATTTGTAAGGAGAGAGAAAGAGAGAGAGAGAGAGAGAGAGAGAGAGAGAGAGAGAGAGAGAGAGAGAGAGAGAGAATGATTTTGTTTTAAAGAAAATATCATTCAATGTGCTCTACTTCTACTTTCAGACTAAGACACAGAATACATGAAAGGATTGTACAACAATGACCAAGTATCACAAAGTCAATGATAGCTGTGTTCTTGTCTATAGCCTCTGGACTTTGGGTAATGGCACCCTGGTAGTAGTGGTCCTACATTCCCTCTAGTAAAACTAAACTCTTTGTACTTTCTAGTATACTACTTCTTACCTTTACTCTTCTTTACTCTTCTACTTGAAAAGTCTCCCTTCTCTTTGTTATTCCTCATTCCCTTTCCTTTACTCCTCTAAATCTCAGTCTTTACATTGAGTAAAGTAGTGTATTCTTTTTCCTTCTCTATAAAGCCTTTCCTGAACACCTGACCCAATATCATTCTCTCTTTCCTCAGAAATCCTATAGCACTGTAATACTCAATGTGCCCTTAAGGATTGTGTATGGTAGATACATTTCCATGTGGGAGCCTTAACTTCCCCATCTAGACTGATATCACCTTTCAGATATGATACAATGTGTAGGGGTGTGTTGTTTTTGTTCAGTTGTGTCTGAGTCTTCATGACCCTATGGACCATACTGTCCACTATGTTTTCTTGGCAATGAAACTGGAGTGGTTTTCCATTTCCTTCTCTGGTTCATTTTATAAATATAAACAGGGAAGAGTGACTTTCTCAGGGCCACACACTGGGCCCACATTTGAATTCAGGTCTTTCTGACTCCAGTAGTCTACTGAACCAACTAGTTACCTCATTTTACTTAGGAGTGTAAGATCGTATGATGATGAAAATGACCTGCATAATTGTCAAATCTTTGTTTCAATCTGGAGAGATTGAGGAGCTATTGTTATTCTGCCTATGTTAAATGACCTTATATCTCCTTCACATTTTAGCATAGTACCAGTCACATGAAAAGAGTTTAATGCAAGTTACTATGGTTTTAGAATTAGAAATATTGGATTTGAATCTTCCCTCTACTATTGCCTAGTTATGTAGTCTTGGTCAAGTTTATCCTTAGAATTTAACTTCTCTGGGACTCAATTTCCTCATTTCTAAAGTAGATGATTCTCATGGTCTATTTTGGACCCCCAAAACCACAAAAGCCTAGAGCTATCATTAGCAAGAAAGTCAGTGCCGAAAGAGACTTTAGTCACCTTGTCCAAATCCCTCATTTTGCAGACAAAAAGCCTGAGATTTCAGAGAAGGCAAGTGACAACATAAATCAGGGCTAGATCTCAAAAGTTTACTCTTTTTACTTCATTATATTATATCTGTGTTAACTGTTGACTGACTGAAGTCTTTTATACTAGGGAAGCATCTCTTAAGACAGTGAAGCAACTCAAAAGGATGGAGTTTATTAATGGATTGAAGTATATCTGCTTCTCCTTCATTGTCCCAAGATTATACTGGAAAAGAAATGAGACCTCGAGTTTTCAAGCTATAATGTGTGTTCTGGAGCTTCACTACATGAAGAAGTGGCAGTCACATATGAGAGCGAAGTAATTCAGACATTCAAGAAAAAAAATGGAAACTACACTATTTCAATATATGTATAATCATGTGACAATGTGCTCCAAATCATTATTGATTAAAGAAATGCAAATTTCAAGAAAAATGAGTTATCACCTCACATCTATCAGATTGACTAAGATGAGTAAAAGGGAAAATAATCAAAGTTGGAGAGGTTGTGGGAGGATTGGGGCATTGATGCATTTTTGGTGGAGTTGTGAACAGATCCAACCACTCTGGAAATCAATACGGAACTATGACCAAAGAGCAATGAAACTGTTCATACCCTTCGACCCAGCAATTCCAATTCTAGGTCTATAATCCAGAAGAAATTATAAAAAAATTGGAAAAGTCCTACATGTTCCAAAATATTCATAGCAACTCTTTTTGTAGTGGCAAAATTTGGAAATTGAAGGGATGCCCATCAATTGGGGAATGATTAAACAAGTTATAGTGCAAATATACCATGGTATATTATTGTTCTATAAGAATCATATATGTTAAGACTCTAGAGAAGCATGGAATGACTAACAGCATCTGATGCTGAGGAAAGTGGAACCAAGAGAACAATGTACACATTAAAAGCAGCCTTGTGAGATGATCAGCCTTAATGGAGGCAGTTCCTCTCAGCAGTATTAGACTGACCATGGACAATGTTATCCCCATCCAGGAAAACAGAACAAATGAAAAAAAGAAAACAAAAAGAAAAACCAAACCTTTAGAATCTGATGAAAACTTCATAAAAAATTATATCTTATGTATCTTCTCCCTTAATCCTAATTCCTCATAAGAAATATGACTAATATGTAAACAGGTTTATCCAAAGAATGTATGTACAATGCTAACCTGACTGTTCACTGCGAGGGGAGGGGAGGGGTGGGAAGGGAGGGTGGAAGGAAATTTTGTAGCTTAAAAATATACATGTGCATATGTATGAAAATAAATAAATAATTATTTAAAAAAGATGTTACATATGCAGCCTAGGCATTTTTTTTTATGTGGAGGTTTGCTTCCTCCTTTATGTCTAGACTCTGCATATACAGTAGTTGTTCCTAATCCAGTCCTGTCTTTTGCCTCAGTGTTCGCAGGCTTCAGACCTTTTCTGAGGTCGAGACCCTCTGTGCTGCCTTGTTATCTAGTTGCCAGGACTGAAGCTGCACTATGGTTAAAAGCCTCCCACTGACTCCTGCTCTTCCAACTAGCTGGGCTTACTTCCCCTTTCCCAGCAAAGACACAAACCTTCACTGAAGATCCTACATGATGTTCACAGCTGAAAATTTGATTCTATCTTTTTTGTGTGTGTGTAATATGTAGCTTTAATGTCTTTGTAGAGGATTCATTTAAGGTTGCTTAGGAAAAAGGTCCCTGAGCATGCTAGCCTCACACCCACATCTGGGCTCCACCCCAGAAGTTGAAGTTCACAGTAGATATTTTAAAGTTCATAGGAGATATTTCACTTAGCACTTAGGTCCTTTTTGGGAACAGATGGAACAATAATAATATCCAATGAATTTGATGGGAAGCAAATTACTGAATTCATTATACCAAGTAACTACTATATTTCTTTACATCTGATGGTCCAAATAAGGATAAAAAGACCAGTTTCAAACTATTATAAGCTCTGCTAAAGAGTGAGCTGAAATCTTGACAGCTTAAGGACCTTAAATGCATTTGAAGTTAGAAAAGACTTTAGAGGTAATATAATCTAGTTTTTTTCACTTTTCTGATAAGAAAAGGGAAGTGACTTCTCTGCAGTTACACAGCTGGTGAGTGACAGTACTGGGATCTGAACCTGTATTCTAATTCCTATTTCATCATTCTTTCTATTATACATTCCTTCCTCTATTGAATTTTCTAGCTCCTATCATAGTTATTAATTTGGGAATTAAGTATGGGAGACATTAAAACAAATTGGGAATTCCAGTATGATTCGCCAGCTTCCTGTAATATCCCTGGAACTAAGAGACTACATTTCTACTTCCAATTATGCTGCTAACTCACTGGATGTCTTTAATAAATTACTTTTTCTTTTTCTTCATAACAAAGCAAAAGCAATCTTGAGTCCTTAGACACTTACCATTAGAACCATGACTTGAAACCATGTTTCTGACTATGTGTCTCATCAAATGTTTCTATTGTGTGGCTATCATTCAACCAGGCATTGAGGAAGAATCCCAAGGTTTGGATAAATTTTTAGTCATGAGACTTTAAGTCATTTTTTTTAGTTTTTTTTTTTTTTTTGCAAGGCAAATGGGGTTAAGTGGCTTGCCCAAGGCCATACAGCAAGGCAATCACTAAATGTCTGAGGCCGGATTTGAACTCAGGCACTCCTGACTCCAGGGCCAGTGCTCTATCCACTGTGCCACCCAGTCATCCCTTTAAGTCATATTTTGACCAAGCTTTGAACATAAAGTGTACTTTTCTTGGATGATTGAATCAATTACAGTGGAAATCAACTTCATCAATTCCACCACCAAGAGAGATACTACCATTTATAAAGAATCAAAGACCTAATCTAGTAGAATATTTTCTTTTTTTGTCTGAATGCCCTTAGCAGTCATTTTCCTCTAAATTGCCCTTAGAATACTTTCTGATAGTTAGAAATAACTAAGGGACCCTCCACTCATAAAATCGATTTATATTTCCAAACAGTACCTAATCTAACTGACATAATACTCATTTTTAGATTTCTGATTCAAAATATACCTATTTATGTAAGTTTCATAAGGCAGGAATCTCTTTTTTTCAGTGATTTAATTTGTTTTTCATGATGTAGGGAATTCTATTCTAGAATAAGATATGCCATCTCCAGGCTCAAAGATTTTCCCCTATGTGTCATCCATGCCTGGAATGTTCTCTTTCTTTAATCTGCATCCTGGATTCCTCCAAGTCCTAACTAAAAACCTATTGTCGGGGGTGGCTAGGTGGCGCAGTGGATAGAGCACTGGCCCTGCAGTCAAGAGTACTTGAGTTCAAATCCGGCCTCAGACACTTAATAATTGCCTAGCTGTGTGGCCTTGGGCAAGTCACTTAACCCCATTGTGTAAAATTTAAAAATTGTTTTAAAAAAGCCTATCATCTATGAGAAATCTTTTCTGATCCCCTTTAATGCTAATGTATTCCCTCTGTTGATGAACTTAAGCTGATCCTGGATGTGTCTTGTTAGTACAGAGATAATTGCATCTTAAACCCTCTATTTGACATAAAAGCAAGGACTGTCTTTTGCCTTTCTTTGTATCCCTAGCACTTAGCACAGTACTTGGGTAATGTTAGGCATATAATAAGTATTCAGTGTTTGGTTTTGCCTCTGTGAAAAGGGCAAGATGATACTTCCCCTTCTTATACCATTGATCTATAAGGATCAAATGAGATCATTTGTATGACCTTAGGAAAATTATTTCCTTATTCTGGTATTCTATTTGGGTGGCTTATATAGACTCTTGGGTCCAATTGAGAATTACCAGGAAACTGGTCTAAAAAGGAGAGCAAGCATGCAGTCAGGAGAATTGTTAGCAAAAAAAAGTAAGCCACGAAATACTAATGTGGGGAAGCAAAATCCATCTATTTCTAGGATTCAATCCTTGTATCTTGGATGCTGTATTCAGGAGGGTGATCTATTAGAATCAAGAAATAGCTTTCATCTTACTTTCTTTTTTTTAAGATTTTAGTTATTTTGAATTTTACAATTTTTTCCCCTAATCTTACTTCCCTCCCCCCACACCCCACAGACGGCAATTTGGCAGTCTTTACATTGTTTCCATGGTATACATTGATCCAAATTGAATGTGATGAGAGAGAAATTGTATCCTTAAGGAAGAAATCTAAAGTAAAAGAGAGCAAGATCAGACAATAAGATATCAGGTTTTTTTTTTTCTAAATTAAAGGTAATAGTCCTTGATCTTTGTTCAAAATCCACAGTCTTTCTCTGGATACAGATGGTATTATCTATCGCAGACAGCACCAAATTGTCCCTGATTGTTGCACTGATGGAATGAGCAAGCCCGTAAAGGTTGATCATCACCCCCATGTTGCTGTTAGGGTGGACAATGTTTTTGTGGTTCTGCTCATCTCAATTGGCATTAATTCATGCAAATACCTCCAGGCTTCCCTAAATTCCCATCCTTCCTGGTTTCTAACAGAACAATAGTGTTTCATGACATACATATACCACAGTATGCTAAGCAATTCCCCATTTAAAAGACATTTACTGGATTTCTAGTTCTTTACCATCACAAACAGGGCTGCTAGGAATATTTTTGTACAAATGATGTTTTGACCCTTTTTCATCATCTCTATTTCATCATCACTATTAGGCTGAATAGTGGTATTGCTGGATAAAAGGGTTTGTACATTTTTATAGCCCTTTGGACATAGTTCCAGACTGCTATCCAGAAAGGTTGGATGAGTTCACAGCACCACCAACAATGTACTAGTGACCCAGGTTTCCCACAATCCTTCCAACAATGATCATTATCCTTTCTGGTCATACTGGCCAGTTTAAGAGGTGTGAGTGGTACTTCAGATATGTTTTAAATTGCATTTCTCTAATAAGTAATGGTTTAGAGCAATTTTTCATATGATTATGGATCACTTTGATCTTCTCATCTGAAAATTGCCTTTGTATATCCTTTGACCATTTGTCAACTGGGTAATGGCTTTTATTTAAAAAAAATTGACATAGTTCTATGTATATTTTGGAAATGGGCCCTTTGTCAGAAATACTAATTGTAAAGATTGTTTCCCAGTTTACTACATTTCTTTTTATCTTGGTTACAGTGGCTTTGTCTGTGCAAAAGCTTTTTAATTTAAGTTAATCAAAATAATCTTGTTTGTTTTTAGTGATGCTCTCCATCTCTTCCTTAGTCATAAACTGTCTCCCCTTCCCTAGATGTGATAGGAAAACTACTCCTTGATCTTCTAGTTTGCTTATAATACTGTTTTTCATGTCTAAAACCTGTATCCGTTTTGATCTTATCTTGATATAGGGTGTGAGGTGGTCCAATCTAAGTTTCTTCCATACTCACTTCCAATTTTCCCAGCAGTTTTTACCAAAAAGAGAGGTTTTTATTCTAATAGCTGGACTCTTTGAGTTTATCAAATAGTAGATTACTATAATTATTTCCTGCTATTGCACCTAGTCTATTCCACTGGTCCACCACTCTATTTCTTAGCCAATACCAGACATTATTGATGGCTGATGTTTTATAATATAATTTTAGATCTGGTAGGGCTAAGCCACCTTCTTTTGCACTTTTTTCACTGAATCCTTGGAAATTCTTGACTTTTTATTTCTCCATATGAATTTACTTACCACTTTTTGTAACTCATTAAAGTAATTTTTTGGAATTTTTTTTTGTTAGATAACTAAACAGGTAGTTCAGGTTCGGTAGAATTGTCATTTTTATATTAGCTCAACCTATCCATGAGCAGTTGATATTTGCCCAGTTATTTAAATCTGATTTTATTTGTGTGAGAAGTGTTTTGTAGTTTTCAAAAAGTTTCTGAGTCTGTCTTGGTGAATAGACTCCCAAGTATTTTATATTGTCTGCGGTTACTATGAATGGGATTTCTCTTTCTGGCTCTTCCTACAGTACCTTGCTAGTCATACAGACAAGTTGAGTATTTATGAGGGTTCATTTTATATCCTGCAACTTTGCTAAAATTGTTAATTCTTTCCAGTAGCTTTTTGGCTGATTTCTTGGAATTCTCTAGGTATACCATCATGTCATCTGCAAAGAATGATAGTTTTGTCTCTTCCTTCCCAATTCTAATACCTTCAATTTCTTTTAATACAATACTGAAGAGTATTGGTGATAATGGGCATCCTTGTTTCACCCCTTATCTTATTGGGAATGCCTCTAGCCTATGCCCATTGAATATAATGCTTGTTGATGGATCAGATAGATAATGCTTTTTATTCTAAGGAACAGTCCATTCATTCCTGCACTCTCTAGTGTATTTAGTAGGAATAGGTGCTGTATTTTGTCAAAAGCTTTTTCAGCATCTACTGATGTGATCATATGATTTCTGATAGGTTTGCTATTGATATAATTAATTATACTAACAGTTTTCCTAATATTGAATCATCCCTGCATTCCTGGGATAAATCCTACTTGGTTATAATGTATTATCCTAGTGATAACTTGTAATTTCTTTGCCAAGATTTTTTAAAGATTTTTTGCATCTATATTCATCAGGGAGATTGGTCTATAATTTTCTTTCTCTGTTTTAACTCTTCCTGGTTTAGATATAAGCACCATATTGATGTCATAGAAAGAGATAAGCAGAGTTCTGTCTTCACTTATTTTTCCAAAGAGCTTATATAGAATTGGGACCAATTGTTCCTTAAATGTTTGGTAGAATTCACTTGTGAATCCATCAGGCTCTGGAGAGTTTTTCTTAGGGAGTTAAATGATGGATTGTTGGGTGCATACATATTCAGTATTGAAATCACTTTATTATCAATGGTACCTTTTAGGGGGATATAGTTTCCTTCCTTATCTCTTTCAATGCCATCTATTTTTGCAGCTCCTTTGTCTGAGATAAAGATTGCTACCCCTGCTTTTTTCACTTCAGCTGAAACAAAATTTATTTTGCTCCAGCCTTTTACCTTTAATCTATATGTATCTCTCTGCTTCAAATGAGTTTCTTGTAAGCAGTATATTGTATGATTCTGGTTTTTAATTCAGGATGGCATTCCCTTATATTTTAAGGGTGTGTTCTCAGGCCTTCAGGCTTCTGGGCCCAGGTCCTGCTGCTAATCAGACTAATCCTTGGCTGATCCAGTCTCTCAGGCTCTCACTGGTCCCATGCTCTGGGCAGAGTCCACCCTCTTTACTCGGACTCACCCATGATCTCAGAAGACAGATCCTGAGGTGGATGTTCTTCTCCTGGCTTTTCTTTCTGGATTTTGTCCATTGGATTTCTGTTAAGAGGCTTATTTAATATTATTTATAAATGAAGATCAGGAGACTTTAGAACTGTGCTTGTCTATTCTCTGTCACCTTGGCTGGAAGTCCCATTCATCTTACTTTCTACTCACTCATATTTAAGTCATTTCTTAGCCTTCAAATGTGTATATACAACTGTTCTATGTTTTGAACTTTTGTGACCCTGAATGTTTGCAAGGGGGAAAAATGGACTTTTTTGAGGATATGTCAGAATCATAGGTTTCCAGGTTAAGGAACTATATAAGTGAGAGATCCCTGAATTGTCCCTTTTATAGTAGAAAAGAAAACCTCTGGCATGTGGACTGTTAGTTTCAAAGACTTTCCAAAATATCAGTTGCTTTTACTTGAGCATATGTGGTTTACCTTTTTAACTGTCTCACTCCAAAATCCATTTTGTTTCCAAGTGAGAGTGAAGGATAGGGAAGGCCCCAAATATCACCATGCTATTTCTTACTTAGGAAGATGCATGAAGAAACGAAGGTAAGCACATATACATACACAGATATTTATGCATTAATGAATGAATACAATGCATGTATATGCCCAGGATAAATTACTATGCTATTGGGAATGTATTCAATTATCCTGTTAGCCATTTTATTCTCATGAATTTATTCCCCTGAAGTACATAATCTTAAATCCTTTGTTAATAAGAGTTTGAAAAGAATTGTGGACTGAGAAACAGAATATCATGGTTAGAGTGTTGGAATTGAATTCAGAACAACCATGATTTAAATATTTTTAGTCCTAACCAATGGTGTGACCACGGGCAAGTTCCATAACCTCAATGAATCCTACTTTCCTATTCTATAAAATTAGGAGATTGTATCAAATGCTCTCTCAAATTCCTTCTAGCTTAAATTGATGATTCTATCATCTAGTTTGGGGAAGATAAATAATACAATATCCTTCCCCATGACAATCTAGGAAATATGAAACCACAAAATCAAAACATTGCTGTTTCAACTTTAAACCTGAAAGATATACCAATGAATAAAAATCTGGGTTCACTGATGAGGGATGGGGAAAAGAATAAATAGGAGAATAATTCTCCCACACACACACACACACACATATATGTGTGTGTTCACATTCTTGGGAAAGTACAATTTTATACTGGACTTATGATCAATGCAGACAAATCTCCAGGGAAGAACATTCCTAATACTAATAAATATCAGTACTTACTCTGTAATTTATAGATTTAAGATAGTTTCTTTAGACACAGAAGTTGAGGGACATGTCCACAGATGAATAAATGGTATTTTTTAGAGGAGGGGCTTGGTCTTCTTTCTCATCATGATTACAAGATTGGTTCAGTATCTCTGATTCCAAACTACTGGTCCAATCATTAAGAGAGAAAAGTTATTACTTGGCTTCTTGACCCTGCTTCCTAACTTCATTCCTATTCTTTGGCTAGTTCCGGGATTAGCCTAATAATAACTTATGTTTTTCTAGTTATTTCAAGTTTATAAATTCCTTTTCTCATAACAAGATGGTGAAGTAAGTGATTTAAATATTAATTTCTTCATAATTCAAATGATGATATGGAAATTCAAAAGAATTAAATGTCTCAACCATAATATTATTATTAGAGTTGCTAGGTTAGATATCTAGTTGTCAGGGTAGATATAGTGCTGATGTTGGAGTCAGGAAAAACCTGAGATTAAATATGGTCTTAGAAAATTCCTTAGCTATATGATGTTGAATAAATCATTTAATTTTTTATCTTCTTTAGTTTCCTTAACTTTAAAATAAAGATATAACTACATTAATGCATATTATAATATATAAAATAATCATATATTAAAGACATATCTTTACTTCCTAGGGTTGTTATGAGGATCAGATGAAATAATATGGTTGAAAGTTCCTGGCAATAATAGGTGCTTAACAGAAGCATGTTTCTTTCCTTCCTGACTCCACATCCATCATTCTATTTTATTGTGTTCTTAACGTGTTACTGCCCTACCTCTTAATTACTTCATAATATTATGAAGTTTTCTCAGCGTTCTTCCTTGCGAAAGATTCTGATGTCCCTAATAATTATTAAAACACATTTTGTGCTGTTGAAAATATATGATTTCAATTAATAAATATTTATTTTGTGCCAAACTTGCCCAAGTGCTGATTGTTATTGGGGCATATGGTAATGGTAATGGCTAGCCAGGATCATATATTTCAAAATTTGCAAAATATGTTATGTTCATTATTTTGTTTTTCCTACATAGCAACTTTGAGTTAGAAGATGTTATTATCTCCATTTTATAGCTGAAAAAACTGAGTCTCAGAGAAGTTAAATGATTTATTAAGATTTCCAGACATTGAATATTTGAGGCAAGTGTTTTTAATGTTATTTTATTTTATTTTTTCAATTACATTCTAAGACAATTTTCAACATTCACCTTTTTTTTGCAAGGCAAATGGAGTTAAGTGGCTTGCCCAAGGCCACACAGCTAGGTAATTATTATTAAGTGTTTGAGGCTGGATTTGAACTCAGGTACTCCTGATTCCAGAGCCGGGCTCTATCCAATGCACCACCTATCTGCCCCTAAACATTCAGCTTTTTTGTAAACTTTTGATTTTCATAGTTTTCTACCTCCCTCCTTTCCCTCCCCCCTTCCCCATGATGGTGAGAAATCTGATATAAGCTGAACATGTAAAATCATGTCAAATATTTAAAAAAACGTTCATGTTGTAAAAAAAAAAGAATCAGAACTAAATGATAAAAATAAAAAAACAGCATAAAAACAATTTTAAAAAGTGAAAATATGGTGAATTTTTGAGGTAGGGCCAAAATGACAACAGGAGGCTAACATGATCAAGAGCTTTTCTACATAATGTTAAATGAAACCTCTACACAAATATTAAAGTTATAAATTCTACCAAAAAAATTAGAACAAATTCTCAATTCTATTTATTGTGGAGGATTTTCAGTGAAAATGTTTCTTAGGGGTAAAAGGGAAGTATAGGCCAGTAAGGAGAGCAAGAAAGCCAGTGCGAGGCTCATAGCCCCACTGCAGCCAAGATCCTGGCTCAGCTTAATAGCAGCCTAGGACCCAGCAGCTAGATAGCAACCCAGGTCCCAGCTCACTTAGACAACAGACAAGCAGGGAGGGTCCAAATCCCAGACAAAGTCTGAGCCTGCAAACACTGGAGTAACAGACAGGACTATGTAGGGAACAAAGTCATAGGTAAAGCCTGCATATAAATGAGGAAACAATTCCCTGCATAGGCAATGCCTGGTTTGCATAGGCAATACCCTGGCAAATGATAAGCCAGGGTCTAGACCACAGTTCCAGCCTAGATCTAAAATATAGCCTGGAAAATGTCTTTCAAGAAATTATCATGCAAAACTTTCCTAAATTTCTGGATCTAGAAGACCAAATAGTCCTTGAAAGAATCCATCAGTCATCTCCAGAAAGAGACTGCAAGAAATATCCTAGTGAAATTCCAGAAATCAAAACTAAAGGAGACTACAAGCAGCCAGAAAAGAACAATTTAAATGCAAATAAAGAATACTCTAAATTACCCAAAACTTATTAGCTTCAACATTAAAGATTCAGAGGGGGTGCAGCTAGGTGGCATAGTGGATAAGAGCACCGACCCTGGAGTCAGGAGTACCTGAGCTCAAATCTGGCCTCAGACACTTAATAATTACCTAGCTGTGTGGCCTTGGGTAAGCCACTTAACCCCATTGCTTTGCAAAAAAACAAACAAAAAAAAAGAATCAGAGGACCTGGAATATGATATTATGGAGGGCAAAGGACATCTTTCACTGCAAAAATCAGTATTTTGTTAGACGAAAAGATGAGTTTTTAATGAAATAGAGAATGTCTAATAGGAAGACCAAAACTGAACAGAAAATCTTATCTTCAAATACAAAATTCATGAGATACATGAAAAGGCAAATGAAAAGGGGGAAAGATGCTAGTCAAAACCATTAAACTGTCTACACTTGTAACTCTTGAGAATTTTATTTCTTTAGGATAGTTAAAGGATTGAATATATTTGAAGGTATTGTGCTTAGAGCATATGGTATAAGTGAACATGAAGTGATGCTGTTTATGAGGCTAATATTTCCTGTTGAGATAGGAGAGAGTACTTAGAGGCTGTATATGTAACTAAATCATAAAGTGATCTTATTTTACAAGAGTGTGCAGCTAAGAAATGTTGAAATGCAATAGGGACAGAGGGTGGGACTGTACATAGAAAGATAAGCTATTAATAGATCAGGAAATGATAATGCATTATTCCATATTTTAGTTAACAAGGGTCAGAGTACTACAGTTGAAGTACTATAGGGATATAGGGAGAGAGTCTGCCCAATATTTTACTTAAGTAGTGCTATAGTGCTCTTTAGAGTGCTGAAGGAATAGAGGTAGAGAAAGTACTTGCCCTGTAGAAGTATTAGAGTTAGAAAATTATGACTCCAACTAAAATTTTGAGACAGAACCCGAGATCCAGTGAGACAATTCTCCAGAGCAAGGTAACCTGGAAAATAGTGGAAAGGCTCTGCTCCATGGGGTTAGAGGGGTAGTTTGCCAAAAAGAAGGAACTTCAGCCTCTCAGAGGCAGCCCCAGGACACCTGAGAGCTGCAGATCATGGCAGTAGGGGCAGTTTCCTGACCTAAACCACGGGGAGCAAGTGGAAGATCAGTGGGGGGACCTCTGCCAGAGCGAACATGCATGTGAAGCCCAGCCTTCAGGGCACTCAGCAAGCACTGGTGGACATGGCAACCCAGTTCCAGGAAAAGGAAGCAGGTGGAGCTAGTAAGTAGGAGCCCACAGGCAACTGAGCCTTGAGTACTCAGCCTATCAAAGGTAGGGGAATGGAGAGAGATTTCTGAAGTCTGTCCTCTGTACCTGGAACAGGACTCTGGCGCTCTGACCAGATTCAGATCCTGATCACAGTCTAGGACCCCATAGCACAGCAGGATTGCCCCTCCCCCTGCCTCAGCCCCATGGCAGAGGGGTGTGCTTGTGGTCATTCATAGACAAGGAGGGAAGATAATGAAGTTCTTGTGGGGGGTGTCCCAATAATACTCAAAAGCTCAGGAAGCACCCCAAAACCAGGCACAGGTTGGGGAAATGAGTAAATGAGAAAAAAGAGGAACACCATTGAGAAATACACTGTCTATGATCCAAAGAAGGATCAAAATACTCAATCTGAAGATGAAGAAGTACAAGCTTCTGCATCTAAAGACTACAAGAAAAACAGAAATTGGGCTCAGTCTATGATAGAGCTCAAAAATGATTTTGAAAATCAAGTAAGGGAGATAGAAGAAGAATTGTGAAAAGAAATGAGAGAGATTCAGGAAAAACATGAAAAAGAAGTCAGCAGCTTAGTCAAGGAGATCCAAATGATGTTGAAGAAAATAACATGTTAAAAACCAGCATAGATCAAATGGATAAAACAGTTCAAAAATTATTGAGGAAAAGAATGCTTTAAAAAGCAGAATTGGTCAGATGGAAAAAGAGATAAGAATGCTCTCTGAGGAAAACAAGTCCTTCAGATCTAGAATGGAGCTAAAGGAAAGTGTTGATTTTATGAGAAATCAAGATACAATACTTCAAAACCAAAAGATTGAAAAATTAGAAGAAAATGTGAAACATCTCATTGAAAAAACAACTGATCTGGAAAGCAGATTAAGGAAAGATACCCGAAAGTCATGATCAGGAAAAGAGCCTTGATCTCATTTTTAAAGAATTCCTACAGGAAAATTGCCTAGATATTCTAGAAGCAGAGGGCAAAATAGAAATTGAGAGAATCTACCAATCTCCTCTGGAAAGAGATCCCCAAATAACCCAACCCCCAGGAATATTATAGCCAAGTTTCACAACTCCCAAATTAAAGAGAAAATATTACAAGCAGCCAGAAGGACACAATTCCAGTACTGTGGAGCTGCATTCAGGATCACACAGGACTTAGCAGCAACTACATTAAGGGCTTGTATGGCTTGGAATATAATATTACAGAAGGCAAAAGAGCTTAGAATGCAACTGAGAAGCAACTACCCAGCAATATTGAACATCCTCTTCCAGGGGAAAAGATGGACTTTCAATGAACCAGGGGAATTTCAATTGTTCCTATTGAATCAACCAGAGCTGAACAGAAAGTTTGATCTTCAAATACAGCACTCAGGTGAAGCATAGAGAGTGGAGGAGAAGGGTGAAAAATGAGGAACTTAATGATGATGAGCTGCATGTATTCCTGCATAGAAAAATGATACTGATAATACTCAAATGAAACTTCTCATTTAATAGAGCAGGCAAAAGGATTTTTTAAAGATGAAACATAGGAGAAAGCTGAATTTGAGGATTTAATATAATATAAAAATGGATTCAATGGCTAAATGGGAAATGTAATGGGAGTAAGAGAAAGGAGAGGTGGAATAGGCTAAGATATTTCATATAATCAGATTTTTTATTATTGCAATGAGCTATTGCAATGATATGGAAGGGGGGAAGGCAAGGGGGGGATGAGGGAACCTTCACTCTCATCAGAGGTGGCTTGGAGAGGAAACAGCATATATACTCAATGGGATATAGACATCTAGAGTAAAAAGTAGAGGAGTACAGGGGAAGGGGGTATGTGAGTGATGGAGGAGAGGGTGGACTGTGGGGGAGTGTGGTCAGACATTACACATTTTCTTTTTTTACTTCTTGCAAGGGGCTGGGATTGGATGGCCTGTCCATGACCACAATATGGGTTCATGGCCTCATGGTCCCTGGGCCAGTGACAAGTCTACTGTGCCATTCAGCTACCCTACAGCACATTTATGAAGAGGGACAGAGTAAAAGGAGAGAGAAAATATAGTATATGGTAGTGGGGAGGTTTGAATGGAGAGAGTTGTGATCTGCAATGGCAACAGTAAAAAAATATGGAAGTAGCTATTGTGATGAAATTATCATAAAGAATGCGATCTACCCATGACAGAGTTAGTGGTGTTAGAACACAGATTGACGCACATTTTAAAATTGTTTTAATTTTAATTTTTTCTCTTTATTGCCATGAGGATCTATATATTTTGTGGGAGGGGCATTATGTTTACTCTTTAAAAAGAATATTTTAGTAATATATAAAAATATCATTTGTACAAAAATAAAATATAAATAAATATAAAAATAAATCAATAAATCAATAAATAGCTGTAGACAACACAAAGTACTTGGGAATCTACCTAGAACACAAACCTAAAAGCTTTTGCAGCAAAATTACAAAATACAAATAATTTAGGTCTAAACAACTGGAAAATTATCAATTGTTCTTGGTTAGCCCTTGGTAATACAATAAAAATGACAGCTTTATCCAAATTATACTATTTATTCAATGCCAATACCAATCAAGCAACTACAAATTATTTAACATCACTAGAAAAAACAGTAATAAAATTCATCTGGAGCAACAGAAGATCAACCATATCAAAAAAATTCAAAAAGGAGGTAGCATAGCTGTACCAGCTCTAAAACTACAGTATAAAGCAGCAATTACTAAAGTTTCCTGGTACTGGTCAAGAAATAGAGTAATGGACCAGGTGATTAGATTGTTACAAAAGAAACAATACTTGATGACTACAGTAATCTCTTGTTTGATTTACCTAAAGATATTAACTTCTGAGATAAAAACTCACTATATGACAAAATCTCCTGGGAAAGCTTAAAAAAATATGGCAAAAGCTAGGTATAGATCTACATCTCACACCTTATTACAAAATAAGATCAAAATGAGTACAATATTTTGACACAATGGGTAATATCATAAACTATCTATCTTTATGTCCTGATATGTAGTAAATTTTTGCATATTTGCCATATACCATAGAAAATAGATATATTCTTTTTTATCTTTATTTTCTTGAGAGAAGTTTTCCAACATATCTAAATTTTCTAACATTCTAATCACCTCATTAGCTTCCTTCTTGTTTATTTTATGGATAGATTTATATAATACTAAGAGAGGGAATTCTAGTTCCCCCACCAGTATAGTTTTACTTTTCATGTCTTCCTGTAACTCTCTTAACATTTCCTCCAAGATTCTGGATGCTATACCACTTGGTGCATACATTTTTTGTTGAAATTGCTTCATTTTCTATAGTACCTTTTAGGAGTAGTTACCTTCCTTATCCCTTTTAATGAGATCTAATCTTGCAATTGCTTTATCTGAGATAAGGATTGTTAGCCTGTTGTTTTTCACTTCACCTGAACTGCAATATATTCTGCTCCAGTCTTTTACATTGACTCTATGTGTCTCTCTGCTTCAAATGTGTTTCTTATAGATAGCATATTGTAGGATTTTGGCTTTTAATATACATTGCTACACACTTCTGCTTTATGGGAGAGTTAATCCCATTCACATTCAGAGTTATAACAAACTCTTTATTATCCTCCATGCTAGCACCCTTCCAGTTGTATTTCTCCCCTCCTTTGACCTCAGTGTTTTGCTTCTGAATACCACCACCCCCAATGTGTTCCTCTCTTCTTTCCATCACCCTCTCTTTGCTTTTCCTTTTCATTTTTCTCCTTCTTTCTCTCCCATGAATTCTCCTCTTCCCCCTTTTCCCGTTCTAAGCCCTCTTTGAAACAAATTTATTGAGAGTAAGATTCAGGCAATTCACACCTCCTCCCTTCTTTCTCTTTATTGTAATTTGGTCCTATTCATATAATGTAATTTACCCCCTTCTACTTTCCTCTTCTTCCCCTCTCTTTACAATCCTTCGACCTATTTTACTGTACAGATTTTAAAAAAATCATTTCATTAATGTCAAGGACATACTATGAATGTCCTAAGTATATTCTCCTCTAATACAGTTACATTTCCAAGAGTTATGAGAATCTTCCTTCCAGGTAGGAATGTAACCAGTTTAACCTTAATGAATAGCAATCTTTTTCTTTTCCCCTATTTACTTTTTCATATATTTCATGAATCTTCTGTTCAGCTCTTGTTTTCATCAAGAAAGTTAGTAAGTCATGTATTTAGTTAATTGTCCATCTTTTCGCCTGAAAGAGAAGGCTCAGTTTTGCTGAATAGTGGATTCTTGGATATGATACAAGATTCCTTGCTCTCCAGCATATGATATTCCAGGTCCTTTGATTTCTTAATGTTGATGCTGCCATGTTCTGTGTAATCCTGATTATGGTTCTTTGGTATTTGATTCAGATTCATAGTTTGGACCCTCCAAAGCAGCTACACTAGCTGAATGGGTATTCTGGGGCAGATGGGCTAGATCTTTCCCAGTCCATGCTGGACCTCTCCTAGCCTGCCAACCATGCAAATCACCAAGCCTTCTGTTCCCATCGCTAACTATCTCAGGTCAGTCCCCTGCCCCACTCTGCTTCCTGCATACTGCTCTCTGCCCTGGACACATCCATGCTCTCCTTTGACAGACCTTGCTGGAAGATGTTCCACCTGGTTCTTTTGTGGATTCTGTCATTTCAAATTCTGTTAAAAGGGTTGATTCATGATGGTTCTGAGGAAAAGCCAGGAGTGTTTAAAATAGTACCTGTCTTCTCTCTGCCATCTTCTCTATTTTATTGACCAGATAAGAGATTAAGACATACCCTGTCAGATCTATGGTAAGGGGAGAAATTTATGAGCAAACAAAAAATAGAGTACTTTATAAATTGCAAAATGAATGATTTTGACTATATTAAATTAAAAAAAATTAAAAAAAAAACAAATGCAGTTGACCATCACTTCATGCTGTTGTTTGTACCTATAAAGTTCTTCTGATTCTGCTCATTTCCCCTTGTATCAATACATGCAAGTATTTCCAGGCTTTTCTGAAATCCCATCCCTCATGATTTCTTAAAGAACAATAGAGTTCCATCACATGCATAGGGTACAGACCTAGTAGTGCTATTCCTGCATCAAAGAATGCAGAAGTTTTATTGCCCTTTGAGCATAATTCCAAATTGCTGTCCAAAAAGTTTGGATCAATTCACAATTATACCAGCAATGCATTAATGTCCAAGTTTTACTACACTCCCTCCAACACTGATCATTTTTATTTTTAGTCATATTGATCAATCTGATAGATGGGAAATGGTACTTCAGAGTTGTTTTTATTTGTATTACCCTAATAAATTATGATTTTCTTCTAGAAATTCTTCGTACCTTTCCTTGATAGAGAATAAAGATGAGAGAAGAAAAAAATAGTTATGTAAGAAGGCAACATTTAAAACATATAAAACTAAGCACCTCATAACAAAGTTATTTGAGATCAGGGAGATTGGATTTGAATGCTGGGGCTCTTTCATTTATTGTTTATGTGACCTTGAAGAAATCATTTCATCCTTTAGTCTGTTTCATTCATGTTTAACATGAAGTTCTTAGATTTGATGACCTCTTAAGTTTTTATTCAAAATTCATAATCTTAATAGACTATTACTATTTTTTTATTTATTTATGTGTATATGTATATGTGTGTGTTTTTGTGGGGGGGGGTTGATGATAGAGCAAGAGAATGCATTACTAAGCTCTGCTTCTAAGCAGTCTATAAATTCTTGAGCAATACTACCTCATTTTCTACTTTAATTATCTACCATCTCTAATATCAAAAACTAAAGTAGGTTACAGGCATCTGGTGACATGGGGATTGACTTTTATTGGAGAGAAATGTGGTCATGATTGAGGACAAAGATGGGAATGTGGAAGACTGGTTTATAATTGTTTATTATAGTGACTGCTATATATCAGTAGGAGAACTAGATTATTCAGATAGACTTCACTTGATTTGCTAGTTGTTTTTTATCCTGGATAAGTAATTTACCCTGTCAGTCTTCTCATCTCTAAAATGGGGATAATAATAATGCTTACCTCTTAGTGTGGTTTGAGGACCAAATGAGATAACATTTGAAGTGCTTTTGGGGGGCTGAGCCAAGATGATAGAGTAAAGGCAGATATTCACCTGAGCTGTCCCTGACAATTCTTTAAATGGTTTTAAAATGATTCTAAAAAAATTCTAGAGTGGCAGAACACACAAAAAGATGAAGTGATACAATTTTCTAGCCCAAGACAGCTTGGAAGATAGGTGAGAAAGATCTGTTACACAGGAGTGAGAGAAGAGAACAGTAAATATGGCACAGCCAGCATGGACCAGTCCTAATAATCTGGGAACAGACAGCAAGATGACTTGGGTCAGTGGCAGTTATGGTAGTTTCCAAACCTTTCAGCCTAGAGACTACCAAGGACAACTTGGCAGGTCAGCAGGAAAAGTCTGCCATATCAGGGTAGAGTAGAGCACATTCTAGCACAGGCCGCAGGAGTGCAGACTTCATTCAAGTGCTCCAGGAACAGTCCTTAGGAGCATCTGAATCAGCTACATGGCACCTACACCTGGAGGTATAGGCCCACAAATGGTAAGGGGGTCAGAAGGAGTTTACAGTGATTTCTTTGCTAGCACAGAGGTAGGACTCTAATATTTTGCCAAAACTCAGATATGGAATACAATCCTAGCTGACAGTCCCAAGAAGAGTAGGAGCAGTAGCACAGCAGACTTTATTGCCACAGGGGAGAGGGAATCTTCCTCACAATTCCTGGGCAGAAAGAAGTCCTTCTGGTCACCCAGAGCAAAGACCAGGAAAGTAGTATAAATCTCTCTCTCTTGAGACCATACCACCTGGAAAGAATTTAAAACTTTCTCGTGTCCAGAAGTGTCTCTGAACTTAACTGTAAAAATATTATCCAAAACTTAATGTGCCATTCACCCTGTAAGAAGAGTTCTAATTTAACACAGAGTTAAAAATCAAATCAAAGACTGGGGAAATAAGCAAACAAAAGAAGAAAAATATCTGACCACAGAAAGTTAACATAATGATTAGAAGAATCAAAACTCACACTCAAAAGAAGATAACAAAATTAAAACTCATTCATGCAAAGCCTCCAAGAAAAATATGAATTTATATCAGGTCATGGAAGAACTGAAAAACGATTTTGAAAAATCAAGTAAGGGAGACAGAGAAAAAATTAAGAAGAGAAATGAGAGTGATATGATAAAATCAAGAAAACCAATTGAGCAACTTGGTAACAGAGACACAAAAATATTGAAAATAACATCTCAAAACCAGTCTGGGCTAAAATGGAAAAAAGGTACAAAACACATGTGATGAGAAGCAGAATTGATCAAGTGGAAAAGGAAGTACAAAAGTTCACTGAAGACAACTCCTAGGACAAGATGGCAGAGAGAAGAGAAGTACTGTGCTAAGGTCTCCTGATCTTTCCTCATGTATAATATAAAACAAACCTTGTAACAGAAATTCAACCTACAAAACACTGGAAAAGAAGCTAGAAGAACATCTACCTCAAAGTTTGTCTTCAGGGATCCTGAGCTGAGTTGGGTGCAGAGAGTACAGAGCTTACTGGGAGGGGTGAGAGCCAGACTAATCTAGGATCAGTTGTGGAGGTATTAACTGTAGGAGCTGCAGTCCAAGAGTCAACTGGGGTGTATCCATGTATTGGCTGTGGGCCTGATGGGCTGGGGTACTCTGGCAGGGAAAGAGGGTGAGGTCCAGTCAGAGAGTTGCAGACATCGATCCGCTGGCTCCTCTGGTCTGAAGAATCTCAAACTCCATATCTTCATTTCAGCTGAATCCTTTTCCCAGAACAAACACAGTAAAAGTGCCCCCCAATCTTCCCAGGCTTAGGCATGATCAGCAGCTCTCCCTCAGCTGTAAATGGGAAGAGCAATTGCCTTGCCCCAGGGCATAGCCCAGATTGTTCAAGGATAAAAGTATCCCGCAGCACTGCCCACATACTCCAGGCCAAGGGAAAGGGCCTCAAATCAAGGTCACAGATACTCCAAAGAAAGCAATCAGCAGACCCCTACTGGCCAGCCCACTTGGATTTATTAAATTCAAAGAGTAAAGCCTCTAGGAATCTCAACACCAAACATCTCTGAACCAGCCCCTTTCCCACCACAATATCTTAGGAAAATGAAGAAGGGTCAGCAAAAGGGGGATCCATAGAAAAATATCTAGTAGGTAAAGACCATAACTGAGATCTAGAACCTCTGAGGAGAATATGATTTGGCACCCAGCCCAGAAAGACTTCCTTGAAGAAATCAGAAAGGAGTTTAAAAATCAATTGGAAAATTCAGAAAATTAACACTGTGCAATAAGAAAACAAAAATACAACTGGACAAATACAAAAAGAAAATAATTCTCTCTAATGCTCAATTGGTCAAATGGAAAATGCTTTTAAAATTAGAATTGACCTATTGGGAAAGAAGTTGCAAAAGGTAAATGAAGAAAATTCTTCTCTAAAAAAAGAGAATGGAATCTGTGGAAACTAATGACTTCATGAGACAACAAGAATCTGTTAAACAAAACTAAAGAATAGAAAAAAATTGGAAAAAAGTAAAATACCTCATTGGAAAAACTACTGATCTATAGAAGAGAAGTAGGAGAGACTTCTTAAGAATCATTGGTTTCCCTGAAAACATTGAACAGGAAAAAAGCCTGGACTTAATATTACAGAATTTAGTGGTGGAAAATTGCCCTGACATCATGGAATCAGAGGACAAAATAGTTATTGAAAGAATACACTGATCCCCTTCAGAAAGAGATCCCAAAATGGAAACACCAAGGAATATTGTGGCCAAATTCCAGAACTGTCAGATAAAAGAGAAAATCCTGAAAGCAGTCAGATTGAAACAATTTAGATACCAAGGAACCACAGTAAGGATTACACAGGACATGGATGCATCAACATTAAGGGATCGGAGGGCCTAGATTGTGATATTCTGAAAAGCAAGGGACCTTGGGATGCAGCTAAGAATTCACTATCCAGCAAAACTGAGCCTTTTCATCCAAGGGAAAAGATGGGCATTTAAAGAAATAGGAGACTTCTAACTTTTCCTGATGAAAAGACCAGAGCTTAATAGTAAATTTGGACTTCATACAGGAGACTCTAGATACATATGAAAAGGTAAAAAAAAAATGCTATCCAATAAGATGAAACTAGTTATATCCCTACCTGGGAGAAAAACTTTAATAATTCTTGAGAATTGAAACTCGATTAGAGACAGAACTGATGGACACTTATGACTTATTCCTGAAACTGCTATTCAATAAGATGAAAATGGCTATATTCCTACCTGGGAGAAAGACTCCAGTAATTTTCACGAATTGTACCTGTATTAGAGAGAATATACTTAGCCAGATGTGATGGACACTCATGACTTCTCTGTGACTCAGAAAGAATGATTTAAAAACAATACCCCCTTAAAAAGGGAGAGAATAAAGAGATAAGAGGATGGAGGAGACTGAATGGGGTAAAACTAATTGCATTAAGAGGTACAAAGGACCTATTTCAATAGAGGGGAAAAAGGGAGAAGATAAGAATCACCTAAAACTTACTCTCATCTGATTTGGCTTTAAATTAACATACATACACTCAGTTAAGAAACTTATCTTACCTTTCAAGCATTAAAACGGGAAAAGGGTAGGGGAGAAAGGTGAACTAACAGAAGGAAGGGAAGGAAGAAGGGGAGAATGGAAAGGGGAAAGAAAGAGGAGGGGTTGTGTATAGGAGTGCAAAAACACGTAAGGTGGTGGTATTTAGAAAGAAAATACTGGGGATTTAGTGTAAATGGAGGGAACATATCATGGAAGAAAATAGTTAGTAATTATAACTTTGAATGTGAATGGGATGAACTCTCCCTTAAAAGATAAGTGAATCGAAGAGTGGATTCAAAACTAAAATTCTATAATATGCTGCTTACAAAAAACTCACTTGAAGAAGAGAGACACATATAGAGAGTAAAGGAAAAAAGATTAGAGTAAAATATATTTTGCTTCAGCTGAAGTGAAAAAAAGCAAAGGTAGCAATCTCAAACAAAGCAGCTGCAAAATTAGATATTATAAGAGATAAGCAATGAAACTATATCCTCCTAAAAGGCACCATAGTCAATAAATTAATTTTTTTTTAGGTTTTTGCAAGGCAAACGGGGTTAAGTGGCTTACCCAAGTCCACACATCTAGGTAGTTATTGAGTGTCTGACACCAGATTTGAACCCATATATGCACCAAAAGGTATAGCATCCAGATTCTTAGAGGAGAAGTTGAATGAGTTACAGGAAGACATAGACAGCAGGACTCTACTGGTGGGAGACTTCAACCTCTTGCTCTCATATTGAAATACATCTAATCATAAAATGAACAAGAAGGACATTAAGTAGTTAAATAGATTGTTAGAAAACTTAAAAATGATACTTATGGAAGACTTATGGAAGTAATTTAATGGGGATAAAAAGGTATATACTGGGGTTTTTTCCTACAATACATGGGGACTTGCAAAAAAATTGACCAAGCACTAGGGCATAAAAACCTAATAATCAATTTCAAAAAAGCAGAAATGGTGAATGCACATTTTTCAGATCATAATTCAATAAAATTCACATGTAATATTGGGCCAGGGAGATATAGACCCAAAACTAATTGGAAAGTAAATAACTTCATTTTAAAGAATGAGTGATTAAACCAACAAATTATAGAAAGAATTAATTATTTCATCGTAGATAATGACAATAATGAAACAACATATCAAAACTTATTGGACACAGCCGAGGGAGCTCTCTGGGGACACATTATATCTTTAAATGCTTTCATGAATAAATTAGAGAAAGAAAAATTCAACATACTAAACATGAACCTAAAAAATTAGAGAAAGAATGAATTAACCCCCCCAATTAAATATCAAATTAGAAATTCTAAAACTTAAAGGATAAATTAATAAAATCTAAAGCAAGTAAACTACTGAACTAATAAATACAATCAAGAATGAGTTTTATGAAAAAACCAATAAAATTAATAAACCTCTATTCAATTTTATTAAAGATCCAAATTACTATAACCATAAATGACAAAGTGAACTCACTACCAATGACGAGCAAATTAAAGTAATAATTTGGAATTATTTTGTCCAACTCTATGCCAATAAATTTGATAATCTATGTGAAATGGATGAATATTTACAAAAATATGTTTCCCAGATTAAATGAAGAGGAAATTAAATACATAAATAACTCTATCTCAGAAAAAGAAATTCAATAAGCCATTATTGACCTCCCTAAGATAGAATATCTTTGGGGGCAGCTAGGTTGCACAATGGATAGAGCACTGGCCCTGGAGTCAGGTGTACCTGAGTTCAAATCTGGCCTCAGACACTAAATAATTACCTAGCTGTATGGCCTTGGGCAAGCTACTTAACCCCACTGCCTTGAAAGAAAAAGAAAGAATATCTATGGCCAGATAGATTCACAAGGGAATTCTACCAAACACTGAAGGAACAAATGTCTCTAATTCTATAAGAACCCTTTGGAAAAATAGGTGAAGATGGTACCCTGCCTAACTCTTTCTGTGGCACAAATATGGTTCTGATACCTAAGTTAAGAAGAGTCAAAACTGAGAAGAAGAATTATAGACCTATCTCCCTGATTAATATAGATGCAAAAATCTTAAATAAAATCTTAGCAAAATGATTACAGACAGTTATCACTTGGATAATACACTATGACTAAGTAGGATTTATCCCAGGAATGCAGGGTTGGTTCAATATTAGGAAAACTGGTAGTATAATTAATTATATCAATAACAAACATATGAGAAATTATATGAGTATATTTATAGATTCTGAAAAAGCTTTTGACAAAATAGAACACACATTGCTACTAAAATCTCTAGAGAACACAGGAATAAATGAATTTTTCTTTAGAATAATTAGCACTATCTACCTGAACCCATCAATAAGCATTATTTGCAATGAAGATAGACTAGAGGTATTCCCAATAAGATCAGGGGTGAAACAAGGATGCCAATTATCACCACTACTAGTCAATATTGTATTAGGAATGTTAGCTTCAGCAATAAGAGAATAAAAAGAAATTGAAGGAATTAGAATTGGGAAAGAAGAGACAAAACTCTCACTGTTTTGCAGATGACATGATGGTATACCTAGAGAATTCCCCCCAAAAATCATCTACTGGAAATAGTTAGCAACTTCAACAAAGTCACAGGATATTAAATAACCATCATAAATCCTCAATATTTCTACATATGATGCAATTATGGGGTATATGCCATGGAGAATACCATCTGTAACCAGAGAAAGAATTGTGGAGTTTGAACCAAAGACTATTACCTTTAATATTAAAAAAAATCTTACTATGTAATTTTGCTATCTCTTACACTTTATTTTTCTTCTTAAAGGATATGAATTCTTTCATCACATTAAACTTAGATCAATATATACCATGGAAACTGTTTAAAGACTAACAAACTGCCTTCTTTGGGAGGGGAGGGAAGCAGGATTGGGGTGGAAATTGTAAAAATCAATATAAATTAATAAATAAATTTAAAATTTATGAAATGAAGATAATTCCTTAAAAATTATGATTGAGCAAAAGAAAGTCGATGGCCTCAAGAAAAGATAAAACAGAAACATCTTATTGGAATAACAACTTAATTTGAAAATAGATTTCAAGGAGATAATTTTAAAATTATTGGATTTCCTGAAAGTCCTGATCAAAGAACCTAGACATCATCTTTCATGACATGATTATGGAAAACTGTCCTGATATTCCACAAGCATAGGTTAAAATAAAAATTGAAAGAATCTACCAGGCAACTCCTGAAAGACATCCTAGAGTGAAAACTCCCAGGAAAATTATAAATGAGTTTCAAAACTCCCAGTTTCATAAGAAAATACTGAAAGCATCTAGAAAGCAGTAATTCAATTATGAAGCCACAATTTGGAAGAACAAGATTTAGCATCCTCTTCCTTAAGGAATTAAAGTGTTTGGAAAATGATATTATAAAATGTAAAAGGGTTGGATTAGAACCAAGGATCAACTACTCATCAAAGTTGAGCATACTCTTTCAGGGGAAAAAGATTGATATTCAATGAAATAATGGACTTTTAAGCTTTCTTGCTAATAAGACCAGAGCTGAACAGAAAGTTTCAAGACTCAGGGGTACAGTAGAGCACAGAAATCAGTGTGCAGACCAATTTCCAGTGGATCAGCAAAACAGGAAAATGAGATAATAAGAGACTTAATGATGTTGAGCTGTTTATATTCCCACAGGGGAATTTTCTCATTTATTAGGGTAGTTAAATGGAACATATATAGATAAGACACAGGTGGGTGTTGAATATGAAGGAATAATATATTAAAAAGATGAATTTAAGGGATACAAGAGGAATATGCTTGGAGAAAATGAAGGGGAGAAGTAGAATGGGATGTTATTTCATATAAAAGAGGCAAGATAAAACTTTTGCAGAGGAGTGGGAGAGGGGATTTAAGGAGGAGTGAATGATCCTTGCTCTCCTCAAATTTGACTCAGAGAGGTAATAACATTCACACACACTTGGGTATAGAAATCTATCTTACCCTAGAGGAAAGTTAAAAAGAAGGAGGGGGGAGAGAAAGATAGATGGGAGGGGGTAGTAAGAGAAAATATTTTTGAGGAATGCAAAGGAGAGAGAGAGCGAGACAGACAAAGAGAGAGAATAGAATAAATGGTGGTGGGATAAACAGGATGAAGGGAAATACAGTTAACAATAGTAACAAAGGGGAAAATAACAAAACAAGTTTCTCTGATAAAGGCCTCAATTCTCCAAGACAGAGAACTAAGTCTACAATTGATAATCAAAAGATGTGAGTAGTTTTCAGATAAAGTTAACAACACTATCAATGGCCACATTTAAAAACAAAGTTCCAACTCACTATTCTTTGTAGAAATGAAGGTTGAAACAATTCTGAAGTACTACCTTATACCTATGGGATTGGCTAAGAGGACAGAAAGGGAAAATGATAAATGTTAAAGGACATATGGGAAAATGAGAAATTAATTCATTACTGGAAGAGTTGTTTAAATGATTCAAACATTCTATCAAGCAATTGGGAATTATGTCAAAGTGCTCTAAAATCATGCCTACCATTTGACCTAGTAAAGCTCCTATTAGATCAGCATTTCAGAAGAGATGATAAAATCAGGACAGAAAAGGACCTATATGCATAAAAATATTTAAAGCATTCATTTTTTTGTGGCAAAGGAATTGAAAATGAATGTGATCCCCATCAATTGCAAAATGACTTAAAAATTGTGGGATGTGATTATGATGGAATACTGTTCTGTGATAAAATGATAAGCAGGATGCTCTTAATAAAACCTGGAATGATTTACATGAGTAGAAGCAATGTGAAATTACCATATACAGAGTAAGAGCAATATAGTAGGATGATCAGTTGTGAATAACTCAGCTTTTCTCAGCAGTTATGTGCCCTAAGACAATCCTGAAGCCCTTGTGATAAAGAATGCTATCCATCCTCAGAAGGGGAGAGAGAGAGAGAGAGAGAGAGAGAGAGGGAGAGAGTTGATGGTATCTGAATACAGATTGAAGCATACTTTTTTATAATAATTTTTTAAAATTTTCATCCATCTGTACATGCATATTTCCAAGTTACAAAATTTCCCTTCCCCCTTCCTACCCCCCCATCCCCTTAGTAGGGAACATTCAGGTTAGCATTTTACATACTTATTTTGTTAAACATATCACAAATTATTAATTTTTGGCACAAGGAATTAGGATTAAAGGAAAGAGAAACATGAGATAAAGTTTACATCCGATATTGTTAGGGGGTGTTTTCTTCTGTGTATTTTGTTTTGTTTTGTTTTACTTCCTCTGGTTGGGGATGATATAGACCATTACCAGTCTAATACAGTTCTCCTACTTCTCTGGACTGTCAAGAGGATTTGCTTCCATCAAGGCTATTCATCTCAAATTTTGCTGATGGGTACATTGATCTCTTGTCTCTACTCCCTTCTCTCAGCATCAGATTCCATAAGTCATTCTATGCTTCTCTAGAGTGAGACCATTTATGGTTTCTTATAAAACATCATACACATGTATCACAACTTGTTTAGCCATTCCCCAATTATGGGCATAACCTCAATTTTCAGTTCTTTGACATTAGAAAAAGTGCTACTATGAATATTTTGGAACATGTAGGGCTTTTCCCAATATATGTAATTGCTTCTGGATATAGTCCTAGAATGGGAATTGCTGTGTCAAAGGGTATGAACAGTTTCATTGCTCTTTGGGCACAGTCCCATATTGCTCTCCAGAAAGGTTGGATCCATTCACAACTCCACCAGCAATGCATCAATGTCTCGCTCCTCCATATCTACTCCAATATTGATCATTTTCACTTTTTCTCATTTTGGCTAATCTAACAGGTGTGAGATAATACCTCATTGTTGCTTTAATTTGCATTTATTTAATCAATAGTGATTTGGAGCATTTTTATATGATTATATATGGCTTTAATTTCTTCATTTGAAAACTGTCTGTTCATATCCTTTAATCATTTATCAATTGGGGAATGATTTGTGACCTTATAAAATTGAAGCAATTCTCTATATATTTTAGAAATGAGATCTTTATCAGTACTCCTGGTAGTGAAGATTGTTGCCCAGCTTTCTGCTTTTCTTCTAATTTTGGCAGCATTGATTTTATTAGAGCAAACTCTTTTTAATTTGATATACTCAAAATCATTCATTTTGCAGTTTATAATGTGCGCTAATTCTTGTTTGATCATAAATTTATTCCTTTTCTATATATCAGATAGATAGAGTATTTATTTTGGTCTATTAATTTATCTGTTGCATTGATCTTTATGTCTAAATCCTTGTACCTATTTTGACCTTAATTTGGTATAGGGGGTGAGATGCGGATCTATGCCTAGTTTTTGCATACTATTTTCCAATTTTCCCAACAATTCTTGTCAAATAGTGAGTTCTTATCCCAGAGCTGATTTGGGCTTATCAAATAATAGATTGCTGCAGTTGTTTACTCTGGTTTCTTTTGATCCTATCCTAATCCACTGATCCATTACTGTATTTCTTAACCAATACCAGGAAGTTTTGATGATTGCTATTTTATATTGTAGTTTGAGATCTGGTAGAGCTAGGCCACCTTCTTTTATATTTCTTTTTTTGATCAGTTCCCTTGCTATTCTTGACCTTTTTTTTGCTCAAGATGTATTTTGTTACTAGTTTTGTAGCTCAGTAAAGTAGTTATTTGGTAGTTTGATTGCTATGGCTATGAATAAGTAATTTAATTTGGGTAGAAATTCCTTTTTATTATGTTAGTTTGACATTACAATGAGCATTTGACATTTTTCCAATTATTTAGATCTGACTTTATTTGGGTAAGGAGAGCTTTATAATTGTGTTCATACATTTTCTGTGTTTGTCCTGGAAGGTAGATTCCCAAGTATTTAATGTTGTCTACAGTTATTTTAAATGCATTTTCTCTTTCTATCTCTTGTTCTTGGACTTTGTTTTTCATATTAAATATAAAAATGATTATGATTTATGTAGATTTATATTATGCCCTGGTACTTTGCTGAATTTGTTAATTGTTTCAAGCATTTTTTTCAATGAGTTTCTCTGCTTTTCTAGGTATACTATCAGATCATCTGAAAAGAGAAAGTTTTGCTTCCTCATTGCCAACTCTGGTACCTTCCATTTCTTTTTCTTCTCTTATTGTTACTGCTAGCATATCCAATACTACATTAAATAGTAATGGTGATAATGAGCATCCTTGTTTCACCCCCGAATTTAATGGAAATGCTCTGAGTTTATTCCCATTAAATATTTGTTGATAGTTTTAGATAGACACTATCATTTTAAGGAAAACTCCATTTATTCCTAAACTTTCTAACCTTTTTTTAATGGGAATGGATGTTGTATTTTATCAGACTTTTCCAGTGTCTATTGAGATAATCATATGATTTCTGTTGCTTTTACTATATTGAACCACCCCTGCCTGCCTGGTATAAATCCAACCATTGTCTGTTTTGGTTCTTCCTGGTTTAAGTATGAGCACCATGTTGGTGTCATAAGAGGAGTTTGGCAAAACTTCCACTCCTATTTTTAATTGTTCCTTAAATGTTTGGTAAAATTCACTTGTAAATCTATCTGGACCTGGGGACTTTTTCTTGGAGAGGTTTTGATGGTTTCTTCAATTTCTTTTTCTGAGATGGGGTTATTTATGTAATTTATTTCCCCTTCTGTTAATCTGGGCAGTTTGTATTTTTGTAAATATTCATCCTTTTCACTCAAGTTGTCCAATTTATTGGCATATAATTTGACAGAGTAGCTCTGAATTATCTCATAAATTTCCTCTTGTACCCTTTTCAGTTTTGATATTGGTAATTTGGTAATTTTCTTTATTTTTTAATTAGATTGACCAGATTTTTGTTTATTTTATTGGCTTTTTGATAAAATCAACTCTTAGTTTTATTTATGAGATCAATGATTTTCTTGCTTTCCATTTTATTAATTTCTCCCTTGATTTTCAGAATTTCTAATTTGGTATTTATTTGGGTTTGTTTATTTTGTTCTTTTTCTAGCTTTTTTTAGTTGCATTCCCAATTCATTGATCTCCTCTTTCACTATTTTATTAATATAGGCATTTAGAAATATAAAATTTTCCCTCAAAACTGCCTTTGCTGCATCCCATAAATTTTAATATGATGTCTCATTATTATCAATTTTTTGATATAATTATTGATTTTTCCATTTTTTGCTGTTTGATCCACCTATTATTTAAGATAAAGTTATTTAATTTGCAATTAGTACTTGGTTTATCTTTCCCTGACTCTTTATTACATGTAATTTTAATGCATCATGGTCTAAGAAGCATGTATTTATTATTTCTGCCTTTATGTATTTGATTTCTAAGGTTTTTGTGCCCTAGTGCATGCTCAATTTTGGTGAAGGTGCCATGTACTTCTGAGAAAAGGGTATATTCTTTTCTACCCCCCCCCACTGTTTTCTCCAGAGGTCTATTATATCTAAGTTTTTGAAGATTTTATTCACCTTCTTAACTTCCTTCTTGTTTATTTTGTTGTTAGATTTATCCAGTTATGAGTGAGGGAGATTGAGGTCTTCCATTATTAAAGTTTTGCTATCTATTTCTTCTTGTAATTAACTCAACTTTTCCTCTAGGAATATGGATGCTATACCACTAAGTGCATATGTGTTTAGAAATGATATAGCTTCATCAACAATGGTGCCTTTTAAGAAGATGTAGTTTCCTTCCTTAAACCTTTTAATGAGATTGTTTTTTTGCTTTTTCTTTTGTCTTAGATTAGTACCACAGATTTTTTTTACTTCCACTGAGGCATAATATATTTTGCTCCTACCTTTTACCTTTACATTGTGTATATCTCTCTGCTTCATATATGTTTCTTGTAAACAACAAATTGTAGGATTCTGTTTTTGAATTCATTCTGCTGTTTCCATTTAATGAGACAGGTCATCCCATTCACATTTACAGTTAAGATTACTAATTCTGTATTTCCCTTCATGCTATCTTTCTCCATTTATATTTATCTCTTTACTTTTTTCTTATTCCTCCTCACCAAAATTTTACTATCTTTACCCTTAGACTTTTCTTTTAGAAGTTTAACTTTCAGATTATTTTCACTTATACCTTCCCTTCCCCTTTATCTGTCCCTTCTTCCCTTATCTTTACCATTCCCTGTCCCCCAACCCATCCCTGTAGATTAAGTTAGATTTTTAAACCCGAGTGGGAATGTACCTTATTCCCTCTCTGAGATAAATCTGTTGAATAGAATTTACTCATAATTCACATTCTCCCTTCTTTCCCTCTAAAATTATAAATTTTTATGCCTCTTCCCTTGGTGCCATAATATTATTAATCAGGTATCATCAAACATAGTTTGATTATTTGATTGCTTGATAAACTCCTATCATTATCAAGATATCACCACATATTGTTTATCTTTTAAATTTAATTTTTCCTGAGTTTATATTTTCTTTTAAATTATGACTTTTTAGAAACATTTTGTAATACTACACATTTTAAATTTACATAAAATATTTGTTCTATAAATGCAGTGGGGTAGGGTGTTAAGAAAGGAGATAGTTTGAAACTCAAAGTTTTTGAAATAAATATTAGAACTTTCTTTTGTAAGTAACTGGGGAAAATAAAATAAAATAAATGAAATGCTTTTCAAATCTTAAAGCATCTCACCCATATAGGGAAAATTGAGAATACAATCAATTTGGAGGAATATGGTCAGAGTTTTCTTGTGGTTATGGTAGAGAACATGATTCTTCTTGAGACTGTAGTTAAAATCGATCATGTTGAAGAATTTGAGGATGACAAGATAGTTACAGTTAGAATTTGCAGAATTCGTGCAAGAAGTTATCAAGACTATGGACAGGGAAGCTTCCAGCATCAGAAAGGAACAATAAAGTGGTAAAAATGGTAGATTGTGTGCTACCTTCTTCCAGCCTTCTGGCATTATTTGCCACTGAGAATAGCCAATACAATTAAGGAGAAAGAGTTACTATTTTTACTCAACTTTTATACCTTTAGACTATTTAGATGATTTTCAGATCAAGAGTAAACCCAATGAGATTCTGAGACCTGAAAAAGACACTAATGCATGGCTGTAGGTATATTTCCATCTGTTTTCGATTAGCTAACCCTAGTGAAATAACTTAGGAAATGTGTGTGTGTGTGTGTGTGTGTGTGTGTGTGTGTGTGTGTGTGTGTTCATCCATTCTCTAGTTGTCCATTGACAACAACTGATACTGTCCCTTTTGGAAAAAGGTAGATATACTACAAAGACCTGAGTATTATTAGAGACTTTTATAAATCTGGAGTTATATTTTTGATAATAATACTTACTCTGAAATTGTTTCCCAACTCACTGAGGAAATGTCCAATAGCCTTGGTGAAATATTGAGTTGTGGATATGGTCAGGATTCAAGATATTTTGGTGCATGGTCAGGGTGAGGGTGTTGCCTAGATGATATGATCAGGAGTAGAGAGTATGGTTAATTTTATAGGCAAGATGGAGTCATCATTTCCACACATTAATTTTACTTTCACTTAAGCTTTAATTTCCTATGAATAAAAAATTCTAACAGTCCCAAGGATTTTCACACAGTAGGTATTCAGTAAATTCTTACTGAATTGAATGGAAATGAAATAGGCCTTGTGCTGGCTTCACTAGGGACTATAGGCATCTACTAAAAGTTTGTTTTAAGAATCCAAAGATACTGTTTCCTTAAAAACATCAGATCTGCAGCTGATGTAACACAAGGGGAAGATTCACAGAGGATCACAGAGGCGGCTTCATCAGACCCAGAATACCCAGCCCAGGAAATCATCACGCGATATCTATAAATATAAATGTTTCAGCTGATGCAAACAAAGATGTAGCATCTACCCTTGCAAAATTCTGCCTTCACATACATTTCTTCAGCTTTCCTTTCTATCTTTTCTCAAAGGTACACATAAATGCTTAAATTTGTAGTCATCCTTCTCTGACTTTATTTTTAACAATAGTCTTTTTGTTCTAAAAGGAAAACCAATTTCTTAGACCAATTTAACATCCCAATTGCTGCTGTCTTATCAATCAAGAAGTGAAATACAAACACACACACATACACACACACACACAATCTCTCTCTCTCTTTCTCTCTGACATACACACATACACACACACACACACACACACACATGTCCTCAAACACACATGGCACTAGATTTAAATTAGTCCCTGTCTTCATATTTGACTTTTTGAGATTGGAAATGTATACATCCTCATTATCATTCTAATTAATTCTTCCAACCTCTCCATGACTTTTACCATCCCATGACTAGAACATTGTCTTCACCATTTCTATATTTGGTATGTATATCACCTTTAAAGAAATGTATACTCTCAATATGCTTATGTTCCAATATGAGAATCTCTTACATAAAATAAGAGAGGGTAAAGGATTTAAGAAATCTAACAAAATTTTGAAAAATCAACATGTTTTCTCTCTTTCCCTTTCTCCCTTCCACAAAAAAAATTTCCAAAAAAGGAAATTAGCATTCTCCTCTGACATTCACCCATTTGATTTGCCTTAACTCCTGAAATAGGACACATGCTAGAACTTCAAAAATCAAGATCAGTGGAATTAGGCTCAGCTAACACTGATAATCAGAGGGTTTGAAGAAACTGATATTGTGAAAAATATTACAGAAGATAGAGTTCACCTGAGGAACCAAATTCTTTTTTCAAAAGAAACCAAGTATATTTATTTTCTTTAGCTAAACTTTTATAATTTCAAACTGCTCTTATTTAGTTCTTAAAATAACTGTAGGTCAGACTTCTATTTGAAAACCACTTTTTCCTTTCAGAAAATTCCAGCATTTTAAAATAAGAGGAGACCTAGGAGCCATGTTCTTTTTATCCATATTGCAACATATCTGAGAAGTAGTCAATCAACCACTACTTGATGACCAACAATCAGAGGGAGTCCACCACTTTTAGGTCAAACAATCAATCCATCATCACCAAATATTTATTAAATAACATCTAAATTCCATACATGATGCTGTGTACTGAGGCTATAAAGACATAAATGAAATAATCCCACCGAACTTCTGGGTATGTCCTCAGGTCCTCAGGTTTCATTGTATATGGTGAGGGGAGAAAATACATTTATAAATATATACAAAATAAGAAAAAATAATAAAGAGAATTAACAACTGGGAAGACTCTCAAGGCCATTCTAGGTTGAAACTCAAATTTCTGCATCTTCTACCCATTGTTGCTGGTTGTATGATTTGTGATTAAACAAAACATGTTTGATCCATTTTGGAAAAGATGGCCCTTTGAATACTTGAAAATGATCATCAGGTCTCCACCCTGCTTCCACTCCCAATCTTCTCTTTTCTAGATCAAATATAACTTTGTTCTGCAATTTGCCCTCAGATTTCATCGGCTTCAAGGTCTTCACCATCATGGTTGTTCTCTCTCTCTCTCTCTCTCTCTCTCTCTCTCTCTCTCTCACACACACACACACACACACACACACACATACACACACAGACACACCCAGACAAATAAATAGGATTCTATGTTCTCAGGTTACTTTCCTTTCCCAGGGCAGCTAGGTGACACCATGGATAGTGCACTGCTTTTGGAATCAGGAGGATAGGAGTTCAAATCAAACACTTATTAGCTATGAGATCTTGTGCAAATCACTTAACCCTTATTGCCTTTCATCAAGGACCTTCTCCAATCATCCTGATTCATATTTGGCCACTAGACCCTGATAACTCTATAGGGTAAAATGATATGGGTAACTTAACACAGAATCCTGTCACTCAAATTCAATTCATATGTTGTCATGACATCACCTCGTATGATATCATGATCTTCTTTGAGAATGAAGTATAAATATCATTACCCTCCACATCCTCTAACTCCTTAACTGTTCCATTTCTGTTGATATAATCAACATCTTAGAAGTTATAAAGTCTCCCAAACTTGAAGTCAACCTTTACTCTTCTCTCCTTTCTCTTCACATTTAATCAGTTTAATCAGTTGCCAAGCCTCTAAATGGTCTCCTTCCCTCCATTATCTTTCTTCTCCAGGCCATCTTTCATACTGCTGCTAAAATGTATCTCCACATTCACAAGTCTGCTTTGTGCCTGTCCTATTTAAAAATTTTTAGTGTCTTCATGTGGCTCAGAAGACAAAAAAAATTCTTTAGGGTGGCATTTAAGGTTCTCCACAGCCTGTTTTCAACCTTATCTTTCTAGATTGATTTTATATTTATCCCCTTTATATACCCTATGTTTCAACCCAGCTTACATTTCCAGTTTTACATTTTCTCTCCCCTTGTTCCCATTAATCTATAATCCTTTAGTACTGGCATCTGTGCTGTTTTTTTTTTTTTTTCATAAGGAACTCCATCTTCCAACTCTGAGCATTTCACTGACTATTCCCCATGCCTGGAATAATCTCTTTTCTCCCTCTCCCTGTCATCTCCTCACCTCTATATTTTGGCTTCCATAGCTTTCTTCTAGTTAAAATCATATCATCTATAAGAAGTCTTTCCTGATGATTATTAAAACTAATTTTTTCCCTCTGAGATTATATCCAATTTACTCTTTTTTATAGCTTGTTTGTACATATTTATTTGCACATTCTCTCTCCCATGAGACTGTGAACTCCTAGAGATCAGGGAGATTTTTCTTTTCCTTTATAATCTCTAAGGCTTAGAACATTGATTGGCACATAGTGGATACTTGATAAATGCTTATTTACTGACTGGCAGACTGTTCTATTATAGATTACTTGATGAAGTACCATCTCTAGTTTCTATATATTTGTATAAACAATCACCCCCAACAAATATTTTTATTCTCTTCTCATTTTAGTCTATTAATATATTTCTTCATCCTTTACAACTTAGCTCTTATGCCACTTCCTCTATTACCTTCCTTAATTTTGCATATTAAAACTTTTCGTCCTTGATAAAATTTTGTTGGACATTGTATCAGATCCTTTCTTTTGATTCATCATATTTTATCTAATTTTATACTTACATATAAATATATATATATATATATATATATGTATGTATTCTTAAAATAAAGAGGTTGACTCAGATGAATTCAGATCTTTTCCAGTTCTAAATCTGTTATATTGAGATGAAGCATCCCCTATTTGATCCTTAGATTCTCTGTAACAGATTGTGACAGTTTTTTACTTTTTCAGCAACTTGGACAGTACCAGTAAAGTCTTATGAATTTTTGTTGAATGAAATTGTTGCAATCACGAATATAGAGATAAGCCCATTTACTAATAATTAAATTATGCTAGAGAAAATCTGATATTTTATTTTAATTTTTATTTATTCCCCACTTAATGAACAAATTAGTGAACAAAATTTTCATTGAGAATTTAACTATGTGCCAAGCATTGTGCTAAGATATAGAGATACAAATAATAAAAGATATATAGTTCTTGCAAAGAGCCCATGCTCTGTTTAGGAAAGACAATAAATTAAATAAAGTTTAGTTAGAGAGTATATTAAAAGACCAGAATTTCTAAGGATACTGCTAGAGGGTGGAAAGAAAATCCCAGAAGTCTTTCTTATGTTATATAACTAATTAAAGACAAGTATGTGAGGAATCTGAAAAGTATAGAGTTGGAAAAGAGGGTAAAAATCTGTTTTAACTTATGAGATGTGAGCAAGATTGATGATAAGACCTATCAAACTCCAAATCATTTAATCCTCTGAATACCTGAGTGGCCCAGGTAAGGATATAGTATTTTCTTTCTGCATAGCCATCTCTGGTAGATTTTTGGGCAACCCCAGGATAGGGGAAGAATATAAGTAAAAGGGTAGTTCCCCATTAGAGGAGGTGGTTATTTCAAAAGTCCTCTGGTCCATGATAGGTGCTGGGAGATATGGTTCTCTTACTGTGATTGTTTTCCCCTTCTGTCTCCCCACGTCTTTCCCCCATAATCATTAAGATTCATGAAGGAGAAAATAATTATGGTCAAGTCTATCATTCACATTGGCTGAATTGTTACCTGTAAAACCCCTTCTACAATATTCCATCCTGGGACCCAAGCAACCATTAAACTATTTTCATATTTTCTTGTCATGCTATTCTCAGAACATTTCTGTCTGTCTTCCCATCTCTTAGGACAACATACATTGGTGCTCTGACTCCTTCCTGATAACATAATTTTCCATTTCTCAACAAACTTTAGTTGTAATTACTCAGTCTTCTCTTCAGTTTGCCTTTACTGTAGCAGTAGATGTGGAAGAAATAATACCATAAAAGTTAGCATATCTGTATTTATCTTCTCTTAATTCCATAATCTCAAACTCTTCATGCTATCTCTTCTTAATGGTTCAAACTTCTTCTCTTCTACTACAAAGGGGGAACAAGATAGTTTTGACTTGTTGAAAATATGTTAAAATATAATGATAACAGATTTTGCAAAGGTAATTTTTATTTCCGTTTTTATGGAAGACAGTTGCTCATGGGGTAAAGATAAAATCCTATAGATCAGATGTGGGACTTGATATAGAAGTCCTATATGAAACAATTACTGCCTGTGACATCTGGACAAATCTCTACATGTTTCCTAAAATTCTCACTGATTTATACATTATGCCAAACAATGGTGAAGACATGCACTGGTAGAGGTAGTTTTGTTATTAAGATCTGGTCCTCAACTTCATTCCTTAGAAGAAAAAATATGATGATATATTTATTATTTTTAAAGTTGAAGAAATATTAAAAGTTACTTTGCATGACTATCTCAAGAGACATAATAAAATACCTTCTTCACTCCTTTATAGAAATTTACAATCCATTTGTTTAGAATATCACATAAATTGTCAGGGATTTTTTTAATATATGATTCATTTTGCTACCTTTTTTTTCTTCTTTTAATTTTTTTCTCCTTTGAAATTTTTTTTTGTTATATGGGGTGGTTGGGAACTGGGAGAAAAAAACCATAGGGGAAAATTTAGGTGATATAATAATAAAATAGGTCAGGTGTTTAAAAATGATTACTTTTTTAAAATTAGTATTTATGACAAAGGACTCATTTCGAAAATATAGAGAAGACTAAGTCAAATTTATAAAAAAATAAAACAAGCCATTCCCCAATTGACAAATGGTCAAAGAATATGCAAAGGAAATTTACAGATGAAGAAACCAAAGAGATCCATAATCATATGAATAATTGATCCAAATCATTGCTGATTAAAGAAATATAAATTAAGGTATCTCTGAGGTACAACCTCAAAACTTTAAGATTGACCAATATGATCGGAAAGGAAAATGATCAATGTTGGAAGGGATGTGGGAAATCTGGGACATTAATGCCTTGTTGGTGAAGCTGTGAACTCATCCATCCTTTCTGGAGAGCAATTTGGAATTATGCCCAAAAGGCAATAAAAATGTCCATACCCTTTGATCCAGCAATACCACTACTGGGTCTATACCCTGAAGAGATCATGAAAATAGGTAAAAATATAACTTGTATAAAAATAATCATAGCAACTCTGTGGTAGCAAAGAATTGGAATCAAGTAAATGTCTATCAGTTGGAGAATAACTGAAAAAATTATGGTATATGTACATTATGGAAAGCTATTGTTCTATTAGAAAGGAGGAGGGAAATGAGAGAAGCCTGGAAAGATTTACATGAACTGATGCTTTGTGTGATGAGCAAAACCAGAAAAACATTGTATTCCCTAACAGCAACATGGAGATGATGATTAACCTTAATGGACTTGCTCATTCCATCAGTGCAATAATCAGGGACAATTTTAAAGTATCTGTATGGACAATGCCATCTATATCCAGAGCAAGAAATGTGGAGTTAAAGTAAAGACCAAATACTACTACCTTCATTTAAAAAAATAGTTGTGGGTTCGGACTTCTGGCCAAGATGGCAGAGAGAAAAGACCCACTCTGCTAATGTCTCCTGGTCTTCCCTCATGCATAATATGAAACAAACCTCTTAGCAGAAATTTGATTAACAAAACCAAGAAAAATAAGCCAGGAGAAGAACAGCTACCAAAAATGTCTGTCTTCAGGAACAGTAGGCAATCCTGGGGCAGAGAGCAAAGAGCTAATGGAGGCTAGGTGAGAGCCGGATTAACCTAAGATCAGCCACAGAGTCTTTGACCTATGGTAGCCAATCCAAGAGATAACTAGGCCATGGAGACTTTGGTTGTTGGAACAGCTTTCTGGGGTGCTCCAACAGTGCTGGAGGGTGAGTTCTGGGAGCAGAAAGTTGCAGAGTGCAGCTGGACAACTATCCACTAGACTTGACTAGTCTGGACAACTGCAAAATCCATACTTTCATTTCATCTGAGTCCTCTTTCCAGAACAAATGCAGTAAGAGTTTACATCCCCCCCAAGGCTCAGATATGGAAAACAGAGCTCCCTCAACTGAATTAATATTCACCCCAGGGCCCAGCACACATTGTTCAAGGATAAAAGTACTCATCAGCACCACCCAGCCCCTCCAGGCCTAGGACAACAGCTTCAAATGAAGGTCAGACACTCCAAAGAAAACAACAAGCACCCCCACTGGCCAACTTAGATTTACTGAGGGGGCAAAACCTCTAGCACTTCCTACTGACTGCCCACTTGTAATTACAAAACCCAATGAGTAATAACCTCTAGGGATCTCAACACCAAATCTCTGTGAACCAGCCCCTTCCCCAAGACAAGATCTTAGGAAAATTAAGAAAGGCCAGCAGAAAGTGGGGTCCAAGGTAAAATACCTAGAAGGTAAAGACCCTCATTCAGAGAGGTCTAGAACTTCTGAGCAGAATATGATTTTATCTCCAGCCCAGAAAGACTTCCTTGAAGAAATCAGGAAGGAGAATAAAAATCAATTGGAAATTTTGGGAAAAGAGGCTAAAGAGAAAATTAACACCTAGCAACAAGAAAAGAAATCCTTGGAAAATCCATCTGGACCAATGAAAAAAAGAAAATAATTCAAAACTTCAGTTGGACAAATGGAAAACTACTTCAAAAATAGATTTTACCAATTGGAAAAGGAATTTCAAATGAAGAAAATTCTTCTCTTAAAAAAAGAATGGGGGTGGCTAGGTGGCGCAGTGGATAAAGAACCAGCCTTGGAGTCAGGAGTACCTGGGTTCAAATCTGATCTCAGACACTTAATAATTACCTAGCAGTGTGGCCTTGGGTGAGCCACTTAATCCTATTTGCCTTGCAAAAACCTAAAAACAACAACAAAAAAAGAATGGAGTCTGTGGAAACTAATAACTTCATGAGACAACAGGAATCTGTTAAACAAAACCAAAACATTGAAAAAATAGAAGAAAATGTAAAATACCTCATCAGCAAACCACTGATCTCAAGAACAGATCTAGGAGAGATTACTGAAGAATCATTGGGCTCTTTGAAGATATTAAAGAGGAAAAAAGCATGGACTTAATATTACAGGATTTAGTGATGGAAAATCGTCCAAACATCATGGAACCAGAGGACAAACTAGTTATTGAAAGAATACAACAATACCTTCCAAAAAGGGATCCCCAAATGAAAACACCAAGGAATATATGGCCAAATTCCAGAACTATTAGGAAAAAAGAGAAAATCCTGCAATCAGCCAGAAAGAAACAATTTAGATAGCAAGGATCCACAGTAAGTAATGCACACAGGACATGGCTGCATCAACATTAAGGTACTGAAGGGCCTAGAATGTGATATTCCAAAGAGCAAGGAAGCTTGGATTGCAACCAAGAATTTACTATCCAGCAAAAGCAAGCCTTCTCTTCCAGGAGAAAAGATGGATATTTAATGAAAGAGGAGTCTTCCAACTTTTCCTGATATAAAGGCCAGAGCTAAACAGAAAATTTGAAATTTGGACTTCAAACTGGAGACTCAAGAGATACATGAAAAGGTCAAAAATGGAAAAGAAAAAAAACTGTTATACAATAAGATGAAACTGGCTATATCCCCACTTCAGATAAAGATTCTTATAACTCTCAAGAATTGCAACTGCATTAGAGAGAATATACTTATCCAGAAATAATGGACAATTATGACTTTACTGTGTTTCTGATAGAATGATTTAAAAACAATACCTCCTAAAAAGGGGGAAACAGTAAAGAAATTGGAAGATGGAGGAGCATGGAGGTAAATAACATTACATAAAGAAGTACAAAGGACTAATTGAAAAAGAGAGGAAGAAAGGAGGAGGTGATAACTGCCCGAATCTTACTCTCATCAGATTTTGGTTAAAATTAACATACACACACTCAATTAAGTTAAGAAACTTATCTGGCCTTTCAAGTATTAAAAGGGGAAAGGGGGGAGAAGAACTAAAAGAAGGAAAGGAAGAAATAAGGCACAAAGGGAAAGAGGAAAGACAGGGGAGTGGTTGGATATAAAGGTAAAAACTAAAAGTGGTTGTATTCAGAAAGAAAATATGGGGAATATGGGCAAAGTGAAAAAAGGGGAAAATGTAAACAGAGGGAAGATAACATGGAAGGCAATAAAGTATTAGTAATTATAACCTTGAATGTGAATGGTATGAACTATCCCATAAAACATAAGCAATTAGCAGACTGGATGCTATTAAGAAACTCATTTGAAGCAGAGAGATACATATAGAGTAAAAGTAAAAGGTTAGAACAAAATATATTTTGCTTCAGCTGAAGTGACAAAAGGAGGGGTAGCAAACCTTATCTCAGAAAAAGCAGCTGTAAAAGTATATCTCATTAAAAGTAATAAAGAAGAAAAATATATCCTCCTAAAAGGTACCATAAACAATAAAATAATTTCAATACTAAATATGTATGCCCCAAGTGGTATAACATCCAAATTCATAGCGAATTTGAATGAGTTGCAGAAAGACACATAGCCAGCAAAATTCTACTGGTGGGAGACCTCAACCTCCCAATCTCAGATTTAGATAAATCTAACCATAAAATAAACATGAAGGAAGTTAAGGAGATGAATAAATTGTTAGAAAACTTAGGCATGATAGACATTTGGAGAAAATTGAATGGGGATAGAAAGGAATATACTTTTTGCTGCAGTACATGACATGCAAAAATTAACCATGTACTATAGCATAGAAACCTAATCATCAAATGCAGAAAGACAGAAATAGTGAATACATCCTTCTCAGATCATAATGCAATAAAAATCACATTCAGTAATGGGCCAGGGAAGACCTAAAACTAATGTGGACCTTCATAACCTCATTTTAAAGAATGAATCAAACAACCAATTATTGAAATAATTAATTATTTCATCCTAGACAATGACAATAACAAGACAAAATATCAAAACTTATGTGATACAGCCACAGCAGTTTTCAGGGAATGTATTTTATCTTTAAATACTTACATGAAATATTAAAGAAAGTGGAAATCATTGAACTAAACATGCAACTAAAAAAACTAGAGAAAGAGCAAATTAAAAATCCCCAATCAAATATCAAATTAGAAATTCTAAAAAATAAATAAGAAATTAATGGAATCAAAAGAAAGAAAGCTATTGATCTAATAATTAAAATAAAGAGTAGGTTATATTAAAAAAGCAATAAATTGTTAAACCTCTGGTTAATTTGATTAAAAAAAGAAGAAAATCAAACTGTTACTATCATCAATGAAAAAGGCAAACTCAGCACCAATGAGGAGGTAATTAAAGTAGTAATTTGGAATTATTTTGCCCAATTGTATGCCAATAAATTTGAAAATCTAAGTAAAAAGTATGAATATTTACAAAACTATAAGTTGCCCAGGTTAAATGAAGAGGAAATTGAATACCTAAATAACCCTATATCAGAAAAAAGAAATTCAACAAGTCATTATTAAACTCATTAAGAAAAAATCTCCAAGGCCAGAGGGATTCACAATCTATCAAATATTTAAAGAAAACCTTTTCCAATTCTATGTAAATTCTTTGGAAAAATAGGTGAAGATGGAACTCTGCCTAAATCTTTCTATGACACCAATATGGTGCTGACATCTAAACCAGGAAAAGTTAAAATAGAAAAAGAAAATTTTACACCTCTCTTCCTGATGAATACAGATGCAAAAATCTTAAATAAAATCTTAGCAATATAATTACAGTAACTCATCACTAGGTTTATACAATATGATCAAGAATAATTAATCCCAGGAATGCAGGGTTGCTTCAATATTACTAAAACTGTTAATGTAATTAATTATATCAATAACAAAACTATTAGAAATTAAATGATTATGTCAATAGATGCTGAAAAAGACTTTGACAGAAAACAGCACCCATTCCTACAAAAAAAAACACTAGAGAACATAGGAATAAATGGATTGTTCCTTAGAATAATAAGCAGTATCTATCTGAAACCATCAACAAGTATTATATGCAATGGAGATAAGCTAGAGGCATTCCCAACAAGATCAGGGGTAAAACAGTGATTCACATTATCACTACTACTATTCAATAATGTATGAGAAATGTTAGCTTCAGCAATAAGAGAAGAAAAAAATTGAAGGAATTAGAATTGGGAAGGAAGAGATAAAACTCTAACTCTTTGCAGATGACATGATGGTATACCTAGGGAATCCCAAAAAATCATCTAAAAAACTACCAAAAACAATTAGTCACTTTACCAAAGTCACAGGACATGCAACAAACCACATAAATCCTTATCACTTTAATTTATGACTAGCAAGATATAGCAGAAAGAGCTATAAAATGAAACCCCCTTTCAAAGTACCTTCAGACAATATAAAATATCTGGGAGTCTACCTGCTAAGGCAGACTCAGTTACTTTATGAAAACAATTACAAAATACTTCTCACACAAATAAAATCAATTTTAAATAACTGGGCAAATAATAACTACTCATGTATAGGCTGAGCTCATATAATAAAAATGATAATTCTATGTAAATTAAACTACTTATTTAATGTTCTACTAATCAAAATTCTAAAAATATTACTATAATGGATTAGACAAAATTGTAAGTAAATTCATATGGAGAAATAAAAAGTCAAGAATTTCCAGAAATTTAATAAAAAAAACAAAGTGTAAAAGAAGGTAGTTTATCCCTAACATATCTAAAATTTTATTTTAAAGTACAAGTCATCAAAACTCTCTGGTATTGGCTAAGAAATAGAGTGGTAGATGAGGGAATAGACTAGGTGAATAGACTAAAATGATTACAGTAATATGCTGTTTGATAAACCTAAAGATTCTAACTTTGGGGATAAAAATTCTCTCTTTGATAAAAACTTTTGGCAAAATTGGAAATTAGTATCACAGAAATTTGGATTAGACTAACCCCTCATACCCTATTCCAAGATGAGGTCAAAATATAGGATTTAGATATGAGACGATATTATAAGCAAATTAAGAGATAAAGGAATAGTTTTCCTGTCAAATCTATGAAAAGAGAAACAGTTTATGACCAAAAAAGAGATACAGAACATCATTGAAAACAAACTAGATAATTTTGATTTAATTAAATTAAAAAGCTTTTCCACAGAGAAAACCACTGCAACCAAGATCAAAAGGAATTTAATAAATTGGATAACAATTTTTACAACTAATATTTCTGACAAAGGGCTCATTTTTAAAATATATAGAGAGCTGAGTAAAATTCATAAAAAAAACCCAAGCCATTTCCCAATTGATTAATGGTCAAAGGATATGCAGAGGCAATTTACAGATGAGGAAATTGATCCATAATCATATGAAAAATTGCTCTAAACCATTACTTATTAGAGAAATGCAAGTTAACGTATCTCTGAGGTACCATGTCACACCTCTTAGACAGACCAATATGACAAGAAATGACAATGATCAATGTTGAAAAGGATGTGGGAAATCTGGGACACTAATACATTATTGGTAGAGCTGTAAGCTCATCCAACCTTTCTGGAGAGAAATTTGGAATTATGCCAAAAGGGCAACAAAAATGTTCATACCCTTTGATCCAGCAATAATAATATTGGGTCTACACCCTGAAGAGATGATGAGAAAGGCTAAAAACATCACTAGTAGAAAAATATTCACAGCAGCTGCTTGTGGTTGTGAATGTCCATCAATTAGGTAATGGCAGAACAAATTGTGGTATATGTACATTATGGAACTCTATTTTTCTATTACAAACCAGGAGGGATGGGAACTCAGAGAAGGCTGGAGGAATTTGCATAAACTGATGCTGAGGGAGACAAGGAGAACCAGAAGAACCTTTTACACTATAACAGCAACATGAGGTGGATCATCAATCTTAATGGACTTGCTCATTCCATCAGTGCAACAATCAGGGACAATTTGGAGATATCTGTATTGGAGAATACCATCCATATCCAGAGAAAGAATTGTGGACTTTGAACAACAACCAAAGAATATTACCCTTAATTTAAAAAAAAAATCAAACAAACCATGATCTTATTATATAATTTTGCTATCTTTTGTATTTTATTTTTTTCCTTAAGGCTATAATTTCTCTCTCAACACATTCAACTTAGATCAGGGTATAGTATGGAAACAATGTAAAGACTAAGGGACTGCCTTCTGTGGGGGTGGTTGAGGGAAGCAAGATTAGGGGAAAATTTGTAAAATTCAAAAATAAATTCAAAAATTTGTCTTATGTACTATATAATTTTGCTGCCACTAATATTTTATTTTTTCCTCAAGGATGTGTTTTTTTTCTTTCAACACATTCAATTTTGATTACTGCATAGCATGGAAACAATGTAAAGATTATCAGACTGCCCTCTGTGGGGAGGTGGGGTGGAAATGGAAGGGAGGGTGAGGGAAAATTATAAAATTCAAAACCTTACAAATATGATAGGTGAAAACTAATATTTTATATAATTGGAAAGCTAAACGTTTTTTAAATGTGTTATTTTCAAAAATTAAAAGAAAAAATATTACTTTCATGAAATAATTTTGTGAAGCCTAGAGTTTAATCATGAGATATTGCAAGTCCTGTTACTGTACCCTAAGATTTCCTCCTTCCTTAATCCACCCAGTATGATGAGGAAGGGGAATCAAAGACTCAATATTATTGGTGTGATGGTCATTATATTGCTTAGTATCCCATGAATAATATGAAAAAAGAAGACTGGAGAAATTCCTTATTGCTAATGATCCAAATACATACTAAACAAAACTGATATTTTTAGTTTTTGCCACTCTACTAATATATGCTGTGTTTAAGTGTATGTGTTTCTTTATAAGGGTGAGGGAGTAGTAATTAGGTCATAGCTTGACCTTTGTTATATACCAGAGTTCCATGCAAGTAAGAGCAATTCTTTACAATTCCCAAAGTGATGAGACACCCAGATTCCTTTATAATTTGCTATCACATCATACCTCTCATGCAGGCACATTGCAATCACTGCCTCTCCCACTCATTCTCTGTTTTCACATGAATATACATACTTGTAAACCATTCACACTGCAATCATTGGACCCATTTGTATTCTGCTACACTTCTGACACTCATACTGGTCTCTACCCTTCATTGTCTCAAATACCAGACTTCTGACTGATTCTTGACATATTAACTATCTTTCACAGTATTGCAATCACTTGTTCCCTCTCACAGGTCCTTCTGAAATGAGAGAAAGAGGAAAGAATGTCTTCCCATGAAAGAGTCAATACCAATATTTGTTCTCAGAAATTCCCAGCACCCTATATACCTACAAGGAAACTTTCTCTGATAAGTATAAAGTCTAACAGAAAGAGATAATCCAAAAAATATTTTCAAACATTAAAGTTTAAGAAAATATCAACTTAGTTAATCAAATATGGGATCTTGACTTTAGAGTTAGAAGAATTGTGATCATCCTTTCCTGTGGTATAAAACTAAACTCCCTAAAAGATCAAAATAAAAATCTGGTTTTTATGGGACTGCTACTTGAGTGTTCAGCTTCTACCTCCACAAAACAGGGGGGTCTTGGCTCTTACACATCTCCCACAAATTAAGTTCTTCTAGAGCCTTTCAGGGCTGACCTTTGCTTCTATAGCTATTCAAGCAAGCTGGACCCAATTTTCTAAAGGATCAACTAAAAAGTTCCTTCTCCATGGTCTGCTGCAGAGAGGTGTACTTTCTGTCTCAACCCACTTGGATGATCTCAAGTAATACTTGCTTTTAGAGAAACCTATTTGCAAAACAGCACACTCTCCAAATTTGAAGACTGGACAGACTTCCTCAAAGAAAGGCAACCAGCCACCAGAAAGAGAGCCACTAGAATTAAGGACTTGGGACTTGGATTTTCTTGGAGAATAGTAATTATTTTCCCTTTCCATGAGAGGGAGGTCACTGGTTCTTCCTCAACAAAAGAAAGGGGCCCTGCTCCTGAAGGAGAGATCACCCAAAGAACTAATCCAGGGAGTTTCTTTTCATCTCAACTCACAGTGGGTACTATGACTCTCTGAAAGATCAACAATCAAATGACTCCTCTGGAACATTCCAACCTAGAGGTTCTTTTACTATAGCCACCCCAAACAACAAGGCCCTTCACCTATCTGATGGACCAGACAAAATTTCATCTCCAGGTCCCACTTCCAAAGACATTCAGCTTCCATCTTGACCCTTGAGGAAGGGTATCCAGTGAACAGTCATGACCATATTCTTGGGCTGAATGCTAACAGCAAGAGTTTCTTTTCTCAGCAAGTCATATTGAAACCATTCAAGTCTGGTCAAAGGGCAAAAGGCTGCTCCTGAAAAGAGCCATTTGCTGTTGGCATACAAGAGCAAAGGTAAAATTTAGCTTCCTTAAAGATCTAAAAAAAATCTGGTTTCAAGGAATTGCTACCTGAACTCTCAGTTTCCATCTCTATAAAACAGGGAGTTCTGACAAATTCTCCATAATTCAGATTCTCTAGAGCCTTTCAGGGCAGACTTTTTGTTTACATAATAGTCAAACAAGCAGGGCACATTGGATAGAGCACTGGTCTTGGAGTCAGGTGGATGGGAGTTTGAATCCAGTCTCAGACATATACTAGCTGTATGACTTTGGGCAGGTCATTTAATCCTTATTGCCTCACATCCAGGGCCATCTTGATTCCTATATGGCCACTGGACCCGGAAGGATCCAGAGGAAGAAATGCAGCTGATGACTTGGCACAGTATCCCCTCACTCAAACCCAATTCTTGTGCTTGTCATGGCATCACCTCCCTGATGTCATGACCTTCTTTGAAAATGAAGGACAATCATTATTATCAAACTAAAACAGAAATAGGGATCACTAAACTGTACGTAAGGATAAGCCACATATCTATGCTATATTATATTTTATCTATATTGATAAATATTCCCAATTACAATTTACTTTGGTTTCTGTGGCAACTGGGAGTTCCAGAAAAACACAAGTTTTACACCTCTATTTTTACCAACCCATTCATTTTATAGATAAGGAAACTGAGGTCAGAATAGGCAAATCTACTTGTTCAAGATTATATGTATAAGTAACAGAACTGAGAAGTAAACTGAGCTCCTCTTTCTCCATATTTAGCACCTATTCCTCCTAGACCTGGAAGGGATCCCTGGTGTTGACTAGTCCAACATTTTGATTCATTTAAATATCTTTAGTATGTTCAAAAATTGTTCAAAGATTCTCATGACAGGAGGCTGTTGAAATCTATATAGCAATCCATTCCATAATTAAGCAACACTGACTTTTAAGGTTACATTAAGCTGTGAATTCTTCATAATCTCTATTCACTTGTTCTCACTATTTCCTCTGGGTCTAGCCAAACAAATCTTGAGAAAAGAAATGTGCATGTCCCAGGTAAATTTGGAAAATTCTTCCTTTCTTTCCCCTTTTCCCTACCTCATGTGTAAATCTTTTCTATCAAACATACAACTTGATTTATTAACAAAATGCCCTGGAGAGCAAATATTTTTGATGTTCATGTGTCAAATCTTATGTGCATTTATGAAAAGTCATATTAAAATGTTCCTTATTGATTCTTCCTTCATGTGCACTCTAGTTAACTGTCTCATTTGCCTAGTCACAACCTCAGTTAATTCCTCTTTTACATGATAGTCTTTTTAAAAGACAATAAATATCTACTTAAGATTTTTTCTACATATTAATCATTCCTAGTTTATTAACCAATATTATTACTCATCTTTTCCTGTTCCCTCACAATCCTTGCCTTTTTATGAATTATACCAGCTGCAAATATTCCCCTTTAAAACTGTTATCCATAGCTTCTGAAAAGAGCTATTCACAACTATTATAAAATTAGCACTGGATTTGGAGTTCATGAACAACTAAATTTGAACTTCAGTTCTAAGGATGTTGAATTGTGTAACCCTGGGTAAGTCACTTCAACTGATCTAAATGTTTCATTGTCTGTAAAATTAGGATAATTATATTTGTTTGAACTTTTTCATAGAATTGCTGGGAAGAAAGTTGTTCATAGACTTCAGAACAAACTATAAATATATTAGTGTGACAATTGTTAATAATAATGTTGTCATTATTATTTTTCCAAAATATTCTGATCAAAGACTATGCCATAAGACTAACTGACCTCCAAAGAACTGCTTCATATCATCAAAGATGATCTCTTTCAATTTAGCTTAAACTGTAATTTTCAAAAATTCTCCACAATTTTTGCTTTAGCAAATAAAGGAAATGTTTGTTGAAATTAGGCCTTTAGCATATCTTTTTGTAGAGGCAAAAAATTGGAAATTGAGGGGGGATGTCCATCAATTGGTGAATGGATAAACAAATTATGGTAGGTGTACTATGGAATATTATTGTTCTATAAGAAACTATAAATGGTTGGACTCCAGAGAAGCATGGAACGACTTACAGGATCTGATGTGAGCAAAGGTAGCAAAACCCAGACAACAAGGTACACATTAGAAGCAACAATGTGAGATGATCATCCTTGATGGAAGAAGCTCCTCTCAGCAGTTCAGAGAACTAGGACAACCATATTAGACTAGTTATGGACAATGCTATCCCCTTATCAGAGGAAGAAAAACAAAACAAATTAAAAACAATCTTTAGAATATGATGAAAACTATAAAATTACCTCATGTATCTTTTTCCCTTAATCCCATTTCCTCATACCCAAATGATTAATCTCTAAACATGTTTATTAAAGGTTTATGTACAATTTTAACCTGAGTGTTCACCGTTGAGGGCCGGGGGTTGGGAAGGTAGACTAGAAGGAAATTTTGTAACTTAAGTATATAATATGCATATGGATGAATGTTAAAAAATAAAATAGATGAAAATTTGAAACAAACAAAAAAGAAATTAGGCCTTTATACCCAGATCTTCACTGTCACACTCTACCCCAAGTTGAAGCTCTTGATAGAGGTTCTCTTTATATCACATCCAATCTCAGTGCTCAGGAGAAGGGAAGAAGTAAACATCTCTCTGCCTCTGGTGGGTGATCAGTTTCAACCAAAATCATCCAACCTGATTAGAAATTTGTAAATCTCTTTGTGCTGCAAAGGGAAATCTATATATTAATGGTCATAAAATTAAATTACCCAGTGCATTTCTATTTGAAAAGAAAAACAAATCTGTGATCACAAGTCAGTCTGCATAAAGTGGATGTATGAACAAAAAAAAGGGGAAAAAAACAGTGTGTTATTTATTCTTTTCCAAAACATTTTCCACACACCATATGGTGTTTTTTTCCTTCCCAAGCCTCTTTCACAGATGTAATTATAATTCTTTTCACCTTCCCTGGAGAGATCATCTTGTGTTGTAAAGATTGTGTGAAACTTCAGACTTTACATGAAACTTTATTATTGTGGAAATCAACCATCTCTTCCTCTGCTAATCTCCACTCACAGCATGTCCACAGACCCCTCAGAGAGGTATCAGCATTTGATGTTTTGCCATTGGATGGTGGGTGAAGATCAGTTTCAATGAAATAACCATCTCTTTAATAGGTTAAAGCCACAAATTGTTTACTCTGAGTTTATCTATACCTTAGAATACAAAATGTTCAAATCAGAAAATATAAGAAGTGTAAGGGATCTTGAAATCATAGTATCATAATTTTAGAGCTAGTAGAGATATTAAAAGTCATCTAACACAACCTACTTATGGGAAAACTTGAGACATGAGAGGTTAAGTGACTTGTCCAAGATTGTACACATGACAAACTGGAAATTGAACCTAGGGTCTTGGAATCCAAATTCATTTTTAATTCTAATGTACTGTGTTATTCTTTTCAGACTAGAATGTTTGAAGACATTAGAATAGAATATGTTCTGGTCAGAAAACAATAGAATATAAAATATTAGATTTAGAAGTAACCTAAGACACAATCAATATAACTTTCAATTTCTTATGCATACATATATACACAAACACACATATATACACATGCATACACTTATACATACAAATATATGTATATATACATATTTATGTATGTATACACAATCTTACACATACACACATTCACACAATAAAAGCACACATGTACACCCTCTGTAACTTCCTTCTGTTATATTTTCTAACACTTGCCTAGGCTTTATAAGCCTGTTTCTCATTCTCTCCCACCCTTTCTTTTCCTACTTACATGTCCTAAATGACCCTAATTATGGCTGATCAGTATGAGTAGTACTAGTGGCATTCCATGAATCAAGGGAAAAGAATTCCTTAATTTTTTAAATTAAATTAAACATTGGGTCCATCAATCTGAAAAGCTCTTGAAACTGCCCAAACTATCCTTTTCAGAATTTTTATGAGGCTTCATCTAACTCCCCATTTTCCTTTAATTAAACCCAATTGTCCTCTTGTATAGTTTTCAATATTAAATAATAATAGCTCTCTTTTTCAATTTTGCTATTTTTCTTTTTAGTGTAATTTCAGTTTTGTGACATTATTGCTTTCTTTTTCTTTTGTCTCTTTCTTTTTTAACATTATAGGTGTATGACATTTCAGCTACAGCATAAGTTTCAAAGATCTTTTCATTCTAACCTGGGAATCTGATTGAAATTTATCCCCATGGGAAAATACACTATGAATTCCAAACAACTAACACAGAACTTAGTTTTTGAATATTATTGGATTACAAGCCTACAACTTTGGTAACATGCACAATTTGTAAGAGAATAAATGGTTTTTATCTCACATCTTGAAAGTATATGTCTGGCAAGAACACAAATTTTCTTATGACTCTGCAGATGGTATCTCTTGTTTTCCAGATGGATTGGGAATCCCAGAGGAATAATCCTTTCATGCAGGATTAGAGTTGTGCCCACTTTTACTATTGAGTATCACTGAAGAGCTAATACAGTTAAATTTCCCTTCTGAATGACTATGGTCTGAGTCATATAACCAAAGAAGAATTAGATATGGTCCAGAAAGTAAGTGGTCTTAATAGTTAAGACTGGTGAAAATTGCTATTCATAGAGTTAAATAGTCACAACCAGATGGAGCAACTCAATTTTTTCCAGAATTTTACAATATTAGACCTTAAGGAAACTTTGTAGATCATATATATATATATATATATATATATATATATATATATATATATATATATATATATGTATCAGTCTTTTCATCTTATCATTGAAAAAATAAGTGAGGATGACATACTTAGTCATCCCCACATCTGGAATAAGAAGTCATATCTCATGACCCCTTGCTCAAGAACAGTACTCTGGCTGATAAATATGTTGTTTTAGGAATCTGAGTGAAATGTGAAACATTTCAGGATGACCTGTGCTATCAGGTCATTGAGCATATTTCTTTTTTAGCCTCTTTAAAATGCAAGTAATTTGCTAGGCTGTCATACCTAAATTCCCTCCAATAGGGAAATACTTAAATTATCCTAGCAAGTAGTCCTGGGAAGAGGAGAAGGCTATTTCTCTGGGGATAACAAAATCTTTGGAACCAGAGAAGCAGAGGACCCTTCAGAACTGCCCAGAGAATGAGATTCCTTCCAGAATACCCGAAAAGATAACTAACAAGATATCTGAGACTCAACGTATGCCAATTAAGTGTATATTGGAAGTTACACTACAAAGAGATTTCATGCTAGTAATATTGATGATCATTATTGCATTGTATTGCTTTGACACTTTGGTTCATGGTATTTAAACTTTCTTGATTCCCTTGTTGACATTTAAAACTCCCTTCTTAGAATTAGTCCATTGTGAGCCCTCTAAGTAGAAAGATATGTAACTTGAATTTCATAATTCTGATTATGAATATATGCAAAATGTTGCATATTTGATATATAGATAAATGATCCCTGTGGGAGAGGGTAATATTTATCCATCATGAATAAAAAAAGAGAAATTGAGATTAGAACAACAAATGGTATTGGAAATTAGATTTTAAAAAATTAAGTAAAAATTGACTCTATTTTGTGACTCAATTCTGGAGCCACCTTAGTTCTATTCAGTTATGGGTCTAATCCAGTTTTTGACTTGTGAAAAAGCTTCTTTGAATTGTGGCAATTGTCAGAAATTCTTAATGCATTGATTAAGCTTTGCCTTTTTGACTGGTAAACTGGACCACCTCTATCTGTTGCTTATGGACCCTTAACCAGTGACCTAGTTTATGCTGAACAGCAAACCAGTCAGATCTTAAGATTGATGCAAGAAGTCTCAAGCAACACATGTAGCTTATCAAAAATTCAACACAGACTGATCAATCAGTTATTGTTTCCATGTTTCTTTATTTACAGACACATGGGAAATGGGGTAGGAAGAGTAGAACCTTCCCCCCCCCCTTAATTTTAAGGAATTTTACCTATTCACTCTTCCCTCCCAACTTGGAAGGAATTTAATCTTTCCTCTAATTGCAAATAAGATTATTTAATTTTGCATTTAAGTTACGTTTTCTTTTAATTAATTGGTCTTATTTAGCTATTTTTTTATTTTATAAACTCTGTGTTACCCTGTATTCAGAGTTCAACTATAAGTAAAAAGGTATCATTACAATTTTTTAGACTTTTGCATGAATTGTTTAATAAAGGGAATTTCAAAACTTTGCTTCTTCGCTCATTTCATCATTCACCCATTATATTGGTGCATAGATTTCTATACATCTAGGAAGTCAGTTCATCAAATATTTTATTGAATTCTTACTATGTGCCAAATACAAGATATAAAAAAGACAATAATACTGTCTCTGCACTCAAGGAGTTTCCATTCTAATGGAAAAGAGCATATGGAAACAATATATTTACATAGAAATATGTATATGAAAAATATATTCCATGCAAATGGAAGTTAATTTGAGAGAAAAGGCACTAGTATTAAATGTATGGATGGGTAAGAAAGCAAAATATCTGAAAAAATTGGGATTTGGACTGAGTCCTGAAGAAAGTCAAGAGCTGGAGATAAGAAGAAAGAGGAATCTAGGTATGGAGATAGGCAGAAAAAAAACACAGATTGGGGTGGATCCAAGATGGTGCTGTAAAGGCAGGAATTACTGTAGACTTTTTCCCAAAAACACTCCAAAAATCATCAAATTATGACTCTAGCCAAAATTTAGAGGGGGAAGAATCCACAGAAAGTCTGAGTGATGCAATTTTCCAGTCTAAGACAACTTAAAAGATGTGCAGGAAAGGTCTGTTTCACTGGCCTGGGAGTTGGAAAAAGCCACAACGCAGCCACAGCACAGCACAGACAGATGAGAGCAAACCAGCTCCAATCCTCCAGGAACAGCCCCATGCTGCACCTAGGTGAAGCCCCTGGATTCCTGGCAAAGTAGGTGATTTCCAGACCTCTTTGCCCAGAGATCACTGGGAACAGTTGCCTGAAAGAGTGGTGAGAGAATTCTGCCTCACTACAGTGAATGTGGAGTGAGCAATGACCTCAGAGCAGTCCTGCAGTGAGAATGTGCAGCAAGGAGCTCCCAGTTCAGAGATGATAAGGGGGTCGGAGGAGACTTCAGAGATAACCTCTGCTCTCCTTGGGGCAGGAGTCTGCTGTTTGCTCACATTAAGATCCAAGTTGCAGTCTGGGCCTCATGCTACCATAGTCAAGCAGGAACCCTTCTCACAGCTTCAGGGCCTGTGTTCATCCACATACCTGACCACAGACAAGAGAGCAAGCTCATAAGTCCATGGAAGAATAAAGGTCCAAGTGGGGTGTCCCAAAGCCTTGGAAGGGTGGTCCACTACTCATGGGCTAAGTAAATGAGAAACAGCAGAAAAAGATGAATCTGGCCATAGAAAATTACTTTGGTCCCATGGAAGATTCAGAAGACAAAGTTGAGACTTCTGACTCTAAAACCTTCAAGAGAAATGGAAAATGGGCACAGGCTATGGATGAGCTCAAAAAAGAGTTTGAAAAGCAATTAAGGGAGGTGGAGGAAAAGTTGGGAGGAGAAATGGCAGCAATGCAGATAAATCATGTGAACCAAGTCAGCAGCTTGGTGAAAGAAATGAAAAAAATACTGAAGAAAATAAAATGCTAAAAACCAGTTAAGGGGCGGCTAGGTGGCGTAGTGGATAAAGCACCAGCCTTAGAGTCAGGAGTACCTGGGTTCAAATCTGGTCTCAGACACTTAATAATTACCTGGCTGTGTGGCCTTGGGCAAGCCACTTGACCCCATTTGCTTTGCAAAAAAAACTAAAAAAAAAAAAAAAACCCAGTTAAGGTCAAATGGAAAACACAACACAAAAGGCAAATGAGGAGAAGAATACCTTAAAAAGCAGAAGTGGCCAGCTGCAAAGGAGATATAAAAGCTCTCTGAAGAAAATAACTGCTTCAAATGTAAAATGGGACTAAAGGAAGCTGATAACTTTGCGAGAAATCAGGAAGAAATAAACTGTACCCAAAGAAACAAAAATTAGAAGAAAATGTGAAATATCTCATTGGAAAAACACCTGACCTTGAAAATAGATCCAGAAGATATAATTTAAAAATTATTAGGCCACTTGAAAATCATGACCAGGAAAAGAGTTTAGATTTCATTTTTCAAGATATAATATAGAAAAATTGCCTGAGATCCTAAGCAGAGGGTAAAATACAATTTGAGGGAATTCACCAATCACCTCTTGAAAGAGATCTGAAAAGAAAAACTCTCAAGAATATTATAACCAAATTCCAAAACTCCCAAATCAAAGAGAAAATACCAAAATCTACTAGAAACAAATAAGTCAACTACCATGCTCTTTAGTCAGGATTACACAGGATCAGGCAGTATCTACATTAAGGGCTCATAGGGCTTGGAATATGATATTTCGGGATAGCAAAAGATCTTGGTTTACAAATGAGAATCAACTACCCAGCAAAACTGAATATCTCTTTTCAGGGGAAAAGATGGACTTTCAATGAAATAGGACTATCCTATTGAAATAACCAGAGATGAACAAAAAGTTTGATCTCTGAGTACAGGACTCAGGTGAATCATAGAAGGGAATGAATGAAAAGGACTAATTATGAGGAACTTAATGATGTTGAGCAGATTGTATTCCTGAATAGGAAGAAGATACTGATAACTCATATGAACTTTCTCATTCATAAGAGCAGTTAGAAGGAGCATATATAGATAAGGCACCAGAAAGAGCTTAATATAATGGTATAATATAATAATAAGGTGGAGTCAATGGGTAATAAAGGAAAGTACTAGGAGGAAGGGAAAGGAGAGGAAGAAGGGGCTAAGGTATTTCACATAAGAGTTAACATAAAACTTTTGCAATAGAGTGGAACAGTGGGAGGCAGGGGGGTTGAGTGAGCCTTTATTCTCATCAGAAATAGCTCAGAAAGGAAATAACCTACACACCCAATAGGATATAGACATCTATCTTACCCTAGAAAACTGAGAGGAAAGGGATGAGATAAGGGGGAATGGGGTGAGGGAAGCGGGGGAGTAAGTGATAGGAGAGGGAAGATCATGGGAGATGGTACTCAGATACAACACATTCCTGAGCAGGGATAGGGTGAAAGAGAGAAAATAGAATAAATGATAATGAGGAGGAATAGAGTGGAAGTAAATTCAGCTTGTAATAGCAACTGTGAGGGAAATATTGAAGCAACTTCTTTGGTAGAATTATATTAAAGAAGGCAACTCACTCCAGAGACAGAACTGTTTGAATATGAACACAGAGTGAAGTACACTTTTCTTTCTCTCTCACTATTCTTGAGGTTTCTCTATCTTTTGGGGGGGTGATTTATGTTCACTCTTACAAGAAGATCATTGTAATAATGTAAAATAAACAAAAAAATGCACAACAAAAAATAAAAAAAATACAGAGTGAGGAAATGAAATATTGTTATCTGAGGAAGAGCAAAAGGTTAGTGTTACTAAATCCAAATAACTCAAGGGAAATGGAACATGAAATCTATCATCAAGTAGATTGTTAGCTCATTGAGAGTAGGAATCATATCTTGTATGTCCCATAGAATACAAGAAAGCAACAATTATCATTGAAATATCTCAGGAAAGAAAGTGTATCTAATGAGTGACATAAACACTAATTATTATGGGTTACGAGAATAGAAAGCTCACTGTTAACTGGAGAGGGAAAGCACCTTTCAAGAGGTGTGTTAATGTGATCATAGAAAAATTGTTTGATTTGTACAATTGAAAAATTGGTAAATGGTGATTCTGGGAGGGAAACATATGTGATTTACACTAAGAAGACAGGTAAGAAACATTCTGGATATAGAAAATCAATATGGTTGAATAAGAGGGTATGGTAGGAAAATAGTGGGCAATAATTTTCCAAGTGCAGCTTTCAATAAGAATATGAAGAATAAAACATCTAAAGCAGAAGAATCAAAAATGGGATTCACAGGCTATATGGACTCACAGCATTTCCTAGTGTAACCCTAATTAGATTAAAAAATAGTATTGACCTTAATTTATAATGTATTGATACTATGAAATATATAAACATGTGAAGTTATATATAGTCTACAAGGATCCTTATATATGGTTTAGTGACCCTTTTTTCTCTTTCAGTTTGATTCTATTAATAAAGAACAACATCTAGCTTATGTCTAGTGTAGCATCTGTCTCCAGATGACTTAATCCAAATAGGATTATTATTGATTTATTATGAATTTCTTTTCTATGAATGTCTGATTCCATGTTGCCCTCATGACCCTGAACAACTACATTCCCTGGATTGGGAAAACCACTTGAAACTTAATAAAAGAAAATGAGATTTTATTCTAAGAGCATTAGGGAAACAATTGAAGAGTTTGAAAATATGATATATTGCTTCACAGTTTACAAACAAATTTCCTCATAAAATATTATGATTTGGTTGATAACTACTCTTAACACTTTCAGATTTGCAAAGTACTTTCTTTCCAGAAACACTGTGAAGCAGAAAATGTAAGCTTAATACTGAGGAAATTGGTACTTAAAAAGGTGGACTTTCCCCTAATTAGTAAGTGATTGAAGTAATATTTGAACTCAGGGATTCCTGACTCTGGTCCAGCACTCTATCCACTGCACCACTTAGCTTATTAAAATATACACAGGTCAAGAAATTGTTTGGATTTATGATAACCAGTGCTTTTTTATTGTTGTTGTAGATGATGATGATGATAATTTAAGATTTGCAAAATTCTTTACATATTTTAATCTCAATTCAAATTTGCAACAACCCTAATAGATAGGTAAAATTATTTACCCAGAAGTAAAATTATTTACCAAGTGACACAAAGCGAATAAGTTTCGGAGACTGGATTTAAATTCGATTCTTCCTAACTCCAAATTTAATACTCTATCTTCTATGATTAAATGAAGAAATAATTCTAGAAACACAAGGTCTGGTTTGGTGCCACTTAATTCCTTTAGTCTAAGTTCAAAGTTGCCTTCTGCTCATTCTCTTTTCCCAATTTAATGTCCTCATCCTATAAAAGGACTAATAATTATTTGTTACTTTTCATACCTGAATGACTTTGTCAGAAATTCTTAGTTTCTTCCTATTTCTAGGCTAGGCAGAATATGCACAGAATTATTATTATTTTTTTATTTCCAAACTAGGTCTTATTTTTCATCCTGCTTTCATTAATTATCTTATTTTTTATTTTCTCTATGAACTATATTCAATATAGTTTTTTCTTTTCCTTTTTTGGAAACAATGCTCAAAATTAACACAGTCATTTAGTTAAAATTTAACTGGTACCAGTTAGAGTAGAGTAATTGCCTCACTTGTTTTACATAGCAATGCATTGATAGGTATATTTAAGTAGAGTTTATCTTAAGCATATCTGGGATAATTGTAAGTCTTTTTTACTTTTGAAGTAACATATCAATAGCTTGATAATCAGATAATCCTTCTGGAGACACCAGCAAGTCAGTATTGATAAAACATGAGCAAAAAGATCAATAAACTTGGAGTCAAAAGACCTGAATTTGCATCCTAGCTTGCAAGTTATGTGAATGTGGATAAGTCTCTTCATGCTTCTGAATCTTGCTTTCCTCATCTACTAACTGTGGATATTCACTGCACCATCCACATCACAGAGGTTATTTTGAAAATTAAAGTGAAATGTTTATGTAAAGCTCTTTGTGAAAGTAACTATTTATTTCACTATTTTTTGCCTTGAAACATAAGTTTTCTTTTGGAGTATTTCATTCACTTATTTATATTACCTTGATATCATTATACCCAGGTATCATTTTGTTTTAAATTAAACTTTCACGTAGGTTCAGGTTAATGTTCTCAAGATGAAAGTTGTTATACGCATTGCAGTTTAATTCAAAAAGTCCTCAAGCTGGAGGCTCTCTTCATAATTGTGTATTTAGAATTCAGGGACAGAAAAAAAAAGGAGAATGCTTTCATGTGTTGTCTGTAATTCTAAAAAGAGATAATTTATTTTAAATGAATACGGTTGAGGAATATGGGGAAGGAAGGATTATAAGGGAATTTTCAGCTGTGTTTCTTGAAATACTATCTAGGACTTGACAAATGAAGAAGATACAGTATGGGGCTAGGAAAGAGCGAGAAATCTGAAGGCAGAGAAAATTACTATGTCATGTGAGATTTAAAATAAATTGTTATTACTAGCTATATTTCCCATCCATTCTATTCCTCCCCACTCTCATTTATTCTATTCTCTCTCTCTCTCTCTCTCTCTCTCTCTCTCTCTCTCTCTCTCTCTCTCTCTCTCTCTCTCTCTCTCTCTCCTTTCACCCTGTCCCTGTTCACAAGTGTGTTGTATCTGACTACCCTCTCCCAAGATCTTCCCTCTCTTCTATCATCTACTCACCTCCTTCCCTCACCCCATTTCCCTTTATCCCATCCCTTTCCTCTCATGTTTTCTCTAGGGTAAGATAGGCTTCTATAGGATAAAAAAATAAGGTAGACTTCTCTAGGGTAAGATGGTCTCTTCTCTTCAGTTGAGAACAAGTCAATCTAGCCTTCAATGCTTATCTCAACCCTACTTCTATCAGAGAATCTTTCCTGATCTTAACCTTCTGTATTTCACATGGTTTATATCACATTTAACAATCAATAATGTCTATCTTAAATAAAAGAATTTAGAACAAGATGGGAACTTAGGGATCATCTGTTTCAACGTTATATTTTACAGAAAGGAAAAGCAGGTCAAATAAATTACCTTGATGTTGTGCAGGTAGTAAGTAGTATAACTTGGATCTGAACTCAGATACTCTATCAATTCAGTGTTTTTTTTTTTCCATTACCTCTCTATCTTGCATTTCTGGCAAGAAATGTGTCTATCATGGAATTCCATGTATCTATCATGGAATCACAGAGTTCATCTCTGTATTTTATTTTTTTAACATTTACCATTAATTAGCACATATTCTTTCTCCTTCCACTCCTCTCAATTAAACATAAAAACAAAATTATAATACTTATAACAAATATCCATCACTGAGAAACTTAGCAAAGTCAATTCTGTCTTTGTCCAAATTTGAAAATATGTCTCATTCTTCATCTTAAGTTCATCTTATAGTCAGGAAATGGGTAGTATACATTAACTTTGATATTTTACTCTCCATTTTTTTTAAGTTCTAAAGTCTTTCAAAGTTGTTTTTCTTTATAATTTTATTATTGTATGAATTCTTCTTGTTCTTTTTACTTCAGCTGAATAGGGTCATAGACATCTTCACAGCTTTCTATGAAACCATGTATTTCATCATTTCTTTTGTTTTCTTTTCTTTTAGCAGATCAAGAAAGCTTATATTTTTTTCCAATTGAATGCAAAGATAGCTTTCAATATTTATCTTTTTGCAAGCTTTTGAGTTCCACATTTTTCTACCACCTTCCCTTCTCTCTTTCCTCCCCATGGCAGCAATCTGAAATTGGTCACACATGTACAATTTTGTTTAACCTTTTTTCAATATTATTCATGTTGTGAAAGAAAAATTAGAACTAAAGGATGAAAGAATGAAACTATAAAATAAGTTTTAAAAAGTGAACTTAGTATCTTTTCATCTACATTCAAACTCTATACTTTTTTCTTTGTATGTGGATGGCATTTTCTATTAACAGGTGTCTCAAGATTGTCCTTGATCACTGAGCTAGTTAGAAGATCAGTCTCCATTGTAGTTGATCATCTCACATTATTGCTGTTAAAATGTATGATATTCTCCTGGTTCCATTCACTTCACATAGCACCAGTTCATGCAAGTCTTTCTAGGCTTTTCTAAAATTGGGTTGTTCATTTTTTTACAAAATAATATTACTTTATATCATTCATATACCATAACTTGCTCAACCATTCCCCAATGATGGGCATTTCTCAGTTTCCAATTCTTTGCCACTACAAAAATATCTCCTATAAAAATTTTTGTACATGTGAGTTTTTTCCCCTTTCTTATGAACTCCTTGGAATATATACCTAGTAGTAGTACAACCTGATCAAAGGGTATAAACAGTTTTGTTGCCCTTTGGGCATAGTTTCCAATCATTTTATCATTTGTAAAGGTACAATAATAAAAATCCTTTACATTCATAAACTTTAATTTGTCTAGCCATTTCCCAATATATGGATACTATCTCAGTTTCAAGATTCTACTAGTATAAAAGTTCTGGTATATAAGTTTTTGAATATTTTGCTCCTTTTATTCCTTCATACATCAATTTCAGGCATATTCCTTGTAGTGAATGACTTTTTTAATTCTGCAGTAATGTATCTTCTCTTCCTCCCACTCTCTCCCCCAGAAAAAACAAAATAAGCCTTTATAGTCAAGTTGAAAAATAATCTGTATTGGATATAACAATTCATATGAAAGTTATGTTTAATTGCCACCCTTTCTATTATGTCTAAATTAATTTTTCCATGACTCCTGCTGATGATAGAGTTCTGAAGATACATATATCATTTCTCTAAATTACAATGTAAATAATTATTTGCTCATTTATTTTTTTAGTATTTCTCTTAGTTCCTATGTTTGCACTTCAAAGTTTCTATACAACTCTGGTCTTTTTTTTATCAAAAATACTTGGACATTCTTTACTTCATTTAAAATCCATTTACCCATATGATTATGCTTAGTTTTTTTTTCTGGGCAAAGTAATTTTCCTTAACGTTCTATATAGCCTATGCCTTTTGGGATATCATATTACAAGGTATCTGCTCTTTATAGAAGTAGATGACAAACACTATGCTTGACTGTGGCTCGTTAGAACTAGAATGATTTATTTCTGTGTTCTTTAAATAGTTTTCCTTCAAGCTTGAAGCTCTACATTTTAAACAACATAATTTGTGAGCTTTCACTTGAAGATTTTTTTTAGGAAGTGACCACTGGATTCTTTTGCCTTATGATTTCCTCTTTGATTTCAAGAGAGCTGGGAAGTTTTCTTTTATGATGTCTTGAAATATGATGCCTAGTATTGTTTTGTGCTCATGACTCAGGCAGCACAATGATTCTTAATTTATTTTTCTAGATCTATTTTGTAGGTCTTTTTCCCCTATGATACATCTTATTTTTTCCTATTTTTTAGTTATTTAAACTTCTTTTGTTATTTATTTTTGTTTTATTTAGTCACTAATTTCTACATGATTCATTCTAATTTTTAGAGAGTTTGTTGCTTGGGCAAGATTTTGTATCTCTTATGCCAAGTCTGAATTCCTTTTCCATTTTTTAAATAGTTCTCATTTCTTTTATGTATTTCCCTCTACTACTCTCATTTCATGTATTTAAAAAAATAGAACTTTTTAAAAACTTTTGCTTTATCTCTTCCAAGAATTATTATGGAATATGTGATTAATCTGCAATATTCTTTGAGGTTTTGCTGTAAATATTGTAATGAGATTCGCTTTATCTGGGAGTATGCTTCAGTCTTCCTTGTCACCATAATAGTTTTTTTTATAATGAGAAATCTTTTAATTTATTTTCTTGCTTATTTTTTTAGCTTTCTTACTGACTTCAGTGTCTGCACAGAGGAATGTGTGTGTTATTCTTGCTTGTTTTCTTGTGATATTGAATACTATGTTATGGCAGGATCTCAGAGATAACTTAGTTTGGAAAACTATAAGATTTCAATACTCTCGAAGGGGTTTGATACAAGGCAAATTCTGATTGCTGACCTCTAAATGTTCCTGACCTAGGTTTGGAGCTGAAGTGCTCTGTGGATTTACACTTTTTAGGGTTTCAGTAAAATGTTTCTGGACTTTACCATTAATAGTCAATTGAAAGGTTTTGCTTTTTTTTAGAGTAATAGAGCAATGGACTTTCCTTTGGGATTGCTGTACTGATTATTCTTTTTCAGGTTTCAGATCAGCAAGAACATGGAGTTGAATTCCTACTTACTTCTTAGGTTTAAGTATACTGCTGTTGTTTATTTAGAAATTTAATCCTTGTGTGGAACACAGTCTATGTTCCATGATGCCTCTTCCTTGAATTCTATTTCTAAGCATGGGTCAGATATTTAGACTTCCATAGAATTATGACCTAAAACTATGTAATGAGTTATGCAATTGTATTGCACCAATTTCTGTACCCTTCATAAATTTAGGATGCTAGATATGAAGTTTCTTCTTGCCTTGATATCAATTCTTGACCTGGATGGTTCTACATGACCATCCCTGGCCAAACCCTATCTAAAAAGCCTCAGGCTTTTCTATCAATCTCCATATGCTTACCTAGGCTGTATAAATGGTTTACAGTGATTTTCTATCCTTGGATTTTCTCAGTAAGATTCAGTTGTGTGAATTTTCCAGATTTGTTTAGGAGAATTTTGAGGAATCAAGGAGTGGATAAGACCTCACTAAATTTCTTATTGTTAATTTGCCATCTTAACTCCACCTCTTGATTCCTTTATTGGGTATGTTGAAAAAAGCTTGTCCAAGATCATATAGACAAGAAATAACAGATCTTAATTTGAACTTTGTTCTTCTGACCAATAATGAAATGCTCTTTTCACTGTATCAAGCTTCCCTAATCTTGTCTTCATAAAAATTGCAATTTTTTTTTTTGGAAAAAGGAAATATCTTGTCTCTTTTTTCCCCCATAAATACTTATAAAAACTTGGAAAAATATTTACTGACCATCTACTAGGTGTAGGCCCTGGCTAGGTACTAAAGGGCTCATAAGGATAAAAGTGATATATCCCTTACTTCAAGAAACATATTATTTGACAGGTATTTAGTTCATCACACATTTGGTTTAGGTAGGAAACTATTTTCTGTCATCAAACCAGGATAAAGAATTTGGTAAATCAGAAGAATCAACATAGGGAGCTATTTCAAGGACACTAGAGCATTTGGGTCAGATCTATACCTAGGGGAAAATAAGATATGCAACAGTTTAGGGTATAGAACAGAGGACTGATGAAAGTGGGGAATGTATTTATAATATCATTTTTAATAAGTCCAAATATTTTAATGTCTAAAATCTTGACGTTACATTTCATATTTATCATATGTCAAGTTGTATGTGTAAAACCCAAAGACTTGGGAACCCTAGAAGACAATAACATATAGAAAATTGAATTTTCAAATGCCAAGTATAGAATATAATAAAAGTGCTGGGTCGCCTTTTATTTTCTCAGTCTTGTATTGGATCCACAAATAACTAATCTGAGCTCTGATTTAGGTGGGTCTTATTTTACACTATTTCCTCTCTTCTCATCTTAATATAATGAATATTTCTTTCCTACCTGTCAGAAGATATTGCTGAAAATATAAAGGCCCTCTTGACTTTTGAATTCTGCATCTGTCTATTTTTCTTCCACACTTGATGCACAGTCAAGTATGGGGGGTGGAGAGCATGATGTTTCTTTAATATTTATTAAAGGGTTTCAAATCTCTGTAATCTTCCACTTTTGATCTTGTTAAATATTCCACATGCTTCTTTTTATTTAAATATATTTGAATCATACTGGTCTATTCACAGGTTGACATGCTTTCCACAGTTTTTTTCTATGTCTGCTGGGTCTATGATAAAGATAGGAGAGTGATGTCATTCTTTCTGGAGTCACTAAAGCTATGAATTTCTTCCTCTTTGGAATGGGTATGAAGGGGATGTTTGGCAGATTTTGCCAGATTTTCTTCTAGAAATTGTTACAACATGAGTCACTACAACATACTACAAAACCATATTTCTATAAGTTTGCAGTTATAAAAAAACACTGAGTGTGAGATGTGAAGTGATTTGACTAAGTATGTATAGTAGATGAAGACATAGTTAAATGTTTAAATTAAATTCAGCAAATATTTTTTACATGCCTAATGGAGATAAGTAGTCTAGGACAGCTTAGATGAGCAAAAAACACAAGAGAGAGAGACAAAGAGAGAGAGGGATAGATACTGGGCAGGGGAGGGGAAGTGTTGGCTGCATGAATGTCCCAGGTGGAAGGGATACTGGTTTGGGCCTTGGAGGTTGCTTCAGGAATTTCAAGGGTCCTTAGATGGTAATGGAACTGAGTGCTTTGTCAGAAAGAAATTTCTGGGAAACTCCTTTGATACCATTGAGTATAGGGTCAGGTGCATTTGAAAGTACCATTACTCATTTTTCAGTACCAGATCATTTCTAAGGCAGACAAAAGTAGTTGTGGTCTTTAGGAGACAAGACCCTTTCCTGGATAAAGACTAGAGCACAGACTAGGAGGCAGTCTCCAGAGATGGTACCAACTTGAAAGCAATGAAAATGTATAGACCCCCAGATCTATCTATGAAGGTAGCTGGACAAAAGTAGTCAAAAGCTTGAGCCCAACATTGCCCTTGTTCCCAGAGGTGGGTAGAACCCTAATCATTATACAATCCAAAGTTAAGAAATAGACTAGAAGGTTGAGAAAACATAAAAAAGAAGCTACAATGGAAATAGTGAAGTGCAAATCACAAACTCAGAAGAAAGGAGGGAAGATCTCAAAAGAAAAACAGTAATATGAGAAAAGGGGATACACTGGGAAAAGCAGGGAGGCAGGAAAAAAACTGTTGAAAATTATTTCATACAAAAAACCACAGGGGAATTTTAAAAAATGGAAGACGAAATGGAAGGGGGTGGGGAATAGGGAATGCTTGAACTCCATTATCATCTGAATTTTTCAAAGATGGAAGACTACCTATATACACATAATTGGATATAGCAAATTATTTTCCTCAAGAGGGAAATAGTAGGGAATGATAAGAGAGAGTATATATCAAGGGACATAATGTTCAGAAGCAAAATAGACATTTGAGGTAGGGACACAGTTAAAAAAAGAAAACTTAGAAGAGAGAAGGTTGGAAAGCAATGCACAATTAGGAATTATCACTTCAAATGAGAATGACATGGATTCCATCATAAAAATGGAAGAGGGTATCAGAATTAATTAGAAATCAGAACTGACACTATGTTTTTACAAGAGACACACTTGAAATTGAAAGTCACATATAGTTAAAATAAGAGCCTGGAGGAGAATTACTATACTTCAGATGAAGTAAAAGAAGAGGAGGAGCAATTATGATCTCAAACCAAGCAAAGACAAAAGTAGATCTACTTAAAAGAGAAAATCAGGGAAACTATATTTTCCTAATATATGTCATAAATAATTAATTAGTGCAAATGTTCAACATATGGTCAAATAGTATATCATTCAAATTATTGAAGGAAAATTTATATTAATTATTGGGGAAAATAAAAATAAAAGTATTAATGAGGGACCTCAATTTGTCTTTTTCAGAACAAGATTAGTCAAATCAAACAATAAATAAGAAGTTAAGATTAATATAATTTTAGAAAAGTTAGATATGTAGGCTTCTGGAGAATATTGAGCAACAATAGGAATAATTGACATTTTTTCATCTATATAGTAATATAAAGTGACCATGGATTAGGGCATAAAAGGCCTATAAAATTCAAAAAATAAAAAAAAATGTCAAATGCTACTTTTTAGACCATAATACAACTAAAATTGTTTGATAAAAGACCTTTGAAGCATAGACAAAATCTAATTGTGAATCAAATCATCTAATGCTGCAAAATGAGTAGCTCTAAGAACAAATCATGGAAATAATGATTTCATTAAAAAAGGATAGCATGACACAACATATCAAATTTGGATGTAGCCAAGATGCTATACACACACACACACACACACACACACACACACACATATGTATATATACATATATCTATATCTATATATATCTGTATATATACATATATCTATATCTATATATATCTATATATATATATATATATATATATATATATAGAGAGAGAGAGAGAGAGAGAGAGAGAGAGAGAGAGAGAGAGAGAGAGAGAATGTGTATACTTGCATCAGTAAAAAAAGAAAAAAGTTAGTGGATTTGGCATGCAACTATAAGAAATTCCAAATTCCAAATTATACACCAAAAAGTAATCCTTAAAATTAAAAGGGAGATTAATAAAATTGAAAAAAAATATAAATTAACTAACATGTAAAAATTAAAATTGTATTTCAAAAATAAAACAAAACAAATAAAAAGTGATTAATTTGATTTGATAAAGAGGAAATCAAAACTGTCAGTAACAAAAGTGAAAATGTTAAGTGTACCACCAGTGAAGCTGAAATTAAAGCATTTATCAGGAGCTATTTTACACAACTATCTATCATTAAAACTGACAATCTAAATGAAAGGGATGGATATTTGCAAAATTATGAATTGCTCAATTTAACAGAAGAATTGCAATATTTAAATAGACATATTTGAGAACAAGAAATTAAATAAGGCATAAATCAACTAACTATGAAAAACAACAGCAGCAACCTTGGCCCAGATAGATTAGCGTGCTAATTCCTCCAACCATTTAAAGAATAATTAATTCATTTATAAATGTTTTCAATAAAATAGGTAAAATGTTACTTCTGACAAATTTTTTTCTATGAAACAAATATGGTTTTGATACATAATTTAGTAAGAACAAAAACAGAAAGAAAACTATAGACTAATTTCCACAGTGAAGATTGATGTAAATTTTTAAACAATATAGCTGCAACAATTAAAACAATATATTACAAAGATCATACCCTATGATCAATTTGGATTTATAGTAGGAATATAGGGATAGCTAAATAGTCAGGAAAACCATCAACATAATTGACCATAGTAGAAACAAAATTCACAAAACCTATTCCTATTTAACAAAACCAGAAAGTAGAGAAATGAATGAAGATTTTAAAAATTATAAGTAGTGAAATGGAAACAAGCTAGAATCCTTTCCACAAGATCAATAGTGAAACAAGGATGTCCATTATAACCAAAATAATTCAAAATTATACTATTGATTATATCTGTAGTAAAAAGAGAAGAAAAAGAATTTAAAATTTAATGCAAGCCTTAAGGAAAGAATACATTTATATGCATACATACATGCATATAAACAGGTATTGTGATATACAAAGAGAATTATTTAAAAATTTGGTAAAATAATGAAAAATTTAGGAAACCTTCAGGATATAAAATAAATACACAGATTATATGTATTTCTATATTTTAAAAACAAAATTCAGCAGGAAGAGATAGATAAAATCAATTTAATATAGCTTTATAAACTTTAATTTCACTTTCCAAGACACACTCAAGAACTATATAACGCAATAACAACACATTCATCACACAAATAAAACATTTGAATAATTTAATAAGTATGAATTGTTCATGTTTGACGGAGTTAATATAATAACATTACATTTTTAATCTAAATAATTTTGTTTAATGTTATCACAGATTATAAAAAAGTATTTTTAGAAGTTAAAAATAATTTAAAAATTCATCTCAAGGAATAAAAGTTCAAAGCTATTAAGGGAATCAATAAAAATTGTGAAGGAACAATTTGTATTGCAAAGTGTTAATTATCAGAACAATTTTAATAAGAAATGTGTAATTGATTAATAAGTACATTAACTACAGAATATATAGAATAAACTGAGCACAATAGCATTGTGTTTTATCAACTGAATAATCCCAATCATTGAGGCAAGAATTCTTTATTTTACAAACAACTGTTGAGAAAACCGGCAAGCAATCTAACAGAAACCAAATGTAGACCAGCATGCTACAAGATAAGCTCAAACGAGGAACATGGTGTTGTTTCCTATTATTAGGAAAGCATGGAAGAAATTTCCTGTTACATCAATGGATAGGGGAAGCATTCATTAAAAAGAAGAGGTGTAAAATGAATAATTTCTGCTATGCAATTTTTAAAAAAGATTTTACATGAATGAAAGTAATGCTGCCAAATCAGAAGAAAGACAGGAAATTAGGGAAACAATTTGCAGCATTTTTCCCTAATATATATAAAGATTTGAATTATATTTATGGGAGTCTTTTCCATTTTGACAAGAAATTAAATGATATGAACAAGAAATTTTCAAAGGAATATATCAAAGCTATCCATAGTCACATAAAAATGTTGTAAATCACTAATAATTAAAAATGAAAATTAAATAGCTTTGAGGTACCACATCACACCCATTAGATTTGTAAAGTCAAAAGAAAAGAAAACTTATAATTGCAAGATGAGATACACTATATATAAATGCTAAATTGGATGCCAAATAACTCTGAATTGATCCAACCATTCTTCAAAACAATTTAGAACTCTGCCCAAAACAACATAGAACTGTGCATAATTTTAGGCCCAGAGGTACTACTACTAGATTTATATCCCATGGAAACTTTACAAAAGGAAAAGGGCTCACATAAACAAAACTATAGCATTTCTTTTTATGATAGCAAAGAATTAGAAACTGAGGGGATGAGGGGGGTGGCTAGGTGGTACAGTGGATAGAGGACTGGCCCTGGAGTCAGGAGTACCTGAGTTCAAATCTGGCCTCAGAAAATAAATACATAGCTGTGTGGCCTTGGGCAAGTCACTTAAGCCCATTGCCTTGCAAAAACCTAAAAAAAAAAATTAACTGAGGGGACGAGTCTCTACTGGGGAATATCTAAACAAGCTAAGATATTTGAATGTGATGGAATACTACTGTACTGAAAAAAAATGATGAAGGATATAGTTTCAGAAAAACTTTCAAAGACATATGAACTAATACAAAATGATATGAGCAGAACCTGGTAAATAAGCTTCATTGAACCAGCAACATTTTAATAATAATCAACTGTGCAAGATTTAGTAACTCTGATCATTGCAGTGGTCTACCATGTTTCCAAAGGATTTATGATGTAAAGTGCTATCCAATTCTAGATAGGGAACTGATGGACTCAGAATACAGATTGAAATATGTTATGTTTCTTTTAGATTCTTTCTTTTTTCATAATTGTGAATTATATAATAATCACTGTTATCTGACTTTACACATGCAAAAAGCGTTATTTTTCTTGTCTTTTCAATGGGTGTGTTAAGAGATAGAGGAATGAAGCTAACCTGGAAATTTAAATAAAGATTAATAAAAAAATAGCAAACTTGAACTCAAAAAAAGCATGGGAAGTTACCTTGCCTCTGCTCACTTGGCGAAGATTATCAGTGGGAAGCATTGAACATAAATCAGATTCTTCCAAACCATTCATCCATTTTACTGGTTTCACTTTTTTCATTAAAAAATACTTTGCTATGGGGTGGCTAGGTGGTGCAGTGGATAAAGAACTATCTCTGGAGTCAGGACGACCTGAGCTCAAATCCCGCCTCAGACACTTAATAATTAACTAGTTGTGTGGCCTTGGGCAAGCTACTTGACCCCATTGCCTTGCAAAAAAAAACCACCCCCCCCCCAAAAAATACTTTGCTATGGGGCGGCTAGGTTGCACAGTGGATAGAGCACCAGCCCTGGAGTCAGGCGTGTCTGAATTCAAATCCGGTCTCAGACACTTAATAATTACCTAGTTGTGTGGGCAAGCCACTTAACCCCATTGCCTTGCAAAAACTAAAAAAAATAATACTTTGCTATCATTATAAATGTAGAGCCTGTAGAAGATTACTTTCTGTGAGGGGGAATGAGGAGTAAAGGGAGGGAGGGAGAAAAATATAAAACTCTAAACCTTGCAAAAAAAATTGCAAAAAAAACCCCTACAGTTGCATGTAATTGAAAAAACAGATAAATAAAGTTTTTTGAAAAAGAAAAAATTGGTCTAAAAATGAAAGGCTCTCAGGGAGAAAGAAATAAAAACTAAAGATCCATAAAAATCTATCAAAAATACATATTTTGACTCAAACAAAAGTAAGCTCATAATTTCCTGGGTGTACTCATTAAGGCTACTGATAAATAATTGCAATGTATATGCAAAAGCATGCACAGTAATTTCAAGGAAAAAGGACTTACAACTTGAGAGGAGGATGTGTGTCAATAAAGCTCTGGAACCTAATCTTTGATTTTATAGGAGTTTAAGACTTATCTAAAATAGACATTATGCATAGAGAGTGTATGAGTAGGGACTGTATGAGTAGGGAGTGTATGAATAGGGAGTTCCAAGCTCTGAGAAAAGTTGGCAGGCCAATTAAATTGGAAGGAGAGTACTTGAAGGGGGGAAAAAAAAGAAAGTTGATATTTGGATGTGGTAATAAAGAAGATTGATTACATTTTCCAGGTTGGTCTAAAATATAAGCAGTCAAGAGCAAGGCAAATCTTAATATGGTATAAAATAGAATTGTCTGTACAGTCAGATGGAATGAACTTCATTTTTGGAGAATTGCTAAACATTGTGGTACATGAATGTTATGAAATATTATTGTGGCATAAGAAATGGTGGATATAATAAGGAGAGAAAAACATGGAGCCAAAAAATGATACATACAATGAACACAGCAAAAAAAAATGTAAAGAACCCAAATCAAATAAAAACAAGCGATTGTAGCCAAATTAGAAGGAACAAGTAGGATTCAAAGGAGGAAATGAGAGAAGATATCCTCATACAAACATTATGTGGAGGTGGGAAATCAAGGTGTGGTTCATCTGTTCAGGCTTTTTTGATGTATTGATGAGTTTTGTTGATTTTTTCTCTCACTTTTTTGTCTATAAAAATGTCACTTGTTATATGAGATGGTTGTCTTGGATGGATAGGGGAGAAATACTGGGTAAAATTATGACAGTGTAAAAAAATGTAATATCAATACAAACTTATTTTACAAAGAGAAAAATAAGAACTTCTAAAGAGAAAAAAAATCAAATTGGTATTCTTAATACATTTTTAACTCAATATCCAATTGATGTGCTTGTCCTAGGATAATACCACAGCAGAATTGGATATTAGCATGAAGATTTTTATTTGTTAGCTTATTTTTCCTTTCTTTTTAGATCACTCTGGTTTTATTAGTTAATCCCTTTGTTCATTAATACTTTTGTTCTGTTTCATTATGTTTTGTTCTATATATGACATTTGTACAAAACATGTTATGATCAATTTCAAAAGTTAATCTCATCATTAATCATTCATTTGAAACCTTTAAACATTTATTAAATGCTTACTGTGCTAAACATTGGAAACAAAAATATAGTTATATAATTGAATATATTTATTTAGTTGAAAAAAATGTGAAAATGTGAAAAATATTACAGAAAGAAGTCCAAGAGGTTCCCTGAATTTGATATCTGATTTTATAATTCCCACATCCTTGGCTTTATACAAGACAAAGGTCTAATGTATAGCATATTTTTTCTCATATATTCCTCTTGGGAGTCCTTAATTCCCTTTGCAGATCAGCTTAGAGGCCACCACCTACATGATTCTCCTTTTAATCATCCTATTTTTTGTGTCTCTCTCTATTCTTGAAATTACTTTTTAAAATTGATATTGATATACTATGTATTAAATGTTATTTTCCCTTAATAGAATATAATATCCACAATGGTAGACTCTTAAATTTTTGTCATTGTTTCTTCAACACCTACCAGTGTCTTGCACATAACAGGAATTTTATAAAAGCTTTTGGAATTGATTTGGACTACAAAAGAATGGAATAGGCATGAAGGTAATTGAATGGAATGCCATTGGGGAGTGGGAGAGGGAATCATGAATCCCTACTCATTGAATGTCTTTGAAAAGAAGCTAAAAAATATTTTATTGGGGGTTCCTGTTCAGCTGTAGGAAAGATTCCAAATTGCCTAAGTTATCTTCTAACTGATTCTGCAGTATGCATCTACTTGGGAATCTAACAGGATTTCTGTCTCCAAATCCACAGCTTTTTCTACTAACCTATACCTTTCTACTAACCTCACCTTTTTGTATTCCTCATCTTCCTAACTTTATTCAGATTCCAAATTGATCTATTGGTTTCATTCTGGGTCTCTCTGTCAGAGATGAATTTAAGGGAAAAAAAAAACTTAAGTATAACAAAGATCATTCCCATTTATCAAACTCCTACTAAATGAATCTCTGAATAGTCTCTTTAAGTCAGAAATTTTTACTTGCAGTCTATTGGTCTTTGTCTTTGACTTTGTGTGATATAGAAAGTGTGTCTTATAGTTGTCTCGTTGACTTCCTTCTCTTTATAGTCAGCTCACTTTATTTATCCAAACTAATCTTTTTTGTTAATTATATTTCTAAATTTTATTTTTTTATTTTTGAATTTTGCAGTTTTTCCTCTAATCTAACTTTCCTCACCCCATCCCCATAGAAGGCAGTCTGTTAGTCATTACAATGTTTCATGCTGTACATTGATTTAAGTTGAATGTGCTGAGAGAGAAATCATAACCTTAAGTGAAAAAAAGTAAAATATAAGACAGCAAAATTACATAAAAAGATAACAGGTTTGCTTTTTAGAGGTAACACTCTTTGGTCTTTCTTCAAACTTTCAAACTCCACAATACTTTATCTGGATACAGATGGTAATATCCATAGCAGATACCCCAAAATTGTCCCTGATTGTTGCACAGATGGAATGTGCAAGTCCATTAAGATAGATCATCAAGCCCATGTTGCTGTTATGATGTACAGTGTTCTTCTAGTTCTGTTTATCTCCCTCAGCATCAGTTTATGCAAATTCCTCCAGGCTTCTCTGAGTTTCCATCCCTCCATAACGTACATATTCTACAATTTGTTCAGCCATTCCCAAATGGATGGGCATTCACTCAATTTCCAATTCTTTGCCACAAGAAACAGAGCTGCTGTGAATATTTTTGTAAAAGTGATATTTTTACCCTTTTTCATGGTCTTTTCAGAGTGTAGTCCCAGTAGTGGTATTGTTAGATCAAAAAGTATACAATTTTTCATTGCCCTTTGGGCATAATTCCAAATTGCTCTCCAGAAAGGTTGGATGAGTTTAAAGTTCCACCAGCAATATATTAGTGTCCCAGATTTCCCACATCCCTTCAAACATTGATCATTGACCTATTTGAGCATATTGGACAGTCTGAGAGGTATGAGGTGGTACCTGAGAGATACTTTAATTTGCATTTCTCCTAATAAAAATAATGATTTAGAGAAATATTTCATATGACTAATGGATTGCTTTGATTTACTCATCTATAAATTGCCTCCACATATCCTTTGACCATCTGTCAAGTGGGGAATGGATGTTTTTGTTTTGTTTTGTTTGTATAAATTTGGCTCAGTTCTCTATATATTTTAGAAATGAGTCCTTTGTCAGAAATAATAGTTGAAAAAATTGTTATCCAACTTCCTACAATTCTTTTGATCTTGCTCATAGTGGTTTAATCTGTGCAAAATTTTTTAATTTAATGTAATTACAATTATCTAGTTTGTTTTTTAATAATGTTCTCTATCTCTTCCTTGGTCATAAACTTCTTCCCTTCTAAAGTTCTGGCAGGTAAACTATTCCTTGATCTCCCAATTTGCTTATAATATTATCTTTTTTGTAACTGTGGTTATGTATCATGGTTTGTTGATGTCTAAATTGTTCCTTTCTGACTGCTTGTAGGATTTTCTCATTTATCTGAAAGTTCTGGAATTTGACCACACTATTCCTTGGTGTTTTCTGTTTGGGATCACTTTCCAGTGGGGATTGCTTTATTATTTCAATAACTATTTTGCCCTCTGGTTCCATGATGTCAGGGCAATTTTCCAACACTAAATCCTGGAATATTAATTCCAGGGTTTTTTCCTCTTCAATATTTTCAGGGAGCCCAATGATTTTTAAGTTCTGTTTGCTGGATCTATTCTTAAGGTCAGTTGTTTTTCCCATGAGGGAATTTTTTGGTTTTGTTTAACAGATTCTTGCTGTCTCATGAAGTCATTAGTTTCCATAGACTCTATTCTTTTTTTAGTGAAGAATTTTCTTCATTTACCTTTTGAAACTCCTTTTTCAACTGGTAAATTCTATTTTTGAAGGAGTTTTCCATTTGTCCAACTAAGGTTTTGAGAGAATTTTTTTTCTTTTTGTATTTGACCAATTGAGGTTTTGAGAGAATCAATTCTTTTTGTATTTGTCAATTGTATTTTTCAAGGATTTCTTTTCTTGTGGTGAGGTATTAATTTTCTCTTTAGCTTCTTTTCCCAAAATTTCCAATTGACTTTTAAACTCTTTCCTGATTTCTTCAAGGAAGTCTTTCAGACTGGAGACTAAATCATATTCTCCTCAGAAGTTCTTTTTTTTTGCTTATTATTTTAGGCAATTTAATCAAAGAACATCAATTGTACCTTTATATTTTAGCACTTGAATTCCAATGAACATACATAAATATAAAAATTATATATATATATATATATTAACTATCATTTCACATTTTAAAATTTAGACATAAAATAATAATTTGGATGATTAAAATGTGCTCAGCTTTTAGAAGATTTGATTTAAGAAAATTAAAGCTTACAAAGCCATAGTCTACTAGAAATATTCTCTCACCACATGTGACCTAATCAGCAAACCCAATGCCCATTACCTCAGTCTTCATATTCCTTGATCTCTCCTACATCATTATTTATTTCCTTCTTTCTTGGTTCTGTTGATTACCATAAGATTATATTCTTTTGTATTTGCTTTTGAGGTACCTATACTAAAATTGGAATGATATGAGATAATTAGCATGTCCCCTGTGCAAGGATGACAAGAAAAGTGATGAAATTATTACCCCTGTTTTAAAGGAAGAAAGCAAAAAAGGATTGTACTCCCTGCTTTTTTCCTGATAAGATTTTTTATATCATATTTATTTTTATTTTTGTACAAATTATTTTTATACATTACTAAAATATTCTTGTTTGAGTAAACATAATACTCCCCCCCCAAAAAAAAGATATAGACCCTCATGAGCAATAAAGTAAAGGAAATAGAGGAAAATAAAAATAAAAATTTAAAAATAATAACAGGACAATTAGTTGCCATAGTGGACAGATTCTGGCCCTGGAATCAGAAGCACCCATATCCAAATCCAACCCCAGACACCCAACAATCACCCAGCTGTGTGACCCTGGGCAAACTGCCCCAGCCCCATTGCCTTTCAAAAACAATAATAATAAAAATAATAATAATAATGATAATAATGATAATAATAACGGTGCTTCAATCTGTGTTCCAACACTACCAACTCTATCATGGCTGGATCACATTCTTTATATGTCCATTACTAAAGCAACTTCCAATTTTTTCTACTGTTGCCATTGCTGATCTCAACTCCCTCCATTCATACTTCCCCATTACCATACACTATATTTTCTCTCTCCTTTCACTCTGTTCCTCTTCTTAAATGTGCTTTAGGGTAGCTGAGTGGTGCAGCAGACTGATCACTGGGGCCAAGAGGTCCCAAGAGGTCCCAAGCCCACTTCTAAGGCCCAACAACCACCCAGGCCTGTGGTCCCAGACAGGCCATCCAATCCCAGCCCTTTGCAAGAAGTAAAAAAGAAAATGTGTTATATCTGTCAACTTTCCCCCATGGTCCACACTCTCCTCCATCACTCATATCCCTCCCTTCCCCCTGTCTATACCCCATTGAGTATATATGCTATTTCTTCTCTGAGCCACCTCTGATGAGAGCAAAGTTACCCTCATTCCTGGTCTCCTTCTGCCCTTCCATATCATTGCAGTAACTCATTGTAAAAAAATCTTATTATATGAAATATCTTAGCCTATTCCACCTCTCCTTTCTTTTACTCTCAATACATTTTCCTTTTAGCCATTGACTCCATTTTTACAACATAATATATCTTCAAATTCATCTCTCTCTTTTGCTTCATCTATAAAAGCTCCTTCTACCTGTTCAATTAAATGAGAAGTTTCTTATGAGTATTATCAGTATCATTTTTCTATGCAGGAATACATTCAGTTCATCATCATTAATTCCCTCATATTTTACCCTGCTCCTCCACTCTCTATGCTTCACCTGAGTCCTGTATTTGAAGATCAAAATTTCTGTTCAGCTGTGGCCATTTTAACAGGAACATATGAAATTTCCCTTGTTTATTGAAAGGCCATCTTTTTCCCTGGAAGAGGATGTTTGGTTTTGCTGGGTAGTTGATTCTCAATTTCATTCTAAGCTCTTTTACTTTCTGGAATATCATATTCCAAGCCCTATGAGCCCTTGATATAGTTACTGCTAAGACCTGACTGCAGCTCCATGATATTTGAATTGTGTCCTTCCAATTGTAACATTTTCTCTTTGACTTGGGAGTTCTGGAACTTGTCTATAATATTCCTGGGAGGTTGTGTTTTGTTTTGGATCTCTTTCCAGGGGAGATTGGTGGACTCTATCAATTTCTATTTTGCTCTCTGCTTCTAGGATGTCTGGGCAATTTTCCTGTAGGAATTCTTTGAAAATTATGTCAAATCTCTTTTCCTGATCATGACTTTTCAGGTATCCCAATAATTTTTAAATTATATTTCTTGAAGCTGTTTTCCAGATCAGTTGTTTTTTCACATTTTCTTCTAATTTTTCATTCTTTTGGATTTCAAGAATTGTATCTTGACTTCTCATAAAGTCAGCAGTTTCCTTTAGCTCCATTGTAGATCTGAAGGATTTGTTTTCCTCAGAGAGTTTTCTTATCTCTTTTTTTCCATCTGGCCAATTCTGCTTTTTAAAGCATTCTTCTCCTCAATAACTTTTTGAACTGTTTTATCCATTGACCTATGCTGGTTTTTTATGTGTTATTTTCTTCAGCAATTTCTGCATTTTGTTGACTAAACTGCTGACTTCTTTGTCATATTTTTCCTGCATCTCTCTCATTTTTTTCCAATTTTTTTCCTATCTCCCTTGCTTGACTTTCAAAATCTTTTTTGAGCTCTGTCATAACTTAAGCTCAATTTCCGTTTTTCTTGCAGTTTTTCGATACAGGAGCTTGTACTTCCTCATCTTCAGATCCAGAATTTTTGATACTTCTTGGAATCATAGACAAAATATTTGTCAATGGTGTTCCTCTTTTTTCTCTCTTTATTCATTTATCTAGCCTGTACCTGGTTTTGGGGTGCTTCCTGAGCTTTTCAGTATTATTGGGACACCTCCCCCACAAGGATCTCAGTGTGTGAAACTCTGTCTTTCCTCTGGTCTGTGAATGACCACAAGCACATACCTCTGCCACAGGGCTGAGCTGTGGGGGCCTTGCTGTTCCCTTGGGGGGCCTAGACTGTGTTCAGGATCTGATTGTGGTCAGAGCCCCAGAGTCTTATTCCGGGTACAGAGAACAGCATTGGAAGTCTCTCTCCAATCTCCTACCCTTGGTAGGCTCAGTTGCCTTGGAGTTCCTGCTTACTGGCTCTGCCTGCTTCTGTTCCTGGTTCTGGGCTGCTGTGGCCACCAGTGCTAGCTGAGTGCCCTGAGGGCTGGGTTTCACATGTTCATTCTGGCAGAGATTCCCCCGCTGATCTTCCCAGTTGTGCCCCATGCTCCCTAGGGTTTAGGTCAGGAAACTGCCCTGTTGCCATGAGCTTTGGCTCCCAGGCACCTCGGGGCTACGTCCAGGAGGCTGAAATTCCTTCACTTTGGTGGGCTGCCCATCTAAACCTGTGGAGCTGAGCCTTTCCACTACTTTCCAGGTTACCTTGGGCTGGAGAATTGCCTCACTGGATCTTTCTGTGGGTTCTGTCTCTGGAAAATTTAGTTAGAGTCATTATTCTATAATTTTTGAAATATTATATAGAGAGAGCACCTAAGAGAGGCTCTTTTCCTGTCACCATCTTCCTCCTCAGAAGTTTTAGATCTCTGAGTTAAGGTCTTTACCTTCTAGGTACTTTTTTTTTGGTCCCCCTCCTTTTCATTGGCCTTTCTTCGTTTCCCTAAGATCTTGTGTTGGTGAATAACTTAGTTCACAGACCTTTAGTTATGATTTCCCAAGAGGCTTTGCTCTCTTGCTTTAGTAACTCCAAGGAGACTGGCCAGTAGGGGATGCTAGAGACTTTGCTCACTTGGCTTAATACTGCCAAGTGAGCATGTCAGTAAGGGATGCTGATTGCTTTCTTTGAAGTGTCTGTGACCTTGACTTGAGACCTCTTCCTAGGCCTAGAAGGGATGGGTGGCACTGCTGGCTACTTTTATTCTTGAACAATGTGGGCTGGCCCTGGGGGTGAGGTAATTAATCTCTGTATTCAGCTGAGGGAACTCTGCTGCCCTGGTCTGAACCTGGGGTGTGTGTGTGTGTGTGTGTGTGGTGGGGCACTGTAACTGTGTCCTGGAAAGAGGACTCTGCTGAAATGCAAGTATGGCATCTGCTGTCCTCCAGAACAGCTGAGTCCAGTAGATTGATATATAGCCACTCTCTTCAAATCTCTCCACCCACTGGAACTGACTTTCCAGCCCCCTGGAGTGCCCCAGATCACCAATCCCACAACTAAAGCTGCCATGACTGATCTTAGGTTAGTCCAGCTCTCACTTCTCCTGCAGGCTCTCTGCTCTCTGCCCTCAGCTCACCCACAATCCCAGGAGACAGACCTTATTGGGAGATGTTCTTCTCCTAGCTTCTTTTGCTGGGTTTTGTCAATTGAATTTCTGTTAAGAGGTTTCTTTCATATTATATATGAGGGAAGACCAGGGGACCTTAGAACAGTGCCTGTCTTCTCTGCACCATCTTGACCAAAAGTCCGAACTAGTCTTTTTGTCAGAGAATATCAGGAAAAGCAAAGCACTGGTTTGGTATTCTCTTTGAGAGGCAACCTAGCTAATTATCAACCAAAGGGTACCTCACCCAGGATTTGACCTTGATTAGAATTAAGATGCAATAGGGAAATTTCTTCTCCATCCAACTGTTAGATTACCCAAATGGAAAAATTCTCAGCAGATTGATTGAATTCACTAACAAACTTTCACTCAAGATGATAGATGCATTCCTAAAGGGAAGAAGTGGTTCCTGAAATATCATGATGTTAAAAGAAAAACTTAATTCAAACTTGTGCCCTTAATAATGAAGCATATTCAATAACACAAAATTTAAAGTAGTTTAATATCATATCCAATACAGTGCATTGAATGTGTCTAGGTACTCAGTTCAAACCTTGAGTTATTCTTCATAATGAGAGAAGAAAATTTGGATTGGTACACATTTTAAAAGGGGGTTGGATTTTTGCTATTTCAGAAACAAATCTGCACACCAGGTAGATGGATATTTCTGAAAAGGAGATCAAAGCACCTGTGGCTGCTCTTTCCTGCCTTGTGGATGGCACATAATTAGGCCACCCCTAAAAGGGCTAGTAAATAATAATTAATGAAAGGGGAATGAATGATCATGGGTTCATGCAAATTAACTTGGTAGTAGTGGCTAAATTCCAAACAATAAACTTATACAAAAAGCAAAGCTTACATAGGGTTAAAATAATAGATATACCCACTATGATATATTTAAAAAGATATACTTAGCTAACATATACTTGAAGAAGGAGAAAATGATTATCTTAGGCAATCAGTTCTACTTAATGACAGATCTAATTGTTAGGTAATATCCTCCCTCCTTTTCTCCTTGTTTTCTGAAAGTTGATTAAGAGTTATGGGAGTCAATGGTACTTTTACCAATAAGAAGAACAAAAAAAGTAAATTCAACATTGAAATAATATCTTTAGATTTTCTTGTTTTTTGTTAATTATCAGGAATTGCTTTTAATCAATACATGAATTATCATACAGAGAGAGGTAGATAAGTTACTGAAAAAGATATTGAATGGATGAATTTACCTGAGATAATGGAGCTTTTCACTAGATCTATAAGAAATAAAACCCTATAAATCTGCTTTAAAATGTTTCAGAGAAACTATCTATAGTCATATGAGAAAATACTCTAAATAATTATTGATTTGGGGAATTCCAATTAATACAGTTTTGGTTAGCACCTCATACCTATCATATTGGACAATATAACAAAAAGGGAAAATAATCAATGTTGGAGGGGATGTGGGGAAACTGGGTCACTAATTCATTGTTAGTAGAGTTGTGAACAGATCCAACCATTTTGGAGAGTAATTTGGAACTATAATCAATGTACAATAAAACCGCATACCCTTTGATGCATCAATACTATTACTAGGTATATATCACAAAGAGATCATAAAAATGGAAAAAAAGAATAACATGTATAAAAACATTTATATCAGTAGTCTTAGTAGTTGCAAAGAATTGCAAATTAAGCGAATACCCATCAATTGGGGAATGACTAATCAAACGATGGTATATGAATGTGTTGGAGTATTATTCTTCTGTAAGAAATCATGAAAGGGTGGACTTCAAAACAGCCTGGACACTCTTGCATGAACTGGTTCTCGTTTAATTGTAGTTTTATTCTTTAAAATACATTTCTAAACTATTAGATGTTTGAAATTATAATTAGATAAAAGTTTACCTGAAAATAATTTGGAGATTTTATTGGATTGCATACTCAATATGAGTTGAGAGAAATGGAACAATTCAAAAATTTTAGTGTGTTTTCATCTGTACTGGGAGATATAGTGTGCAGGATTGAGAAGATCTAGTCCAGCCATTCTCTGATTTTATAAGATCAGGCTCTCTCTCTCTCTCTCTCTCTCTCTCTCTCTCTCTCTCTCTCTCTCTCTCTTTCACACACACACACACACACACACACACGCACGCACACACACAAACACACACACCCATACACTTTTTATACATACATATGTAATCTAATCTAATCTCTCTCTCTCTCTCTCTCTCTCTCTCTCTCTCTCTATCTATCTATCTATCTATCTATCTATCTGAAATTGCATATGGAACTGGAAAAAAAGAGATCTGAGTCCTAGTTCCAGACCTTCAAGTAGTCACCTCCATACTTAACATTTCAATTTCTTCTTCATCAGCACTGTAACTTTCAAAAGCCAAAATATTCCTTCATTCTACCACTCTGTGTTATACATTTATTTCCTTTCTCATTAAGATACAAGTTCCTTGAGGGCAGGCCTTGTCTTTTTTAAAATTTATTTCTATCCCTCATGCTTAAGCCATTTTGTACCACAGAGTAAATACTTAATAAATACTTTTTCTTATTCATTCATTTTTAAACATGTAAAATGATAAAGTTGAAATAAATGATCATAGCAATCCATCTTAACTCCAATATCCTATATTCTAAGTTTCTTATTGTAAGTTTCTTCGAGTCTTAACATTATGTGCTTTATGTACTAACACTATGTTTTAAGGTTCCCTAAAACAAAAATTAAAATATTATGTTCAAAATTTCCATGATCTAAAGTTTCTTCAGCTCTTATGGATTATAACTCTAGGAATCAAGGATGCCCTAAAAGGATAAGAAGTCTGCAGAGACAGATAAAACCAAAATTAGGGTGGAACTAAGGAGAGGAAAAAAGTAAGCTTATTCATTATATCTTAGAATTGGAATTGTAAGTTTTCATTCACATATTAAGAATGTAGTAGCACTCATTTAGAATCAATGAAAGCCCATCTTGCTTTACAGAATAAGTAGAAAAGTTAGGAAAATGTTGATCCTAAAACTGGTGTATGTTTAACATATAGTTCAGATATATTAAGCCAAAATATACATAGAATCACAGAGAACTCTGAGATCGATAGCAAGAAAAAAACAACTATATCCTCCAATAGCTCATCCTTCCCTCTGTATCTGTAAGAAAGATAGAAACCTGAGCCTAATTAATTCCATCTTGCCTCCCCAACACATTTCATTCTCCATAGGACAAATCCAGAAATGTCTATCTGTCTGGTTGAAATGTAGCTCTGACCAACCATCCCAAATTCAAATGGGATAGGTTATAAAAAATAATTGATCTAGTATTGTAAAAGGTGTTAAAAGTCATTGAGTCTATCCTTCACATTTTATGGAGTATGAAACTGAAGCACATAGAAAAGTGACTCATTCAAGGTCATACATCTAGAAAATATCTTGAGTTTCAAATCCTGCTCTTCCTGATTTCAAGTCTTGCACTCTCTACATCACTATTTACTTAATGTTTTAATGTCATTGACTCTTATTCTCAGATGCAATTCATATATGGTCTTTGGCATTTAGATTGATGTAGAGTTTGGGTCAAAACACAGAGATTTTTATGTTATTATTATTATTATTAGTAGTAGTAGTAGTAGTAGTAGTAGTAGTAGTCGTAGTAGTAGTAGTAGTAGTATTTAGGTTTTTGCAAGGCAATGGTGTTAAGTGACTTGTCCATGGCCACACAGCTAGGTAATTATTAAGAGTCCGAGACTGAATTTGAACTCAGGTACTCCTGACTCCAGGGCCAGTGCTCTAACCACTGCGCCACCTAGCTGCCCTTATTATGACATATTATTGCTAGAGAGGAAAATGTCGACATTCAATTCAACAGTTTTCCAAATATGGATTTAAATTAACTCTATTTTTTAGCAGTGAGAGTACTTGACTATGACTCAAATAATCCAAATTTACTTCTAATTTTGCCATTATCTTATGGAAAAATCATTTCATCTATTAAATGAGGGTGAAAGATTAGATGATTCCTAAGGTCACTTCTGTTTCAAATATTTTGTTTTCTATCTGCCAGTGATCTAAAGTCCCTTTCAGATTCAATTCTCTTTGTTGTTCTAACTCTAATATTTTTATTTTCTAATAGACTATGTTTTAAAATCCCTTTAAGAATAATGTTCAGTGTTCTAAGATCTCTTTAATCTGGGATCTGTCTGTGAATGTAAAGAAGTCTATTTTTTATTGGGGGAGAGATAGAACATGTCTGGAGAAAATTCATGTTTAATTTGTGTGAAATAATATTTTGCTGCTATGTTATCTGCTAAAATCAACATAATACCCTGGCTAATCTGGAACAGAAATGTTTCACAACAGTTTAGATACATAGCTTAGAAATTAGTTATTCAGCAGGCCTGCATTAAAATTAATTTGACAAAGTATACATTAACATCTTTGACACTTTTCAGAGCAGAGATTTTTATTAGCTTCATATATGCATGAACTGACCAGTCAAAGAAAAGCTCCCTGAAGAATGCAGGGGGAAGGAGTTGCAGCACCTTACCCTCCCACACTTGGGACTGTACCCTTCAGCCATCAGCACAGTATATCAAATTTAAGAGTCTTTAAATATTAAATATCAATGTGCACCGCAGAATGTAATAAACTCACTTTTCAAATAATGTTTCATTCTCTGACATCAAAATGTGTGAGGAGTATTCTTTTAACTATAGTGTAGAAGTTAATTAAGTTCATTCAAAAGTTTATTGCAGGAATTCACTAAGATTACATTGGGATATTTACAACCCACCCAAAATGCAACACAGGGAAACTTTTGATATCTTGATAAGTGATAAGAATGTCATTTGGGGTTTATTTTTTAATAATAATTTAATTGTCATTGTAAAATGCCTCATAGTCAGGACAGATTAAATTGTCACATGAACCATTACTGAAATTCATAACCCCTATAAATGTAAAGTGTTTGTTGCTATGCCGTAAATAATAGCACTTGTTCCAGGAAAATGAGGCGCCCGAAATAAATTAAGAAATACCTAAACATCCAAGAGCATTAGATTGTAACAATTTTCACTTGCAGATGGGAAAGCAGCTGAGCAGGGAGGCGGATGCTTCCCCCAATCAAGTTTCACTTATGAGCTCACTAAATCCCACATTTAGGAGACTTTAGGCTATTTCTTTTTTACATTGCCAGGTTTCAGAGATAATGGCATAATTTACCTTGAGGTTGGTGAGAGATAATGAATTTCAGACAAATTCACATCCCTGGTTGGATAACCTTGAATGAGTAACACCACTTGCCTAGCCTTTACCTGCCTTATCTGTAAAATGGGAATGATAATATGTATTGTCCTGAAGTCAGAATTCTGAACAAAATGAACTCTTAAGGTTACTTAAGAGGCAGTATGATGAACATATAGAAAGGATTTTGAAACTGAGAGTCAGGAGTCAGAGGTTTTGGAACTATAATTTCCTAGCAATGTAGGATAGCAAAAGGGATGGAGCTTATGATTTCATCAGTAGAAGGAGTTCCCAGGTTAGTGAACTCTGCCTAGTGATATAGGTCATTATATGATTTGTAAATTAGTCCTAGAGAGTTATTCTAGAGCATTAAAATGTTAGGTGACTTGCAGGATCACATAGCTAGTATGTGTCAAAAGCCAGACTTGAATTCAGTTCTTCTTGATTTTTAGATATCTAGTCAGTGAAGTGGATAGAAGCCTGGTCTGTAATCAGGAGTACTCACATATCTGAATAAAATTTGAGCTCAAATACTTATTAGCTATGTGAAACTGGGCAAGTAACTTAATCTTGCTTACCTTGGTTGATCATCTGTAAAATAAGCTCAAGAAGGAAATGGCAAATTAATTTGCCAAGAAAACTCCAATTAGGCTCACAAAGAGGCTGGTATAAAACTGAATTAGTCTTCAAGGCCATCAGTCTATATGCTCTGCCATGATATCTATCTCATACTGCAGTCAATTCTTGCTTAACATAACTGAGTAGTTCCACAGACCTTCCTCTCTCCTCTTGGAATTCTGCATTGACCAAGCCTCTCCTTGGTTCTTTAGTCAGCAGTCAGAGTAGCCTGAGTGTCAAGAGAGGAACTATGAGCAAATCAATTCATTTTTAATGTCAGTGTTTTTCTGTCTAATAAACTGGGGGGGTGTCAAGGTTCATTTTTACTTATATCATAGGCTTGTTGCATAAAAAGTGCTTTGTAAACTGCAAAAAACTATATAAAAACATTAATCATCGTCACTCTCATCAACACCATCACCATCATTATCCTCATCATTGTTCCATATATATGAACAGGACTATTTCCCTATGATATATGTGAGGCAGATGAGAAAGCCAAATGCACAAATAAACAAATCTACATTAGAAGCTTTGTAAAATAAATGAGCAACTAGGTGATATAGTGAATAGAGCACCTGACATGGAGTTAGGAAGACTCTTCCTTTTCTGAATTCAAATCTAACCTCAGCCATTTAATAGCTGTGTGACTCAGGTCAAGTCACTTCACCCTGTTTGCTTAAGTTTTCCTTATGCATAAAATGAGCTGGAGAAGGAAATGGCAAGCCAGTAGAGTCATTGCCAAGAAAATCCAAAATGACGTTATGAAGGAATTGGAAACTACTGAACAACAACAATAATGGTGGGCAGAACCAGAAATTGTCCAATAGGAATGACTGATATCCCTAGAGATGACATCCATACTTAATATATTGACCTGGCAGAAGATATAGCTGTTATAGATTCCTTCCTGAAATAAACAGAGGCACCACACAATTCATTGCCTACCACAATTAGAGATCAAGAAAACAGAATCTGAGAAAATGATTCAAAGAGCAAATAATGTCAGTGGAGTTTAAGAAATAGGACCAGAATCTGCCCTGTTTAACAAGAATAGCAAACTTGAAATCAGCAAATTTTTGGATTCATCTTTACCAGTAATTAACTATATGACTTTTGACATATTCCTTTTTTGCAAACCTATTTCTTTCCTTGAAAACTGGATTAGAACAAGTATCATCATCATCATCATCATCATCATCATCATCATCATCATATAGTCCAAGAAACTGTGAATTTGAAAGGTTAAATCAGTCAGTCAGACACACATATTTAGAAATTTTAGACTCATATTCCAAAACCAGATTTTTGGTTTCTTTCTAATAAACTATGCTGAAGCCTTAAATTTTATATAGATCATTAGCCTTCTATTCAAAGCACAAAGTTCAAACCAAAAGTTCAGACCAAAGTTCAGAACAAAATCCTAATCTTGTGAACTTAGACAAGTCACTTAGCTTCAACAGGTTTCCATTATTTCATGTACAAAATGAAGAAACTGGATTATACAATGCCTAAGGTCCTTTCTAGCTTTAAATCTGTGAACCTATGTTCTAATGTCTTTTCCAGATCTAAAATTATATTTTAATATTCTGTCTACTTTCAGCAGTCTATGTTTTAAGGTTCCCTTCTTCTTCTAATATTCATAGTCTATTTCTAATATTATGTTATTTATGGTCAGAAAGTAGAATTGACTAACTAACCTTAAGTTCCTTTCAGCTTTAACATTATAGATTCTCAGATTATCCGGTCTAATTACTCTATCAGGGACTCTGTGAAGTGACTAATTTTGACCCTAAGAGACAACAAAGCAGTCTTATCAATGATAAACAATTCTATTCAGGAAGTATTTGAGATGAAAGTTGCAATGACTGCTTAGCTCACCTTTCTGGCTCATCTTTCTCCACAGACTCAGAGCCTGGGTAAAAGATTGGGCAGATCACAAACTCACAATTCTACCTTTAATAGTAGCACTTTCCCTCTAAAATCCAAGGCATCTTTCATGACCAAACTAGAGAATGATTTCAGACTAGCAAGATACTTGGGCAAAGAGAAGAGAGTGGGGGAGAAAATGAGTCAGAGATTTCCAGTCCTCAGTCTCACAGCCAAGTATGGAGTATACCCATGAAATTGGGTGTCTCTACTGCATTTAACAACACAATAGGAAATCAACTTGAAGAGAATTCAGTCTCCTTTTCCCAGACATGACATAAAACAAAAGATTCCTTATTAGTGCATTGAAAATACAGGGATAGTGGTTGTAAAATAATAAAATTATAAAAAGTTGTCCTTTTTTAAATAGAATTTTGTTTTGGTGCTATAAATTCATGTGAATGTCACTTTAAAGGGGGATATAAAATTAAAAACCCAATAAAGTTAGATGGCACAACAGTAGTGGAGAGTAAATTGAGCGAATATTTGATTAGAGTTCAAATGCTGCTTGTTTTTTTTAATTTGTGGAGCTCTTTCCCCTTCCCCACTTCTTTATTAGATGTGCTCATTCATAGCAAGTTTCCTGGGCTGAAGAAGAATTTCTTTATCACATTTTCAATTTTACATTACCTATTCAGTAACAGCAATTCCTATTTCCCACTTGTAAGCATTTCTTAGTTATTAGTCAATCTCCATGACAAAGCAAATCAGAAGGTATCATGTCCATTTGACCAGCAAGCAAATGGAAGCAGATAGAGATTAAATAAGTTTGTCAGGGACACAAATTCATCTGAGACTTTGATAGAGGTTTCCATTCTAAGTTCCTATTCAGGTATGTACCTGACTTTGACTTAGTCAAGAATTCCCAGGGAAAACTTTTATAAGTCAAGGTAGTATAGACCTAGTGGTGTGAACTCTCTATTAACAAAGGAGAATTGGGTTTTCAGGCAGAAGACATGGGTTCACGATTAGTTTCTATCACATTCTACCTCTATTATCTAGGGAATGGCATTTAAACTCTTTGTCTCAGTTTCTTCATCTATTAAAAAAAAGATTGATATAGATGGTCTCTAAGATTTATATCAATTTTATTTCCTGGAAACTTCATGTTGCATATACTTTGTGTAACTCTATCATTTACAAAACTCTTGATTTTTATTTTGTCATTAGATCCTTCTAACATTCACATTCCAAAAAAGTGTGTTTTTATTTGACTAACAAAGAAATGAAGAATATTTTTTTACTTGGAATTTAGAAACTCAATGAAATTTTTTCTACACATGAGTGGTGGTAATTGATCCAGTCACAGAAGAGATGCCTATCTGCAAAAGGGCTAATTTTGTATGTGATCTTAACAAGTTATAACTGAATCAATAAGTGTGAATGAATAAAAAAGAGAGCAAAGATTGTAGAAAACCCTTGCATAACATCCATCTGGTAAAAAGAAAGTGTTGGTTTAGTAGCCATCTGGTTTTGAATTGGGCAAAGAAGAATAGTCTCCAAGCATTTATAAAAGAAGCCAATGACCAAAGATGATGAGTTCTGAGAAGGTATGGGTCTATCTACAATGCTTTTATAACAATAGTCATTGTAATAGCCCAAACCACTAGCCATCTGTTCCTGTATAGGCAGGATTCATTCATTTAAGACTTCTTAAATCTAATGTTTCTTAAAACTCATGAAACACCAATGATTTCTTCTACAAATTCTTTCCTGGTTAAACTTAAACACTTATCATTAACACCTTAAAATAAATTGTTAGGAATATAATTCAGAGTTTTACAACACATAATATGGAATGTTAGAAAATATAGAATGTTATGCTACCTTAAAGTCATCTAGAAGAATTCACTTTATTTTACAAATGAAGAACTGAGGTATAAACAATTAAAGTGTCTTTCAAAACTAAACTTTTCTTAGTTTTCCCATGATATTTTGGGTAACTTGCTCTATTATTTTGTATGTACTTTCATATTTTCTTAGTTGATAAAATATCATATCTTGATAACTAGTTTCATTGAAAGCAGAGAATGAATCTAAATGAACCTGAGAAAATCTTTGAAATTAGAGCATATTTTCAAAGTAATGCAGTTTGATTACTTCATATACTGATGATGACTTAGACTACCAAAGCCATAGCAAATGTAGTTAGTTTGGCAAAAATGCTTTAATGAACAGAGATCCATGCCTAGTAATTAACATATTGATAGTTTACTTATAAAATAGGTGTTTTAAAAGTACTTGAAATGCTAATGAATATCAGCAATTTAAATATCGCCTTTCCTATTTTTATCATCAATTTGCTAAGCAAACTTTTTTTTAAAGATAGCATAAATATAAACTTTATTCAGTTCATATATCACTGTTCTACATCCCTGCTTTCTCACTCCTCACTTTCTAAACACAGTGTTTAAATCTTATCAATTGTTTTGATTTCTCTAAGAGCCCAGTGAGATGTTGGTTACCTGCTGATGATTGATTTGAATCATAAGAACCTATTAATGAAGAAAAAGCTCATTAAGTAAAGTAGGAGGATCTGTACTAACAATTCACCTCTCTGCCCTGATACCAGCTGGAGGCCTCATCCAAAGCCAAACAAGGAGGAGCTTGTTAAAAGACTTCTTTCAATTGAAACTCTTTGAACTTGTTTGAGACAGCCTGAATAGAGCAATGGTGAGCTTAGTAAATTAAACTGACAAGAACCCTCTAGCCCCAAATTACAGATTTGCTTATTACAAACAAAACAGAAATCTTGCTGGAAAGTCATTAATCATAAATCACCAATTCTTTCCACTGTGTAACTTCAATTATTTAAATCTGAACAAGGTCAAAGGATGAATTGTTTTCTTTTTAAATAATAATAACAATAAAATGAATCAAAATATCTCAGAACTGGAAAAGACTTCAGATATCTTCCAATTCATGCCAAAATAAGGCATTTCCTTTATTAATATCATTTACAATCTGTTTTTGCTTGAAGACTTTCAGTAATGGAGAACCCATTCCTTTTTTTTTTTTTTTTTTTAGCTTTTTGCAAGGCAAGGCTTGCCCAAGACCACACAGCTAGGTAATTATTAAGTGTCTGAGGTTGGATTTGAACTCAGGTACTCCTGACTCCAGGTCTGGTGCTCTATCCTCCCGAGCCACCTAGCGGCCCCAGAACCCATTACTTTCTGAGACAGCCTGTATACTTTATGAATGTCCATTTATTGTTCTAAACATTCTAGGTGAAGATTTCTAGTTGCTTTCTTAATTCTTATCATCCTCCTCCAGTCATATTCTACTTTGTGAACTCTTTCCTAAAATGAAATGACCAAAGTTGAATACAGTCCTCCAGAAATGATCTGACCAGAGGAGAGTACAGGGGTACTATCACCTCTTTGTTATCATCCCTATATCTATTTCAGCTGAAATCCAAGTTCTCATTTGGAATTGCCATTTAACACAATTGATTCAGATTAAGCTTACATTAAAAATGTCACCACATTGCCACCCCCCCAAAAAACCCAACAAAGTTTTCACAGCAGGCTAATATTAAAATGATTTGAATAATCCAAATTTAAGTAGTCTGAATCTCAGATAATTGTACATTCCAGGTTCATACAGTCTTGTTTAATAAGAAATGGTATTCTTTTCAAAAACCCAAAGCATACCTTCATGCCAAAATGGGTCCTTCAAGGAAGACTAAGTTTAACATGTGTTCTTTTAAAGAAGGCAGATTCTTTTAGTATGTGTGTCTGTGTATGTGTTTATGTGTGTGTGTGATTTTTCTATAGCACTTTATTTTCCCCAAAAACAGTTCAAAATAAGTAAATTAAATATTGTTTTGCCCACTTTACAGAAGAAATTGAATCTTAGAGAAATAAAAATGACTTTCCTAAGTTTATAAAGCAAGTGCAGAACTGAGAAGAAATATAGGATTTACTAATACTTTTACCAAATCTAGTACTCTTTCCATTATCTTTTTGTCAGCTGCCCTTATTATAATCTTGATACAGTCTACTGTCCCCTCTAGGAATTAGTGTTAAATACAAAATAAAGCAAATCAAACCAGAACTCCCCTTTACATGAATAAGTGATGTTGCTATGTAATTTGAATATGTAGGCAAAACCTTTTATAAAATTAACCCACAGGTATCTTGTGATTACAAAGATTTTTAAAGCTCCTATCATTCAGGGTCATTTATGCAGATAAGGAAATTATCTCAACCAAAAAAACTTAGCAATGTCTGATTTTTCAAAATTAGTCACTAGTCCTTTTAGTTTAACCATTGTTCTTTCATTGCACTTCTTTTTTTTCATTGCACTTCTTTTTTAAAAATGCAAATAGGCCCAGGAGGGAGATGCAGCTTGGTGTGGTAAAAGATACACTGAATCTAGAATTAGCACAAATCTTTCCTCTATAACCCAATGGATCAGTTTTTTAGGTTTTGATTTCTTCATCTGGAAAATGAGCACTAGACAAGTAGATTTTTAAGCATGAATACCTTTTGATGTTATGAATAAGGAGTTAGGTAAAAGCATCTTCATGAATAAAGTTATTGGACACATTTACTTGCTTGAGAAGCAGTGGGTTATACTAAGTACAGAGCTGTACCTGACAGTATTAAGGTCTGCATTCAAATCCAACCTCAAACATTATGGGTTTCTGAGCAAGTCACTTAATATTCTCAGTCTCAGGGTTTTCTTTGAACTTCATAAGAAACCAAAGAAGCAATGCCATATTGCTAAAGTAAATGTAACAGTTGCAAAAGGTAGAGGAGTGAATAATACCTCAGATGTTAAGCACCTTCTAAGGTGCTTCTGTTGTGCTAGGGCTATGAAGAATACATGAATCAAAGAATTTGACTATCAACATTTTCTCTAAAATCTTTATGGAAGTCATAAAGTGAAAATGGAATTGGGATAAAATGGATATAACCAGTCTATTCCTGGTGATGGGCAATTTGATAGAGTGAATTTTGTACAGTTTGGGAGATTGATTGAGATTGGAAGAAGTTATGTAGTATCATTCTTTATTTCATATTTATATCCTTTGATAAATTACAAATTGGTGAATAGTTCTTATCTCATACATTTGATTCAGTTCCCTTTTTACTTCAAAAATGAGAATTTTACTGGAAACTTGTATTCTTTGCACTTATCACAGTGCTTGGAACATGAGAGGTACTTAAAACATGCTAGTCGATTTACTGACCCTCCTAAACAGAAAATTTAGGTTTGATATCCATAAATTAATGCTGCTCAAAAGTTTATTACTCAAAAGATGATGAGTCTTTCTTTTGGATGTCTTCAAGCAGAGATTAGACAACTTCTTGTCAGGTAAATTATACTGGGAATTCCTTTATATGTGTGTTGGACTAGATGCACTGAAATTCATTCTAAGAAGAAATTCCATGATTATGGAATGTATCAAATTCTAAAACTTGATGGTCAAAGTATGGTATAATCCAATACAGAGATGCCTAATTGAATAATGCCAGCTATGTGTAACCCCTACCCCATATTTATAGAGAAGCAATTACCCAAAGCGGAACCTGATGTGGGCAATGAACTATGAGATACAGCAATATTTAACAGAAGTCTTGATAACTAAGAACAGTGAAATTCATTGGTTGTGGGTATAAGAATAGATGCCACTCTTTTCTATAAGTGTAGGAATACACTATAAAACATTTTTAATTAATTCTTTGAAAATAATGCTTCAGAATGTTAGAATTTTAAAGAACATTAGAAAGCAAATGGCTTAATTTATTTTTAATAAATAAGGAAATTTATGTCCTAAGAAGTGACAAATCCACAATTCATAAGAGCCAGAAGTATAGCTCAAATTTAGTTATCTTAACTCTCCTAAGTACATCCAGTCTTTCCATAGCACTTGAAGAAAAATCACAGATACAGAATAAAAGGACCAAAACCAGAACAATTTCCATTATCATCACAATAACATAAAAGATAACTTCAAAAGACTTCAGAATTCTGATAAAAGCAAATATTTAAAATTATGATTTTAATGATTGCTGATTAAACATTTCTTCCAACTTTTAGTGGCAGTAATGGACCAGAGGTACAAAATGAAGCATGTAGTTTCAGAAATATTTATTTTGAATAATTGTGATTGCTATTACTATTATTATTATTATTATTATTATTATTATTATTATTAATTACTACAATGGTTGGGGGGATCTCTTTAAAAGAGTTATGTGGTGAATAGTTATATAGATAGAAGCTCCCCCCCACATTCTCAGACTTGCTTTATTTATTTATTTATTTATTTATTTTCAATGCTTGTGATTTTACCAGGACAGGTGATTTTAGTTCATGTATTCCCTTATCCATATCTTCACCTAGCTAGGCTTAAGCTTCCTATTAGCCTATCATTTTCTCTTTTGTCTATCCTCTCTAGTTTAAAGATCAGCTTCTTCAGTAGAGAAAACATAAACTCAGAAGGAGTTCAATATTGACCATTCTCAGAGGTCTTGTCTTTTTTTTAATATAAATATTTCATTTTTTTCCAACTACATACAATGGTACTTTCCAACAATCACTTTTTTTGCAAAGTTTTGAGTTTTACAATTTTTCTCCCTCCCTCCCTCCCTCCCTTCTTCCCCCTTCCCCCGACACAAAGCAAGCTCAAATAGGATTTACATTTGTAACCATACCAAACATACATCAAAATTGAACATATTGAGAATCCAATCCAAAAGGAAGAAAGAAAGCATTAGAGATAGCAGGATTACATAAGACATAAGACTACTTTTAAAAATTGAAGATAATAATCTTTGGTCTTCATTTAAACTCCACAGTTCTTTTTCTGATGGCATTCTCCATCACAAGTCTACTAAAATTGTGCATGTTGGAATGAATAAATCCATTATAGTTGATCATCACTCCATGTTGTTGTTAGTATGCACAATCTTCTTCTAGTTCTGCTCATTTCACTCATCATCAATTCAAGCAAGTCTTTCCACACTTTTCTGAAATCCTGTATCTCCTAATTTCTAATAGAACAATAGTTTTCCATCACATTCATATTACCACAGTTTGTTCAGCCATTCCCCAATTGATGGGCATCCCCTTAATTTCCAATTCTTTGCCACCACAAAAAGAGCTGTACTGAATATTATTGTCCATGTGGGATTTTTACTCTCTTTCATGATGTTTTAAGGGTGTAGACTCAGTAGTGGTATTGCTGGATCAAAGGGTAGGCACATTTCTATTGACCTTTGAGTTTAATTCCAAATTTCCAAAATGACTGTATCAATTCACAATTCAACTCCAGAAATAATGCATTAGTTTCCCAGATTTCCCACATCCCTCCAACATTGATCATCAACCTTTCTAGCCATATAGGCCAATCTGAGAGATGTGAGGTGATACCTCAAAGATGCTTTAATTTGAATTTCTCTAATCAAGAATGATTTAGAACAGTTTTTCATATAACTAAAGATAGCCTTGATTTCTTTCTTTGGAAGTTGCCTTTGCATATCCTTTGACCATTTATCAATTGGGGAATGGCCTTTTTATATAAATTTCACTTGATTCTCTATATATTTTAGAAACACTTGTTATATACATATATATATGTTAGAAACAACAAGCTTTTTAAGAAAAAATATTTTTAAAAACACAAAATAAATTCAAAATTCAAAATCAGAAACAGCCAATTTTACTAATATCTTGTTAATTTTCAAATAGACTTTAAAAATTGTATATAACATAATATAGTATTGTTTTATACTTTTCTTTATATATTGGAATGTTTGTGTTTGTTGATACTAGATAGATTTTTAATAAAAAAGAAATATCATTAAACAGGGCAGTTAGGTCCATAGCAATAATGTCTATAGTTGTGAGATAAGCAATATGCTGATAGGAATCGGTTTGTACCTTAAGGGAAATGAGAGACCCTTGAGAGTCTAATGGGGAAAGGAATTGTTACTGACTTGTGCTTGTAGTATTATTAAAAATTAGGAAGGTATGCAATGGCCTAGGGGAATACAAAAAGTAATACTTTTTTACTATGACTTTTCAAAATTGCCAGATTCTTGTCTCTGTGCCTTATAGTGATTTACTTTTATGATAAATCAAGTTTTATGTATTACGATGGTGTCTCAAAGCTTCTAGTAGGCAGTTTAAAAATTTCTCCCATTTCTAAAGAGCTCTAAGATTTACAAAACACTTTCCTTTAAATACTCCTTTGAGATTCTTAGATTGTTAGAGTATTTTTGGCCATTCCCATTTTATATATCAAAAAACTGAGTCTCAGAAAGAGGTGGAAGTAAATTGCTGGTGATCCTAATCACACACTAGGCAAGATACAAAGGAGATGGTAATTTTTAAGCTTTGTTGAAAGCACACAAACACCTTTTTCAGTCTCTGATCTGAAATGAAAGGTTGGGCAGTGGTACTATAGGTATTTCCTCTGGAATCTGGAGCCCTCAGTAAAAATCTCAGTTCTTCTATTTATTACAGTTGATATCTTTGTCTCTGTGGGCTTTAGTTTCCTTTACTGTAAAATCAGAGCGTTAAACTAAAATTTCTCTAAGATTCCCTTCAGTTTTAAACCCTACAGCCTGATCAGATATATACAACAAGTGTCTGATATACTGTATTAATTTATTAATGTAAAATAAGGCTAATGATTTCATGTCATGTCATAGTCTTTTCGTGTAGGATGTAATTGTACTGGAATGAAGATCTAGTTGTACTAGCTGGAATTCCATCTAGGTAAATGTCTCTGAGCAACATTCCCTGGTGAATGAAGACACACATTCCTAACCACCAGCAAACACAGGACAGCTTACCTATATCCCCTAGAAAACCAGGATAAAGCCTGTCCAAACTTCTACTGAATCTTTCCTCAGGCCCATTTACCATTGATACAGAGGAGTTGTGCTCTGAAGTGAGACTTTAAAAATGTTCAGGGAAGAAAGAAACCAGTCAGGCAATACTTACATGGAAAAGAGTTAGCCAACTGCAAAAAAAAAAAACCTGGTCTAAACATTTCTCTCCAGACTTGAACACTGCCCTTTTTTTTCTTTTTTTTCATGCTCTGATAACTCCCCAAAGGCCAAACTTCACATGCATGCAGGGGAAGAAAGCATCAGACTTTTCTTGCTAAGAAAAGGCATATTTTTCAATCTGTTGAACAATATTTTTGAAAAGTGATGAGCAGGTAAAAACAAAGTCTTAGAACAACAGGACCTCCTCCATCTATAACTAAGGTGCAATTATAGCCACATGGTCTCTCATTGAACTCAAAGAACCATAAAATGACAGAACTGGAAAGGATTTCACAGCATAAAATGTTAGATCACAGAATATTCAATGGAAAACCTAAAAGGTTCTTAATATATTGACTATAAGTGCATAAGATGCTATATCTTTTATTCATTGGTATAAAGATCTCCCTTATGGAAGGGAAAACATACAAACAAAAAAACCCCACAAAAAACTCTCCCCACCAATGTAGATTAGACCCTGCAGTTCAATTAAAGAGATACCTGGAAGCAATGAGCATTTAAGTTCCTATTACAGGTCAAGTTTGGAGCTTTAACCCAGGTTTTTCTGATTTGTGACCCATTCCCTATCTACTATGACACGTTTAGAATAAATACAGTAGTTCATCTCATATGATAAAGCTTAGGATAAAATACACAACATCTAACTCTTTGTCCCAGATCAGTTCTGTTGTCAGCTTCCCTATACATGTCATTGTTAAACCCTGTATTCTCATAGGATACATTACTATGATCATGTTCATTTTGCAGAAAAAAGAAATTTAGGTTCAGTCCTAGAAGTAATTTGATTCAATTAGTATTAAGCACTTATATGTTTTAGACACTTTCCTAAATGTTGAGGATATAAAGAAAAATTAAGAAGTCTTCATTCCAAAGTATAGTCCTTCTTCCTCAGTATCATTAATATAATTGTTTTTCCCCCCAACATAATAAATTTCCCTTTACAAGTTTAGTTAAAACATGCTTAAATGTATTATTCTTGCTTTCCAATTTTAGCCAAGGACAGTCACAGATTGTCATTTTCTATGCAATGCAGTAGAATAGAATGTAGTGAAGTCTTATTGTCAGAAGATATGAGTTCAAGTTCCAAATTAGCTAATTACTAACTGTATGAACTGGGTATTACAGTTCAACTTTAGTAACATTTCATGAGAGTATAGTATGTATTTGTATACATGCAAATATATGTACATATCTGCATATATATGTATATGAAATTGCTGATGCTCACCATAATATACATAAACTTATGATATGCAGAAAGCCATAGATGCATTTTGTTATATTGATTTTGGACTTGTAATGATTTGGATTACAACCCAGTCATGTCTTATCCAACTCTTTGACATATCTTGTCACATATTTCTCATAAGTTATCTAACCAAATTGCTGGAGGCCTTTCTTAATGCCTCTGATTTTATGAGGGTAGCAGTGGAAAACTTTGGATGACTGGTTGTAATCCTCCACCCTTATTACATGACCAAATAATGTTCTCTTTCCTTCATTTAATTCCTTGATTATATATTTTCCTCCTATTATTTTTCAAGTTTCTTATTGGTAATATATTACAGCCTTCTAATAAATCATTTCATCTTCTTGTAATATTCAACTTTAATTTTAATTAACAATTCTATTGTTTTAGCCTGTTTCATTGAAATATGGCAATATTAGCAGAATATTGGAACTAAAAAGAGAAATTTTTGCTTCCATTGAGGTTCTCAGGGTCATTAAAGAAGTTTTGCAATGATATGCTGAAGTTAATCCAGCCCATCCAAGTCATTATAAATATGTACTATTTGACTCAGCTCTATAGGTTTCCATAGAAATGCATATCATTATCTAGTAAATAGAAATTATTATTTATTATTATTATTATTATTATTATCATTATCATTATTATTTTGGTTTTTACCAGGCAATGAGGTTAAGTGATTTGCCCAAGTTCACACAGCTAGTTAATTATAAATTATGTGATGCTGAATTTGAACTCAGGTTCTCATAACTCCAAGGCCAGCGCTCTATGCACTGTGCCACCTATCTGCCCAGGTTAATAGGCATTATTAATCCACCTGGTATTTTCTGTGAGAATGATTGCTCAAACTTTTTAAATTGTTATAAATTTCTTCAAGGAAACTCTTCTACAATCTAGGGTATGATGCAACCAAAAAGATGTCATCCTCACATGGTAGCACATGGTAGAGCCTCACCATCCTCAAACAAATTTTATTCTGCTTGGATTCTAAGCTGATTTACTTCATCACAGGGATGAATACTTTCTCAAGCATGCATTTCCTTATTTGATATCTCACTTGAATTCTATATTTGGGTAGTCACTTAATGGAATTAATTCTATTGTTTTTTTTTTTTTTCCCAAGGAATCTTGAATGACTGACTCAAGGTTGAGATTTTCTTCAAAATGAGACTTTGTGATGATATTTTGCTCCTTTGAAACAAATACCTTTTCTTAATCCTCAAAGACAGTTTTGTACTATGCTAGCACATAATAGGCATTCAATAAATTCTTACAAAATAACAACAAACACAATGGGATCTTATACTTTTTACACCTTTCATTAAGTTTTGAAATAGTAACACTGTAATCAACTACTGAATGTCATTTGCAAAAGCTTAATGGTTCCCTGTTTATATTTTTATTTATTTTCCCTTTACCTGTACATAGATTACTCATATAAAGATTTTGTATAGCTAGAAGAAGATACATATAGATATGTAATTATTTATGCATTTGTTGCCTATTTGCAAATATTAGTTTGCCTTGAATTTTTCCATATCTTTGGTAGCTTTATTGTTGTTCCTTCCTTCAGAATACTAGTATATTAGAATATAGAATTCACATATTATTCATTCAATGCCTTTACAATTGTGCTTCCTCCACAATGGATCATTTATATATGAATTTGATTCCTTTGAACCTTTTAGTACCCTGTCTACCTGTATAAACAGATTTAGAATGTTAGAGTCCAATTTTTAGGATTCCACTATCTTTGGTGGTAAAAGGTGTATTATATATAGCATTACTAATAATCTATTCCTCTTTTGTATTCATTATTCTCCTTACACCTTTATTCTTAAATGTTGTTAGGATGATTTTCCTTGGTAGGAACTCTGCTAGCCTTTCTTCAAACTGGCATTACTGTCAATGCTTGTGTTTTTTTTTTCTATGATACAATACTATTCAAATATTTCAATATCCTTCTCTATAAGTTACCAAGTTTATATGTTAACAAATTTAAATAGGTTTATTTAAACCAATTTGCTTTTGATTGCCATCTCTGCTTGACAAGCAATTCAAATTTTTCCTGAATAAGGTATTTTCTCATTAATAAAATTGATATCAATTATATCTCAAATATGCATTTCTCATTTCTCATTGTTTATCATATTTTTTCTTTCTTTGTTTTTAAAAATTAATTTTTCCTATGGAATTTAAAATAATTTTATAAATTTTGAGATGCAAATTATCTCTCCTTTCCTTCTCCCTTTATTGATTAAGAAATTTAATAAAGGTTATATATATGCAGTCATGCAAAACATATTTCTTTATCAGTCATGTTGTGAAAGAAATAAGAACAAAAAGAAAAAGCCAAAAAAAATTTGCTTCAATCTGCATCCAGACTCCACTAGTCCTTTCACTTGGGCTGGGTTGCATTTTTCATAAGAAGTCCTTCAAAATTGACTTGTTTCATTGTACTGCTGAGAATAACTAAGTCATTCACACGTTGATCATCATACAATATAGCTTTTACTATGTAAGACCTTCCACTGGTTCTGCTCACTTCACTTTACATCATTTCATGTAAGTCTTTCCAGGTTTTCTCTGAAAACATCCTGTTCATTTCTTGTAACACAATAATATTTCATTACTATCATATACCACAGTTTGTTCAATCATTTCCCAATTGATGGGCCTCCCTTCAATTTCCAAATCTGTCTAGTACAAAAAAGAACAGCTGTGAACAGTTTTCTTTATATAGGACATTGTATTTTTAAAAATCTCTTTGGAATACAGACCATATATAGTGACAATACAGTGGAAATGCTGGGTCAATTGGTATACACAATTTTATAACCCTTTGTACATACTTCAAATTTGTTCTCCTGAATGATTGATTTGTTCATAGCTCTATCAACTGTGCTTTATTGTTCCAACTTCCCAATATCCCCTCCAATATTTATCATTTCCCATTTCTGTCATATTTTTCTGTCATATGGATGGTACCTTAAATTTTTTTAATTTGCATTTCTCTAATTAATAAAAATTTAAAGCAAAATTTTTTCATTTGAGTATAGATAGTATTTATTTCTTTATCTGAAAACTGCTTGCTCATCTATCAACACAGACATGATTTGTATTCTCATAAATTAGACATAGTTCTCTATATCGTTGAGAAATAAGACTTTTATCAGAGAAACTTGCTGTAAATTTTTCACTTGCTACTGTGCTTTTCCCTCCATTCTATATAATCCATTTTTTCTCCTCTTCTCTCTGTCTCTCTTTTGCTCTTTCTCTCCCTCTTTATTTCTGTATTTTTGTTTGACTGTCAATTTCTGTTTCTGTTTGTGTCTGTCTTTCTGTTTGATTTTCTTTCTCTTCCCAAACTGTCTCATCTCAAGAGATTGGTTGTTTTTTCTATTGCCTCTCCCAATTCTCCTTCCCTCCCTTTTCTTTAATGTATTTTCTCATTCAGTTATCATCTCTATATAAATATTATAATTGATAACAATAATATCTCAAATATGCATTTCTCATTTCTCATTGCTTATCAACTCTTTTCTTTCTGTTGTTTTTTAAATTAATTTTTTCAATTGAATTTAAAAGGATTTTATTAATTTTGAGATTCAAATTATCTCCCTCCTTTCAAATTTGTTCTCCTGAATGATTGATTTGTTCACATTTCCATCAACAATGTTTTATTGTTCCAACTTCCCTTCTATCATACCCTCTTTCCTTAACCTTTTCCTTTGCTACTTCCATGTAAATCATGATAGATTTCTATAACTAAATTATTGTGCAGATTATTCCTTCTTTGAGGCAATTCTGATAAACATAAGGTTTAAGCATTATCTGTCACTTTTCCCCAGCACCTACCATTTTCCCACTCCACTTTACTAAGCTCTTTTTTGTGGCTCATTTATATGACATAATTTTACCTCATCATGTTTCTCCCTTCACCCTTTTCACAATGCATTCTTCTTTCTCACCCCTTAATTTTATTTTTTTAGGTATCTCATCATAAAAACTCACATAAGTGCTTCCTGGCTATATATACTCCTTCTAACTGCTCGAATAATGATAATATTCTTAGGAGTTACAAATATCATCTTTCCATGAAGGAATACAAACATCTTAACCTTTTTGAATACATTATGAGTTTTCTTTGGTATTTATTTTTTATGTTTCTCTTGAGTTTAGTATTTGAAAGTCATTTTTTAAAATTTAGCTCTGCTCTTTTCATTGGGAATGCTTGTAAGTGCTCTATTTTATTATATATACATTTTTCCCCCTTGACAGATTATGCTGTTTTGCTGGGTAGATGATTCTGGGTTGTAAGCCTAGACTGTTTGTCTTCCAGATTATCATGTCCAAAGCCTGTTTATCCTTTGATGTAGAAGGTGCTAGCTCTTATGCTATACTGATTATGCTTTCAGGATATTTAAATTGTTTCTTTCTAGCTGCTTAAAATATTTTCTTCTTGATTTGAGAGCATTAGAATCTGACTATAATCCTGACAGTTTCATTTTGGGCATCTCTTTTAGGAGGTAATTGATGAAGTCTTTCAATTTTTAATTTATCCTCTACTTCTAGGATTATCAGGTCAATTTTCCTTGATAATTTGTTGAAATGTGATATCTAGGCTCCTTTATCGTTTCATGACATTCAGGTATTTGAATGATTCTTAATTTGCATTTTCTTGATCTATTTTGCTGGCTGGGTGATTTTTAAATTTTATTTATTGATTTTGAATTTTACTTTTTTGACCCTAATCTCGCTCCCTGCCCCTACCCTCCACAGAAGGCTGTATATTAATCTTTACATTATTTCCATGGTATACATTTACCTAAAATGAATGCAATGAGAGAGAAATCATATTCCAAAGGAAAAAATAAAGTATAAGAGATAACAAAGTTACATAATAAGGTAACAGGTTTTTTTATAAATTAAAAGTAATAGTCATTGGTCTTTTTTCAAAATCCACAATTCTTTCTCTGGATGCAAATGGTATTCTCCATCACAGATACCCCAAAATTGTGCCTTATTGTTGTACTGATGGAATGAGCAAGTACACTATGGCTGATCATCAGCCCTGTGTGGCTGTTAGGGTGAACAATTTTCTTCTGGTTCTGCTCAATTCTCTCAGCAACAGTTCATGCAAATCCTTCCAGGTTTCCCTGAGTTCCCATTGCTCCTGGTTTCTAATAGAACAATAGTGTTCCATAAAGCACATATATTACAATTTGCTCAGCCATTCCCCAATTGATGGATATTCACTCAATTTCCAATTCTTTTCCACCACAAATAGGACTGCTATGAATATTTTTGTAAAAGTGATGTTTTTACCCTTTTTCATAATCTTTTCAAGGTATAGACCCAGTAGTGGTATTGCTGCATCAAAGGGTATGCACATTTTGGTTATCCTTTAGGCATAATTCCAAATTGTTCTCCAGAAATGTTGGATGATTTTATATCCACTAACAGTATATTAGTGTTCCAAATTTCCTGCATCCCTTCCAACATTGATCATTGTCCTTTCTGGTCATATTGGCCAGTCTGGGAGTTGTGAGGTTACACCTCAGAGATGATTTAATTTATATTTCTTTATTAAGTAATGATTTAGAGCAATTTTACATATGACTATGGATCACTTTGATTTCCTCATTTGTAAATTTCCTTTGCATATCCCTTGACCATTTGTCAATTGGGGAATGGCTTTTATAAAATTTGACTCAGTTCTCTGTATATTTTACAAATGAGTCCCATATCAAAAAAATGCTAGTTGTAAAAATTGTTTCCCAATTAACTACATATCTTTTGATCTTGGTTACAGTGGTTTTGTCTGTGCAGAAGCTTAATTTAATGTAATCAAAAGTATCTAGTTTGTTTTTAATGATGTTCTCCATCTCTTCCATGGTCATAAACTGTTTCACTTTCTATAGATATGACAGGTAAACTATTCTTTGATCCCCTAGTTTGCTTATAATATTGTTTTATGTCTAAATCTTGTTTCCATTTTAATCCTTTATTTGTATAGGGTGAGATGTGTTAGTCTAATCCAAGTTTCTGCCATCCAAACTTCCAATTTTGCCAACACTTTTTATTGAAGAGATCATTTTTATCAGAAATGCTGGATTCTTTGATTTTATCAATCAGAAGATTACTATAACCATTTCATGCTATCTCTTTTGCACCTAGTCTATTCACTGTTCCACCACTATATTTCTTAACCAATACCAGACAGTTTTGATGATTGATGCTTTATAATATAATTTTTTATCTGGTAGGGCTAGGTCAACTGCCTTTATACTGTTTTTCATTAAATCCCTGGAAATTCTTGATGTTTTAATTCTTCATATGAATTTACTTAAAATGTTTTTCTAACTTATTAAAGTAATTTTTTGAATTTTGATTTGTAGGGCATCAAATAGGTAGTTTAATTTAAGTAGAATTGTCAGTTTTATTACATTAGATTTCTGCTGTATCTTGCTAGTCATATATATGTATATGTATGTGTCTATATATACACAAATGTTGAGAATTTATGAGGGTCAATTTAATTTCCTGTAACTTTGCTAAAGTTGCAAATTATTTCTAGTAGTTTTTTAGATCATTTTTGGGAATTCTCTTGGTATACCATCATGTCATCTGCAAAGAGTCAGAGTTTTGTCTCTTCCTTCCCAATTCTAATTCCTTCAATTTCTTTTTCTTCTCTTATTGCTGAAGCTAATGTTTCTAATAAAATATTGAATATTAGTCGTGTTAATGGACATCCTTGTTTCACCCCTGATCTTACTGGGAATGCCTCTAGCCAATCCCCATTGAATATAATGCTTGTTGATAGTTTCAGTTAGATACTGCTTATTATTCTAAGGAACAATCTATTCCTATGCTCTCTAGTGTTTTTGTAGGAATGGGTACTTTATTTTGTTGTAAGCTTTTTCAGCATCTATTGATATAATCATATGATTTATGATAGGTTTGTTATTGATACACTTAATTATACTAACAGTTTTCCTAATATTTAAACATCCCTGCATTCCTGGGATAAACCTTACTTGGTCATAATGTATTATCCTACTGATACCTTGTTGCTGTCATTTTGCTAAAATTTTTATTAAGAGTTTAGAAACTATATTCATCAGGGAGATAGGTCTATAATTTTCTTTCTCTGTTTTAACTCTTCCTGGTTTAAGTATAGTACCATACTGGTGTCATAGAAGGAGTTAGGTAGAGTTCCATCTTCACCTATTTTTCCCAAGGTTTTATGTAGAATTAGACCCAATTGTTCCTTAAATGTTTGATAGAATTCACTTTTGAATCCATCAGGCCCTGGAGATGTTTTCTTAGGGAGTTCAATAATGGCTTGTTGAGTTTCTTTTTTCTGAGATAGGGTTATTTAAGTATTTAATTTCTTCTTTATTTAACCTGGGAAACATATTTTTGTAAATATTCATCCATTTCACTTAGATTATAAAATAAATTGGCATAGAGTTGGGCAAAATAATTCTGAATTATTACTTTAATTTCCTCCTCATTGGTGGCGAGTTCACCCTTTTCATTTATAATACTAGCAATTTGGTTTGTTTCTCTTTTTTAATCAAATTGAATAGAGGTTTATTAATTTTATTGTTTTTTTCATAAAGCCAACCCTTGGTTTTATTTAATAGTTCATTAGTTTACTTGATTTCAATTTTATTAATTTCTCATTGGCAAACAATCTCGTGAATGTTGTATATGTACATTTTTGTTTAAAATGTGTTTAACATTTTGTGAATGAAGAATTTGGATTGAGGGAAAAGAAAGAAAATTGTGAGATAGGGGCAAACAAAACAGAAAATTATTAAAACTGAGCAGAGTGTTCATTCAGATTCTATGATTTTTTTTTCTAGTTGTGGATTATCCTAGCTCTCTGAACTGCTGAGAGAAGCTGTATCCATCATAAATAATCAACTCATAATATTGTTGTTAATGTGTTCTGCTGCTTTTGCTCTTCATGAGTTTGTGTAACTTTCCATGCTTCTCTAGAGTTTGATTATTCATGGTTTCTTATAGAACAATAGTACTCCATAACATCCATATACCATAACTTTTTTGACCATTTCCCACTTGATGGGCATTCCCTTAATTTCCAATTCTTTGCCACTATAAAAATTTTGGAACACGTGGAACTTTTCTTGTTTTTATGATTTCTTCTGGGTATATGCCTAGTATTGAATTTAGGCCTTTTATGATCAGTTTTATTGCTTTCTGGACACAGTACCATATTGTTCTCCAGAATGGATGAATAATTTCAGAACTCTATCAACAATATATGAATACCCCAATCCTCCCACAATCTCCCCAGCATAGATTCTTTTTCTTTTTTGTCATTTTAGCCAATTTGAAAGGTATGAGATCATACCTCAAACTTGTTGTATTTTGCATTTCTCTAATCAATAATGATTTAGAGCATTTTATATGGTTATATATATAGCTTTAATTTCTTCATTTGAAAACTGCCTGTTCATTTCCTTTGACCATTTATCAGTTGTAGAATGACTTGTGACCTTATAAATTTGATTCAAATCTCTATATGTTTTAGAAATGAGACTTACCATTATCCCCTAGCTGTGAACATTTTTCCCAGATATGTTTTCTTTCTAATCTTGTCAGAATAGTTTTTTATTAGTGCAAAAACTTAAAATTTAATATAATCAAAATAATCCATTGTGTAATTTATTATATATTTTATCTATTGTTTGGTCATAAATATCTCCCATTTTAATAGATCAGATAAAAAGAGTATTTATTTATCTGTTAATTGGTCTGTGGTATTGCCCTTATGTCTAAATCTTAATTTGGTATAGGTTATGAGATGTAGGTATTTGCCTAATTTTTACCATACTGGTTTCCAGTTTTTGCAGTTCTTTTTGTCCCAGAAACTAATGTTTTTGGATTAGAAAAAAATAACATATTTATTTATTAATTTTTTTTGTACTTATCCCAGTCCATTGGTCAATTACTCCATTTCTCAACAAGTACCAGACATTTCTGATGACTTGTCTGGTAAAGCTAGGCCCCTTTTATATTTTTTTCATCTTCTCTTGCTATTTTTGACTTCTTGTTTCTCATGATGAAATTTAGTGCTATTTTTCCTAGTTCTATAAAAAAGCTGTTTGATAGTTTGATTGGCTTGGCATTCTCCAGAATGGATGAATAATTTCACAACTGAATAAGTAATTGGATTTTTATAGAATTGCTATTTTTATATTAGCTTAACCTATGCATGAACAACTGATGTTTTTCTAATTGTTTAGATATCGCTTTTTTGTGTGAAAAGTATTTTGTAACTGTGTTCATATATTTTCTGGACTTAACATGTTGGGTAGATTTTCAAGTATTTTGAATTTTTTGCAGTTACTTTGTATGGAATTTTTCATTCTTTGTCTTGCTCTTGGGCTTTGTTTTTCAAATATAGAAATAATGATGATTTATGTGGGTTTATTTTATATCCTGCTACTTTGCTAAATTGTTAATTGTTTCAAGAAGCTTTTTAGATAATTATTCTAGGGTTCTAACTATATCATTTTATAATCTGTAGAAGAGTGAATGATCTGCTTCCTTGTTATCAATTCTAATTCTTTCAATACTTTATCTTCTTTTATTGCTAAAGCTAAATTTCTAATGCTATATTGAATATTAATTTGATAATGGGCATGTTTCAACTCTGATCTTATTAGAAATGCTCCTAGTTTTTCCCCATTACATGTATTATTTGTTGAAGGTTTTAGATAGATAAGGAAAACTATTTATTCCTATACTCTCTAGTGTTTTAGATAGGAGTGTATGCTGTATTTTGTCAAAGGCTTTTTCAGCATCTAAAGAGATAATCATATGATTTTTGTTGATTTTGTTATTGATATGTTCAATTATGTTGAGTATTTTTCTAATGATTTTTTTGTTTGTTTTTTTGCATGACAATGGGATTAAGTAATTTTCTCCAGGCTAGATACCTAGGTAAGCTATTAAGTTTCTGAGGCTTAATTTGAGCTTAGTTCCTCCTGACTCTAGGGCTGATGCTCTATCCACTATGCACCTAGCTGCCCCATTTTCTAATATTGAACCATCCATGCCTACCAGATGATGGAGTATTATGCTTATAAAAGCTTATTGTAATATCTTTCGTAAAATGTTATTTAAGATTATGTATCAAAGTTCATTAGGGAGATTGGTTTATACTTTTCTTTGTCACATTTGACTCTTTCTGGATTAGGTACCAGTGTCATATTAGTGTAATAAATTGAATTTGGCAGCACTCTTTTTATTTTTTTTAACAGTTAAATAGAACCAGAATTAATTGTTCCTTAAATGTTTGGTAGCATTCACTTCTCAATTCAGCCTGGTCTGTAGACTATTTTTTTAGGTTTTTGCAAGGCAGTGGGGTTAAGTGGCTTGCCCAAGGCCACATAGCTAGGTTATTATTAAGTGTCTGAGGCTGGATTTGAACTCAGGTACTCCTGACTCCAGGGCTGGTGCTCTATCCACTGTGCCACCTAGCTGCCCCTCTAGACTTTTCCTTAGGGAATTTATTTATAGTTTCTAAAATTTCTTTTTTTCTGAAATAGGATGATTTAACTATTTTATTCTCTTCTGTAAACCTGTGTAGTTTTTATTTTTGTAAATATACATACATTTTAATCAGATTGTCAAATTCTTTGGCATACAGTTGGGCAAAATGCTCTAAGTTCAAATTCAACAAAGAAGCAGAATATTAAAGAAATACACAAAAATCATCAGCATTTCAATATATGAACAACAGAGCCCAAGAGGAAGAAATAAAGAAATTCCATGTAAAATTGCTATAGACAACATTACATACTTGGAAATCCTCCCAAGACAAACTCAGAAATTGTATGAATACAATTATAAAACACTTCTCACCCAGATAAAGTCAGATCTAAATAATTGGAAAAATGTCAAATGCTCATGTTTAAGTCAAGCTAATATAATACATATGACAATTCAACCCAAATTAAATTACTTATTCAGTGCCATACCAATCAAACTACCAAATAACTACTTTACCAAGGTAGAAAAAAATAGTAACAAAATTCATCTGGAGCAAAAAAAGGGCAATAGCAAGGGAACTGATGAAAAAACTGTAAAGGAAGGTGGTCTGGCTCTACTAGATCTAAAATTATATTATAAAGCAGCAGTCATCAAAACTACCTGGTACTGGTTAAGAGTAATGGCAATGGATTAGGATAGATTCAAAAGAAGTTGCAGTAAATGACTACAGCAATCTACTGTTTGGCAAAACCAAAGACATCAGATTTTGGGATAAGAACTGACTTTTTGACAAAAATTATTTGGAAAACTGGAAAATGGTATGGGGAAAACTAGGCATAGATCCACATCTCACAACCTTAACCAAAATAAGGTCAAAATGGGTAAAGGATTTAGACATAAAGAGGGATGCCATAGATAATAGATCAAGAAATAATTTATCCTATCTATGGAAAGGGGATCAATTTATGATCAAACAGCACATTCTTATCTGCAAAATGAATGATTTTGATTATATTAAATTAAAAAGGTTTTACAATAATAAAAGCAGGGTTGCCAAAATTAGAAGGAAAACAGAAAACTGGGAAACAATGTTCACAATTAGGAGTTCTAATAAAGGATTCATTTCTAAAATATATACAGAATTCCATCAAATTTCTAAGGTTCCAAATCATTCCTCAATTGATAAATGGTGAAAGGATTTGAATAGACAATTTTCAAATGAAGAAATTAAAGCTATATATAATCATATTTAAAAATGCACTGTATCATTATTGATTAGAGAAATGCAAATTAAAACAACAAATTAAAACAATATCTCAAACCTATTAGATTCACCAAGAAGAGAAAAAAGGAAAACGATCAATTCTGGAGGGACTTTTGGAGGATTGGGACATTGATGTATTGCTGGTGGGGTTGTGAATGGATCCAACCTTTTTGGAGAGCAATATAGTACTATGACCAAAAAGCAATAAAACTGTTCATACACTTTGACCCAGAAATTACAATTTTAGATCTATAATGAGAAGAAATCATAAAAAAGGGGAAAGTCCTGCAAGTTCCGAAGTATTCATAGCAATTCTTTTTGTAGTGGCAAGGAATTGGAAATTAAGGGAATGCACATTGATTGGGGAATAGCTAAACAAGTTATGATACATAGATACTATGGATTACTATTGTTCTATAAGAAACCATAAATAGTTAGATTCCAGAGAAACATGGAATGACTTATGGAATCTGATGCTGAGTGAAGGGAATAGAACCAGGAGAACAATGCGCACATCAACAATAACATTGTGAGATGAACAGCCTTGATGAAAGCACCTCCTCTCCACAATCCAGAAAGCTAGGATAACTGTATTTGACTGGCTATGGACTATATTATCCCCATCCAGAGGAAGAAAAAGGAAACAACACACACACACACACACACACACACACACACACACACACACACAGGCAAAATCAATACTTCTGAATCTAATGAACACTTTACAAAAATTATTTCTTATGTATCTCTTTCCCTGAATTCTAATTCCTCATATCAAAAATCACTAATTTGTAAACATGTTTATCAAAATATGTATGTATAATGCTAACTTGCTTAAGGCGAGGAGGGTAGGGAGGGTAAAGGAAATTTTGTAAATTAAAAATATATGTTTAAATGAATGAATTTAAAATAAAAAAATGATTCCAAGTTATCTTTTCAATTTTTCCCAAATTGGTTATTAGTTTCACCCATTTCCTTTTTTTAAAGATTTTTTTACAAGGCAAATGGGGTTAAGTTACTTGCCCAAGGCCACACAGCTAGGTAATTATTAAGTTTCTGAGGCCCAATTTGAATTCAGGTACTCCTGGCTCCAGGGACAGTGCTCCATCCACTGTGCCACCTAGACACCTCCCATTTCATTTTTGATATTGGTAATTTGGTATTCTTCAGTCTTATTCTATTTTATTGTCTTTCTCATAAAACCAACTCATAATTTTATTTATTAGATCAATAGTTCTCTTGTTTTCAATTTTTATCAATATCTCCTTTGATTTCAGAATTTCTAATTTGGTATTTCATTAGGGATCTTTAATTAATTTCTTGTTTAGCTTTTTTAGTTGCATGCCCAATGCACTGATCTCCTCTATTTCTGTTTTATTTATATAAGCATGTAGAAATATAAAATTTCCCCTATAAACTGCTTTGACTGCATCCAAAAAAACTTCTGTATGATGTCTAATTGTTATTTTCTAGAATGAAATGATTAATTACTTCTGTGATTTGTTGTTTTTTTCCACTCATTCTTTAAAATTAAATAATTTAGTTTCTTTTATTACATGTAATTTTTATTGTATTATGATCTAAAAGCATGTATTCATTATTTCTGTCTTTCTGCATTTGATTTTAAGGTGTTTATGCCTTAGTACAGGGTCAGTTTTGGTATAGGTGCCAGTGCATATAGTCATATATAGTTATATTTACTGCAGAGAAAAAGATATTTTCTTTTCTATCCCCATTCAGTTTCCTCTGGAGGTCTATCATATCTAAGTTTTCTAAGATTTTATTTGCCTTCTTAACTTCCTTCTTGTTTATTTTGTGGTTAGAGTTATCTAATTCTGAGAGAGGGAGGTTGAAGTCCCCATTATTAAAGTTTTGCTGTTTATTTCTCCATGTATTTGATTCAACATTTTGTCTAAGAATTTGGATACTATACTACTTGGTGCATATATGTTTAATAATGATTAACCTTCATTGCCTATGGTGTCTTTTAAGAAGATGTACTTTCCTTCCTTTTACCTGATAATGAGACCTAGTTTTGCTTTTGCTTTGTCTGAAATCAGCATTACTACAAACATTTTTTTGCTTCCACTGAAGCACAATATATTTTGCTGCAATCTTTGATCTTTACTGTGTTGGATTTTATTCCACTTACATTTTCATTTAAGATTATTAATTCTGTACTTCCCTCCAAGCTGTCTTTTCCCAGTTATGCTTTTCTCTTTCCTTTCCTCTTATTTGTCTTCACCAATACATTGTTTCCTTTCCCCTTTAATTTTTCTTTTAAATTTGAACTTTAACTTTATTTTCCCTTTTCCCTTTGCTTTCTTTTTTATCAGTCCCTTCTTCCTGTTGCTTTTCCTTTCCCATACTAGGATAGATTTTTAAACCCAATTGGAATGTATGCTGTTCCTTCTCTGGATCAAATCTGGTGAAAGTAGGATTTACTCAGTTTTCATACACTCCCTTCTTTCCTTCTACTTTAATAGGTCTTTGTGCTGTTTCATGTGGTGTTATTTATTCTCTAATGCTTAACCTCTTAGTATAATCCTTCTTTTTAGGTTTTAATTGTTAATTTACATTTCATTCTTTTATTTATAACCCCCTTTTCAAAATATGCTTCTTTTGTGTCCTGATGGAAATACTATTTTCAAAGGCTGATTAATAGATTGCTTGATTGATTGATAAGTAGCATTGTTTCATAGTTCCTAAGCCCTCTTCCTCTTCTGTTTCATTAGAAATACACTTCTCAAGAATCATGAACCACATTAAATTATAATCACATTATACCTTATCCATTTTCAAATACCTTTTGTGGACACACAGTCCTTACGAGTCAAAGCATCATGCAATGCCAAATCATTTCATGAGGCTTTTATTCCTCTCCCCCACACCCCACCCAAACACATTCCTTCCAATTGTGGCCAAAGAGTCAAGCAAAGCAAAATTTTTTCTTGAAATTTTCATGTTCAGTCCCTCTAAGTACACTCTGTCCCTCCTTCTCTATGAGTACTTCAACCATAGCCCTATAATCCTCTCCAACCAAAATATCAGATACATTCTTTTCCTCTGACCCTTTAGCTCCCCAATCACGGTACTAAAACCCTTGTTAACTAAAGTATGGGCAAATGCCAGCGCTCTTTCTCATCTGTTTATGTCAATCCCGTCTTTTTTGCAAGTTAATGGGGTTAAGTGACTTGCCTAAGGTCACACAGCTAGGCAATTATTAAGTGTCTGAGGCTGGATTTGAACTCAAGCCCTCCAGATTTCAGGGTCAGTGCTCTATCCACCATGCCACCTAGCTGCCTCCATCTCTTCTAAGTACTCTGTCACTGCCTTTCTTATTTTTTAAAAATTATTACAGGGATATGATTTCATGACAACATGCTTGTCCATGTTGTGGATAGTGTCTGATGCTCTCCAGTTTTCCCAGAAACCAGTGGAGTAAAATACGAATGTGTCCTTTCTCCCACACTTTTTCCCATGGTGTTTTTTAGTCATATTATCAAGAACCCTTTACTGATGGTAAATTCTTCAACTTTGAAAGTCTACAAGCCAACACCAAAGTGAAGGGAGTATTGTTGCATTATCTTCTGTTTGCAGATGATTGGCAGTCCATGCAGCCTCTGAAGCTGACATGCCACAAAGTATGGATCCATTCTCTGCTGCTTGTGCTACATTTGACCTAATATTCAACACCAAGAAAATACAGGTGCTCCATCATCCAACACCACATCATCCATATGTGGAACCATTGGTAAAAGTAAATGAAGAAGTTTTGATGTAGACAAGTTCACTTACCTTGGCATTGTCCTTTTCAGGGAGGTACACATTGACAATGAGGTTGCCATATGCATCACCAGGGCTAGCTCAGTATTTAGAAAGCTTCCAAAGAAAGTGTGGAAGAGAAGAGATATTAGACAAACTACCATACTGAAGGTCTACAGAGCCATTGTGCTGACCTCATTGGTGCATACCTGTAAAACCTGGGAGTATCTACTAGCACCATGTTAAGAAACTGAATTGTTTCCATTTACATTGTCTTAGGAAGATTCTGATAATCACCTGACAGAAGAAGATATCAGATACTGAGGTCTTTTCTTGAGCTGAACTGCAAACATTCCAAAATTACTGCAGAGAATGTAACTATAATGAGCTGGGCCCATTGGTAGAATGAAAGAAGTGTGCTTGCCAAAAAATCTATTTTATGGAGAATTCACATGGGGCAAGCACTCAGAATGGATTAGAAGAGATATCAGAATACCCTGAAGGTCTCTATTAAGAACTTTAGAACTGATTGTACAGCATGGAAGGCACTGATACAAGACCACCCAGCCTGGCATGCCCTTATCAGTTAGGGTGCTGCTCTCTATGAATAAGTCAGAACTGAAGCGGGTCAAAGGAAACATGAAATACGTAAGTTTAGAGTAAGCACTCCAGGCATTTACATAGATTATTTCTGCCTGACTGGTGGTAAAACATTCTGAATTCATATTGGCCACAGTCAGACACACTGCAATTTATCTCAAACATAGTGATGTCATTTTTTTTTATAAAAAAGAACAATGACCAATAACATTCCTTAACTATGGTATCTAGTAAAGTAATGTTACTTCTGATTTAATTTTGTATAGAGTCTCTAAGTATTTTAAGTACCAGGACACCCTGAAGGCCTCTCTTTAAAAATTTTAGAATTTATTGTAAAGCATGGGAGACATTGGCACAGGACTACACAGCAAAGGGTACCCTCATGAGAGGAAAGTACTGAGCTCTAAAGTAGCTCAAAGGAAATATGAGAAACATTAGTTTAGAGTCAATACCCCAGGTATTCACCTATACTATTGTGGCTAACCTGTGGTATAGCATTCTAAACTCATATTGATCTTATCAGCCACAGTTGGACACAACGTAATTTGTCTCAACCATAGTGATGTCATTTTATTCTTCTTAGATAATGAAGGGAAAGAATGAACCATACCCATATCCTCTAAATACAATTCCTTCAACTATATTCAACAATTTAACTATCATAAGGGATATATAATTCTCAAGATTTTTAAATCTTCTGTTATCTTCCCTTGTAGAAATGTATACAATTTAATGTTCTTGACAAGCATTTGCTTTTTTGTACACCTTTTCAGTTACCTTTTTTATGCGTCTCTTGTGTTTTGTATTTGAAGATTTAATTTTCTCCTCAATTCTGGTCTTTTCATCAGAAAATTTTGGAAGTCTTTATTTTGGTGTAAGTCTATCTTTTGCCTTGACAGAATGATCTGAATTTTATAGGGTAATAAATTCTTGGTTGTAATTCAAAGTCCTTTGACCTCCAAAATATCATAATCTAGGTCCTCTGATTTTTTTAATGTTGAAACTGGTAACTCCTGTGTAGTTCTGGTTGTGCTTTCTATTTATTTAAATTGCTTTTTTTGGCAGCTTGTAGAATTTTCCCTTTTATTTGAGAATTCTGAAATTTGGCTATGATAGTCCTTGGAGTGTTTATCCTAGGGTATCTTTCTGGAAGTGTTTGTATTCTTCAAGGACTATTGTATGTTTTTGATTTATTATATTAGGAAGTTTCCAATGATAATTTCCTGAAAGATATTTTCCAATCTCTTTTTTTGATCTAGGTTTTGTGGTAGGTCAATAATACATAAATTATCTCCCCTGGATCTATTTTCCAGGTCATTTGCTTTTCCTAAAAGATACATTACATTTTCTTCAACTTTATCAGCCTGTTAATTTTGTTTGATGAAATATTGATTTCTCATAGATTCATTAGTTTATATCTGTCCAATTCTAATTTTAGGGTTTTATTTTTTATGTTAGATTTTGTATTTCCTTTTCCAGTTGGTTAATTTTACTTTTTTGCTGAGTTGCATTCCTTTTCCAGTTTGTCGGTTTCGCTGTGAGATAAGTTCCATTCCTTTTCCAGTTGGTCAGTGTGTTTTGATGAATTACAATCTCTTTCCAGTTGGTTATTTTGACTTAAAAAGAAATTAATTTTTTGGTCAATTTTTTCATAATTTTCCTGCATGGCCCTCATTTCTTTTTTCCATTTTTCTTCTTCATCTCTTTATTTTTAAAAATATTTTAAGTTCATCTATGAGATTTTGAATTTGAGTCAAATTCATAAACTCCTTTGAAACTTCCCATGTAGGCAATTTGTCACTTCTTTTTTCTTCTGAGATGGCATTTTTTATCATCTCTATCTGAATAGTAGTATTTATGGCTACTACTCTTTCTTTTTTGTTCATTTTGATTGTTAAGCTCTGCTCCTGGAATAATGGGAGTATAGTCCTGAGCTTTTTGTTCTGTGACTGGGATCTGATCCCTGGCATATCATTTGCCAAGATGTTGCCTATACATCCCAGGCATGGCCTATGTAAACATTTATTTCCTCCTTTATGTCGGAGTTCCAATGCAGTCCTGTTTGTTGCCCCAGAGTCCCTAGGGTTCAAACCTTGTCTGGGGGATTGGACCCTCCCTGCTAGTCTGCTGTCTAGTTGCTGGAACCTGGACTACTGTCTAGTTGTTGGGACCAGGACTGCACTTTGACTAGAAACCTCCCATTGACTTTCCTGCTTTCCCACCTCACTGGACTATGCTATTCCCTTCCCCTGAAGAGAGATAACATCACTGACGATCCTCCAGCATGTCTACAATTAAAAATTTTGTTCATTTTTTTGGTGGGATCTGTAGTTTTAATGTCTATGTAGAAGTTTTATTTAATGTTGCATAGAGAAAAGCACCTAGAGCATGCTAGCTTCATGATGCCATCCTGGTTCTGCCCTAGAGGACTCTGAATCAGATTTTTTTGATTCTTTTATTATTTCAGGTCTCTTGAATAGTGTTACTGTCAGATATCTTCTGTAAAATAGAGCAATAACTATAGACTGTGGTTCTGACTCCCTGCACACCTGGGACAGGAACTTCTTAAGGATTTCCTCTGGGGTGGCCAGTGATGAGGCAAGATGAAGGTGCTGGGGAACAAAGAGGAAGGGGAAGAAGAAAGAAAAATAAGTAGAAACTAAATTTGGAAAGGGGAGTCAAGATTAAGATTTTATTTTCTTCAATACTTTTTCTGTCTCCTTTATCAAGATTTTGATTCTTTTTTCTCATAATTTTCTGGTATCACTCTCAGTTATTTTCCCAGTTTTTCTTCTACTTGTCCTATTTGATTTTAAAATCCTTTTAAAATATTTCTTTAATATATATATATGTAGATATATTATGTGTTTTTCCAACTACATATGTTTTATGAGTTACATTCTTTAATCAATTGGTTATTTTTATTTTAAAAGATATCAAATTTTTGATCAATTTTTTCATAATTTCCCTGCATGAGTCTTATTTCTTTCTTCCATTTAAAAAAATTTTTTTTAAGTTCATCTATGAGGTTTTGGATTTGAGTGAAATTCATAAACTAACTTTCTCTGTAGGTAATTTGTCACTGCTTTCTTCTTCTGTGATAGCATTTTTATCAGCTCTATCTGAATAGTGATGATAGTTTACTAATCCTTTTTTTGCAAGGTTTTGAGTTTTACATTTTTCTCCCTCCCTCTTCCCTTGATAGAACAATCTAATATTAGTTTAATATGTGTAACCATGCTAAACATAGATCAATATTGAATGTGTTCTGAGAGAAGAATCACAGTCAAAAGGAAGATAGAAAACAGAGATAACAAAATGACATAATACATAATACAATTTTAAAAACTGAGGATAATTAGGTTTGATCTTCATATAAATTCCACAGTTCCTTCTCTGAATATAGATGGTATTTTCCAGCACAAGCACCTTAAAATTATTTCTGATTATTGTACTTCTGAAATAAACAAGAACATCATGGTTCATCATAAATGCCTGTTGTTAATGTGTATAATTTTCATTTGGTTCTGTTAATTTCACCAAGCATCAAGTCATGTAAGGCTTTTTAGGCTTTTCTGAAATCCATCCATCATGATTTCTTATTGAACAATAGTGTTCCATCACATTCATGTACGAAAATTTGTTCAGCCATTCCCAATTGATGGACATCACCTCAATTTCCAATTCTTTGCCACCACAAAAAGAGCTTCTATGAATATTTTTGTACATATGGAATTTTTACCCTTTTTATGCTCTCTTCATGTTACAGAAACAGTAGTGGTATTGCTGGACCTAAGGGTATGCACCTTTTTATTGACCTATGGGTAGCATTCCCCATTGCTCTCTAAAAAGATTGCATCTGTTCACATCTCCACCAAAAATGCATTAGTGTCTTACTTTGCCCACATCTCCTCTAATATTGATCATTATCCTTTATGCCATATTGGTCAATCTGAAAGGTGTGAGGTGGTACCTCAGAGATGTTTAAATTTGCATTTCTCTAATCTGTAATTTTAAAGCAATTTTTCCTATGGCTATGGGCACCTTTGATAGCTTTGTCTGAGAATTGTCTTTCCATATCCTTTTATCATTTATCAATTGGTTAATTTTTTTTTTAAATTTGACTCAGTTCTATCTATATATTTTAGAAATGTGTCCTTTGTCAGGAATACTAGATATGAAAATTGCACACCAAATTACTATATTCCTTTCAATCTTGGTTGCAGTGGTTTTGTTTGTGCAAAACCTTTTTAATTTAATGCAATCAAAATTATAGTCTACTTTTGACAGTGTTCTCTATCTCTTCTTTGGTTATAAATTGCTCTCCTTTCAATAGATCTGACACGTAAATGATTCCTTGTTCTCCTAATTGGTCTATAAAAAATTACCTTTTATGTCTCTACTCACTTTGGTCTTATCTTGGCATAAGGTGTGAATGTTGGTCTATTACTAGTTTCTACCATACTATCTTTTAGCTTTCCCAGTAGTTTGCATCAAAGAGTGAGTTCCTATCCCAGAAGTTGGAATCTTTGGTTTTATCAAACAGTAAATCACTATAATCATTTCCTGCTGTCTCTTTTGCACCTAATCCATTCCACTAATCTACTATTCTATTTTTAATTCGTATCAGACAGGTTAGATGACTGATGATTTATAATGTAATTTCAGATCTGGTATGGTTAGGCTGCCTTCTTTTGTATTTTTTTCATTCATTCACTTTATATTCTTGTTCCACCATATGAATTTAGTTATTATTTTTATAGCTCACTAAAATAATTTTTGGAAGTTTAATTGTTATGACTCTAAACAAGTAATTTAATTTAGGTAGAATTGGCATTTTATTTTATTAGCTTGGCCTAGCTATGAGCAATTGATTTTTGCCTAGTTATTTAGAACTGATTTTATCTTTAATTTTTAGAATTTTTAATTTGGTATTTAATTGGGAATTTTTAATTTGTTCTTTCTCTAACTTTTTAAATTGCATGCTCAGTTCATTGATCTCCTCTTTCTCTATTTGATTCAATTAAGAATTTAGAGATATAATATATCCCCAATACCTGCTTTGACTATATCTCATAAGTTTTAGTATGTTGTCTCATTATTGTCATTGTCTTCAATGAAATTATTAATTGTTTCTATGATTTGTTGTTTGATCCATTGATTCTTTAAAATAAGGTAAATTTAGTTCTAGTTAGTTTCAAGTCTACCTCTCTGCAGTCCTTTATTGCATGTGATTTTTATTACATCATAGTCTAAAAAGGATACATTAAATATCTCTGCCTTTTTGTATTTGATTAGGAGGTTTTTATATCCTAGTACATGGTAAATTTTTGATTAAGTGCCATGTACTACTGAAAAAAGGTATATACCTTTCTATCTCTAATTTTTTTCAAATATCTGTCGTATTGTTTACTAACATGCTACTCACCTCTTTAACTTCCTTCTTGTGTATTTTATGGTTAGATTTATCTAATTCTGAGAAACAGAAACTGAGGTCCTCCACCAGCAGTTTTACTGCTTATGTCTTCCTGTAACTCATTTAGCTTCTCCTCTAAGAATCTGGATGCTCTACCACTTGGTGCATACATATTTAGTACTGGAATTACTTCATTGTTTATGGTACCTTTTAGGAGGATGTAGTTTCCTTCCTTATCTCTTTTAATGAGAGCTATTTTTGCAACTGCTTTGTCTGAGATAAGGATTGCTATCCCTGATTTTTTTTTTCACTTCAGCTAAAGCAAAATATATTCTGCTCCAGCCTTTTACCTTTATGCTATGACTGTTTCTTTGCTTCAAATGTGTTTCTTGTAAGCAGTATACCATGGGATTAATTCACTCTGCTATTTGTTTCTGTTTTATGGGAGAGTTCATCCCATTCACATTTAAAGTTATAAACTCTTTATTTCACCTCATCCCTCTTTCCCAGTATTTTGTTTCTGAATTCTGCCTCCCTTGACATGTTTCCATCCACTCTTCCCTTTTCTTTCCCCTTTCCTTTTTCTCCCTCCTTCACTAATCCCTCCCTTTACCCTCATAATATTTGAAAGGTAAAATAAATTTCTAAACTCAACTGAGTTGGTGTTAATTCATCTTTGAGCCAAATATGATGAGAATAAGATTCAATCCCTTTTCAGCTACTCCTTTATTCCCTTCTATTGCAATGGGTCCTTTCCATCTCTTCATGTCATTTAATTTACCCCATTCAACCTCACGCAACCTCCTGTCTCTTTACAGTCTCCATTTTTAGTAAAATAATCTTTAAAAAAATAATTCCATCAAAGTTACGGACATACTATGAATGTCCATACCTTCAACCTAAGTTTGTTATCTCAGATAGAGTTAAAATTCTCAAGATTTATGAGAATCTTCCTCCTAGGTGGGTATCTAAGCAATTTAGTCTTATTGAATTCATTTGTTTTCTTTTCTCTTGTTTACTATTTCTTGAATCTCTTGAATTTCCTGTTTAAAGATCAAATTTTCTGTTTAGTTTTGGTCTTTCCATCAGGAAAGATTGAGAGTCACCTATTTTGTTAAATGTGCATATTTTCTCCTGCAAGAAAAGGTTCATATTTTCTGGATAGGTGACTCTTGAGTGTATTACAACTTCCCTTGATCTCCAGAATATCATATTCCTGGGCTTTGATTTATTAATGTTGATGTAGCCAGATTTTGTGTAATCCTGACTGGGATTTCTTGGTATTTGAATTGATTCTTTCTGTCCACTTGCAGGATTTTCTCCTTGATCTGATAATTCTGAAGTTTGGCCACAATAATGCTTGATGTTGTCGTTTCATTCAGGAGGGGATTTTATATTCTTTCAATGTTTATTTTGCCCTTTGGTTATAGGATATCATGGTACTAATCCTTAACTATATCCTGAAGTATGCAGCCCAAATTTTTTTTTGATCAAGGTTTTCAGGTTGTCTTATGTTTCTTAAATTGTCTCTTATGGGTCTATTTTCTGGGTAAACTGATTTAACAATGAGATATTTTAAATTTTCTTCTATTTTTTTTATTTTTGATGTTGTTTAACAGATTCTTAGTGTCTCATGAAGTCATTACTTTCCACAGATTCCAATCTTTTTTTCAGGGAAGAATTTTCTTCAATTACCTTTGGCATTTGGCCAAATCTATTTTATTTATTTATTTGCCTGTTTTTTTATTTATTAGTTTATTTATTTATTTATTTATTTATTTGTTCATATTTTTTGTAAAAATGATGTTTTCTTATACTTTAGTAAAATATTCCTGTTTAAGAGTAGATATAATACCCCCTTCCCCCAAAAAATATAGGCCCACATGAGCAATAAAGTAAAGGAAAGTAAAGTAAAGGAAAGAGAAAAAAAAATTAAAACTAAAGCTAAAAAAAATAATAATAATGACAGGTACAACCAGGTGGTACAGTGGATGGAGCACTGGCCCTACCAGGAGCACCTGAGTCCAAATCCATCCCCAGACACCTAACAACCACCCAGCTGTGTGACCCTGGACAAGTGACCCCCAAATCCATTGCCCTGCAAAAACCAAAAAACAGATGTAAAATAAAATAATAATAATGATGATGATGATGATGATGATGATGATGATGATGATAATAATAATAATAATAATAATAATAATAATAATAATAATAGAGTTAGCCCAGTGGACAGAGTGCCAGTCCTGGAGCCAGGAAGACCTGGGTCCAAATCCGGCCTCAGATACCCAATAATCACCCAGATGTGTGGCCCCAAGAAAGCCACCCAGGCCCATTTGCCCTGCAACCCCCCCAAATAATAATAATAATAATAATGTACTTCAATCTCTGTTCCAACACCTCCAGTTCTGTTGTAGGTGGATCACATTCTTTATGATATGTCCATCACAGAAGCTACTTCCATATTTTTCCACCTTTGGCATTGCTGATTGCAACTCCATCCATTTGTACTTCCCCACTGCCATATACTATATCTTCTCTCTCCTTTTATTCTCTCCCTCTTCTTAATTGTGATCCCTGGCCACCCCTTAGGCCCAGTATCCACAAGGCCCTATGGTCCTGGACAGGCCATCCAAGCCCAGTCCCTTGCAAGAAGTATAAAAAAGATAATGCGTTATAGCTGACCACTCTCCTCCCACAGTCCATCCTCTCCTCCATTACTCACATCCCCACTTCCCCGTCCCCTTTCTCTCCTTCTTGCTCTAGAAGTAATTGAATATATATACTATTTCCTCTCCTAGCCACCACTGATTAGAGCAGTTTCCCTCATTCCCCCTTGCCTTCACCCCTCCCATATCATTGCAATAGCTCATTGTAATAAAAAAAAAACTTATTATATGAAATATCTTAGCCTATTCCACCTCTCCTTTCCCTTTATCACATTACATTTCCCTTTTAGCCATTGACTCCATTTTTACACTATATTATATCTTTAAATTCAGCTCTCTCTCCTGTGCTTCATTTATAAAAGCTCCTTCTATCTGCTCAATTAAATAAGAAGGTTCATATGAGTATTATCAGCATCATTTTTCTATGCAGGAATACATGTAGTTCATCATCATTAAGTACCTCATATTTTACCCTTATCCTCCACTCTCTATGCTTCACCTCAGTCCTGTAATTGAAGATCAAACTTTCTGTTCAGCTCTGGTCATTTCAACAGGAACATTTGAAATTCCCCTGGTTCATTGAAAGCCCATCTTCTTCCCTGGAAGAGGACATTCAGTTTTGCTAAGTAGTTTATTCTCAGTTGCATTCCTAGCTCTTTTGCCTTCTGGAATATTATATTCCAAGCCCTACAAGCTTTTATTGTAGTTGCTGCTAAGTCCTGTATGATCCTGATTACAGATCTATGATATTTGAATTGTGTCCTCCTGGCTGCTTATAATATTTTCTCGGGGAGTTCTGGAACTTGTTTATACTATTCCTGAGGGTTGTTTTTTTGTTTTTTTGGATCTCTTTCTAGGGGAGATTGTTGGATTCTCTCAATTTCTATTTTGCCCTCTGCTTCTAGGCTATCTGGGCAATTTTCCTGTAGTAATTCTTTGGAAATGATGTCAAGGCTTTTTCCCCTGATCATGACTTTCAGGTATTCCAATAATTTTTGAATTATCTTTCCTGAATCTGTTTTCCATATCAGTTGCTTTTTCAATGAGATGTTTCAGATTTTCTTCTAATTTTTCATTCTTTTGGGTTTGTAGCATTGTGTCTTGATTTCTCATAAAATCAGCAGCTTCCCTAAGTTCCATTTTAACATCTGAAGGATTTGTTTTCCTCAGAAAGTTTTTTTATCTATTTTTTCATCTGAACAATTCTGCTGTTTAAAGCATTCTCCTCAACTTTTTGAACTCATTTATCCATTTGACCTATTCTGGTTTTGAACATGTTATTTTCTTCAGCATTTTTTGGATATCCTTGACTAGGCTGCTGACTTCTTTTTTCATGTTTTCCCTGCATCTCTCTCATTTCTTTTCCCAATTTTTCTTCTACCTCCCTCACTTGATTTTTCAAACTCCTTTTTGAGCTCTATCATAGCCTGAGCCCAATTTCTATTTTTCTTGGAGTCTTTAGATGCAGGAGCTTGTACTTCCTCATCTTCAGATTGAGTATTTTGATCCTTCTTTGGTGCGTAGACAAAGTATTTCTCAATGGTTTTCCTCTTTTTTTCTCTGCTTACACATTTCTGCTGACTGTGCCTGATTTTGGGGTGCTTCCTGAGCTTTTGAGTATTATTGGGACACCTCCTCCCTCAACTATCTCCTTATGTGAGGTTCTGTCTTCCCTCCTGGTTGTGAATGACCACAAGTGCACCCTTCTGCTAAGGGGCTGATATGGGGGGGGGGGCTGCTGTTCTATGTGGGGCCTAGACTCCGATCAGGATCTGAATGTGGTCAGAGCACCAGAGTACTGTTACAGGTACAGAGGACAGACCTTGGCAGTCCCTCTCCTCTCCCCTCCCTAGGTTCAGCACTGATGCCTGGGGGCTCCTGATTACTGGCACCACCTGCTTCCAGTTCCAGATCTGGGCTGCCAAGGTCATGCTGCTCACTGACTGCCCTGAGGGCTGGGCTTCATGCAATCACACTGGCAGAGGTCTCCCCACTGATCACCCAAGTTGTGCCAGTGATCCCCAGGGTGTAGGTCAGGAAACTTCCCCTGCTGCTGTGAGCCTGGCTCCCAGTGCCCTGGGGCTGCTTCTGGGAGGCTGAAGTTCCTTCACTCTGGCAGCTGCCCCTCTAAAGTGGAACCTTTCCACTCTTTTCCAGGTTACCTTGGGCTGCAGAATTGTCTCACTGGATCCCTCTGAGTGTTCTGTCTCTCAAAAATTCAGTTAGAGTCCTTGTGTTACAAGTTTGGAAATATCAGAGAGAGAGAGAGAGCACCTAAGAGAGGATCCTCTCTTGTCGCCACCTTGGCTCTACCTCAAATCTATTTTTTGATAGAATTATTATCCTTTTTCCATTTGCCCATTTGAGTTTTTGAGGGAATTATTTTCTTTATCCACTTTTCTAATTGTATTTTTAAAGTATTTGTTTTCTTCTTTCATTTTTTGTTGTAGGATGTTAATGCTTTTCACTAGCCTTTTCTCATTTAGGGATGTTATCTTTCCCTAGGTTCTTGCCTTTTGGGAGGGTCTCATTCACAGAACCCTAGAGACCTTGATGTTGAGAACCCTAGAGACCTTGCTCACTGGGATAAAAAACTCCAGGGAATTACTCAGTGAACTGACCAATAAAGAAACTAGAGACAGTCTGTCCGTGTGGGGATATCCCCTAGGCCTGGAGCTGGATCTTAGCTGTCCTCTTGCCCAGTCACTGGGCTAGACAGTCTGGGCTAGAAAAGCCAGAAGTTATTTCTGGATAATTAGCACTAGGTAAGTTCTACACAGAAATGCCAGGGCTTCTCTGAGAATACTGAGGGATCCTCTATGAACACTGGGGGCTCAAGGTTTGGGCCACTATCCAGACCAGCCAAGCTAAAGCTCATCCAGTCTGCCCACTGTGCACATTGCTGTGGATAGTGCCCCTGGCCTCACCCTGCCAGTGGTGCTCTGGGTCGCTGTTCTCTGCCCTGGACATTCCCTCATTCCCCCATGACAGATACTATGGAAGATGTTCCTCTCTATTCTTTTTGGGTTCTGTTGATTCAAAATCTAGGAGGTTTGATTTATTGTGTTTCTCCTGGAAAGCCAGAAGAATTTACATCAGTGCCTGGCTTCTCTCTACCATGTTGGCTGGAAGACTTTTTAATTACTTCTAAGGACTGTTTTTTGAAACTGAGACAAATTCAAAATTTTCTTTGAAGATTTAGATAGATTTGTTTTGACCTTGTTTTCTTTTGAATTTGTGTTTTGATATTTTCCATGACCTATAATTTTCTATGGTCAGGTGATGTCATTATTGTCATTTGCTCATTTTTCTAGCATATTTGTTCACTTTTCACTTTATGTTAAAATGGTGCTCTGTTCCTAGGGAATATGGGTAACTCCCAAGCTTTAGGTATTTTGAGCAGTTGTTTTCAGAGCTAGTTATGGGTTAAAGTTTTCAGTTCTTCCAAGGTAGTAAGATTTAAGAAGAGGTGTGCTCCCTGCTCTCCTGAATCTTCTGTTCTCTGATCTGTGAGTGATTATAAATAGTCTTTTCCATTCTGGAACTGTGAACATGGTGCCTGCTCCACTGAGCATTAGCTCGGGTATGTTACTGCTCCTCTTCAACCTGGGACATTAAACTGGAATCAGATGGACAATGCAACATTCCTGCACCCAGTTACAACAAAGAGTCCTCTGTAATCTCCTACTGACCATTTGTCTGATCCACTTAATATCTTTGGATTGAGAACTCAGAAGTTGCAGTTGTCATTCAATCACTACCAAGGCCTGTTTCTGGCTTATATAGGCATAGCTTACTCTGAAATGTGCTCCACTCTCTTCCTTGCATAAAACCTTCTGATTTGTCTTGAGCTAGAATTTATTTTGTAGTATAATTTTTAATGTTCTTAGGAGGGGGATTTGGGAGAGCTCAGGTGAATCTCTGATTAACTTATTATTTCTTTAGATGGTACTTATTTCTTTAGATAGTACAAATAAATGACATATCTCTTTTCTCATTACTCCTCTTTCTTTTTCATTTATTAATTTTCATGTTTGCCTGACAAGTCAGTGGTCTGTATACAGTTTCAAGGAAAATTCCTACATAAAATAGTAGTCTCTTCAACTTCCAGCCAAGATAGAGAGAACACAGGCACAGTTCTAAAATCTCCTGATTATAGGATATGAAACAAACCTCTTAACAGGAATACAATCAACAAAACCCAGAAGGAAAAGCTAGGAGAAAGAATATCCAACTCAGGATTTGTTGTCTTCAGTTGTGGGTGAGTCTAGGAACAGAGGGAAGATCAGCTGGGGATCAGCCTGATTAGTTGTGGGGTTGGAGCCTGGGAGACTGAGAGCCTGAGAACTGGACCTGCTTGGTCAGCAGTGGGGCTAGAGCCTGGTTGACTGTAGGGGCTTGTGTCATCTAGGATGCAGAAGCATTGGTGTTGGCACTGACCCTCAGGAGCCTGCCAACAAGGCTGGGGAGAGAGTTCCTGTGCAGGAGCTAGAATCTACTCTTCCATTTCAGCTGAAACCTTTTCCCAGAACAAACACAATTACTGACCTTCAGCCACAGGCACAGGTGTGTATGCAGAACCACCTCAGCTGAGAATAGGGAGAGGGATGACCTCAAGCCAGGGTAGAGCCCATCATTGATTGAAGACAAAAGTACTCAACGCCTTTAATCACTCCCTCCAAGTCAAGAGAGAAGGCCTTAATCAAGGTCACAGCACTCCAGAGAAAGCAACCACCACCCCCTACTGGCCAGCTGGAGAAATTACACCCAGTGTGTAAAGCCTCTAGGGATCCCAACACCAAACCTCAGTGAACCATCCCCTCCCCAACTCAACGTCTTAGCAAAATGAAGAAAGGTCAGTGGAAAGGTGGATCAATAGAAAAATTCTTAGAAGCCAAAGACCCTAACTCAGAGAGACCTAGAACCTCTGAGGAGAATATGATCTGGTCTCCAGCACAGAAGGACTTCCTTCCTTGTAGAAATAAAGGAATAAGTTTAAAAATCAATTGGAAAATTTGGGAAAAGAAACCCAAGATAAGATTAACATCTTGCAACAAGAAAACAAATCATTGGAAAATATAATTGGACAAATACAACATGAGAATAATTCTCTCAGATGCTCAATTGGGCAAATGCAAAAAGAAAATAATTCTCTCAAAACCTCAATTGGTCAAATGGAAAGCTCTTTCAAAAATAGAATTGACCAATTGGGTAAGGAGTTGCAAAAGGTAAATGAGGAAAAATCCTCTCAAAAAAAAAATAATGGAGTCTGCGGAAACTAATGAATTCCTGAGACAGCAAGAGCCTGTTAAACAAACAAAAAAAAAAATAGAAAAAATAGAAGAAAATGTAAAATACCTCATCAGCAAATCTACTGACTTCAAGAATAGATTGAGAAGGGGCAACCTGAGAATTATTAGACTTCCTGAAAACATTGAAGAGAAAAAAAAAGCCTGTACTTAATATTACAGGATCAAGTGATGGAAAATTGCCCTAATATCATGGAAGCAGAGGGCAAAATATTTATTGAAAGAATACATCAATCCCCTACAGAAAGAGATCCTAAAATGAAAACAACAAGAAATGCTGTGGCCAAATTCCAGAACTACCTGATAAAATAGAAACTTCTGCAAGCAGCCAGAAAGAACTAATTTAAATACCAAGGAGCCACAGTGAGGATTACACGGGACCTGGCTTCATCAACATTAAAGGATCAAAGGGACTGGAATGAGATATTCTAATGAACAAGGGATCTTGCAATGAAGCCAAGAATCTGCTATCCTGCAAAGCTGAGTGTTCTTTTTCAGGGGAAAAGATGGACATTTAATGAAATGGAAGAATTCCAAAAATTCCTGATTAAAAAAACAGAGCTAAAGAGAAAATTTGGACCTCAAACAGGAGGTTCAAGAGACACATGAAAAGGTAAAAAAAAGGGGGGGGGGGTAAAGAAAAAACTGCTATCCAATAAGATGAAACTGGTTATTTCCCAGCATGGGGAAAAAAAGATTCTCAAAACTCTTGAGAATTGTCACTTTAACAGAGAGAATATACCTAGCTAGCTGTGATGGACACAAATGCTTATCCATGAGACTGCTACCCAATGGGAAGAAACTAGCTGTAATACTACATGGGAGAAAGACTCATATCTCTCAAGAACTGTAACTGATTAGATAGAATATACTTAACTAGAAGTGATGGATACTCAGAATTTCCTGTGACTCAGATAGAAAGATTTAAAAACACCTCCTCCTTAAAAAGGGGGACAGGAAGGAGACAGAAGAAGGGCAGGAATAGAGTGGTGTAAATCCCATTACTTTAAGAGGTACAAAGGACCTACAGTATTAGTGGGGAAAAAGGGAGGAGATGAGAAACACCTGAAGGGAAGGGAAAAGGGAGAGGGGAAAGAAAAGGGAGGGTGTGGATATAGGAGGTCAAACACACTGAAGAGAGTGGTGTTCAGAAACAAAATACTGAGGAATAGAGATAAAGGAAAAAATGGATAAAAATATGAACAGAGGAAAGATAGCATGGAAGGCAATAAAGAGTTAGTAATTATAACTTTGAATGTGAATGGGATGAACTCTCCGGTAAAATGTAAGAAAACAGCAGAGTGTATTAAAAACAAGAATCATACAATATGCTGCTTACAAGAAACTTATTTGAAGCAAAGAGATACAGAGAGAGTAAATGTAAAAGGTTGGAGCAAAAAATTTTTTCCTTCAGCTGAAGTGAAAAAAAGCAGGGATAGCAATTTTTATCTCAGACAAAGCAGCATTAAAAGAGATAAGGAAGGAAACTATATCCTCCTAAAAGTTATCATAGACAAGTAACTTAAATACTGAATATATATGCACTCAATGGGATAGCATCCAAATTCTCAGAGAAGAAATTGAAAGAAATACAGGAAGACATAGACAGCAAAACTCTACTAGTTGGAGACTTCAAACTTCTGCTCTCAGATTTAGATAAATTGAACCATAAAATAAACAAGAAAGAAGTTAAGGAGGTAAATGGATGGTTAGAAAAATTAGATATGATAGACATATGAAGGAAATTGAATGGGGATAAAAAGGAATATACCTTTTCCTCTGGAGTACATACTTATACAAAAATTGACCATGTACTAGGGCATAAAACCCTAATGATCAATGGTAGAAAGTCAGGTATAGTGAATACATCTTTCTCAGATCATAATGACATAAAAACCATATGCAATACTGGGCCAGGGAGATATAGACACAGAACTAATTGGAAACTGAATAGACTCATTTTAAAAAATGAGTGGATCAAACAACAAATTATAGAAAGAATTAATTATTTTATTCTAGATGAGGACAATAATGACACAGCATATCAAAACCTATGGGATTTACTCAAAGTGGTTGTCAGGGGATATATTATATCTTTCAATGCTTGCATGAATAAATTAGAGCAAAAGGACATCAATAAACTAAATATGCATGTAAAAAATTAGAGAAAGAAGAAATCAAAAATCCCTAATTAAATATCAAATTAGAAATGCTAAAAATTAAAGGAGAAATTAATAAAATTGAAAGCAAATAAACTATTGAATGAATAAATAAAACCAAGAGCTGGTTTCATGAAAAAACCCCAATAAAATTGATAAACCTTTGATCAATTTGATTTAAAAAAAGAAAGAAGAAAACCAAATTGCTGGTATCATGAATGAAAAAGGTGAACTGACCACCAATGAGGAGTAAATTAAAGTAATAATTCAGAATTATTTCATCCAACTCTATGCCAATAAATTTGAAAATCTAAGTGAAATGGATGAATATTTACAAAAATGTAAGTTGCCCAGGTTAAATGAAGAGGAGATTAAATACTTAAACAACCCTATCTCAGAAAAAGAAATTCAACAAGCCATCATTGAAATCCCTAAAAAAAATCTCCAGGACCTGATGGATTCACAAGTGAAGTTGGCCAAACATTTAAGGAACAATTGGTTCCAATTCTATACAAACTCTTTGGAAAAATAGGGTAAGACAGAACTCTGCCTAACTCTTTCTATGACACCAATATGGTGCTGATACCTAAACCAGGAAGAGTTAAAACAGAGAAAGAGAATTATAGACCTATCTCCCTGATGAATATAGATGAAAAAATCTTAAATAACATCTTAGCAAAATTATTATAACAAGTTATCACTAGGATAATACATTTTGTCCAAGTAGGATTCATCCCAGGAATGCAGGGTTGGTTCAATATTAGGAAAACTGTTAGTATAATTAATTACATCAAAAACAAACCTATTAGAAATTACATGATTATGTCAATAGATGCTGAAAAAATCTTTTGACAAAATACAGCACCCATTCCTAATAAAAACACTAGAGAGTGTAGGAATAAATGGACTGTTCCATTGAATAATAAGCAGGATGTATCCTAAACCATCAACAAGCATTATATTCAATGGGCATAGGCTAGAGGCATTCCCAGTAAGATTGGGGTGAAGCATGGATGCTCATTATCACCACTGCTATTCAATATTATATTAGAAGTGTTAGCTTCAGCAATAAGAGAAGAAAAAGAAATTGAAGGCATTAGAATTGGGAAGGAAGAGACAAAACTCTCACTCTTTGCAGATGACATGATGGTATACCTAGGGAAACCCAAGAAATCATCCAAAAAACTCCTGGAAACAATTAGCAATTTTAGCAAAGTTGCAGGCTATAAAATAAACTCTCATAAATACTCAACTTTTCTATATACGTCTAGCAAGATACAACAGGAAGAGCTAGAAAGAGAAATGCCATTCAAAGTTACCTCACACAATATTAAATTCCTGGGAGTCTATTTGCCAAGGCAGACTCAGAAACTTTTTGAAAACAAGTATAAAACACTTCTCACACAAATTAAATCAGATTTAAAAAACTGAGGAAACATGAACTGCTCATGGATAGGTTGAGCTCATATAATGAAAATGACAGTCCTACCAAAACTAAATGACCTGCTTAGTGCCCTGCAAATCAAAATTAAAAGTATTACTTTAATGACTTGGAAAAAGTTGCAAGTAAATTCATATGGAGAAATGAAAAGTAAAGAATTTCTAGGGATTTAATGAAAAGAAGTGCAAAAGAAGGTGGCTTAGCCCTACTTGATCTAAAATTATATTATAAAGCATCAGTCATCAAAGCTGTTTGGTATTGGCTAAGAAATAGAGTGGTGGACCAGTGGAATAGACTAGGTCTAAAAGCAGGAGATGATTATAGTAATCTGCTGTTCGATAAACCCAAAGAGTCCAGCCATTGGGATAAAAACTCTCTTCGATAAAAACTGCTGGGAAAATTGAAAGTTAGTATGGAAGAAACTTAGATTAGACCAACACCTCACACCCTATACCAAGATAAGATCCGAATGGATACAGGATTTAGACAAAAAAAAAAAACAATATTATAAGCAAACCATAAGATTAAGGACTAGTTTACCTGTCAGACCTATGGAAAGGGAAGCAGTTTTTGACTGAGGAAGACATGGAGAAGATCACTAAAAACAAACTGGAGGATTTTGGTTACTTTATTAATTAAAAAAAAAAGCTTTTGCACAGAAAAATCAAAAGCTTTTTCACAGACAATTAAAAAGCTTTTGCACAGACAATTAAAAAACGTTTACACAGAAAAAACCACTGTAACCAATATCAAAAGAAATGTAGCAAATTGGGAAACAATTTTTACAACTAGTGTTTCTGACAAAGGACTCATTTCCAAAATATAGAGAACGGCGTCAAATTTTAAACAAAAATTGATTCCCCATTTGACAAATGGTCAAAGGATATGCAAAGGCAATTTACAGATGAGGAGATCAAAGTGATTCATAGTCATGAAAAATTGTTCTAAATCATTACTTATCAGAGAAATTCAAATTAAATTCTTTCAGGTACTGCCTCATACCTCTCAGAATGGCCAATATGACCAGAAAGGATAATCATCATTGTTGGAAGGATTGTGGGAAATCTGGGATACTATTACATTTTTTGTGGAACTGTGAACTCATCCAACCTTTCTGGAGAGGAATTTGGAACTATGCCCAAAGGGCAACAATTATGTGCATACCCTTTGATCCAGCAATACCACTACTGGGTCTATACCCTGAAGAGATGATGAAAAAGGGGAAAAAACATCACTTGTAAAAAAAAATATTTATATCAGCCCTGTTTGTGATAGCAAAGAATTGGAAATCAAGTAAATGTCCTTCAATTGGGGAATAGCTTAGCAAACTGTGGTATATGTATATCATGGAACACTATTGTTCTATTAGAAACCAGGAGGGATGGAAATTCAAGGAAACCTGGAGGGGATTTGCATGAACTGATGCTGAGTGAGATGAGCAGAACCAGAAAAGCATTGTACACCCTAACAACAACATGGGGATGTTGATCAAACTTGATGGACTCGCTCATTCCATCAGTGCAACAATCAGGCACAGTTTTGGGGTATCTGTGATGGAGAATACCATCTGTATAAAGAAAAAAATTGTGGAATTTGAACAAAGACCAAGGACTATTACCTTTAACTTAGAAAAAGAAAAATTGATATCTTATTGTCTGATTTTGCTATCTCTTATACTTTATGTTTCTATCTTAAGGATATGATTTCTCTCTCATCACAGTTTGTATCAATGTATACCATGGAAACAATGTAAAGACTGGCATATTGCCTTCTGTGGAGGGTGGGGGGAGGGAAATAAGATTAGGGGAAAAATTGTAAAACTCAAAATAAATAAAATCTTTAAAAAGTAGTCTTTTCCTACCTGTTAAAGTATCAGCTACTTAATTATTGTATTTTTATTTGATACTCACACAATTCTGGCACACATCTTTGATTCTTTCTTTCAAAGAAAACGATTGTGGTATAAAAATGCAATGATCAAATATAATTTATAAATGTTTAACCTTTTGCATTATTTTTCCTGAGTCATAGTTTGCCATGTATAATTCAATGTCCTCACCTATTGTAACATTTTTTATTGAAATTACCTAGTACTAGAGTGAATACCACTTTAATTTGGAATTTCTTTGTAAAATTTCTCTCCTTCCTCCTCTTCAACAAGTAACATTGATGAACAAGTTGCAATTATTTTCATGGCAATATTTTTGACACTACTTCTTATATATACTACACTGTGAGATAATGAGATAACTCATGAAATAATATCCATTTTTGTCCTTGAATATATATATATATACATATATACATATATACATATATAAAGACTTTTCTGACTCCTTTTATTTTTCTCTATAGCTAGTTCTTTATTTTTTAGGTAAGAATGTCAAGATCATTATGACTCAGCATCTCAAGTTACATGTTTTATGTATAGATATATACATACACATATAAGCGTGTGTATATACATGTATGTGTGTATACATGTATACATATATATGTATTTTTCCACTGGTGATTGGAGGTTTTACAAAATACCAAAAGACAAATTAAAGTTCGTATATTGTCTAAAATCTTTGATTCTTTACATTCTCTATTTCCGTTTTTGGCACTCTGCTCCTGCTAGTGAAGAAGTAGAAGGGCACAGCATAGGGCTTATGATCATTTAGTATTCTTCCATTGTTTTATTTGTTGCCATGGCAAAAAAAAATCATCACCAACTGGTGGGTCTACTCCATACTTTACTAGGCTGGTCCTGAGAAAGTAGATTCAGTTTCTTGTTATACCAAATAATCCTAGCTTTTCTATCTTGGTAAAATTCATTCATTATAGTATATAGTCTATTTTAGTATATAGTCTTAACAGTTTGCAAATTCTTTTATATATGTTAACTCATTTACTTCTGTTGCTACTTATGAAAACTGTTCAATGAGGAAAATGAGACTGAGAAAGATTAAGTAACTTGCCCAGGTTTGCACAGTTGAGTGTATGAGGCAGGATTCAAATCTGGTTCTTCCAAATTTCAGGTCTAACTCTTTATCTACTATAATTTCTAGCTACAGTGCTATGCTAACACAGCTTCAAACCCCTCTACTCACTATGAGTCCCTCAAAAAAAATTAATGAAGTGAAAATCTTCTACATGCTCCTTGTTACTCCTAGGGACTATCCATTGGGGAAATTAACCTTTTTCTTAGTTCTCTCCTGGTCAATTTCAGAAAAAGATTGTGGTTGGGTGAGAGGAGATCTAGATTTGAATCTTGGCTTTTTTATGTTTCTTTCCAAAGTGACCTTGGTCAGTCTTCTCTGGGATTCAGTTCCCTTCTCTGTAAACTGAGAGGGTCAGATTAGATAATCCCTCAAATCTTTTCTAACTCTAAGTGCTATGAGTGCTTTTCTCAGCATTTTTTCCTGTGCCTCTTGGGGACCTGAGGACAAGACTATTCTCTGCAGCTCTGTGGAATAATTACTAGTTCCCTTAAAGGCTTCAGACTGGATGAGGGAACAGAAGGAAAAAAGGGAAGAAGCTACTCATTTTTTTGGATTTGCATTAACTCCTAGGGGAGGGAACAGAAAGAGAGGACTTTGAGCAGTGAAGAGGTTCCACCTTGCCCTGGGAGATAAGTGGAAATGTTGATTTCCAGAGACCTGAGCAGCTGAACTGCAATACTGGCTGCAGTTATTTATATTCCTCTAACAGTCTTGTTTACACAACCTGCAAGGATGCAAATCAATATGAGGAAGTGGCAGAGTCGTTGAGGTGTGCAGCCAGAAGGGGCTCTGGGGATTGGCTTCAGTCATGTAGTGTTAACACAGCTACACATGGCTACCCACACTTTTGCATCTGAGGGAGAGAAAGAGAGCACTCATTACCTAGGACACCACACTGGCCTGAGCCGCCTTATGCTTCAGCAAGAGATATATATTAAAAAATATATCACAGTGGGGAAATGGACTTCATAATCCTCATTCCCCTGCTACTCACTCCTCATTCTGCAAAGCCAGTCGTTTTCTTTAAAATGGTTTGCTTCTTTCCGTCTTGCCAGCAAAGATAATCAAATTCATCCTAATCCCCATTCTGAGAGGATGGTCTATTCTGCCATACACTACCTGAGTGACCTTGGACAAGTCTTATTCTCTTTGTATTCATTGTTCATATTCTGTGTTAAATGACAGCACTGGACTTGATGATCTCTAAGGCCCTTCCAGGTTCTTTGTAATAAGGTCCATTTCATTTTTTTGATTTTTATATTATAAAATTCTGCCTTCTAAAGACTCTTTATGTTTTAACATTATATGAATACTTGAATCTCAGAGGGTCAAACTGTTAAAGAAACTGGATATTGTTCTAGGAGGATTTGAAAGAAGTGATTAGCTGTGCAACCTAGAGCAAATCATGTTACCTTGCTGAACCTCTCTTCTCTCATTCATTAAAAGAGGATAATAAATATTGTAGTGTTTGCATCTCATAGAATAGTTGTGAAACTTCACTGACAAAGTAGATGAAGAAACCTATCGGTTTATAGTAAAGTATTATCATCATCTCCTTCCTACAAATGGAGTTACTGAAGCCTAGTTCACACAGTTGGAGAGATGCACTCAGAAAGTAATTCTCATCTCCTGATTCCCAGTCAAGTGCACCATTTATGGAATTGTGCTATTTCTTAGTGAGATGGATTCACTGTGAATTTTTGAAATTCAAAGCAACTTGAGGTGAGATGATCAGAAGTACTTTTAATCAGAGACTAGAGAAAATATGCCTCTGTGTGTGTGTGTGTGTGTGTGTGTGTGTGTGTGTGTGTGTGTGTTCAACAGTCCTTGATTTTATTGCTAGCTCTGGCTCTCATGAGTTATGTAGTCTTGACTGAAAATATGGTATTCTAGGCAAGGCACTGGATTAGAAGTGAGAAAAACTGAATTTTAATCCTGATTCTGCTGTTCTCTAAGTAAAAGGAGAAATTCACTCAAAAGGTCTAATATGCCCCTTCTAGCAGGCTAGAAATTGAGTTACACATCCATGACATGAGACTGCTGCCCTTTGTTTGTAATCAATTAGGATTTCATAGAAGGATTAGCCATTTAATACTTAAGGCAATAGACCCTTTTATTTAATGACTTTAAGGGAAGATCACAGACTTGACTAGGGACACTAAAGGGGGCAAGAGATGGGGACAATCAAAGGATAGTAGGACAGTTGAATGAAGGACAGTGTGACACCTCAAAATGAGGGAAGCACCAGTGCTCTTCACCCTGAGGTAAAGACAATCCTCTCTAATGTAGTATGACTTTAGAAGTAAGAGAGAAGGGATCCAGCCAGAGATGTAACTAGAGAACTCAGGTATGAAGACCTCAGGTATTCAATCAAGCTACACCAATAAAAAGCTGTAAAGATAAATTAGGATTCTCAGGTTTATGTTTCAGGGTAATTTGTGGTAGCACAATGAATAATTCTAGATGAGACACTATCTCACTCTACTCAAAGAAGGAATGGAAGAGTTCTGTTTAATTAGTTCTGGCTGCTTTGTTGTCTCTACCATCAGAAATGAACAACAATTAGTCCTAGAAACTTGAGGCTCAAAGTATAAAAGTTTCTAAAAATGGGAGTGGGAAGTTCCTATGGGGGGGCAGGACCAAAGGAAGCCTGTTAGACAAAAATTCTAGAGAAAAAAAAGAATTTTTCAGATGCCGAAGGTTTTTCTCTTGAAATTTGCTCCTTAATTCATTCATTAACGCTTCTACTATGTTTGGGATACAGTGTATAAAACTGAAGTGAAGGAAGAATTTTTATTGCTCCATTTTACTAGTAGAAATTTGGGGTTCAGGCTAATGTATTATGAAAAGTCATATAAGAAGGCAGTTAAAAATATGAATAAAGAAATTATCATTGTATATTTCATATAAACATATAGGGGGAAAATTAACCGGGCTTCAGCCACGAAACCTTGGTTCAGTTCCTGACTTCAGCTGATACTGGTTTTGTGTTGGTGGAAAAAGTAATAAGCCTCTTTGATTGTCAGTAGATTTATTTATTTATTTATTCATTCATTCATTCATTCATTTATTTATTTATTAAGATGGAAATAATAAAAGCTAACTAGCTTCTATAGAAAACTTTGGAAGAAAAGTATTACATAAAATTTATGGTGTCAGATATGTCATTTACTGTTTTGCTGTTGCTACCATTATACAAAATATACTATCTTATGTTAGAGGTGTACAAAGAACTATATAAGGTTAGGAATAGGAAAGATAATTTTCTCATTTAGAGGTATGATGTGGCTGGAATATTTTTCTGAAGGAGGGAACCTATGTTTGAACTGAGCCTTGAAATACTTAAGTCTGTTAAGGATAAAATGATAATGGACATTTACAACATAAAGCACAGTTTGAAACAAATTAAGGAGGTAGGAAAAACATGAGCCAAAACATAGAATAAGGAAAACAAGGATGGTGCATAGAGCACATAATGAGAAGGATAACCATGAGAACAATGTACACATTAACAACATCATTGTTAAATCCTCAACCTTGATGGAAGCAACTCCTTTCAGCAGTTTAGAGAGAGCTACGACAAGCGATTAGACAGGCTATGGGCAATGTTATCCTCAATCAGAGGAAGAAAAACAAAACAAAAACAAGGAAAAAACAAAAACCAACAATCCTTCAGAATCTGATGAACATTTTATAAAAGTTATCTCTTTTGAATCTCTTTTCTTTAATCCTAATTCCTCATATCAAAAATGACTATTCTATAAATATGTTTATCAAAAATATGTATGTACAATGTTAACCTGACTGTTCACTACTGAGAGGAGAAGGGTGGAAGGAAATTTTATAACTTAAAAATATACATATGCATATGGATGAATGCTAAAAAAATAAAATAGGTGAACTTTTGGGAAAAAAAGAGGATGATTTAGTCCTAGAAAGGTCAGAGGTTACTAGTTATGGAGGTCATTGAATATCAGGTTAAGATTAAATTTTATTTGGCAGGAAATAGGGAGTTATTGAAACTTTAAAGCTACCTAAAATGTTTCTGACTTAATATTTCATATTCTTATTTCATCCTCATGAGCAACAGAATTTAGTTTCTTCTCCCTAAACCTTCTTTTACCTATCTATTTTTATGAGGATATTACCATCCTAACACTTTCCCAGCTTTATAAACCTCAAATATTTATTCTTCATCTGTAATATTCAACCATTTGACAAATATTATTGATTCTGCATCTCAGATTCATCCCTTTCTCTTTCCTCATTTGGCTACAATTCTAGTTTTGACCTTTATCACCTCTCACATAGACTATTGTAATAACCTCTTCATTAGTCTTCTTGCTTCTAGTCTCTTCCCTCTCTATTCCTTTCTTTTTTTAACATTTTATTTGTTTTCCAATCATATACAACAGTAGTATCTACCTATCATTTTTTGTAATGTTTTGGATTTTACAGTTTTTCTCCACTCTCCCTTCCCTCCTCCCCCACAGAAGACTGTCTGATAGTCTTTACGTTGTCTCCATGCTATATATTGATGTAAATTGAAGGTATTATAAGAGTAAACATAAGATTAAACATAACCCCCCCTCCTCCAAGAAGATGAGAAACCTTAAGAATAGAGACAGAAAAAAAAAATGTACTTCAGTCTGTGTTCAGATTCCAATGGTTCAGTCTCTGGGGTGAGTTGCTTTTTTTTTTTTTTTATCATAAGTCCACCAAAGAATTTGCTTCCATATTTTCCCCCAGTTGTACCTCCACTCTATTCTTTCCCACTATCATTTATTCTATTCTCTCTCTCTCCTTTCATCCTGTCCCTGTCCAAAAGTGTGTTGTATCTGAGTACCCTCTCTCAATCTTCCCTCTCTTCTATCACCTATTCCCCCCTTCCCTCCCCCATCCCCCCTTATCCCATCCTTTTTTCTCATTTTTTCCTCTAGGGTAAGATAGATTTCCTCACCCTATTAATTGGTTGTGTTTTTTCCTCTCTGAGCCATTTGTGATGAGAATGAAGGCTCGTTCATTCCTCCTTGCCTTCCCCCTTTCCACTACATTCCACTCTTGATTCTTATGTGAAATTTCTTAGCTTCTCCTTCCTCTCCTTTCCCTTCCACCCAGTACTTTCCTTTATCACCCATTGACTACATCTTTTTACTATATTATACCATTATATTCTGCTCCTTCCTGTGTCCTGTCTATATACATACATATAAATATATATGTATGTATGTATATACTCCTTCTAACAGCTCTTATAAATGAGAAAGCTCATATGAGTTATCAATATATTTTCAATTGCAAGAATATAAACAGTTCAATATCATCAAGTTCCTCATAGTTAGTCCTTCTCATCCCCCTCTATGGTTTACTAGAGTCCTGTACTTGGAAATCAAACTTTCTGTTCAGCTCTGGTTTTTTCAATAGGAAAGTTTGAAAGTCCCCTGTTTCATTGAAAGCCCATCTTTTCCCCTGAAAGAGGATGATCAGTTTTGCTAGGTAGTTGATTCTCAGTTGTAAACCAAGATCTTTTGCCCTCTGGAATATCATACATATCCCAATCCCTACAAGCCCTTAATGTAGATGCTGCCAGATCCTGTGTAATCCTGACTATGGAGCCTTGGTAGTTGAATTGTTTGTTTCTGGCATCTTTTAGAATTTTCTCTTTGATTTGGGAGTTTTGGAATTTGGGTATAATATTCCTGGAAGTTTTTCTTTTGGGATCTCTTTTAGGAGATGACTGGTGAATTCTTTCAATTTCTGTTTTACCCTCTGCTTCTAGGATCTCAGGGCAATTTTGCTGTATTATTTTTGAAAAATGAAGTCTAGCCTCTTTTCCTGATCATGGCTTTCAGATAGCCCAATAATTTTAAAATTATTTCTTCTGGAACTGTTTTCAAGGACAGTTATTTTTCCAATGAGATATTTTGCATTTTCTTCTAATTTTTGGCTTTTTTTGGAAGAGTTTTATTTCTTCCTGATTTCTTGCAAAGTCATCAGCTTCCTTTTAATTGCATTCTTCTTCATTTCAAGGAGTTATTTTCTTCAGAGAGGTTTTTTTATCTCCTTTTCCAGCTGGCCAATTCTGCTCTTTAAGCCATTCTTCTCCTCATTTGCCTTTTCTTTTGCTTTTTCCATTAGGCCCAAACTGGATTTTAACATATACTTTTCTTCAATATATTTTTTTATTTATCTTTCACCAAGCTGTTGATTTGGTTTTCATGATGTTTTTGAATCACTCTCATTTCTCCTCCCAATTTTTCCTCCATCTCCCTTAATTTCTTTTTGATGTCTTTTTTTTGAGCTCAGCCATAGTCTGAGCCCATTTTCTATTTCTCTTGGAGGTTTTGGATATGGAAGCTTTGATTTTATCATCATCTGAGTATGTGTTTTGATCTTCCATGGGACTAAAGTAATTCTTTTTCTGTTGTTTGCCCATTTCCTCAGCCCAAGACAACATTTCCAAGGCTTTGGGGTTGTTTTTTTGGGGGGTGACACCCCACTAGTACCTTTATTCCTCCAAGGTCTTATGCTCTCCTACCTGTACTTTGATATGTAGATGACCACCTCACTTCCCTCTGCCCCAGAGCTATAAGGAGGGATCCTGCTTGGTTACTTAGTATAGAAGCCCAAACTGCAACCTGGATCTGAGTGTAGGCTAACTGCAGAGTCTTACCCTAAGGGAGAGAAGAGACATTTCTGCAGTCTTCCCTGACCCTATATCATCTCTGGGAGTGCAGGCTGCTTTTTCCAGATTCTCAATGTAGATTCTGCTGCCGATACTCCTCACTCTACACTCATTCTGGTGTAGCAGAGTTCTCTCCCTGTCCCTTTAAGTTGTTTCTGGTGATATCCGGGCTGGGTTGGGCTGGACTGCACTACAGCTTTGGCTTTTTTCCAACCCCCAGTCTTGGTGAAACATACCTTTCCCTTAGAACTTCTAAGTTATCTTGGACTGGGAAAAATGTATCACACAGTCTTTCTGTGGGTTCTACCCCTCTAAATTTTGGCTAGAGTCATAATTTGTTGGCTTTTGGAGTTTTGGGGTGAAGGAGTTCCTGGGAAATGCTGCCATCATGCCACCATCTTGGTTCTCCCCCTCTAATCCTTTCCACATAACTAAAATAATAAACCTTCTCAATTACCATTACCATGTTACACCTGTTCTCAAAAATCTTTAATGACTTACAATTGCTGTAGGATAAAATCCCCAATTCTCATCTTATACTTTAAAGAATTTACCTAACTTGACAAACTTGTTTGTCTTTTAAGATCTTTCATGCTACTCCCCTTCATATTTTCTACATTCCAACCAAACTGCCTTATTTTGAGTTCACAGATATTCTACCTCCTACATCTTCTTTGTATCTTGTAATTCTTAAATTCCATTCATTACTCAGATGAATTAACATTTCCTTTATTAGGAAGCCTTTCTTGGACTCTCAGAGTTTTTATTGTTCTCTTTCTCTTCAATTTGTCTTACATTAATTTTCCTGTGTAGTAGTGATAGCACAGTAGTAAAAACTTTGAAAGCATTATTTTTTTCCTCCAGATCTCAAATATAATGTGATTCTGGTGACTTTGCCCAGTCTTCCCTTAACACCCACTCCCAGTAAAATCCAATTCACTTGAACATAATGACATCACATCCCTGATGTTAAGGTCCTCTTCAAGAATGAAGGACAATTCTTTGCCATAAAAAAAAAAAACAAAATAAAAATAAAAAACACCAAATCTACTATAAATATTTTTGTGCATGTGGGTCTTTTTCCACTTTTATTATCTCTTTGGGATACCTAGGAGTATCATTACTGGATCAAAGGACATGTACAGTTTTATTGCCTTTTGGGTATTGTTCCAAATTGCTCTTTAGAATAGCTGGATCTATTCACAATTCCACCAATAATGAATTAGTATTCCAGTTTTCCCATATCCTCTCCTACATTGAAAAGTTTCCTTTATTGTCATTTTAGCCAATCTGAGAGGTATGAGGGGGTTACACTTCAGAGTTGGTGTACTTTATCATGATTTGCAGCATTTTATATGACTATAAATAGCTTTAATTCTTCATCTGACTATTGCCTGTTTATATTCTTTGACCATTTATAAGATGGGGAATGGCTTATATTCTTATAAATTAGCCTCAGTTCTCTAAATATTTTAGAACTGAGTCCTTTATCAGAAACACTAATTCTGAAAATTGCTTCCCAGTTTTCTGCATTCCTTCTAATCTAAATAGTTATTTTATTTGTCCAAACCCTTTCAATTTGATGTAAACAAAATAGCAGTTCTTTTTTGTTAGGAAAATAAGGGAATATTCATCAATTGGAGAAGGATTTAAAAATTAGGGTTACATTAGTGATATGGCGAACTATTTTTCATAAGAAATAATGAGTGGGCAGATTGCAGAAAACCTGAAAAATCTTGAATTATATGATGCTGAGTGAAGTCAGCAGAACCAGGAGATCATTGTACACCAAAACAACAAAATTAGGTGATGATCAACTATGATAGCCTTAGCTCTAGACCAAAGCATACAATTTCACATTTTAAATTTTGTTTGTTTCTCATATTTTTCCCTTCTTTTACAATATGATTAATATGAAAATATGTTTAACATCATTGTAAATATATAATCTATATTAGATTACTTGCTGTCAAGGGGAGAAGGAAGGGAGGAAGGGAGCTAGAAAAAGGTGGAACTCAAAAGCTTAAAAAAAATGAAGGTTGAAAACTATCTTTGCATGTAATTGAAAAAAATGAAATGAAATAACATTAAAAACCCCCAAAGAACAAACAACAAGATTTTGAACATAATATAAATTTAATATGTTTATTGAATTGAAGAGAAGACGTTCTATTGGTCCCATTTTACTAGTAGAGATATGAAACTCAGGCTAATGTATTATGAAGAATCATACAGCAAGGCAGTTACACATCTAGGAATTTTCTCTGAGTGTATACATTTCTTGAGTTGGGGAAAGAGGAATGAGAAGACTAGTACACCATCCTTGGTCATTTTTAATTCATCATTTGCCTCAGAAGATTTACTTAATACTGAAGCTACTTTTCATCTTTTTGCGCTTATGTTTGTAAACTCAGAGTAAAGGAAGGAATAAAAAACTATTAAAACAAGATCCTTGCTAGTTTATGGTAATTAAAAGTAATAAATATTCTTTCCCACAATGCAGAAAACCTCCAGTAGTCAGTGGGTCAATACTGTTTCTGGGTGAGGATGGTAATAAATCTCTATTCTTTTTGAGTGGAAATAAGGAAAGGTTTTATTCATGAATTCCATGACCTAGTGCTGCAACATTTTCAAAACAAACACTCTTAGAATAAGGAGTTTCTCTATCAAGTGGCTTAATCTGCCCTCTTTCAACAGGCTTCCTTCACAGTTGAGGATGCCTTTCTCTTGTGAACTTTTACTAAGGCAAGAAGTTTCTATTCACCACAAGGATAACAAATGGGGTTGGGTGGGCTGGGGTATGAAGGTAAGAACTGACATTTTCTTGGCCAAATCCAATTATAAAGAATATTACATGTATTACCTCATAATAGCCTCATGAGAGACTATGAAAAAAGCAGTTATAGGATTTAATATTTATAACAAGAAAGAATTTTAGATATTATGATTTAAGTCATCTTCTTATAGTTGAAGAAACCAAGCCTCAGAGAAGTTAAGAGAATTGCCAAAGATAAACTGTTAAATCAGGATTTTTACCCAGATTCTCTTATTTCCAATTTATGCTGCTTCTGTATACTCATTTTATACTCATTTTGTGGATAAATATCAGATGATTGAAGTGATTTTTCCTAAGATCATTCATACTTAGACAGCAACAGACTTAGGACTCTAATAAAGACTTCTAACTTGAATCAGGACTCTTTCTATTATAGTGGACTGTCCTAGGAGGATTGACACCTTCCTCATTGATATGTACAATATCTTTGCTTCTGTTGGCCAAGCTAAATGAATGTAGGTACACCAGAAGTGTTAGCTTTACTTCTCTCCAACCTTAATTCTTTCTCCAGAAGTCTTCATTGGAGAATCCTATCCCACAGCTACTGAGTTCCTGAGCATCAACATTTATTAGCATCTTTTTCTAAGAAGATGTTTTCTGAGCTCTGATTCAAAAGTAGTAGCATTTGGTGCTCATCTGCCATCAACACAGCTTGCTTAGGTAATCTAATTGGCTTTGGTCCCTATGTGAGAAGTGGGCACTGAGCCAGATTTTCCCATAATCTAATTGGAAAACAAAGCTCATATACTGCACCCTATCCCTCCCACCTTTTTCCAGCCCTTTCTTCTCTTTGGAATTTTCCTTAATAAATACAGGGTCACAGAAAGTCAAGTCCACTCAGAAAGAATCTTAGAACTAAGCATGAATATTAACTTTAGTACTTACTATGTAATCTTGGGGAATTTGCTTAACTTCTCTGGCCTCATTTCATTTTATTTCATTTGTAAAATGATAAGATCTCTAAGGGTCCTTCTAGCTATGTATGAAATCATTCAGTATAGTGAAGGAAATACTAAATTCAGAGTTTGAAGGCCTGGGTTCAAGTCCTGACTCTAACTTGAATCAACTGTGTGACTTTGGGTACCTCATGTTAGTTCTCTGAAACTCAGTTTTCTGGTATGTAAAATGGGAATAGTTATCTCTGCTTTGTTTATCTCATGGAATTGTTCAATAAGATAATGGTTATAAAGGACTTTATAACCTTGAAACATATAAGTTCAATCTTTTAGTATTAGTGGGGTAGTTGCCTCTAAAAAAATCACTACCAGAGAAGAGGCAAAATATGGTTTGAGTAGCAGGTTGAGTTGCTCTGATAAACATATCCTTCCTTAGGCAAGGAACATGGATTTGTCTTCTCAGCATTGATTTTTCCCTTTTGCATATTAAACTTATTCTAAGTCCAAGTTTCCTGGTAAATAATGTTCTTCTGGGGGTAGCTTTAGTATTTAGTTAACACAGCATATTGGACACCCTGCTCAGCTTAGAGATAAATGTGTGTGAAGGCATGTAATGCATACATAAAATAAGTAATATTTTGAAAGTTTCCTCATCTAATTTATGTCTGTGCAACAATGTTTACACACACACACACACACACACACACACACACACACAGACACACATATTCTTAAAGGAGATAAGATCCCTCTAACAAAAGGTTTGCCAAATAAGATACAGCTTTTCTCTTATTTGCTTTTTGAATCACTAAAAAAGCACTCAGGCTAAACAGAAAATTATATAAAGAATAACTACATATCTTGAATAACACCATAGAAGTCAATGGCTCAAAGGAAGTTTTAAAAGAAGCAGCAAGATCTAGAAAAAGTGGTAAATCTGTCATTAAGAACTCCTATTTTTGCATTAGTGCTGTGCTGGTATATTTCTAAATTTTCCAGAGTCCTCATGGCCAAGCATGATGAGGGAGGGGCATAGTCACAGAAATCAGTAACAATAGTAGATCTCAGCAATAAATTACAGAACTCAAAGACAGTGGTGGAATATGACAACAGTAGAACTTAGTGAGGGATTTAGAAAACTCAGCAATAGGGAGTGAATGCTTAGCAATGGATTATGGAACTCAGCAACAATAGTTAACTGAGTGATGGATTATAGAACTCTGGACAGTCACAGAATACAGCAGCAATGCCAGAACTCATCTATGGATTATAAATTCCAGAGATAGTGAGAGAGGTGAGCAACAACTGTGGAATTTGGTTGAACTCTGAGAGAGTAGGAATTGCTACAAGCAATTCTTGATTTGATGAGCTTCACACCCAAATCTAAGGTAAGCCCCAAGGGGATCTTTAAAGAGGATAAATCAGTAATCAGTCATTGAAAATTTATTAAGCACCTACTACCTATCATTGCTGTGCTAATCTCAGGAGATTCAAAGAAAGGTAAAAGATTGTCTCTACTCTCAAGTCTAATGGGAGGAGAAAACATGTGAATAGTAATGTAGAAATAAACTATATACAGACTAAAAGGGAGAAGATCAAGAGGGAAGCCACTAGAGTTAAGAAGTGTTGGGAAAGGTTTCCTATAGAAGGTAGGGGTTTAGCTAGGACTTGAAGGAAATGAGGAAATTCAAGAGGAAGAACATTCCAAGAAAGGAACAGTCATTAAAAATGAAGAATTGGGAGATAGGCTAGTTCTAGGAATAGCAAGGAGGTAAGTGTCATTGGATGACCAGTACTTATAAGGTGGATATGAGGTATAAGAAGATCGAAATGTAGGGATCAGGTTAAGAAGAATTTTGAATACCAAAGGATTTCATTTGATGTGATAGGGACTAAAGTGATGCGGTCATATCTGAGCTTTTGGTAAATGACTGACAATGCAGTGGAGGATGACTGGAATGAGGTGAGAGACTTGTGATGAGAACCAACCAATTTTCTATTGCAATAGTCAAAGTGTGAAGTGATAGGTATCTGTTCCAGTGTGTTGGGAATATCAGAGGAGAGAAGGTGGTATATTATATGTAAGGGATATTATGATGCCTAAAATGGCATACCTTGATAACATTAAATATGGGGGTGAGAGAGAATAAAATATTATGTATGACACCTAGATTGATAGCCTTGAAAACTGAGAGGATGAGAGTTCCCACAACAATAATAAGAAAGTTAGGAAGAATGGAATTTTGGAGAGGAAAAATTAATGCAGATTTGAACATGTTGAATTTCAGATATTGATAGCATTAAGATATTCATTAGGCAATTGGAGATGAAAATCTGAAAGTCAACAGAGGTGAGGACTGGATAAGAATATTTTAGAATCATTGGCAAAGAGATGATACTTAAAACCACTGGAGTTGATGAGATCATGAAGCAAAAACTTACAGAGGGAGAAGAGAAAAGGGCCTGACAAAACCCTATGAGACAATCATTATGAGACAAAGAAAAAATATTGAGGTAAATAGGAGAACCAGGAAGGTTTAGTATCATGAAAGCTAGAGAAAAGAGGGTATCATAGAGAAGATGATCAGAAGAGTCAAAGACTGCAAAAAGAGATCAGGAGTAATGATCATTGAGACAAAACCATTATATTGTACAATTAAGAAATCATTAGTAATTTCAGAGAGAACCATTTCAGTTGAATAATTAGGTTAGAGAGACCTGTAGAGAGTTAAGAAGAGTCTAAGAATAAAGTAAGTGAAAGTAACTATTTTAGATACTCTTCTCAAGGAGTTTAACCACAAAGATAAATTTATGGAATCATATCTAGTGAAAATAGTTGCATGAAATGATGATTTTTGTGAGAATAGGGAAGACTAGGGCATATCTTTAGAAGCAGTCACAAAACAATTAGAGATTCAAGATAAGTGATTAAAGTAGAGATGAACAAGAGAGATTTTCTAGAAAATATAGGATGGAATGTGATTGTTGACAAGGAAAAAGAGCACATCAAAGGTGAAGGGAGTCATAGTGGTAAAAAGCATCTGATAGATGTGAGAGGAGGAAGAGGGGTAGAAAGATGATTATTAGTGAACAACCTCATTTTTACTTTAAAATATAAAGCATGATTCTCAGCTGAGAGAGTGGGGGGAAGAATGAGCTTTGGCTCATGTATAGAAAAGAAATGAAAATGCTTTTTTGGTTTGAGGAAAATTTGGTATTTTGTGGAAGTAACTACATTTTGACAAGAATAGAACAGTAGAGGTGGCTAGGTGGTGCAGTGGATAGAGCACTGGCCTTGGAGTCAGAAGTACTTGAGTTCCAATCCAGCCTCAGATACTTAACACTTAATAATTACCTAGTCATGTGGCCTTGGGCAAGCCACTTAACCCCATTGCCTTGAAAAATCTAAAAAAAAAAAAGAATAGAGCAGTAGATACTTCAAGGTATTGCTAATCCTGAGAGTTTTGGGAATGGAAGATATTGTCAGTGCTTTGGGTATATTTCAAGTCAAGGTGATATGTATGGGAATAAAATCTAGTTCACTTTTTAATAGAATTTTATAGATTAAAAATATTTTCCTGACAATAGCACTGTGCAAGAAACAATTTGGGTGTCATCACCCTCTTTTTACAGAGGAGGAAAATAGTACTTTCTAGAAATGACTTTCTTCAACTTTCATGACTAGCATTTGGCAGATAGAACTCAAAGTCAATTCACCTGTCCTCTCCCTCAGTATCTCACCTGTCTTCTGCCCTACTTACAAATCTTGTCCTGCCAATGATCCATTTAACTATTCTTCATTCCCTATAGTTATTATTGAAAGCAAATAATAACTATAGGGAATGAAGAGTAGTTGTACCAATGCAGAAGTTATACCAATGCACCATGCCTCTTTCAGGAAGAATCTCTAGTGGAAATGCTCCATTTAAGACTAGTCTGAGTTATTTCAATTATGATCATTAGCTCTATCTGATTATTCTTTGTCATACAATCAGTTCAGGTAATAAATTACCATTTTCCCCTTTGTAATAATTAAAAAGTCAATCCATCTCTGACAATTATTGTCCTTTCTATTTGGTTAGTCTAAGGAAGAAGAGACTCTGACATGGATTTTCCCAGGAGGAAATTATTCTATGTACATTGTTGTCCTAATGTAGCATCTCTAATCAGAATGCATATTTTCCATAACCTACCATAGTTTTAGACTCCTAGTTTTCTCCTCTGCTAGGATCAATACAATGTGGTTTATTTTTATGAATTTTCTGTAATTTTAAAGTAGTACAAATACACACACACGCACACATGCACACACACAGACACACAAAGAAACACACAATGAGAGCAGGAGAATGAAAGGAGGGAGTAGTGAATATAGAACTGTGAGATAGTGGCATAAATACTTCTTCTATCATTGTACTATCATTGTCTGTACCTGTGAACTCAGGCTATCTCCCTTTATCCCTGCTACCACCAAATTCAGTAATATCTGAATGAGAATAATTCCACTTCAAAGAAAAATGGAAGGGAAGAGCAAAAGACAATGAGAGAAGGAAATAGGAAAGAAACGAAATGAAAGGAAGGAGGAAGTAATAAATGAAATGGAAAGGGACAGAAGATTTGGATAAAAAGAGGAAGGAAGAAAAAAGATAAAAAATCAGAGAGATTCAATAAGAGGTAGAAAAGGATACAAAAAGGAGGAAGGAAAGGAGGAGGAAGAGAGTGGGAGGGAGAGACAGGTAAATAAAAAGATAGGGAGAAGAAAAGTAGAAACAAAAGGAAAGAGGAAAGGATAGAGGCACAGCATGAGGAAGAGAAGGCATGTGAGAGAGAGAGAGAGAGAGAGAGAGAGAGAGAGAGAGAGAGAGAGAAGCAATATGTTTGAAAAAAGAGAATAGGAATATTTAAGTGGGGAAAAGAAGAGGACTGAGAGAAAAGGGAGAGAAAGGGAGTTAGGGGAAGGAAGGCAGAAAACAGACAGCTGCTATCTGCAAGGTTAACTTCTCCAATAACAATGGTTGCAATTTGTATGGTCCACCTCATCTGGTGACTCTAGCAACTATTTTTCAAAGCGAGCAGGCCCAGCTGTGCTTCTCTAAGCTAACTGCTTTTGTCTTCTCCTGCTGTGTGTACAGTAATGCTCCCTGCAGGCTGATATAAGAAAGAGACATTTCTTTCTTCCTCAGCTAACAACTCACCCCTTGAAATACTTCTCCTTGTTCCCAAATTTCAATTCATTGGAAAGAAAGAAAATGATAAAGGAAAAAGATGAATAGAATTTTTTTAAGTTTAAATTACAATGAAGACCAAACTTTTCCCAGTCAAAATGGCACTGTTGTTGGGCTATAATCTTTCTTAGTCATCAGCCAATCAGAACCTGGCTTAAGGAATAATGGCAACACTCTGGTGGTGATACCAGGCTTAATGAAGGAAGGTAAGATTGAGTTATCTGATGAATTTCATATAAAGATAGAATGTTAGAATGAGATATAGTAAGAGGAATTGGAATATAGATTATTAGAATTTGAAATCTCAGTGATGAAAGATATCATGGATTATAGAATGTTAAATACATAGCACAAACTTTGGATCTGAAAAATACCTTAGAATATGCAATGCTGTAGTGAAAAGGAACATTGAAGACCATCTGTATTTATCCCTTCAATAAAAAAAATGTTTTATTAAGGTAAAGTATAAAGACAAAGCTAATGTGACCAGGTCATTGTCACAAATCTAGGCAATAGCAAAGTTTGAACTAGAATCCAGGTCTTGTTACTCCTTATTACATAGAAAGGCAAAGTGTTATGGTAGAAAAAGTTTCAGAATTGATGAATACAGACCCAGAAATTCACTAGCAGTGGACACTGCAGTTTACTCATCTATTAATTGAAGATAATGATAATATTTATCCAACATGGTTATGGTAAGGATTAAATAAGTTAATATATTCAAAGGATTCACAAAGCTTTCATTGCTATGGGTTGGCTATTACTTTTACTTCTCAGTTTTCTTTTCCTTCTGATGTCTATAACTTTTTGCTTCACCTTGAGCACAAATTCAAGGCCACATTGTCACACTTTCTGGAAGAAATGTCTTTCTCATTGGTAACAGTTAACCTGCCATTTAGTTCAGGATGCATAAACCATTCTCCTTCTCTGTTTAAAAATGATTGTTGCTGATTCATACATTTACCTCTTCCCTTGTTTAATCCCATTTCTCCTCCAGGGGATGTAATTTGTGTCAGATCGTCTCCATTATATAAGATGTTATATTTGTTATTTTTAAGATTTTATGTTTCAGCAAGTTGAGTTCTCTCTTTAAAAAAAGGATCAGCATCTGTCTGTCATACAGGGGACAGTCAGAAACAAAAAAAGCAGGAAAGGAATCAAGGGAGAGATAGTATGGTGAATTAGAAATAGCACTAAACTGAAGGGGAGAAATCATGCTTGTTATGACTGTACTAGTAGGTTTTAATATTCTAACCAACTAGCTCATTTCATCACTTTTTTCATGATTTGTAAAATGAGGACCTTGAAAAGTTGATGTTAAGTTTACTAAGGATCCATGTTCCAAGTAACATTTAATATTTAAACATCTAAAATATTTTCTAAAAAATAAAATCTCTAAAATTATGAGATATGTGAGATATGTATGTATTTGCCATGCTGAAGATGGAAAGATCTGTGGTCCATGGGTATAAAAGAATCTTCAGCAATTGCAAAAAGTTGGCAACAACACTTGTGTCATCATTGAAAGTGAGCTATGTTTTTAATTATGTTGATAAATTTGAGAAATTTGGAACCTTTAGAAGAATTTATGTATATTTATATACATATATAAACACCTCTTCATATATCAGTATATATGATCATATGTACATACATATATATTACATACATATTAACTTGAAGTCTTTCAAAGTTCTATAGTGATGAAAGTCAAACAAAAATTATAATATTCTTTTTAAAGTCTTCAGAGACATATACTTAGACAAAGCAATGAAAGAAAGTAAATGCATGTTGAAAGTTTTCTGCAATTATCAATTAGATCAACTTGAAACCAAAAATGTTTCCATTCAATTCATTCTTTTCAATGGAATTTTATTTGGTAAAAACTAATGAGTGTTGTATACAGAATTTAGACTACTCATTGCATCTTATTAATAAAACAAGAAGTTTCTTTTATATTAAATAAGATCATATGTTAAATATATCATCCATAGTAGTCATACTCAGAATTCTTTATTCAGCATGGGATATATATTTTGAATCATGTTACGGTTATCATGTTGGTTAGGTGATATGATATTATTATACCCATTTTATAGATAGTCAAATCAGCACAAGCATTTCAAGAACATCAGTTTTACTGATTTCTGTCCAATTCACATAACTTCTGGAATATTGCCTAACTGTATTTTCCTAGATACTGAGAATCTCCTCAGAAGAGCAAACAGAATAGTGTTAGAAGTCATGGAGTGTTTTGTGTGTGTGGGGGGGTATGGGTGTGGTTGTGGGCATGTGTAGAGATGGGTAGAACAAATAGGTTTAGTTACTGCTGTGTTGGAACAGAGAGGTTGCTAGACTATTGGGCATAGATAGTCTGAATAGATTTTTCAGCTGACAGGATGTTTCAAGCTCCTTAAGAATCTAGGAAGGTCAGATCTTTCAGTCCCCGGACTCTTCACAGGCAAGATATTTGTTCTAGATATGCTGATCTAATGATATTTCCATTATTCAGTGGACTACCACAGCCTTTACCATTTTCAATCTCTGGTATGGCTAAGTAGAGTATGAAATAGAGTATTCTCTTCAGATTTAGTGTTTTGTAGTCTTCAAGGAAGGAAAACTACCCTTAACCTGTAATAGGAGTCTTCTCCCCTTTTAGAACTATGCGATTTATCACTACCAGATAAAAGGTGAAAGATATTTCTTTTTTGACAATTTATGTGACAATTCTTCCTTGTTCAGTGCAATTTCCCTCAATGAGTCTCTCTTCTTTTATGAATGGAAACAAGACTATTATTTCCCAGATTTCTGTTGAAACCTTATGAAAAATGAGTAGCTGAGAAAAAAAGAATATTTGTGCAATAAGGATAAATTGATTGTGTTATTAGACTTATCATATGTGTTTGAGTTCTTCAAGCATCCTTCCTTTATTTATCTATTTTATTCTATTTGTTCTTTATGACATAGACTCTTCATAAGACTAAGGTTAACATCTTTATATGTAAAATGAGGCAGCAGATAGCTTCTGAGGTTCCCTACTAGCCCCAAAGTTATCCATGAGCAATATTATTCTAATTAAGTAACACTAAATATTGGTTTTTCCTATTCTTCTGAAAAACATTAAATTCTTAGAATGATATCTAAATACAGTAAGCTGAGACAAAGCCCTAGTTTCTCTCTCCAAGTTATGGGTCTATTTCTACCCATTTCTCCTCATTCTCTCACTTGAGTTCAGCAACATAAGTATTTTTTTCTTCCAAATGAAAGTCATTCAAGTAATTGAATCTAAAATTTTCTTCTTCATCCTAAACTTCTTCCAAGTTATTTCAACTGCTCTTCATATATAGTTTTATGTTTTCTCTCTGTCGTCATTGTCTTCTATTTGATGAATTCTCCGTTGTCACTGTTTTCCATAGAATGCCCTGCTTAGAATTTAATGCTTAAGACTAGTTGGAAACAGAAAAATAAAACTAGGACCTCCCTTATTGTAGACAAAGGATGATATTTGAGATAACTATAGGACATTCAGGTTAAGTTACCCAAAAGACAGATGGAGAAACATGATTATAGCTAATCAGATATATTAATACAATGCCAGCTTGGATGACCTCCTCTCAAACTCTATTTCTTTCTCCTTTGTCTCCCCTCATAGTTTCCAACCCAGATTCTGGAATCTGCCTTTTCCATAGGAGGTAGTGTTCCAACTTTTTACCTTGAACTATTTGTACTTATATATTGTAGACACACATGCAAACACATACATACATACATATATACATATATACATACATACATCAATATATGTATGTATACATTTATATATATATATATATATTTCCATTTTATCCATTTTGGCTATGTATACAGTATAAATCTTATTGTCAATTTACTGTTCAATTCTGGGAACAAAATAATTCCCATTAATGAAGCACTGAACAATGACAAAACACTTTCATATCTGTTATGACATTTGATTCTTAAAACACCATTGTGGGGTAAACAGGATGATTATAAATTACATTTGATGCATGAAAAACCTGAAACCCAGGAAAGGGAACTAGTTGCTCTTTGCTAGTTGCATTGAGTGATTATTCGATTTCCTATCTAACTGTTAACAAAGATACAAGCAATATAATAGGATCAATTGAGTGAGTAGTAGGGTTAAAACATAAATGATTAAATCTGGGAAAAATCACTTACTATGTGACTATAATAAATTAATTCACCTCAGTTTAATTCATTTTATTTCATTTCTATCCCATTTCTATTCCATTCAATTCAATTCGATCTAGTTTGGTTCAGTTATTTTAAATTGAATTAAATTCTGTTCTGTTCTATTCAATAAACATTTATTTATTAAAGGCCTATTATGTTCAGAGCCCTGTAATAGCATTCTTGACTTAATTCTTGTCCTTAAGGAGCTTGAAGTCCATTGACTGGAGGGTGGTGAGGATCAAAGGGCAGAACTATATATAAAAATAATACATTAATAATATACTACAAATAATATAATTAAATGTGAAGAGTATGTAAGAGAAATCACAGAGAAGGATTTATAAGTCCTAGTTTCTTTATTTGTAAAATTGAGATAGTAATTGCATACCTTATTTTTCAGGGTTACTATAAAATTCAAAGGAGATACAGATTATGAAAGTCCTTTATAATCATATTGCATTATGTAATGGGGTAAGTTATTATTAACCAAATAGATCTGCAAACCTGGAATGACCTTCATTCTAACCTCTCCTGGAATAGGCTTCATATTTGGGATGAGTCCAAACTCTATGTGCCCCAGAGAGGAGATTTTCTTCCTGAACTCACTCACAAACACATGGCAAGGATTTGTGGAATGCATTTAGTTTCCCATAGGCTCAGGAGAGCAAGCCTTTTGGGTTGAGGGGGAGGAAGGGAGGGAAACACAGAGATAGAGACACAATGATGTCTTAAATCCTATTTCCCTAGGAATCTAGGCTTTGAACAGATGTTTGCAAAGTAATGCTCAACTGTGAAAGCAGAGAAATGATGAACTATTTCTGGGCAGCCCAAGAAAGCTTTGAGCTTCTCTGGGATGCTAGACTTATCCTGATGCTGCAGATGCCAGAGGTACATTTGCCATTCTCAAAATAAGAAGTGCTTTCAAGGTAGTTTAACTTCATGGGAAGACAAAGGGAGGGGGAAAAGGTGCACCATGATGTACCTTGTCCTACAAAAAACAAAAAAACAAAAACAAAAGAAAACAAAAACAAAACCCTAAATACAGTTGTGACTTCCAAGCTGCCTGGTCAAAAAGACCAACTAGCACTTAGTTAAGGAATAGTGTTTGCTGTGTAGTGAACTCTTACTTATTTCTCTGTTCTTCATGTTTATATCATTGATACCCCACTGTCATTCATTTCCTAGACTTGAAATCCTTTAGATTAGCTCATATTTTATTTAGCCTAAATCTAGTAGAATCAGTGGAACTAGGAACATGCAAACTACCTAGATGCAAATTGTGTCATTACCAATGTGTTTTTGGTTTTTATTGGGGGTATTTTAATCAGAATGAAGACAAGGAACTATTGTTGGTAGTGTAGTAACCTAGGTAGAATCTGTTTCCCTTTGGGTAGATTTGGCTGTGGTATCTCCTTGAGATTTTCCGAAATGTGGATATTTTTGTGTACTTCTCTCGGAATGTCCTTTCTACTCATTTTTGAGAGTCAGCAATTGTCTTGTTTGTGAAAGGGCAGCTCTGGTTCTATGCCTTCTGAAAACTGATTTGATCTCACCAGTTCAAGGCATAGCATCATAGATGTAAAACTGGAAGAATCACTGGAGGCAATCTAGTTCAAACCTCTCATTTTGTAGATAAGCAAATTCAGACTTAGAAGGATTAAGCAACCATTCCAAGGTCATACAGGTGGTACATAAAAGACATAATGATTTAGTTTGGGTTCTGAGACAACTACTGTGTTCTCTCAAATTTTCCTGGGGCACTTTGTCTAACTGACCTCACTCCCATAGCTCCCTCCCTTGATTTATGATTTATACTTATCTGTGTACATATATTTGTAGAATTATTCTAGAGATGAAAGGGACCTGAATGATAATCTAGCATATGCTTATCATTCAGCAGATGAAGAAACTATTCTCCTTACAGTGGAAAGATCATACCCAAGGTCATTCAACCATAATGAAGAAGATCTTGGTGTCTAACCCAGATCTTCTGAGCAGAGTATCCTATATTTAGCTGTTATAGTAGTTTATTAGTACCTGCTGGATCATAAGTCCTCCAAGATCGTTAAAGAGAAACCATTTTTTTATCATTGGGGATCAGAGAGCATCTCCTTCCTCTTTTGCAAAAGGGAAAGACCCCTTACTTGTAGGTAACACAGTAATGAGGAGGCCCCCCATTTGGGGCCAGATCCATCAGTCTAGGCTATGTTCCAAGACCCATAGAATGATCCCTTATCTCATTTTCATCTATTTTAAATACCCTTGTGTGACCCAAGGAGTAATTTGGGAATACAGCACAGATATGTATCTTAAAATTGGGTGTGAGAAGGTGCACTTTATTCATTTACTCATACTCAGATTTATGCCACCCATGTACACATTTTCACTGATTTGAATATACTTACCAGCTGGGGGAGAGACACAAGGGAAAAAAAATAAAGAACTGAAAGTCTGACCTATGAAATCTAATTCAAACTCCTGGAGGAAAGACACTTGTTTTCCTTTGTATCAGGGGAACCTGGCACAGTGCTTTACATGCAGTGGGAACTAATTAATGTTTGAGAAAAGGAATTTCATTCAATCAAATCTTTTATTTAAACATTTCCTGTGATGAAGTTCAAAGTATCTTCTAAGGTTTACATTTATAAAGAGTTTTAATCGTATTCCTTCAAGTTACAACTGAAATGTCTCTTCCACCAGGAAGCTTTAACTTATTCATGTGCTAGGAAATAATTTTGTTTTCCTTCAATCATATATATCACTTTGTGTCTTTCTTGTGTTATTAATCTATTTGATTTTTATACTGAACCCTTTTTGTCCTATTCTATCTCATTCCATGTCATCTTATAGCATCTCATAGTATCTCATCCCATAGCATCCTATCCTATCCTATTTGTCTGATTTTGGGTAACTCATTAACCTCTCTGGAATTTAGGGAAATCTGTGAAATGAAAGGTTTGGATCAGGTCACATGTAAGTCAATTTTGACTCTAAATACTAAGATCTATTTATTCTTTGTTCTCAAAGAAGGCCATGACTTCAGGGAGGTGATGCCATGACAAGCAAGTAAATAGAATTTGAGTGAAGGACATGTTGTGCTAAGTCAGCAAACTCACTTTCTCCTCCAGAGTCATCTGGGTTCATTGACCAGATATAAATTAGGGCAACTTGAGCCTGGAAATGAGGCAATCAGAGTTAAATGACTTACCCAAGTTCAGAGAGTTAGTAAGTGTTCAAATGTCTGAGCACAGATTTGAACTCAGGTCCTTCCAACTCTAGGGCTGGTGAACTATCCACTGTACTACTTACCTTTCTCTCCTCCTAGTGGCTCTCTAGCCTTAGATAATAACAGGGACTCTGACTGTACCAATCAAATCCTTTCTCAGAAGAAAGCACCTTTGACTGGATCACTACAGGGTGAAGCATTACCTTGGCAGAAAACCAGAAGAGACTTTGACTTGGGAATTTGTTCCTTAGGCGAACACATCACTTTGAGAGCCAGTTGTAAGTAAATTGGGGAGTCTAACTTTGACTTCTAGGGCTTGGGGGGAAATAACGTTTCTGTTCTAGGAAAGATTATTAGCCTGTTTTTTTTTTTTGTCTGTTCAGAACTTATGGATGGTAGCTCTATCTATAGCAGTTCTTTTTCCTTTCCTCCTTGATGTCAGTTTTTTCCTTCAAAATATTCTTTAAAATATGCTATAAATATTGTCCTATATTCTTGTCTGGGCTTTCTAATACCCAGTCACATGCCTCAATTTACAGTAGTTAAATAACATGTTATAGGATTAGAGGAAGCATGATATAATGGAAGCACATTGAATCGGATATCAATATGCCTGGTTTGAATTCTGGCTCCAATACTTATTTAGCACTTTATGAGTTTCAAAATAATTATGGCAAATTCAATATATACATGTATACATATGCTTGCATGTATATATAGAGACACAATATAATTATAACTATATATATTTATATATGTAGATTAATATATGTACATGTGATGCTTTTATAAATGTATATATATCTCCTAACACATACATACATACATATATATGTATATACATATATATAAATATATATCAACATATGTATGTATTCATTGTTTTGAAAATCATAGAGTAGAATTCAAACCAAGACCTTCTGAAGCTAGTTCTAATGATCTTTCATTCATCTATCTAAGCTTCATAACAACTCAGTAACTACTAAAGCAGACCAAATTCTGACTCCAAAACTTATATAACACTTTGTAGTTTTCAAATCAAAGAATACATACAAACAAAATATATGTATATGCACACATTTGAACATATATATTCATATATAATATACATATATTCATCTGTGTCTCCTAACAAGCCAGTGATTATTTAAGAAGGCCAACATTCATTTATGGCTTAAGGACATGAAAGTTTCCCGATGTTCAAAGAGAATTTATGTATTTTTTTAATTATATTCAGTGACTAAGTGTCAGAGAAGGAATTTAAACCCAGTGTTCAAAACCAACCCTTTATTCATTCTTCCTCTTTACTTCTCAGGTGTAATTATGTCCATTTTTAAAGTTAAGTTAAGTGTCTCATCCATGGCAAATTGAATAATTTTAATAGTGGGATTGGAACCCAGGTATTTCCTGATATCATGCCCAATATCCTTTCATGTCATGCTACTTCATAACATGGTTTGGTAGGCTGTTTAACTTAATAATCATTTCTTTTTAGACGCTGAAATTCATATAGGTAAACATATTAAAATTATCAAGTGTTTGTGATGTCTGGTCATGGGGGAAGTGTCCTCTCTGAAGTACAGATAAAGAAAATGATATTCAAAGAAGTTATATGACTTGCCAAGGATCCTACAGCTAAGATGTTATAATCTCATTCCCTTATAATTTCTTTTATCATATCAGTGACTGAAATGGATGGATTTTAAATTAGTTTCATTGGATAGTAAGGTGGGGCTACTCTTTGCCAAGAAACCAGAGAATAAAACTAATTATAGTAATTAATCCCTTCTATTTACATAGCACCTTTCAGGCAGAAGGAACACAGAACTCTCTGCCAGGGCTATTGAGGAAAATTGAGCCAGGCATTCCATACTGTGGTGAAGCAACTTCCCTGGAGAGTCAGTGTGAAGGCTAGGGACCAACATATGGTAGCAACAGCCGGCCATTCAGAGATATAAGTATGCCTGTAGACTGAATATCAAGTGACAGATTCAACAGACTTCCAAAATATTTTTTTTTCTGGAACCATGATGCAACCTGAAATATTAACTCTAAACCAACCTCCCCCCAACACAATGCACTACAGGGATGGAAGTACTCCTCATAAGGCAATGAGTTCATCCCTCTATCTGTAGGCAAGAAGGAAACTCTTTTCCAGTAATCCATTTTAGAGGCATCTAGGTTGTGGAGAGGGTACAAAGCTGGATCTGGAGTCAGGAAAAATTAAGTTCAAATATAGTCTCAGAGATTCACTAGCTGTTTGATCCTGGGCAAGTTACCTAAGTAGTTTTTTAGTTGCAATTTTTTTGTATCATCAAAAATAAAATAAGGATAATAATAGCAACTTTCTCCCAGGGTTGTGATGATTATCTGAGATAATATTTGTGAAGTGTTAAGCAAGAGTTCCTGTCGCATAGTAGGTTCTTTAAAAACACATAATAGGGGGCAGCTAGGTGGTGAAGTGGATAGAGTACTGGCCCTGGAGTCAGGACTACTTGAGTTCAAATCGACCTCAGACGCTTAATAATTATCTACCTGTGTGGTCTTGGGCAAGCCACTTAACCCCACTCCCTTGCAAAAAAACCCTAAAAAAATCTGTAATAGGTTCTTAATAAATTCTGATTTCTTTCCTTCCTCCTCTCTTCTTTCTTCTTTATTTAGAACTGGATGAATGACTGGACTCAATATTTGATAATTAGCAGATTCACTGCCCTTTAATACATATGAGTTTTTGTAGGTCTTTAATGCCCTTTTCCTTTATATCTAGACAGAGGCTGCTAGGTCATGTAGCTCAGGAATACCTGAGACCAAATGCAGCCTCAGACCCATTGTTAGCTGTATGACCCTGATTAAGTCACTCAACCTTTGTCTACCTTGGTGTCCTCAAATATAAAATAGGGATATTAACAGCCTTATCCTCACAGGGTGAGTTAAGAATAAATGAGATAATATTGATGAAGAGCTTGGGAGGATAATATAAGTGTTTACTCCCTCTTTTTTACTCATATAGATCAATGAGATTAGAGGTAGAATGTCTTGCCAGAGGTCATACATGGTGGAGCTGTAATCAGAACTTAGGTCTCCTAGTCTACCTGGCATCCTTAGGTAAACACTTCCCTGTCCATTCCCACTTTGTTCTTTGAATAATCTTTGGCTTTCTTTGCAGGCCCTGGGTTTGTCAGCCCTCTGCTTTCGTGCAGCAAGCACTGTCTGTCTGGGCTGGACCCCACAAGGATCAGGGAAGCTTGTTGGCTCAGAGGGTGCCTTTGGCTCACCGGGTTGTAAAAAACCTGCCGTAAATCCTGTCTGAAAAATTCTTTATAGAGTCCACCTGTCCACAGCAGATAAATCAATTGCTCTAAATTAAATCCTGTAAACCTGAGCAGCCCAGGGTCTGGTACTGGATTTATTCAGACACTAGGAAAACAGTAATTTTCTAAGTCAACATTCTGACCCTGCTGGAGTCAGCTACTGATCATGATGGAGAGTTTCCTGCCAGTTGTCTCTCTCTTTGAAGGAGTGTTAGCCCACTGGTCCTGTGAGGAGAAGAGGACTCGAGTCTAAGGGACAGGAACTAATCAAGACATGGCAGCTCCAGAGAGCTCCCCTGCCTCCCACTTCTGCTGCTGCCAGCTTCCTCCAGGTAAGACGGCAGCAACCAGGCAGCAGTTAGAGTCTTGTTAGCCACTTCGATTGGCCAGCTCTGATGTGCCATTAATTATGTGCCCTCTCCTCTGCTTCTCCTTCTGGGCTCAAGGATAAGCCTTTATGATCAGCCTTGTTCGGTTTGAAGTTAGCTCAAGAGCTGCTGCTCTTCTCTACGTAACCCAACTTTCCATCCCATGGAGTCTTGAGCTTCAGGACTAACTTGGGGAAAAGGAAAGGGAGGTCCACATCTGATTAAGATGGAAGTATGTTGTCTCCCAGAATTGTGTAGATGGAAAAACACGAGTTCATCAAGTTCCACCCTCTTCATTTGTAGCTAGGAGGCAGTTCAGTTTTTGTGACCAATCCATGGTCACATAGCATTAGTGCCAGCCCAGAACAGATCTGTTGATTCCTAGTTCCATACCAAGTCTGATTTTATTTAGAAGTTGCTACCTGCAGGTTGAGACTCAAAGTCTCATTCCCTCACCTCACTCATATCCTGGAAGAAACAGAATATTAGGAAGAAACAGAACATTAGAACTCTCTTCGGCAAAATTCTTATACTACCCTTTAGTAGTAAGGATTTTGTTTTTGTTTTTATGTGTTTAAATATGATCTCCACTGAATGAAGGAGTTTTCATATGAAATGAAATTTAGGGTAGCTTCTAACACTTTGGTGAGACAAGCTATTCTGCAGGTATTCCATATGAGGTCAAAGTGGGAGATAGGAATTGGGGTGAAATAGAAAAAAAGATTGACTTAAAAGATTAGAGTTCAAGTCTTGGCAATGTCACTTAGCCATGTGACTTTGGGCAAGACATTTATCCTTGGACCCCAGTTTCCTTCTTTATAAAAAGAGAGACCAGATGAGCTCTAATATTCCTTATAACTCTTAATATTCTTTCTGAAATCTATTTGCCAGCACTGTGCTAGAAAATGTTTAATAACCAGCTCTCCAGAAGCACACAGACACATATATACTCACACAGAACGCATGCAGCATGAAATACATTTAAATTTAACCCAAATTACTAAAATATTCTCCATCATGTTTTTTTTAAATCTACACAATCAACAAAATAAATCAAAACTTTATTTATAGCATTTGTTAATTACTAAAATGAAAATGCACCCATTAAAAAATTTGATAGTGGGCTCTTCTGAATCAGTTTGAAGAATTTCCAATACTCCCCTGTTTCTACTGCTGACATCATAGCTTTCATAATATAATATTTTAGGTGCCATTTTTTTCTCCAAGTTCTAGCAATTTATAGTCTTAGATTCTTCTAATATTTAATATTCTAAACTTCCTCTCAGGACTAATATTCTGATGTCCCTTCTGATACAAATATTTCTATTATTCTTATGCCTGGTATCTCTTCAAGCACTATGTGGGTTTGGAAGGAAAATGATCTTAATTCCACTTCTATACTTTTGATTTAATAATTAAGAGTAATTTTCTACTTCTCTTACCATGATCCTACCAATTCTATTTCTTTAAGTCTCATGGTATTTATCACTCAAAGTCTTTTTTTAAATGAACTTTCAAATACATAAAGAAGAAAAGAAAGATGATTGTATAAGTAATTGCATTATTATATAGTTTATTTACATGATTTCATTATACTATAAATAAAATCTAGAAATTTAATTACAAAATAAAGCTATTTGTGTCTTCTGCAGTTTTATTTGCTTTCCCTTCTCTTGGTATTTTGGTTCAATCCCATCTCCTCCATAAGGCTTTCTGGGGCTCTTCCATTTGAAACTGATATCCCAGTATTCTGATGTCCTATTGATCTTAGACTCAGCATCATTTGACCTAACATTTAATTCTTTTGCAACTCATTGCCCTTTTACTGATTGCTTATCACAGGGGATTTAAATCATTTTTTTTTTTGTTTCATGATACACAAAGTGCGTGTCTGAAAGTTTGGTGATTTCTATGGACCTCTTTTCATAATGATGTATGAAATGAATAAAATGAAATGCAGATGATTTCAAAGGAAACCAAATATATTAAAATAATTATCAGAATATTAGGGGAAAAATTCACTTAAGTCATGTTAAGAATTTCTGTTTTGTGAGGGAAGGGCAAGTGGTGGATTAAAGGCAGCAACCCAGTTGAGATCTCTCAACTTTTCCCTGCAAGCAACTCGAAAATAATTTCCTAAATCAAAATTTTGTTGGCAAAGGCAACAAAAGGTAGAGGTAAAATATTGTTCTAGTCTAAGAATACTTAAGAGGTCAGCTGGAGAGTTCTGTAACATTTGATTTGGACACTGACCCAGAGAACTTGTAGAGAGAGTACTAGTGGTAGCTGTGATAGTGGCAGCAGCAGCAGCAGCAGTTTAAGAAACTCAGAAACAGTAAGGAGATCAATCAATTTATCAGAAAGAGATACAGGGGACTCTTTGCTGGCACTTGGTACAACTGGTGCTAATTGGCAACACTGTTGTCTTCATACAAGTTTGTGTTGTAATTCCAGAATTGAGTGGTCAGTCACAAGGGAGCAAGAGTTCCTGTTGCAGTTCCAAGGCAAATAGGAGCACTTGGAACTATAGGGGAAACAGGTGTTCTTCCAGGATAAAGACCAGAGTATAAAGTAGGAGAGCAGTTACCACACCTCCCCCAAGATCACATCACCTTGGAAGCACCTAAAATTTGGAGACCTCCAGAAATAGTTCTGAAAAGAGCAGGACAAAAACTCTAAAACTTAGAATAAAGATGCCCCATCCCTCAGAAGAGTAGAGTGTAACTTTAACAAAAAGTTCAGTCAGGAAATAGAAAAAATAGAAAAACAACAGCAGCAACAAAAGGAACTTGCCTATAAAAAAGCTACAACAGTGGCAAGGAAAACCATAACATTCCCTTAGAAGAAGATAACATGTGAAGACTGATTAAAAAAAAAAACACTTAAGTGGCAGCTAGGTGGTGCAGTGGATAGAGAACCAAGCCTGAAGTCAGGAGTGCCTGAGTTCAAATGTGACCTCAGACACTTAATAATTACCTAGCTGTGTGGCCTTGGGCAAGCCACTTAACCCTGCTGCCTTGCAAAAACTAAAACAAAAAACAAAAAAAAACCCACACACTTAAAAGTGCCAATTGGATGCAATGCTGACAAAATTTCCAGAAGAGTTAAAGAGATATGAGTGGTAAAGAGGGAAAAAAATGGAAAAAGAAATGAGAATAAGAATGAAAATTGTGAAAAGAGAATTAACACTAAGGTAAAATAGGTAGCCCCAAATTGAAGGAAAATGGCATCTTCAACAGAATCAGTCTAATAGTAAAAGGAACAAAAATTGACAGAAGAACTACAAAATAAAATTGACCACATATAAAAATGAGTTGCAAAAACTCACTTAGGAAAATAATTCCTCAAAATTAGGATTGGGCATATGGAAATTAATGACTCTATAAGACATCAAGAAACAATCAAACAGGGAAGCTAGGTGGCACAGAGTACATGCTAGTGGACAGAGTACATGCCCTGCAGTCAGGCTGAACTGAGTTCAAATCCGGCATCAGACACTTAATAATTTCCTAGTTTGGGCAAATCACTTATTCCTTGTAAAACCAAAGCAGCAGCAGCAACAACAACAAAAAGAAACAAAATCCAAAGAATAATAAAAAATAAAATATTAAAAATCACAAGATTTAGTAGTTTCCATATTGAAGGTGCAGAGAACTTGCAATACAATATTCTGGAAGGCAAAAGAGCTAGGATTACAACCAAGATTAATCTACCCAGGGAAACTGAGTATAATCCTTTGGGGGGGAAAGATGAATTTTTAAAGAAATAAAGGACTTTCAAGCATTCCTGATGAAAATATCAGAGCTTAATGAAAAAAAACCTTAAATTCAAAAACATGATTCCAGAGAATCAAAAAAAAAAGAAGAAACAAGAAAGAATATCCAAAAGAGACCCAATAAAGACAGACTGCTGACAATTCTATGTATAGCTGATGATGCATGTAGCTTCTAAGAAATTTATTAATTTTTGAACAGTTTGTCCTCACTTCAGCAGCATATATACTAAAATTGGAATGATACAGAGAAGATTAGCATGAACCCTGTGCAAGGTAGACATGCAAATTCATGGTGTTCCATATTTTTTATATAATCATATTATTTCCTTTGTTGTTCTGTTACTAATATGTTCAGTTATGTTTTTCTAAATTAAAAGTTATCTAAATATTCAACTAGCCTTCTGTTGAAAAACTGCCTTTTCAGGCAATTGGAAAAATAAAATAAAATTTCAATTGAAAAAATATTGGAGCAGTTCAAAGAATTTCATAAAGAAGTCAGAGGACATGAGTGTGAGTCAATTATGTTGGAATGATCTCTAAAAATAGTATGAAAGTATAGAAAGAGATGCCTTGGGAAATGGGAGAAAGAAGAGAAAAAGAATGAGAAAAAATTTCTCTCATCCAAGAGGTATGCAAGAAAGGGCTTTTACAGTGGGGAAGAACAGAGAATTTAAGGTAATACTTGAACTTCACTCTCATTGGAATTGGTTCAAAGAAGGAAAAGTTCAAATTCACACACACACACACACACACACACACACACACACACACACACACACAAACAGACAAAGAGACACAAACAGATATACAAACACAGAGTTGTATAAAGAAATCTAATTTAGCCAATAGGGAAATAGGAGGGGAAGAGGAAAAAAAGGGTGGGGTGATACTGACAAGATTAAGGACTGGTTAAGTGGAGCAGGGTTAAGAAACAAAATAGACTTTTGATGAAAGTCAAGATATAAAGAGAGGGAGAAAAAGCAACAGAAGAAAATAGGATGAAAGGAAATACACAGGAACCATAATTGAATGTGATTGGAATGAACTTATCAATAAAATCCATACAGATAGAAGAATGGATTAGAAGCATGAATCGATTAATATATTGTTTTAAGTGACACACTTGAAGCAGAAAGACATGCAAAAAGTCAAAATAAAGGTCAGGAGCAGAATGTAATATGCTTCAGCTGAAGTTTAAAAAAAGACAGAGGTAGCAATCATAATCTTTGAAAAAGCAAAAGTAAAAATAGACCTAATTAAAAGAGATAATCAAGTAACATTCATTTTACCAGAAGATACCATAGAGAATGAAATAATATCAAACATTTTGGAGTAAATTTCTCTGAAAGACCTCATTTATCAAATATATACTGAGTTGAGAAGTAAGTAAAATTTATAAAAATAAACATCATCTTCAATTGATGAATGTTTAATGTATGTAAAGAGGAAGTTTTCATAAGAAGAAATCAAAGTCATCAATAGTCATATGAAAAATTGTTCTATATTAACATCCATTAGAAAAATACAAATTAAACCAACTCTGAAGTATCACTTCACACCAATTAGAAATGACAAATGCTAGAAGGGAAAAATTGAAAATAATGCTAATGTATTATTGATAGAGTAGTGAATTGGTCCAATCATTCTGGAGAAAAATTTTTAACTATTCTCACTGAGCTATGAAAGTGTATATATATCCTTTGACACAGAAAAGCACTATTGGGTCAATATCCCAAAGATATTTTTGGCTGCTCTTTTTTATGGTGAGGAAAGAAAGGCATGCTTATCACTTGGGGAATAACTGAACATTTCGTGAAGTATGATTATGATGGAGTCCTATCATTCTATAAGAAACAATTTGGCGGTTGTTTCAGGGGGAAAAAAACCTATATGAACTGAGACAAATTGAAATGAGAAGAATTTTGAAATTATTGTGCACAGTAACAGCAATGGTGAGATGATGACCATCTATGAAAGATTTGATACTCTATTCAGTGCAATAATCCAAGACAATTCACAAGAATTTATGATTAAAAAAAGTTATACACATTTGATGAACTGATGAACTCTAAGTGCAAATTGAAATATAATTTTTCATTTTATTTTTCTTGCTTTTTGGGTACTATAACTACATGGGAAAATGATTTACATGATTTCACAAGTAGAATTGATATATTGCTTAATTTCTTAGTGGTTGCAGAGGGTCTGGAGCCCAGGAGAGAATTTAGAATGCAAAATGTTAAAAGAAAAGAATGCTGAAAATGAAGTTAAAAAATTAAAAAAAACTTTAAATAGGAATTCCTTCTTTAGAGTTAGTCCTGTCTCTCTACTCTGTACAATCAATAAAGACAGGAATTGTACCTTCTTCTATTCTTAAGACCTTGTAGTAATAAACAATAGCACAAGGCTTGGGATACTATAAATGCTTAATACAGATTCTTTAATTTGATTGAGACATTGAATTGAGGCATTCATACTGTTACAAGCCTAGTCCCTTAACTTTCTTTCATCTTTGAATGTCTTCACCAACCTCTCTTCCTTGCTAAATATCACCCATCCTTCAAGACCCACTCAAATGCTAACCTCAATATGAGGCCTTTCCTGACTATCCAATCTATAATTAATCTGTGTCTGTCCTCACTTATTACTTAACCACTTAGCATGGATATTGATAGTTATTTTTTCATGTTATTAATCCTATATTCTCTCCCAATTAGATGATTCCTCCCATGGCAGACATCATACTCATTTCAACTTTGTAGCCTATACCAGAGACGCTTAACCTGGCATTTAATTTTTTTAAAAAGACTCAAACAAGCTTTATTTCAATAAAATTGTTTTACTTTGTAATCTTATATATACATAGAAAACCACTATTCTTAGAAGACTTCCAAAAGGCCTCCAAAGGTATTACCAAGATAAATAAGGTTAAGGTACTTAACCTTAAATAAGGTACTTTCTATAGTACCAAGAAAAAAAAACACTCAAGTGAGTAAGTTAGGATTGTGGAGTTTAAAGAACAATGAGTCTTGACTCTGGCAGTAGTTAGCTATTTGACTATGCAAATAGATTCACCACAGTAAGAATCAGTTTCCTTTGGTGATAAATAAGGGTAAAATAATTTTGATTATCTCCTCTCAAGAAGGAAGTATCTGAAGAAAGTATCTCATAAATCTTAAGACACTAAAGAAATATGATTTTTTGATATTAGTTGATGTTTAATCAATGTTTATTAATTGGGAAGCTTTACAATTATGCTAATATCCAACCCTGTCTAGCACTCTCTGTACATGTTCTTCTTCACCTCTTTCACCTTGGAGATCTGTTTCAGTCTCAGTCTTGTCATAAAGACCTTTAAGGTCATTATGTTTTCCTGCCACCACTCCAATGGCAATAACCTCCCATACAATTAGTACTGGTGGCACTGCCTGGGGATGTGGAGCTGCCCCCCATAGTAATTGCAACTTGGGATTACTTCTGACACAAATGTTGACATTCTGTTGGCATAACTTGCAATAATGTATGCAGATTGCCTCCTTTCCAGGACTTAATTATTACTTCTCAGCAAGAAATCATCAGGTTCTTCCCTGCCTTGATTTCTAGGAGGCAATTTCTCTATAGAAGTCTGAATTTTTCAAGTGATGAAAAGGGAAAAGGAAACACACTGAAAAATGGGGAACTCCAGGATGGCTAATCTTGAACAGCATCCAACTGAGACTGATACAAATTCCTCAAAAGATATGCTTTCTCCAGAGAAAGGCTAGAAGAAGGCCTCATTTTTGACCTTACCAGTTAATAAGTTGGGGGAATCTGGAATTACATTCTGACTCTGCTGTTTATCTTTTACTCTTTCCTCTTCTTCATGTCTTACGTATCTAATCAGTTATTAAATTCTGTCAGCTCCATCTCTGTAAAATCTTGTTTCTCTCCTCTTCTGTAGCACCATTGGTACCGCCCTACTTCAGATTTTCATCTGCAATTGCAATGAGCCTCATTATTCGATCTTCTCTTCTTCAGTCCCCTTCATTTGATTCTATCCTTCTTATTGCTGTCAGAATTATATTTCTCATCCAGGTATCTGGTAGTATCAGAACTCTTACAAAAGTCCTCAGAAATCCTCTACTGCATTCCAATGAAGTCCAAGTTCTTCTTGGAGGCATTGATGGGCCTTTATACTTTACTTTTCCAGATTTATCTCAAGTTGGTCTGTTCCCCTAGTTTAACTGAACTGCGCCTCCTGCAATATTCTCTGTACTTTCACGTTTCTATATGCTTGCTTAACTAGGAACACAACATAAAATGCCTTTTTGTTCTTTTTTTTTTCTCTCACAGACCTTAAAAATACAATTCAGATGTGATCTCTTCTATATTGTCACTCCAAATCCCTGCTCCCATACTATTAATAATGACCTTCCTTTTTGACCTCAAAAGACATTTTCTATTTTAACTCACTCTATGAAATATTATGGAGTATGATTATCTGATGTAGTATTTAATTCCTTTAGAAAGAATAACTATTAAATAAAGGGAGCAAATATTTATTAATCATCTCCTATGTTGCAAACCACTTTATTTGATGCTAAATGAATGAACAAAAAAGAAAAAGAAGTCCCTGTTCTTACAGAGGCAGAATATGAAACTGGGGATAGAATATAATGTCTGGGGAAATAGTTAATTATAAAGGGGGAAAAGAGGCATAAAGTATTCTGGAAATATTTAGGGAGATTAAAAGTACTTTCAGGTAAGTGGACCTGGGAACAAGTACAACATTAGGAAGTAATATCTGAGGTAAACCATAAAGGAACCTGAAAGAAAGAAATAAAGAAAGAGAATGACTATTCAGAATCAGGGAATGTTTCTTAAAGTTTCACAGAGGTGAAGAATGATGAGCATGAGAAAAATATGTATTTCATCATTATTAGCAAAACAATACAGCAATTAATTGAGTCAAAATAGTAAAGAGAAACCAAGAAATTGCCTGACCTCTCCCAAGTTTCCCTCAGAAAAAAGTCTTTAAAAGGATTCTGTAGCAACTGAACCCACAAAAAGATGGAGTGAAACAATTTTACAGAAAATTAAAAAGTATCTCATGAAAGGTCTTCCTTACTTGGGTAAAAGGGGAGCACAGCCAGCACAGAAGATATCCAGGCAAGAGGCTCTTAGCCAGAGCACAAATAAATAGCAGCAGCCTGGTGATCCTTGTGCAGAAGACTAGGGACACAACAAGTTTGCTGTAAGACCACCAGGTCCAGCACAGAGGGAAGATTGAAAGCCCAAGAAATACAGAACAATAGGGATATCTAGACTAGGCCACTCATCCCAGCTCAGTGGATAAACCACAAGCACCTGAGACCCCAATATGGGAAGTGACTAGGCTTCTGACTTCCACTACAGAAAGCTGAGGGCAGTATCTCCTTTGACTCAAGAGTAGAATTTAACTTTAAAAGTCATGAAATATCATAAAAAAAATAAGTAAGATGGGTGGTAGAGCCAAAATGGAAGAGTAAAGTCAGGAACTTAACTGAGCTCTGATATGCACCATTCCAAATTCTAGAGTGGAAGAACCCACAAAAAAAGACACAATTTTCCAGTCCAAAATAATTTGGAAGATCTGAGAGAAGGGACTACTGCACACAGGTGAGTAAGGAGCCAAGAACAGTGTGGGCTGTGCTGGAGTGAATTGGCCCCAACAATCCAAGAGCAGACTGCTAGGTAACTGGGTCAGTGACAGCAATGGTGATTTCCAGACATCTCAACCCAGAGATTGCTAAGGACAACTTGGATGGTCAACAGAAAAAAATCTCCTGCACCTGTGTAAGAATGGAGCAAAGTCCAGCACAGGTCTCATCAATGCAGAATAGACCCCAGCAGACCAGGAACAGGCCTTGGGAGCCACTGAATCAACAGTAGCAGTTTCTTGCAGACCTTTCAACCCACAGATGGTAAAGGAATTGAAAGGAAATTACAGGGATATCTGCTATCACTGAGGCAGTACTCTGCTGCTTTGCTCATACTCAGATCAGGGTCAGAATTTGGGGTTACCTTCCTGGGAGGAAGAGCAGAAGCACAACTAAGCTTACTACCCCATTGGAGTAGGGAAACTCCTGACAGTTTCAGAAAGAATGGAGTGCTTGTAGTCACCCATGAACCAGAGCACAAGTCAGGAGAGTGGTACAAACCTCTCCTTAGATCATAAGATCTTGGAAGTCTTGAAAACCTGAAGATCCCTAGAAATATCTCAGAAAACAGCTGCCAAAAACCCCCCAAAACTTGGGAAGTGCACCCTCTACCTAGAAGCAAAGACCTACCTTAAGAAAGAGTTAACATCAAGTTTTAACCTGGGAAAATGAGCAAGCAACAGAAGGGGGAAAAAAGCTGACTATAGACAGTTATGTGCTCAATGGGAAGATTAAAAGACATACTCAGAAGATAACAAAGTCAAAGTTTCTATATCCAACATCTCTAAGAAAAAAGATGAATTGGTCTCATGTCTCATGGTCTCTTGAACTTAAAAAGGATTTTAGAAATCAAATAAAGGAGTTAGAAGAAAAATGGGAAGAGAAATGAGAGTGATATCAGAAAATTTTGAAAACAATAAGTTATTTAGTGAAGGTAATAAAAAAATATTGAATAAAATAACATTTTTGGTTTTTTTTCAAGTTTTTGCAAGGCAAATAGGGTTAAGTATTTTCCCCAAAGCCACACAGCTAAGTAATTATTAAGTATCTGAGGCCAGATTTGAACTCAGGTACTCCTGACTCCAGGGCTGGTGCTCTATCCACTGCGACACCTAGCCACCTCAGAAAACAACATTTTCAGAGCCAGACTGGACCAAATGGGAAAAAGTCCACAATGTCAATGAGGAGAAAAATACTTTAAAAAGAAGAAATGAAATGGGTGAATGGCCAAATATAAAAGGAAATTCAAAAGTTCATTGACAAAAATAATTTATTATAATATAAAATTGAACAAAGGGAAGCTGATGACTGTGAAGAATCAAGAAACAGTAAAACAAAACAAAAGAATGAAAAACTAGAAGAAAAGTGAAATATTTCATTGAAAATACAACAATATATATCCAAGAAAGATAATTTTAAAAATATCAGAGCACCTGAAAACCAAAAAGAGCCTAGATATCATCTCCAAGAAATTAGCAAGGGAAACTACCCTGATATTCTAGAAGCAGAGAGTAAAATAGAAATTTAAATAATCCACAGGTCACCTCCTTAAAGAGAACCCAAAATGAAAATTCCAGGAATATTATAGCCAAATTTCAGAACTCCCAGGTCAAGGAGAAAATACTGTAAGGATCCCTAAAGGGAAAACTTCATTTATCATGGACCCTTTGTTAGGATGACACAATATTTATCAACTTCAACATAAAAGGGATTGTAGGACTTGGAATATGATATTCTGGAAGTCAAAAGAACTTGGAATACAACCAAGAATCAACAACCCAACAAAATTGAGCATACTTATTCAATAAAATAGGAGAATTTCAGGCTTTCCTGATGAAAAGAACAGAGCTGAACAGAAATTTTGATCTTCAGATGCACATCACAAGTGAAGTTTATAAAGGTAAAAAGGAAAGGAAAATCATAAGGAATTTAATGATTTTGAATTTCTTATATTTTTGCATGGGAAGATGATACTTATAACTCATATGAACTTTCTCATTTATTAAGGCTTTTAAAAGGAGCATATATACACAAGCTAAAATGGGAGTTGAAAATGAAGGGTTAATATATTAAAAAGATGGACTCGAGGGACGAGATTAAAAATATACTGGGAAGAAGGAAAAAAGAAGGGTAGAATGGGATATATTATTTCACATAAAAGAGATAAGAAAAAGGCTTTCACAGTGGAATGGGAGAGGGGAGAGTTAAGGAGAATGAGTGAACCTTACTCTCATGGGAATTGGCTCAGAGAGTGAATAAAGTACACACTCAACTGTATATAGAAATCAATCTTAGCATAGAGGAAAGTAAGAAGATGGGAGAAAAGGGAGGTGATAGAAGAAAGGTAAGATTGTGGGAGGGATGGTAAGATGCAAAACATTTTTGAGGATTAAAGGAGAAAGAAATTATAGTAAATGTGGGTGGGTGGAATAGAATGGAGGAAAATAACATTTGTCAATAGTAATGGGGAAAATATTGAAACAAAGTTTATCTGATAAAGACCTCATTTCTCAAATATGGAGAGCTGAGTCAAATTTGTAAAAGCATTCCCCAATTGAAAATGATTGAAAGACATGAACAGTTTTCTGATGAGGTTATATTATGGTCATATTAAAAAATGTCCTAACTCACTATTGGTTGGAGAAACAATTGGAGAACAATTCTTATACGTATTGCATTGGTTTCGATAATAGGACAGAAAAAGAAAATGACAAATATTGGAAGAAATATGGGGGAAATGAAACATTTTTTGCACTGTTGGAAGAATTGTGTGTGGGATGAATTTTCCCATATGGAAAGAAAAGGGTCTATATCTATAAGGATATTTATAGTAGCTCTTTTCTGGTAGCAAGAAATTAGAAATTGAAGGGATGCCCATCATTTGGGGAATGGCTGAACAAACTGGTATGCAATTATGATGGAATACTATTCTGCTATAAGAAATTATGAGTGGGATGCTCTCAATAAAACTTCTAAAGAATTACATGAGAAGATGTGATGATAAATGTACTATGTACAAAGAAACAACAGTTTTGCAGAATGAACATCTGTGAATGACTCTCCTTTTCTCATCAATGTTGTGACCCAAGATAACTATGAAGGACTTTTGATAAAAAATTCTATCCAGCCCCAAAGACAAAGCTGATAGTATATGAATAGAAATTGAAATATATATTTTAAACTTTATTTTTCTTGAGGTTTTTCTTTTGGGGGGGGGGAGTGGGCTTATATTTACTTTCAAAAAATGACTACTCTGGAAATGTTTTGCATTGATGCCCATTTTTAACCTCTATCAAATAACTTTCTTTCTCAATAAGGGGAAGTGGGGTGATATGAAGGGAGAAAATATGGAACTCGATGTTTAAAAATTGAATGTTAAAACTTGTTTTTATATGTAACTGGGGGGAGAATAAAATAAAATGTGAAAAAATGAGTAAGAAACAGAAAAGAGCCCTATCCATAAAAAGCAACTATGGCAGGGGGGAAGATCAAACCAAAAACTCAGAAGAGTAACATTGTCAAAATGCCAATATATGAATTCTGAATGGTAAATATGAACTGATCTCAAGCCCAAAAATTCCTCTTGGAAGAGCTCAAAAAGTATTAAGTCAGAGAGGTAGAATAAAAATTTGGAAAAGTAATGTAATTTAGGAAGGAGAATTATAAAAGATAGTTAAAAGCCTGGGAAATTGACTGATGCAAACAATTCAAAAAATGAAATTTGCTGAATGGGAAAAAATCCACTGAAGAAAACAATTCCTTTAAAATTAGAATTGATCAAATGAAAAGAGAGGTATGAAAGTTAAAGAAATAATTACTGCTTAATAGGAAATGGGCAAATGGAAGCAAATGACACTATGAAACACCAAGAATCAGTCAAATGAAATCAAAATCAAAAGAAGAGAAAGACGGACAGAGAGAGAGAGAGAGAGAGAGAGAGAGAGAGAGAGAGAGAGAGAGAGAGAGAGGATGTGTATATAAGTTGATTTCAAAATGATATATTAAAACATTAAAGGGTAAAAAGGATTATACTGGGAGAAGTAGAAAGAGGGAAGAATAAGATAATTTATATCAGATCAAGAGGTAATAAAGGGAAAGAAGGGATGGGCTGAATCTTATTCTTACAGGCATTGTCTCAAATAGGTAATGGTGTATACATTCAGTTGGGTTTAAGAAATTTATCTTACCCTATGGGGAAGTAGGAGAAGAAAGGGGAAAGAAAAGGGAAAGAGGCCCTGAAAGAAGGATAGGCGTTTTGAGAGAGATGATGGTCAGAAGCAAAACATTGATGAGGAGAAACAGAGTGAAAGGAAATCGAAATGCAAAAATGGGGGAAATTGGATAGAGGGAAATACAATAATAAGAACTGTGAATATGAATGGGATAGACTTTCCCATAAAACAGAAGCAGATAGCAAAGTTGATCAAAAGTCAGATTCCTACAGTATGATATTTATTTTAAAAAAGCATATTTGAAGCAGAGAGGTACACTCAGAGTAAAGATAAAAGACTGGAGCAGAATATATTATGCTTCAGCTGAAGAAAAAAAAAGTAGGGTTAACATTTCTGATCACAGACAAAGCAAAAGCAAAAATAGACTTAATTAAAAGAGATAAGAAAGAAAACTCTATCTTGCTCAAAGTTATGATAGACAAAAAGGTGTTATCAATACCATACTAAAATTTGTCAAGTACTATAGCACCTAAATTCTTAGAGGAAAAGTTACCAGAAGAGTTACCAGAAGAGCTACAGTAGAACTATACTAGTGGAGGACCTGAACTTCACTCTTTTAGAACTAGATAAATATAATCATAAAATAAACAAGAGAGAAGTTGAGATTAATAAAACTTTAGATTTAATAGAGTTCTGGAGAAAATTTAATATGAGTATAAAAGGATATATCTTTCTTTAAGTTGAATCTAAAAAAAACCACTAACCATTAATTAGGACAAATAAAACTCACCATTAAATAGAAAGGAAGAAATATCAAATGTATCCTTTTTAGATCATAATGCAATAAAAATTATATGTATTAAAAGGCCATTGAAAAATCTAATCAGAAACGAAATAATATAAACCTAAAAATGATTGTTTCAACAAATAAATCATAGAAACAATAATTTCACCAAAGAAAATTACAATAATGAGACATAACAAAACTGATGGGATGAAGTCAAAACAGTTCTTAGAGAAAATTTCATATATTTAAATGCTTAGACAAATGAAATTGAGAAAGAGAAGCTCAAAGAATTGGACAGAAAAGCTGGAAATTAGCAATTTAAAAATCTCTACTTCAGTACTAAATTTAAAATTCTAAAAATTAAATGAGAATTTAATATAATTAAAATTAAGAAAGCTATTAAACTGATAAACAAAAGTAAAATTTGGTTTTATAAAATGATAAAATAGATAAACCTTTGCTTAATTTGATTGAAAAAGAAAGAAACCAAATTACCAGTATTAAAAATGAGCAAGGGTGAATTCACTACCAATGAAAAGCAAATTAAAGCAATATTTTGAAGCTATTTTGCCCAACTGTATGTCAACAAATTTGACGATCTAAGTGTAATGGATGAATATTTACAAAAAATTAAAATGCTATAAACAGAGGGGGAAACAAAATACTTAAATAATTTCACTTCAGAAAAAGAAATTGGAAAAAAAATCAATGAGCTCCCTAAAGGAAAAAAAAAAATCTCCAGAACCTGAAAGATGTAAAAGGGAATTCTGTTAAAAGTTAAATAATAGTTAATTCTAATACTTTATAAACTATTTGGAAAAATAGGCAAAGAAGGAGCCCCATCAAGTATGATGCAAATGTGGTGCTGATATCTAAACAAGGAAGGGCCAAAACTGAGAAAGAAGATTATTGCCTTGTTTCCCTAATGGATATTGATGCAAGTATTTTAAATAAAATATTAGCAAAGAAATTACAGTAACTTATTATCAGGATGATATATTTTGGTCAGGGTGGAAATTATACCAGGAATGCATAACTGGTTCAATTTTAGCAACAAATATAAATATAATTGTATGTTTATCTTAAGAGGAAAAAAAAGCCAAAAAACTTTGAACCAAATATGGTACTATTTCCTATTAAAATATTAGATAGCTTGGGAATAAATGTAATTTTACTTAAAACAATGAGCTGTATCTATCTAAAACCACCTGCAAACATTATATACAATACATGTGTGTGTGTCTCTGTGTGTGTGTGTGTGTGTGTGTGTGTGTGTGTGTGTGTGTGTGTGTGTAGGAGATAAGCTAGAAGCATTCCAAATAACATTAGGAGTAAAACAAGGATGACTATTATCACTACTATTAGTCAATTTTGTACTAGAAATGTTAGTTTTAGCGCTGAAAAGAAAAAGATATTGAAGGAATTAAAATAGGCAATGAGGAAACAAAACTATTATTCTTTCTAATTTATATGATGGTATACTTATAGAATATTAGAGAATCAACTAAAATTATTTGAAACAAGAACTTTAGCAATGTTGATATGAATAAATACATAAATCAGCAGCATTTCTATATATTACCAACAAAGACCAGCAGCAATAGTGAGAATAAAGAAATTCCATTTCAAATACCAAAAAATATATATTTGAAGTCTACCTGCCTCGACAAATTCAGGAAATATGTTAACACAATTATAAAAAATATATAAAACTCTTTTCACAAAAATAAAGTAAGGTCTAATCAACTGGAAAAAATATCAATTATTCATGGGGAAGCCAAGCTAATATATTAAAAACAGCAGTTAGAACAAATTAATTTGCTTACTCAGTGTCATAATAATCTAACTACCAAAAAGGATTTCATAAAGCTAGAAAAAATAATGACAAAATTCATCTGAGAAGCAAAATGACAAGAATATCAAGGAAATTAATGAAAAATGCAAAACAATATGATCTAGCTTTGCCAGACTTAAAATCATATTATAATGTGGTAATCTTCAGTTTTTCTGTGGAGCAATTTGGAATTATGCCCAAAGGGTCATAAAACTGTGCATACCCTTTGATCTAGCAAAACCACTACTAGATCTGTATCTCAAAATTATTTATAGCAATTCTTTTTGAGATGTAAGACAATTGGAAATTGGGGGATGTCCATCAATTGCGGAATGACTGAACAAGTTGTGATTTATGAATTTAATGGAATACTATTGTTCTAAAAGAAATGATAAGAAGGAGGATTTCACAAAAAAATGTTAGAAAGACATACATTAACTGATGCTGAGTAAAGCAAGCAGAAATAAGGGAACATTGCCATAGAAGCAGCAACATTGTACAATGATCAACTATTGTAACTATTCTCAGAAATACCTTGATCCTAGACAGTTCCAAAAGTCTCAAAATGGAAAATGCCATCCACATCTAGAAAAAGAAAAATGGAGTATTTTTAAATGTTATTTTATTTTTTCCAATTATATGCAAAGATAGTTTTCAACATTCATCTTTTTGTAAGTTTTTGATTTCCACAGTTTTCTACCACTCTCCCTTTCCTTTATCCTCTCTAAGTAGACAGTAAATCGCATATAGGTTGTACACATATAATTATGCTTAACATATATCCATTGTAATCTTGTTGTAAAAGAAGAATTATGAATAAAAGAGAAAAGGCTATGAGGAAGAATGAAAAGAAAAACAAAAAAAATGTTTTAAAAAGTGAATACTTTAGTCTGCATTCAGACTTCACAGTTTTTCCTCTGCATTTGGATGGCATTTTCAATCCTGAGAATTGTCCTTGATCACTAAACTGCTAGGAGAAGCAGATTTATCAATTGGATCATCTCACAATTTTGTGGTTTATATGTACAGTTGAACAATGGGTCTTAGTAAAGATTGAAGCATAATATTTTCAATTTTTAAGTTTTTTGTGGTTTTTCCTCTCATGATTTTTCACTTTTGTTCTGATTCTTCTTTTACAGAATGACTAATGTAGAAATATAATCAACATGATTGTAGAAGTATAACCTTTATGAGATTGTTTGCTGTCTTGAGGAGGGGAGAGGGAAGTAGAAAAATTTGGAATACAAAATCTTACAAAAATGAATGTTGAAATCTATCTTTCCATGGAATTTGAAAATTAATAAAATACTATTAAAATAGGGGTGATTAGGTGACACAGCGGAAAGATCACAGGCCCTGAAGTCAGGAGTACTGAGTTCAAATTCAGCCTCAGACACTTAATAATTACCTAGCTGAGTGGCCTTGGGCAAGCCACTTAACCCCATTGTCTTGCAAACACACACACACACACACACACACACACACACACACACACACACAGAGAGAAGAGACAATACAATATTTATATAGTTTTTAGAGTTGCCAAGTGCTTTCATTTTATTTCATCCTCACAAGTGTTATTTTCAAGTGCAATTATTGTCACATCTTCAGAATATAATCAAAATAGATTTATTCTATAGGTCTTAATAGACTTAAATAGGATCCTAAATTAATTTAATAATTGATTCCTAAGCTTTAGCAGTAGATTCTCATCCCCACCGATGAGGAAACTGAGGATAAGAGAGGTTAAGGAAACACTTAGATTCACACAACCAGTAAATATCAAAGGCAGAATTCAAACTAAGTTCTTTTTGACTCCACTGGCAAATAAGAGATCACTGATGATCTTCCAATGATTGTTTTCATTGCATTGATTCATGTAAAATAAGAAAGTGAAGCAAAATACATTTTTAAGCATTTACTATATAGGAAGTACTAGAGTAAATGTTGAGACTATACATAAAATAAAAAAATATAATACAGGATTTTGAAGAAAAAAGAAATGGTGGTAAATTTTAGCATTTCCAAATTGTATCTAGGCAAAGAAAAAAAGAGGCTGACCTGAGACTTTCCTCAAAATGGAATTTCCAGAAGAAATTCATCAGTGGAAAAAAGGAGTGAAAAGAATAGAGTTATAGTCAAAAGTAATTTGGCTATAGGACAAAATATTTACATGAGGGACATAAGGCTGGGTCAGAAAATCAGAAGGTCAAATGCAGATCTGGGAGAGGAATGAGAACGAGATGACTTATAAGAAAGCCTAGATAGGCCTCCAAGTTACAGGTACTAGGAGATATTTACCAATTGCTGAAGGGACCTAAATGATAGAACTGTAGAATGAGAAGACCATGGAAGTATGTTGATAAAGAATGGAAAATAAGAAGTATAACCAGGAGAAGAGCATTCCAAATGTATTTAAAAGGATTTGATATATCTATACACACAGGTGAAGTAGAAGAGTGGATAAGATTTGTTGTCCAAACTATAATAAACATTTAGATCAGCAACCATAAGAGTAGAATTTTATCTTCAAAAGAACCTGCAGATGGATTGTAAATTAGGTCTTCAACTAAATATGAGAAGAGCAGGTTGGGTTACTGCTGGGAAATTATGCAATGCTTTAAATGACCCCAAGATCCTTCATGAAACAAATGTACATTTTTAAAATAAGTTTGAGATCTATGTCATATGTGAATAAGCTGCAAAATATTGCCAGTGAAGATTTATACAGTAGAAGCATTCTAAAAGATATTATTGAGATGTATGAGTGAGAAAAGATTTGGACTGACCATCTCATAGTAAAAAAGGGTAAAAAATAAGACCATTCCATGTGCTCCATTTCTGCTCAAAAATATATTGAGATTTAGAAGAAAGTTCCTATCACACTGAGTCAATCTAATATAGAGAACTAATGGTAAATTAATAACTAATAAATAAAAATAATGAATAGCTAATAAGTGAATATAATGAAGGCAATTCTTTCTAAGCCTTAGTTTCTTCATCTCTAAAATGGAAATTCTTGCTTTTCTTTTTTTCATAGGCACTGTGGTTACAAGGATTTAACCTTTTCTCAAGGAGTTTACATTTAATTAGAGGTAACACATAGAAGGGAGTGCTGTTCCAGCTGTAACTCTTGTTCCAACTCTTTCTGAGTCCATGGACCATAACATGCGAGTTCAAACTATCCTTCACTATTTCGAAAAATCTCTTCAAGTTCATGTTTCCATGACATTTAAGCTTCAACTTCAGTATGTATTCTCAAAGAATAAATTCTCAAAGAAGACTATGATATCAGGGACAAATGCCTGAATTGGATTGAGTGAGGAAGTGCTGTGTTAAGTCACTAACTTTACTTTCTCCTCCAGAGCCATCTGGATCCAGTGGCCAGATATGAATCAGTATGACCAGAGATACTCTGGAGGAGGGCAATCAAGGTTTAGTGACAAGAATCAATTGTCCAAGCCTGCATTCAAACACCCAAACTCCTAACTCCAAGTCCAGTGATCTGACCACTGTTTCACCTAGCTGCCCTAATGGACTTGGAATAAGAAAGATCTGAGATCAGAAATTGACCTTCCAGTGAATAGACTGAATTAAGTTTTTAATCATTGACTGATTTGACCTCTTTTCTGTCAAAGGGACTCTCAAAATCTTTTCCAAGCACCACAATTAAAAAATATCAATTCTCTGGTGCTCAGATTTCTTTATAGCCCAGATCATATAGTCATTCATTCCTACTGGCAAAAAGAAACAACTAATTTTGATTATGGGCAATGAGGAAGTAGCTTGTTCTTCTTGGAGTCACATGAATTGCAAAAAGACAAATAGGTCAGATTATTGTCATATTGTTTTCAGTAGTTATAGTGTCACTGTTAATAGTATCAATGTTAATCCTTATTCCTAGAAAAAAGAGGTAGAAGAAGGTGGGGAGGATGTGTGAGATTGAAGGTTAGATGGCAAGATGTTCAGATGATTGGATGAATGAGAGATGGAGCATAATCTGGAGCCAACTAAATATAATGGATTGGAGATTTGTACTCACTCACTCTCCAATCAAAAGAATTCAGACTTCCAGCCAAGATGGCGGAGAGAAGACAGGCACAGTTTTAGTCTCCTGATCTCTTCTTCCCCATCTATCACATGAAACAAACCTCTTAAAAGAAATCTGACCCACAAAACCCAGAAAGAAAAGCCAGGAGAAAGAACATCTACCTTGGGATTTGTCTCTGGCAGCAACTTTGGCCGAATTCAGGCGCGTGAGTCTGGGCTCAGAGGGAGGATCAGCCCAGGATCAACCAGATTAACAGCTGAATTGGAACCAAGAGTCTAAGGACCCAAGAGACGGACCTGCTGGATCGGGGTGAGGCTGGACCGAGCGGGCATGAGTCCACAGGAGAGCAGAGGTGCTGGTGTTGGAGCTGTCCCCGGGAGATCCCGGACATAGCTGGGGGGAGACTTCTGGAGCAGGAGAGCTGAGGACACCATCCCTGGGCTCCTCTGGTCTGAGTCCCATTACAACTCAAACTTCTTCCCTAACAAACAAATCTAAACTACTTCTGCCTCAGGCCCAGATGTGTGAACAGAAGAACCAGCCCAGCTGAGGAATGACCTCAGGCCAGGGTAAAGCCCACCATAGATTGAAGGCAAAAGGATTCAATAGCTCCAAACCCTCCCTTCAAGGAAAGGGAGAAGGCCTAAACCAAGGTCAAAGACACTCCATGGAAAGCAACCAGCACCTCCTACTGGCCAGCCAGAGAAACTGTACTCAGTGAGTAAAGCCTTTAGTGATCCCAAGCCCCTGTGAACCAGCCCCTCCCCAACTCATGTCTTAGCAAAATGAAGAAGGCTCAGTGGAAAGGTGGATCCATAGAAAAAGTCTTGGAAGGGAAAGACCCTAACTCAGAGAGACCTGGAACCTCTGAGGAGAATACAATCTGGTCTTCAGCACAGAAAGACTTCCTTGAAGAAATAAGTAAGGAATTTAAAAATCAACTAGAAAATTTGGGGGAGACAATTAATACCTTGCAAAAAGAAATCCAAAACTTAGAAAGTACAATTGAACAAATACAACATGAGAACAAATCTCTCAGATCTTCAAATGGGCAAATGCAAAAAAGAAATTAATTCTCTCAAAACCTCAATTGGTCAAATGGAAAGCTCTTTCAAAAGTAGAATTGACCAATTGGAAAAGGAGTTGAAAAAGGTTAATGAAGAAAAATCCTCCCCCCCAAAAAAAGAATGGAGTCTGCAGGAACTAAAGACTCCATGAGACAGCAAGAGTCAGTTAAACAAAATCAAAAATAGAAAAACTAGAAGCAAATGTAAAATACCTCATCAACAAAACCACTGACCTCGAGAATAGAAGAGGGGCAACCTGAAAATTATAGGACTTCCTGAAAACATTGAAGAGAAAAAAAAGCCTGGACTTAATATTACAGGATCTAGTGATGGAAAACTGCCCTGATATCATGGAATTGGAAGACAAAGCAGTTATTGAAAGAGTACATCGATCCCCACCAGAAAAAGATCCTAAAATGAAAACACCAAGGAATGTTGTGGCCAAACTCCAGAACTATCAGATAAAAGAGAAAATCCTGCAAGCAGCCAGAAAGAAACAATTTAAATATCAAGGAGCCACAGTAAAGATAACACAGGACCTGGCTGCATCAACATTGAAGGATTGAAGGGCCTGGAATGAGATATTTCGAAGAGCAAGGGAGCTTGGAATGCAGCCAAGAATCTACTTTCCTGCAAAGCTGAGCCTTCTCTTCCAGGGAGAAAGATGGACATTTTAATGAAATGGAAGAATTCCAAAAATTTCTGATGAAAAGACCAAAGCTAAACAGAAAATTTGGACATCAAATAGGAGGTTCAAGAAACACATGAAAAGGTAAAAAAAAATAGTGGTGGTAAAAGGGAAAAAAATGCAATCCAGTATGGGGGGAAAAAGATTCTCATAAATCTTGAGAATTGTAACTCTAACAGAGAGAATATACCTAGCCAGAAATGATGGACATTCACGACATATCCATGACACTGCTATCTAAAGAGATGTAACTGGCTTTAGCCCCACTTGGGAGAAATACCCTAATAACTCTCAGGAATTTTGACTCTATTTGATAGAATATACTGAATTAGAAGGGACAGACACTCAGAATTTTCTATGACTTAGATAGAATGATCTAAAAAACACTACCTCCCTAAAAAAGGGGGACAGGAAAGAGACTGGAGGAGGGAGGGGAGTGAATGAGGTGAATCTCATTACACTAAGAGGTACCAAAAAACCTATGGTAATAGAGGGGAAGAAGGGAGCAGAGAAGAAACTCCTGAATCTTCTTCTCATCAGACTTGGCTTAAAGTCAACCTACACATACTCAGTTAACTTATAAAACATCTAATGTTTCAAGTATTAAAAGGGTAAAAGGGGAGGGGGGGCAGAGAAAGGGAAGGAGAGTGGGGGAAAAAGGGGGAAATATCATAAGGAAGGGAAGGTAAAGGGGAAAGGGGAAAGGGGAAAGAAAGGGGAGGGTGTGATATAGAAGGGCAAACACACTGAAGGGGTGGTATTCAGAAACAAAATACTGGGGATTATGGAGAAGGGGGGGGGAAGGGGGAAAAATACAAAAAGAGGGAAGATAGCACAGAGGGCAATAAAGAATTAGTAATCATAACCTTGAATGTGAATGGGATGAACTCTCCCTTAAAAACGTAAGTGAACAGCAGAGTGTATTAAAAACCAGAATCCTACAATATGCTGTTTACAAGAAACTCATTTGAAGCAGAGAGATACATATAAAGTAAAAGTAAAAGGTTGGAGTAAAACATATTTTGCTTCAGTTGAAGTAAAAAAAAGCAGAGATAGCAATCCTTATCTCAGACAAAGCAGCAGCAAAAATAGATAGTGTTAAAAGAGATAAGGAAGGAAACTTTATCCTCCTAAAAGGTACCATAGACAATAAAGTCATTTCAATATTGAATATATATGCACCCAGTGGGACAGCACCCAAATTCTTAGAGGAGAAGCTGAAAGACATTCAGGAAGACATAGACAGCAAACCTCTACTAGTGGGAGACCTCAACCTCCCACTATCAGATCTAGATAAATCAAATCATAAAATAAACAAGAAAGAAGTTAAGGAGGTAAATAGATTGTTAGAAAAATTAGATATGGTAGACTTATGGAGGAACCTGAATGGGGATAGGAAGGAATATACCTTTTTCTCTGCAGTACATGGAACTTATACAAAAATTGACCATGTACTAGGACATAAAAACCTAAAGATCAACTGAAGAAATGCAGAAATAGTGAATACATCTTTCTCAGATCACAATGCAATAAAAGTCATATGCAATACTGGGCCAAGGAGATATAGACCCAGAAAAAATTGGAAACTGAATAACCTCATTTTAAAAAATGAGTGGACCAAAAAACAAATTATAGAAAGAATTAACCATTTTATCCTAGATAATGATAATAATGAAACAACATACCAAAACCTATGGGATTCATTCAAAACGACTCTCAAGGGATATATTATAGCTCTAAATGCTTACATGAATAAATTGGAGAAAGAGGAAATCAATGAACTAAACATGCAACTAAAAAAATTAGAGAAGGAAGAAATCAAAAATCCCCAATTAAATACTAAATTAGAAATTCTAAAAATTAATTCTAAAAATTAATAAAATCGAAAGCAAGAAAACTATTGAATTAATAAATAAAACCAAAAGTTGGTATTATGAAAAAACCAATAAAATTGATAAACCTCTGGTCAATTTGATTAAAAAAAAAGAAAGAAGAAAACCAAATTGCTAGTATCATAAATGAATAAGGTGAACTCACCAACAATGAGGAGGAAATTAAAGTAATAATTTGAAATTATTTTGCCCAACTCTATGCCAATAAATTTGATAATCTAAGTGAAATGGATGAATATTTACAAAAATATAAGTTGCCTAGGTTAAATGAAGAAGAGATTAAATACCTAAACAACCCTATCTCGGAAAAAGAAATTCAACAAGCCATTGTTGACCTTCCCTAAAAATAAATCTCCATGGCCTGATGGATTCACAAGTGAATTCTACCAAACATTTAAGGAACAATTGGTTCCAATTCTATATAAACTCTTTGGAAAAATAGGGAAAGATGGAACTCTGCCTAACTCTTTCTATGAAACCAATATGGTGCTGTTACCTAAAACAAGAAGAGTTAAAACAGAGAAAGAAAATTATAGACCTATTTCTCTGATGAATATAGATGCAAAAATCCTAAATAAAATCTTAGCAAAATGATTACAACAAGTTATCACTAGGATAATACATTATGATCAAGTAGGATTTATTCCAGGAATGCAGGGTTGGTTCAATATTAGGAAAAACTGTTAGTATACTCAATTATATCAACAACAAACCCATCAGAAATCATATGATCATATCAATAGATGCTGAAAAAGCTTTTGACAAAATACAGCATCCATTCCTATTAAAAATGCTAGAGAGTGTAGGAATATATGGACTGTTCCTTAAAATAATTAGCAGTATCTATCTGAAACCATCAACAAGCATTATATTCAATGGGGAGAGGCTAGAGGCATTCCCAATAAGATCAGGGGTGAAACAAGGGTGCCCATTATCACGACTACTATTCAATATTGTATTTGAAATGTTAACATCACCAATCAAAAGAATTCAGCGTCAGAATGAATTTTCATTGCTGGATGAATTACATGTTCTGGAGAGGAGATCTCTGGAAATCTAGGTTTTGAAAGCATGGCTACCTTGCTATTTTTGTCTCCATCTCAATTTGCTTTTACTATGCTATTGACTTTCATTGCTATTACTGTTCTGTGAGGACTCCATGTGTCAGGTGCCTTGACCAGAATCAATCAACAAAGCAATATATTAATTTACCTGTGGATTGACTACAAATGAAAGTAAGTCCAAAAATAACTGACATGCCTCACTTCCTTTTCTTTTTACATAAATTCTCTGAGATCATGAGAACTGCTTTAGTGTCCTTGACACTTAGGTGAGTGATGCTGGTATGAATATATACACAGAGAATAATTAACATGGCAAACTTCTTTACCTCCAACTCCAACTACAGAGCACCATATTTCCATTTACCATTCATTTCATTGCTCAACATGGCAAATCACCTGCTAAAACTGGAAGTCTCAGATTTTTGAAGTTGGGGTGGGAAATTTTTTTTAGGTTTTTGCAAGGCAAATGGGGTTAAGTGGCTTGCCCAAGGCCACACAGCTAGGTAATTATTACATGTTTGAGACCAGATTTGAACCCAGGTACTCCTGACTCCAGGGCCGGTGCTTTATCCACTGTGCCACCTAGCTGCCCCAGGGTGGGAAATTTTTTGACAAAAAATACTTTTGGCAATTAGCACATCATTCTTATAAATTACTCTATCTCATAGTAAGGATCCCACATCCCTTAGCCTTGGAGTTTCTCTCCTAGAAAACACATTGAAGGCAACAACTGTAAGGAATTTGTAGTTGAGTTCTTACTCATAAGTTTAATGATCATAGTATTTAGGGTTGAAAAGGATTTGTACTACAATTCTCCCATTTTACAGATGAGGAAATAAGGATATGAAATCATTTCCTTTATGTCTCTAATTTCTCATGAGAAATGTACATAAAATATAAAATATTCATGAAATGAAATGACTTCCCCCTTTATGAGTCTATTATGTGAAAAATAGGGATAATAATACTTACACTACTAATGTCACAAATTACAAGGAATTCATATTGTAAATCTTAACATGATATAAAAATCTGAGATATTGTTCACATGCTTTGTGAATAAATAGAACAAACATTAATACTCTCATTCTGTAGGTAGGTAAACTGAGTCAGACAATAGATTAAATTATTTTCCTAAGACAGTATAGCTAATAAGTGGTGGAAACCAAGTCTTCTTACTTTGCAAAGATATTTGGACATGATTCTCATTATGGAGAATAAATTCAGCATGGATCTATTTAATTTTTCAGCATATCCTACCTTGAGGAGTAATGAACAGTATATGTTTTTTACCTACTGAGCAAAGGAAAAAAGTTAGCATTTTGATGATTATAGAGCTGTGAGGTTGATAGGTAACTTAACAGATTATCTAGTCCATACTCCTGCCTCCAGGTAGAATGCTCTAATGACATTCTAGAAAGTGATGATGCTCATTCTCTACCTGAAGGTCTCTGGAGAAGGGGTGGCTTTTTAAGTTCCTATAATAATAGCTGAGGTCACTCGGATGACTCTTAAATGCTGTCTAATCTTTTTTTTAATATTTGTATTTATTTTTTTTCATCCATATGCATATGTATATTTTAAGGGTTTTTTTTACAACACAGTGGGGTTAAATGGCTTGCCCAAGGCCACACAGCTAGGCAATTATTAAGTGTTTGTGGCTGGATTTGAACTCAGGTACTCCTGACTCCAGGGCTGGTGCTCTATCCACTGCGCCACCTAGCCACCCCCATATATACATACATACATATATATATATATATGTATATATATATACATATATATATATATATATATTAAGTTGCAAAATTTTCTTCCACCTTCCCTTCTCACCCCCTCCCCTTAGTGGCAGTCAGGTAAATATTATATATATATATATATATATATATATATATATATATATATATATATATATATATATATATGATAAACATGTTATCAGCCATTTTCAGTATGAGGAATTAGAATTAAGGGAAAGAGATAGATAAGAGATAATTTTTATTAGGCATAATCAAATTCCAAAGAGTTGCTTTTCTTGTTTTGTTGTTTTGTTTTGTTTTTCTTCCTCTGGATAGGGATAATATTGTCCAAAGTTGGTCTAATACAGTTGTTCTAGCTCTCTGAACTGCTGAGAGAAGCTGCTTCCATCAAGGTTGATCATCTCATAATGTTGTTGTTAATGTGTAGATTGTTCTCCTGGTTCTGCTCCCTTCACTCAGGATAAGATACTGTAACTTATTCTATGCTTTTCTAGACTCTGATCATTCATGGTTTCTTAATAACAATAAAATTCCATAGTATTCATGTACTATAACTTGTTTATCCATTCCTCAATTGATGGGCATCCCCTCAATTTCCAATTCTTTTCCACTTCAAAAAGAGCTGCTATGATTATTTTGGAGCATGCAGGACTTTTCCCATTTTTTTATGATTCTTCTGGGTATAGTTAGAGAACTGGAAGTACTGGGTCAAAGGGAATGAACATATTTTATTACTCTTTAGGCATATTTCCATATTGCTTTCCAAAATGGTTGGATCATTTCACAACTCCAACAGTCAGGCATCAATGTCCCAATCCTCCAACAACCTCTCCAGTATTGATCATTTCCCTTTTTTCTCATTGCAGCCAATCTGACAGGTGTGAGTTGATACCTTATTGTTATTTTACTTTACATTTCTCTAATCAATAATGATTTGAAACCTTTTTTCATATAGCAAAATATAGCTTTAACTTCTTCATTTGAAAACTGTCTATTCATATCCTTTGACCATTTATGAACTGAGGAAAGATTTGTAACCTTAAAAATTTGAGGGGACAGCTAGGTGGCGCAGTGGGTAGAGCATCAGCCCTGCAGTCAGGAGTACCTTAGCTTAAATTTGACCTCAGACACTTAATAATTAATTAGCTGTGTGGGCTTGGGGAAGCCACTTAACCCCATTGCCTTGCAAAAATTAATAAAAACAAATTGAAGAAATTCTGTTTATATATTTTAGCAATGAGACCTTTATCAGAACTCCTGTTGTGAAGATTGTTCCCCAGCTTTCTGCTTTCCTTCTAATTTTGGCAGCATTGATTTTATTTGTGCAAAAACTTTTTAATTTAATATAGTCAGTATAATATACTATATTTCTTGTTTGGTCATAAATTTGTCCCCTTTCCATAGATCTGATAGATAGAGTATTTCTTGGTTTGTTAATTTTAAAAATGATTTTATCTTTGGTGTTGCCCTTTATGCCTAAATCCTGTAACCCATTTTTATCTTATTTTGGTATAGGGTGTGAGATGTAGGTCTATGCCTAGTTTGTTTCATATTATTATCTAGTTTTCCCACAATTTTTTTTTCAAATAATGAGTTATTATCCTAGAAACTGATGGCTTTGGGTTTGTCAAAGAGTAGATTGCTGTAGTCATTTACTGTGCTTTCTTTTGAACCTCTTCTAATTCACTGATCCATTACTCTATTTCTTAAGCAGTATCAGGCAGTTTTGATAACTGCTGCTTTATTGTATAGTTTTAGATCTGGTAGAACTGAGGCTGCCTTCCTTTACATTTTTTTCAACAGTTCCCTTGCTATTCTTGACCTTTTGTTGCTCCAGATGAATTCTGTTACTATTTTTTTCAAGCTCTGTAAAATAGTTATTTGCTACTTGGATTGGTATGGCACTCAATGAGTAATTTAATTTAGGTAGAATTTTCATTTTGATTATATTAGCTTGATCTAATCAAGAGCAATTGACATTTTTCCAATTAAATCTGACTTTATTTGGGGAGATGTGCTTTATAATTGTGCTCATACAGTTTCTGAGGTTTGACTTGGGAGGTAGATGGTCAAATATTTAATGTTGTCTATACTTACTTTAAATGGAATTTCTCTTTCTATGTCTTGCTCTTGGACTTTGTTGTTCATATATAGAAATGCTTATGATTTATGTAAGTTTATTTTACATCCTGCTACTTTGCTGAATTTGGTAATTATTTCAAGGACTTTTTAAGATGATTTTCTTGGGTTCTCTTAGTTTACCATTATATCATCTGGAAAGAGTGAAAGTTTTGCTTCCTCCTTGCCAATCCTGATTCCATCAATTGCTTTTTCTTCTCTTATTGCTACAATTAGCATTTCTAATAGTATATTGAATAGTAATAGTGATAATTGGCATTTTTGTTTTACCCTTGATTTTATTGGGAATGTTCAGTTTATTCCCAGTACATATAATATTTGTTGATGGTTTAGATAGATATTAAGGAAAGATACATATTTTAAGGAAAACTCCAATTATTTCCTAAATTTTCTAGGTTTTTTTAATAGGAATGGATGTTGTATTTTATCAAAGGCTTTTTCAGCTTCTATAGAGATAATCATATGATTTCTGTTCATTTTGCTATTGATATGTTCAATTATGTTAGAGTGTTTTTTCCTAATGTCGAACCATCCATGCCTACCTGATATAAATCCAACCTGATCATGGTGTATTATCCTGGTTATAAATTGCTGTAGCTCATGGCTAAAATTTTATTTATGATTTTTTTCATAAATATTCATTAGGGAGATTGGTCTATAATTTTCTTTGTTTTGTTTCTTCCTGGTTTCGGTATCAGTCCTGTGTTGGTGTCATAAAAATAATTTAGAAAAACTCCTTCTATTTTTTAAAACACTTTATATGTAATAGGAATTAAATGATCCTCAAATGTTTGGTAGAATTCACTTGTAAATCCATCTGGACCTGGAGAATTTTGCTAAGGGAGTTTATTGATAGTTTCTTCATTTGCTTTTTTCCAATATCAGTTATTTAAGTATTTTGTTTCCTCTTCTGCTACATCTGGGCAGTTTGTATTTTTGTAAATATTTCACTCATATTGTGAAATCAATTGGCATAGGGTTCAGCAAAGTAGCTCCAAATCATCTTTTTAATTCCCTCTGCATTGGTTATTAGTTCAACCTTTTTGTTTTTAATACTGGTAATCTGGTTATCTTCTTTCTTTGTTTAAAAATCAGATTAACCAAAGGGTTGACTATTTTATCAGCTTTTCCCACATATCCAACTTTTAGTTTTATTTCTGAAATAGATGGTTTTCTTGCTTTCAGTTTTATTAATTACTCCCTTGATTTTTAGTATTTCTAATTTGGTATTTAATTGGTATCATAAATTTGTTCTTTTTCTAGCTTTTTTGGTTGCCTACCCAATTCATTGATCTCCTCTTTCTCTGTTTTATTTATATAGACATTTGGGGATATAAAGATTCCCCCTCAAAACTGCCTAGACTGCCTCTCTCATAAATTTTGGTATGATGTCTCAGTAGTATCATTTTCTTGGATGTAATTATTGATTGTTTTTATTATTTGCTGTTTGATCTACCCATTATTATGATTAAATTATTTGATTTCCAAGTAGTTTTTGGTTTATCTTTCCATCACCCTTTATTGCATATAATTTTTATTGTATCATGGTCTGAGAAGTGTGTATTTATGCCTTTCTGCATTTGATTAAAAGGGATAGTACATCCCATTCACATTTACAGTTAAGATTCCTAATTCTGTATTTCTCTCCATGTTATCTTTCTCTATATTTTTCTCTTTCCTTTCCTCTTATTCCTCCTCACCAAAATTTTACTCCTTTTCTCCTGTGACTTTTCTTTTAAAAATTAACTTTCAGAGGGCAGCTAGATAGTACAGTAGATAGAGCACTGGCCCTGGAATCAGGAGTACCTGAGTTCAAATCCAGCCTCAGACACTTAATAATTACTTATCTGTGTGACCTTGGGCAAGCCACTTAACCCCATTGCCTTGAAAAAAAACTAAAAAAAATAACTTTCACTTTATTTTCACTTATATCTCTGCCTTCTCTTTTATCAGTGCCTTTTCCCTTATCTTTTGCTGTCCCTGTTCCCCCACCACCACCTTTCCTGTAGATTAGAAAATATTTGTAAACACAAATAGAAATGTCTCTTATTCCCTCTTTGAATAAAATCTATTGAATAGAGTTTACTCAGTGTTCACACTCTCTCTTTTTTCCCCTCTAGAATGATAAATCTTTGTACCTCTTCACCTGGTATTATTTATCACTCTAGTATCAGGTATATCAATCACAGTTTGATTATTTGATTACTTGATAAGCTCATATTATCAAAACATCATCACAGATTGATTACTTGATTGCTTGAAAAGCAGCATGGTCTCAAATTATATTAAATTATAATTACAATCATTTTTACCTTATCACCTTTTCAAGTACCCTCCAAGGACACACAGTCCTCCTCATGAACCAAAGTGACATCCAAAGCCAAATCATTTCTTGAACTATTTGTGCTCCTGCCCTCAGGCCTATTTTCTCTTACACTTTAAATCCCCCTCCTCACCCTGGTTACTTAACCCCTTGTTAAGTGAAGCAGGGATGAAGTCAAAGATGATTTAATTAAAAAGAATCTTAAAAGACTCTATGTACTGGGTAGCTTTGAAGGTCTCAAGAACTTTACAAATGATTATGAGAGACACTGACTTAGGACTGCTTATGATGCTAATTTCATCAGCACAGCTAAATTAAAGTGGGTCAAAGAAAACTTAATGAAACACTTAAGTTTAGAGTTTCCACACATGCTTTTTATCAGGGCTTTCTGTCTCAACCTAATGATGTCATCTTGGACCTCTTCAATGGAGAGACAAGACTCAACTATACCCATATCCTTTAAGTCCAATCTCTTCAATTATATTCAACCCTTTAATTATCCTAAGAGAAGTAAATTTCTCAAGAATTAGAAGAGTTATATCTTCCCTTTAAGAGTAGTATACAATTAGATAGTCTTAAGTAATATTCTTTTTGTTTTGTTTTATTTTTTTCCTTCCCCTTTACATTTACCATTTTTTGGTGATGCTTGATTTGTATATTTAGTCATTGAGTTCTTTGTTCAATTCTAGTCTTTATGTCAGGAAATTCTGGAAGTCCTCTGTTTTGTTGAACATCCGTCATTTTCCCTGACAATATACACTTAATTTTTTAGGGTAGTAAATTCTAGTTTGTAATCCCAGGTCCCTTGCCCTCTGATATATGCTTTGCCAGATCATCCTGTCCTTCATTGTTGAGTCTGATAGGTCCTGTGTTATTTTCTTTTTGCTGCTTGCAGTATTCTCTCCTTTATTTGAGAGTTCTTGAATTTGGCTAGAACAAACCTTGGAGTTTTTATTCTGGGGTTTCTTTTTGTAACAGTTCTGTGCATTCTTTTAATAGTCATATTGTCCTCTTGTTCTAGTCGATTTGGTTAGTTTTCCCTAATAATTTCCTGTGATGACCCTTAAATGCAATAAGATTTATAGTCTACCTTAAATTCATCCCATTATTACTATTATTGACTTTTCATGTAGTTAGCGGCAAAATAGCTAGTTTCCATTCTACTAGAAAAATATTATTATGATGTTTTTTTAAAATGTTCTATACATTTAATTAAACTGGATTTATTCTAATTTGAACAATGCCCTACTTAATTGTGCCATTGTAGGACCCTAGATATGAGTGTAAACTTCAAACTCATTTGAGGATCTTGAATTGAATATAGAACAATAAGATTTAGATCTGGAAGGGACACTTGTTCAAGTTTTTATCACTTCACATTTGGATTATAGCAATAGCTTTTTAGTTGGTCTCTAGAGCTCAAGTATCTCCCATCTCTAGATTGTCCTCCATTAGGATGACAAAGTGATCTTCCTAAAGTGTAGGTCTGATTATATCACCTTACTCTCTATTTCAAGTGATTTCCTATTATCTCCAGGATCAAATTTAAATTTTTTTTGACTTTTAAAACCCTTCATTGCTGGGCACATTCCTATCTTTTCAGTATTCTTATATTTTGTTCCCCCCTATAATCTATGATCCAGTGACTCTTACTTCCTTGCTATTCCTTTCACAAGATACTCCAACTCTTGGTTGTATAGTTTATTTACTTTTCCCATGTCTGAAATGCTGCTCTTCCTCTTAATCATTTCCCTGTTTTGATGGGAATTTTCCAAATCTCACCTCAAATTACATCTTCAGAAGAGACTTTTCCTGGTCCCCATTAATTCTAGTACCTTGCCTCTAAGACTAGTTCCAATTTATTTTGTACATACTTTTTATTTTTTTCATTTTCTTCCTATTTCAATGTGAACTTCTTGAGGTCAAAGGTTATTTTGCTTTTCTTTCACCCCCAATATTTGGTACAATGACTGATCCATAGTAAATGCTTATGTATTGACAAAGAAGCAGTAGCATAACAGAAAGAAATAAGCATTGGATTTTGCTTTAAAACATCAAAGTTCAAATTTTATCTCTGTTACTTACACAATTAGGCACAAGTAGCACAGTGGACAGAGCTCAGAAGCTAGACTCAGGAAATCCAGTTTTCTTATCTTTAAAATGTAAGGATCTAATAATAATATCTTTATCTCACATCAGTTATAAATCTCAAATAAATATTTGTAAACCCTAAAGTGCTATATAATTATTAGTTGTTATTTTTATGGCTTTACACAAATAACTTCACCCTCTCTGGACCTCAGTTTCCTTTTTTGTAAAATGAAGGAGTTGGCTTAGGTGAAAAAGGTTCTCACTAGCTTATGGATTTCATAAAAACATGACCAAGAAGGGCCATAATTTTCTCAAGATTATGTAATTTATAAATAGAAGAACTGGAAGACAACACTATCCTCTGTAGACTGCTGCTTAAGAGTATGGAGGGAACAGTGTGTTATCCGGGACATTTCTGGTTAGTATTCCATTAAGAGTTACCTAAGACAGTTCTCTGAAAAGAACTGTCACCCAGTATCATTTGTTCAAATTAACAGATGGTTCTACTTCCTTTTTCTAGGAAAGAAAGAAATCCTGTATTATCATCACTCTTCTGTCTGGGCCCCAATCATTTTTCCCTAAATGTTACTTTTCCCTAAATAATTGAGAGTCTGGCCTACTCCCAAAGGACAGCATAAGGTTTACTTAGCAGAGAATACTTAGACCTTTATTGCTTCTGTTGAAATATCCCTCTGCTTATATTTTGGCAATGGTTTGCAGAGAGTGTGGATGAAAAGTAAAGGAGAGACAAAGACCACATGCAGTGAATCATAGGATTTAATGGTAAAAGGGATCTTAGAGGTGGTTGAGCTTTTCTTATCTTATAAATGAGTGAACAGCAGCCCAGAAAGGAAAACGACTTGCGCAAGATCACACAGATAGTAATTACATCAGAGAAAGGCCACAGTTTCTGCAATACAAAGCTTTCATAATGCACTTGCTCAGATTAAATTTTAGAGTTTGAGAAATAGAAAGGATAGAGGGAATCTTAGTGATACAGTTCAACTGGCAACTCAAAGAAGATATCATATGGTTGCAGGTAAGTCAAAAAGTAAGTCAAAAACAATCAACCAATATTTACTTGGGTCATCTTATGCTTAAGCAATATGGTGATGGATTTGGTGTTAGGGGACTTATGTTCAGATCTTACTTTGATATTAAAAATAATTCATAGAAATTGTTTATAATAATATTTATAACACTTTGAGCAGCTAAAATGTATGAGATAGTACTGGGTCTGGAGTAAAGAAAACTTGAATTCAAGTCCAGTCTCAGATACCTACTAGCTGTTTGATCCTGAGCAAGTCACTTTGGAAAGAAAAATGGTAAATGACCTTTGTATCTTTGTCAGGAAAACCCCAAATGGGATCACTGAGTCAGACATGAGTGAAACAACTTGACAATAATATAACACTTTAAACTTTATATTGTTTCCATGCTTTATAATGTTTCCATTGATCAAAACTGAACATGTTGAGAGAAATAACATATCCTTGAGGAAAAAATAAAATATTAAATATAGTAAAATTATATGGTATATAAGACAACTTTTTTTTTTTAAATGAAGGTAATAGTCTTTGGTCTTTCTTTAAATTCCATAGTTCTTTCTCTGGATACAGATGGTATTCTCCATTGTTCCTCATTGCACTCATGGAATGTGGAGATCCATTAAGGCTGATTATCACCTCCATGTTGCTGTTAAGTTGTACAATGTTCTTCTGGTTCTGTTAATCTAATTCAGGATCAGTTCATGCAAGTCTTTCTGGGATTCTCTGAAATCCCATCCCTCCTGGTTTCTAATGAAACAATAGTGTTCTATAATATACTTATATTACAATTTGTTCAGTCATTCCCCAATTGATGGACATCCTCTTGATTTCCAATTCTTTACCACCACAAACAGAACTGCTATGAATATTTTTTGTACAAGTGATGTTATTACACTTTTTCATGATCTTTTCAGTGTGTAGAACAAGTAATGGTAATGCTGGATCAAAGGATATACACATATTTATTGCCCTTTGGGCATAATTCCAAACTGCTCTCCAGAAAGATTGGATCAGTTCACAGATCCACCAACAATGTATTAGTGTTCCAGATTTTCCACATTCCTTCCAACACTGATCATTTTCCTTTTTGGTCAGACTGACCAATCTGAGAGATGTGAGGTGCTACCCCAGAGATGCTTTAATTTTCATTTCTCTTATCGGTAATAATTTAGAGTAATTTTTCATATGACTATGGATAGTTTTGATTTCCTCATCTGAAAATTACCTTTCCATATCCTTTGACCATTTGTCAATTAGGGAATGCTTATTGTTTTTAATACTTTTGGCTCAGTTTCTCTATTTATTTTAGAAATGAGTCCTTTTTCAGAAACACTAATTGTAGAAACTAGTTGTAAAAATTATGTTCCAATTTTCTACATTTCTTTTGATTTTGGTTATGGTGATTTTTTTGTGCAAAACTTTTTTAATTTAATGTAATCAAAATTATCCAGTTTGCATTTAATGATGATCTCTATCTCTTCCTTGGACATAAACTGCTTCCCTTTCCAAAGATCCGACAGGTAGATGATTCCTTGTATTCCTAGTTTGTTTATAATATTGTCTTTTATATCTAAATCCTACACCCATTTTGATCTTATCTTGATATAGTGTTTGAAATGTTGGTCTAATCCAAGATTCTGCTATACTAGCTTCTAATTTTCCCCACATATTTAATTGAAGAGAGAGTTCTTATGCCAGAAGGGTTGTTTGGGTTTATCAAACAGCAGATTACAATAATTGTTTCCTACTGTCTCTTTGGCGTTTAGTCTATTCCACTGATCCAGCCATCTATTTCTTAGCCAGTACCATACAGTTTTGATGACTGATGCTTTATAATATAATTTTAGGCCTGGTAAGGCTAAGTCAACTCCATTTGTATATTTTTCATTAAATTCCTTGATATTCTTTTTTTCTTTTTTTCTTTTTTCTTTTTAATAGTTAATGTTTATTTATTTTCATTTTGTACAAATGTTTTTATACAATAATAAAATATTCTTGTTTAAGAGTAAAAAAAAATACCCCCTCCCCCCAAAAAATATAGACTCACTTGAGCGATAAAGTAAAGGGGAGAGAAAAAAATTAAAATAAAAAATAGTAATAATTGTATGTATGGCCAGGTGGCACAGTGGATGGAGGACCAGCCCTGGAACCATGAGCACTTGAGCCCACATCCAGCTCCGTACACCCAACAATCACCCAGTTGTGTGACATGCAAGCTACCCAAACCCCACTGCCCTGTAAAAAACAAAAAAAAAGAAAAAAATCGCCAAAATAAAATAAAATAGTAATAATAGTAGGGGTGGCTGGGTGGCAGACAGAACATTAGCCCTTGAGCCAGGAGCACCCGGGTCCAAATCCGGCCTCAGACACCCAACGATCACACTGCTATGTGGCCCCAGGTGGGCCACCCAACCCCATTTGCCCTGCACCCCCCCCCAAAATAATAATAATAAAAAATGTGCTTGAGTCTTTGTTCCAACACCAACAACTCTGTCGCAGGTAGATCACATTCTTTATGATAAGTCCATGGGAAAAGTTACTTCCATATTTTTCCACCATTGCCATTGCTGATTGCAACTCCCTCCTTTCGTATTTCTCTACTACTATGTACTATATTTTCTCCCTCCTTTCACTCTGACTCTGCCAAGAGGCCCCTAGCCCCCATACCACCCTTAGGCCCAGCATCCACCTGGCCCTATGGTCCTGGACAGGCCATCCAATCCCAGCCACATGCAAGAAGTGAAAAAGAATATGTGTTATATCTGACTACTCTCCCACCATGGTCCATCCTCTCCTCCATCACTCATATCACCCCCCTTCCCCCTGTCCTCCCTTCTCCTTCTTAATCCAGATGCCTATACCCCATTGAGTATATATGCTGTTTCCTCTCCTAGTCACCTCTGATGAGAGCGAAGATTCCCTCATTCCCCCTTGCCTTCCCCCCTTCTATATCATTGTAGCAGCTCACTGTAATAAATAAAAATCTTATTATATGAAATATCTTGGCCTATTCCCCCCCCTCTCCTTTTTATTTCTCCCATTACATTTCCCTTTTTTCTATTGACTCCATTTTTATTCCATATTTGGTCTTGCAGCTTTCTCCTGTGCTTCAACTATGAAAGCTCCCTCTACCTGCTCTATTAACTGAGAAGGTTCATATGAGTATTATCAGTGTCATTTTTCTATGCAGGAATACATGCAGTTCATCATCATTAAGTCCCTCATATTTTCCCCTTCTCCTCCAATCTCCATGCTTCACCTGAGTCCTGTATCTGAAGATCAAACCTTCTGTTCAGCTCTGGACATTCCAACAGGAACATTTGAAATTCTCCTGATTCATTGAAAGTCCATCTTTTCCCCTGGAAGAGGACATTCAGCCTTGCTGGGTAGTTCATTCTTGGCTGCATTCTAAGCTCTTTTGCCTTCTGGTATATTGTATTCCAAGCCCTACGAGCTTCCAATGTAGTTGCTGCTAAGTCCTGTGTGATCCTGACTGCAGCTCCACGATATTTGAACTGTGTCTTTCTGGCTGCTTGTAATATTTTCTCTTTGACTTGGGAGTTCTGAAACTTGGTTATAATATTCCTGGGGGTTGGTTTTTTGGGATCTCTTTCTTGGGGGGATCGGTGGATTCTCTCCATTTCTATTTTGCCCTCTGCTTCTAGATTCTCAGGGCAATTTTCCTGTAGTAATTCTTTGAAAATGATGTCAAGGCTCTTTTCCTGACCATGACTTTCAGGTATTCCAATAATTTTTAAATTATCTTCCCTACGTCTGTTTTCCATATCAGTTGTTTTTTCAATGAGATATTTCACATTTTCTTCTAATTTTCCTTTTTTTTTTGGTTTTGAAGCATTGATTCCTGATTTCTGGTAAATTCATCAATCTCCCTGAATTCTATTCTTTGTCTGAAGGATTTGTTCTCCTCAGAGAGTTTTCTTATCTTTTTTTCCATCTGGCCAATTTTGCTTTTTAAAGCATTCTTCTCCTCAATAACTTTTTGAAATGTTTTATCCATTTGACCTAAGCTGGTTTTTAGCATGCTATTTTCTTCAGCATTTTTTTGGATTTCCTTGACTAGGCTGCTGACTTCATTTTCATGTTTTTCCTGCATCTCTCTCATTTCTTTTCCCAGTTTTTCTTCTAACTCCCTCATTTGATTTTCAAAGTCTTTTTTGAGCTCTATCATAGCCTAAGCCCAATTTCTGTTTTTCTTGGAGTCTTTAGATGCAGGACCTTGTGCTTCCTCATCTCCAGACTGAGTATTTTGATCCTTCTTGGGCTCATATGCAAAATATTTCTCAATGGTGTTCCTTTTTTTTTCTCTGCTTGCTCATTTTCCCAGCCTAAGCCTGTTTTGGGGTGCTTCCTGAGCTTTTGGGACACTCCCACAAGGCTCTCAGTGTGTTAGGCTCTGTCCTCCCTCCTGGTCTGTGAATGACCATATACGACCCCTCTGCCACAGGGCTGAGGTGGGGGGGTCCCTGCTGTTCTATGGGGGGTCCTAGACTGTGAACAGTCTCTGAATGTGTTCAGAGCCCCAGAGTCCTGTTCCATGGGCAGAGGACAGAGCTAGGCAGTCTCTCTCTCTTCACTCCCCTCCCTAGGTTCAATGGACTCTTACCCTGGGGGCTCCTGCTTACCACCTCCACCTCCTTCTGTTCCTGGATCTGAACTGTGGTGGCCATGCTGCTCACTGTGTGCCCTGAGGGCTGGGCTTCATGTGCTCCCTCTGGCAGAGGTCCCCCTCCCACTGTTCCCCCAATTTTTGCCGGGTGTGCCCTGGAGCATAGCTCAGGAAACTCCCCTGCTGCTGGGAGCCATGGCTGCCAGCACCCTGGGACTGCCTCCGGGAGGCTGAAGTTCTTTCGCTCCGGCGGGCCACCTCTTTGGTGGGCCACCCCTCCAACCCCGGGGAGCAGAGCCTTTGTGCTCTTTTCCAGGTTACTTTGAGTAGGAGAACTGCCTCATTGGGTCCCTCTGTGGGTTCTGTCTCTGGAAAATTTGATTCCTTAGCTTATGAGTTTAATGAGAGAGTGCCTAAGACACGATCCTTTCTTGTCGCCATCTTGGCTCCGCCACCATTTCTTGATATTCTTAACTTTTTCTTTCTCCATATGAATATAGTTACAATTTTTTCTAGCTCATTAAACTATTTTTTTTGGAAGCTTGATTGCTAAAGCACTAAATAAGTAGTTTAATTTAGGTAGAATTGTCATTTTTATTATATTAACTCATCCTATCCATGAGCAGTTGATATTTGCCCAGTTATTTAAATTTGATTTTATTTTTGTGAAAAGTGTTTATAATTGTTTTCATAGAATTTCTGAGTCTGCCTTGGCAGGCATAATCCCAAGTACTTTATATTGTCTGAAATTATTTTAAAGTGGATTTCTCTTTCTAGCTCTCACTGCTGCATCTTGCTAGTAATCTATGTAGAGATGCTGAGGATTTAAATGAGTTTATTTTATATCCTGCTAATTTGCTAAAGTTGCTAATTTTTTCTAGTAGTTTTAAGATTATGTTTTAGGGTTCTCTTGGTATACCATCATGTCATCTGCAAAGAGTGAGAGTTTTGTTTCTTCCTTCACAATTCTAATTCCTTCAAATTCTTTTTCTTTTGTTATTGCTGAAGCTAACATTTCTAATACAATATTGAACCGAAGTGGTGATAACAGGCATCTTTGTACAACCCTTGATCTTATTGGGAATTCCTCTAGCTTATCCCCATTGCATATAGTGCTTGTTGATGGTTTCAGATGGGACCTGCTTTTCATTCTAAAGAACAATCCATTTATTCCTATTCTCTAGTGTTTTTAGTGAAAATGGTTGTTGTATTTTATCAAAGACATTTTCAGCATCTATTGAGAAAATCATATAATTTCTGTGAGGTTTGTTGTTGATACAGTCAATAATACTGACAGTTTTCCTAATATTGAACCAACCTTGTATTCCTGGGAGAAATCCTGCTTGGTCATAGTGTATTATTCTAGTGATAACTTGCTGTAATCACTTTGCTAAGATTTCATTTAAGACTTTTTGCATCCATATTCATTAGGGGAATTTGGTCTATAATTTTCTTTCTCTGTTTTGACCCTTCTTGGTTTGGATATCAGGTTTTGACTATATTAATGGTATAGAAGGAGTTAGGTAGAGTTCCATCTTCACCTATTTTCCAGAGTTTATGTTGCATTGGAACCAATTGTTCCTTAAATGTTTGATAGAATTCACTTGTGAATCCATCTGGCTCTAGAGATTTTTTTCTTAGGGAGTTGAATAATGATTTTTTGAATTTATTTTTCTGAGATAGGGTTATGTAGATAGTTAATTTCTTCTTCATTTAATCTGAGCAACTTGTATTTATGGAAATATTCATCCATTTCACTTAGATCATCAAATTTATTGGCATACAGTCAGGCAATAAAGTTCCAAATTATTACTCTAATTTCCTCTTCATTGGTGTTGAGTTCACCTTTTTCAGTTATAATTGCTAATTTGATTTTCTTCATTCTTTTTTTAAATCAAATTAACCAAAGGTTTATCTATTTTTTGGATCTTACTTATTAAAAGTTAAAGAGAAATTATTGAAATTGAAAGCAAGAAAACTAGGTCTTGCTTTCAATTTTATTAATTTCTCTTTAACTTGTAGAATTTCTAATTTGGTATTTAATCAAGGGGTTTTCATTTGTTCTCTCTCTAATGTTTTTTTATTTGCAGGATTAGTTCATTGATTTCCTCTTTATCTGTTTTATTCATGTAAGCATTTGAAGATATAATATATCCCCTAATAACTGCCTTGGCTGTATCCTAGTTGTCTAGGATGAAATCATTATTTCCATCTTTAATTTGTTGTTATTCTTTAACTTGAGGTTATTTAATTTCCAGTTAATTTTAGATCTATCTCTCCATGGCCCATTATTACATTTGATTTACACTTCATTATGATTTAAGGAGGAAGTATTCACTATTTCTGCCTTTCTGCATTTGATTATGAGTTTTTTATGCCCAATTATGGTCAATTTTTGTATAGGTGACATGTTACACAGAAAAAAAGAATATTCCTTTCTATCCCCATGCAGTTTTCTCCAAAGGTCTATTATGTCTAGGTTTCCTAATATCCTCTTTTAAATTCCTTAGCTTCTTTATTGTTTACTTTATGGTTATATTTAACTAATTCTAAGAGAGGGAGTTTGAGGTCTCCCTCACAGTAAAGTTTTGTTGTCATTGTCTTCTGGTAACTCATTCAGCTTTTTCTCTAAGAATTTGGATGCTATACAATTTGGTGCATACATATTTAGTATTGAAATTGCTTCATTCATTACTTCTGGCTATGTAATTCTGTCTAATAGAGTTACAGATCTCAAGAGTTATGAGAATCTTTCTCCCAGGCAAGGATACAGCAAGTTTCATCTTTTTGTCTAAGTTTTTTTTTCTTTTCCCTTTTTTACCTTTCATGTGTATCTTGACACATGTCCCGTTTGAAGTCCAACTTTTCTATTTAGCTCTCATGAGGAAATGTTGGAAGTCTATTTTGTTATTCTTTTCTCAATTTTTCCACATTATTTTTAAAATCCTTCCTAATCTTTTCTAAGAAGTCTTTCTGTGCTGGAGATCAATCCATATTCCAAAAGTTCTAGTTCTCTCTGAGTTAGGATCTTTGTCTTTAAGTAGCTTTAAATTGAACCCCCACATTAGCTTTTCTTTATTTTCCTAGCATACTGTGTTGGAAGAAGAGCTGGTTCACAGACCTTTGTTGTTGAAATCCTTAGAGATTTTGTTCACTGGGTTTAGTAACTCCAAGTGGGCTGTCCAGTACAGGATGCTATACACTTTTTCTGGAATCTGTCATTTTGATTTGTGGCCTACTCCTTTAACCTAGGGTGGGAGGTGGAGCAGGATCATCTGAATTATCCTTGAACAATGTGGACTGTTCCCTCAGGCTATATGGTTAATCTCCTTAATCCTTACTCAGTACTGAGGAAGCTCTCCTGCCCAATCCTGAACCTGGGTACACACCAGGTGGGCCCTGGTTTTCTAGATCAGCTGAGTTGACCAGATCTATGTCTAACCACACTCTGGAGCTCTCCTGCCAGCCACTCAGACAGCCAAAGCTTCCATGACTGTTCTCAGATTACTCCCTGGGCCTCACCCCATTGCCCCTGCTCTGGCTTCTACTCTTTGCCCCTGCCTCACCCATGCTCTCCTGAGACAGAATTTGTTGGTAGATATACTTCTTATAGTTTCTTTCTGGATTTTGTGGATGTAAATTCTGTTAAGAGATTTGATTCATGTTATTTCTGAGGGATAATCAACAGAGATTAGGACAATACCTGGCTTCTCTCTGCCACCTTGGCCAGAAGTCTACAGTATGGATCTTCTCCTTGTTTGTTACCTTTGACACCTTGGGCCATCATTTATTTTTTTCTGAGTCACCTGTAAAATAGGGCTAAATATATTTTTTCCTATTTTCCTTCCTGGTTTCATGAAAAAGCCAAATAAGATTCTATATGTGAAAGTAGGTTGCATTGTAAATATACTTGTCATTCAGTCAATAAGCACTCATGTTTTATTAAACATTTAATTTTTGATTTTTTTCCAACTACATGCAATGGTAGTTTTCAGCAATCATTTTTTGGCAGTTTTGAATTTTACATTTTTCTTGTTCTCTTTCTCCTTCCCTCCTTCTTTCCCCCCCTCTCCCTGACAAAAAGCAATCTAATATTAGCTAGACATATATAATCAGGCTAAGCATATATCCATCAATAAACATTAATTGAGTAACTATTAATTGCCAGGTACTATGTTATATATTGAGTATCCAAAAAAAAAAAAGTAAAAGAGTCCCTGTCCTCAAGAAACTGACATTCTGATGGAGGAGATATCAGGCCAACACATGGAAAAACCAACTTTAGATGGGATAAAAAGGAATAGAGAAAAGACATTAGAAATAAGAAGTTATATGAAAGACTTACTATATAAAAGTTTCAATTTCAATTGGAACTTAAAAGAAATCAGGTAGGGCAGGACAAAGAGGTAAGGAGAAAGAGTGTTCCAGGGATGGGGGGGTGGTCAATCAAAAATCTGTTGAGAGATAAGAGATTAAATGGCTTATTTAAGGATTAGCCTAGAAATGAGTATCAAGCATGTGATGGGGAGTGTTGTATAAGAAGACCTAAAAGTCAAAAAGGAGCTAGGTTTTAAATGGTTTTTGAATTACAAAAAGAGGATTTTATATATGAACTCTGATGCCTTGGAGAACCACAGGAATTTAGTGAATAGAAGAAGAGCATAGTTGGACCTATGCTTTAGCAAAATGACTTTAGGTGTTGAATGGAGGATGAATTGGAGAGGGAAGAGATTTGAGGAAGTCAGACCTACCAGGAGTCTACCACAATGTCAAGGTATGAGGTGGTGAGGGCTTGCCCCAGAGTGGTGATTGTATCAGTCAATGTGGATATTCCTTCCTTTAGGCCTTATTCTAGTTGTAAGTAGATAAAGATGAAATATCATTATACCAAAGTCATTCTGGGGATGAGTTCCTTTGAACTTAAATTTAGTTGGATTGTTCCATTGACTATACATATTCAAACCATTGCTGAACCTACACATAAACTCAATATGGATAGGAAGGACTTCTCATAAAATGTTATGGCAACTAGATGGCAAAGTAGATAAAGTGCTAAATTTAGGAAGCAGGAAGACTTGAATTCAAATCCTGTGTCAGACACTTGTATGCTTCAAGATAAGGGGCAAATGACTTAATCTTTCTCCTCATTTTTTTTCACTTTGAGTTTATGTTTTCCAAGAATTTTTTTTGATCTAGGGCTATTATGACATATAATAATAAATATATTAATTTATAATAAATATAGTAATAATAAATGAAACATACAGCACAAATATAATATTACAAATATAGTAATTAGATACAAGGTAGTTTGGAAAGTGGGTAAAATTGTTTGGGGGATCAGGAAAGGCTTTATGTTGATGGTGTTAATCTGCATGATATAGTGAGATTAATATTGTATAACATAGTGTAAGTCAGTGTTTCCAATAAAGGTCTCATTTTTAAAATATATAGATAACTGAATCAAATTTATAATAATAAAAATCATTCCCCAATTAATAAATGATCAAAGGATATAAACAGGCAAATTTCAGGTGAAAAAATTAAAGCTATAGTCATAAGGTAAAAATATTCTAAATAACTATTTATTAGAGAAATGCAAATTAAAACAGTTCTGAGATTTCATTTTACATGTATCAGATTGACAAATATATAGAAAAAAATTGTAGAATATGTGGGAAAACTGGGACTCTAATTCATTGTTGGTAGAGTTCTGAACTGATCCAACAATTCTGGAAATCAATTTATAACTATGTCCAAAGGACTATATGACTTTGTATTCCCTTTGTTTTTAGCAATATTACTACTAGTTCTTTATCCCAAAGAGATCAAAAAGAAGAGAAAAGGCCCATGTGTACAAATTATTTATAGGCCTCTTTTTATATCAAAGAATTAGAAATCAAGAGGATGCTCACCAATTAGGGAATGACTGAACAAGCTTTGGTTTATAAATATAATGGAATGCTATTATTCAATAAGAAATAGGGTGGCTAGGTGGCATAGTGGATAAAGCACCGGTCCTGGAGTCAGGAGTACCTGGGTTCTCAGATCTCTGGTTTCAGACACTTAATAATTACCTAGCTTGTGACCTTGGGCAAACCACTTAAACCATTTGCCTTGCAAAAAAAAAAAAACTAAAAAAAAAAGGAAATGATAAGGAGGATGATCTTAAAATGTCTGGAGAGATTTACATGAACTGATATTAAGTAAAATGAGAAAAACATTATACAGAATAACAATAATATTGTTCAGTAATCAATTATGAGAGATTTAGCTTTTTCTCAGCATGTAATAGTTACATGAGAAATGTTTATTGATAGATTTATGCTTAGAATGATTATACATGGAAAAGGCCATCCAAATGCAGAAAAATAATTTTGGAAACTGAAGGCAGAGTAAATCATAATATGTTTCCTTTTTACTTGCTTTTTCCCCTTTTCTTGGTTTTCCTTTTTGCTCTGATTCTTCTTTCACAGCATTTCTATTATGGAAATGTATTTAATATGATTGTACATTTATAACCTGTGTCAGATTATTTACTCTATTGGGAATTAGAGAGACAAAGGAGGGAAGAAGAAAAAAATTTGTAACTCAAAATCATATAAAAATATTTTCACATGTAATTGGGAAAAATACTATTAAGTGAAAGAACAAAGAAAGTTAGAATTAGGAGCCCTGGGTTCATCTCCACCCCTGATATTATATAGCTATGTGACTATGGAAAGTCACTTCACTTTTCAAAACTTCAATTATTATTGAAGTTATTAATTATTAATTAATTACCAACCTTATCTGCCTTACAGCACTGTCAGCTTGAAAGTACTTTGTGACCCATTGCTCAGTGAGATTCATTGCCTGGATTATATTTCTATTTCAATAAGGACCTTCAGTACCTTACCTGCAAAGGAGGAACTAATGATAAAATTTCATATATAGACTATCACACACATACAGAATCACAAAGACTTTCAGATTTAAAAAATATCTAGCAGATGTTTAAATTGTATTTTAAAACACAAGGCTTGTTATACACCATAATGTGTTATTGCAACATAGTCTTTGCTTAATGACTTTCATTGAAAAAAACCTATTCCACTCTTGAAAATTCTAGGAGAATATTAGGAAACTTATGCCTAAATTTGAATGTTGGCAGTTTATATCCATAGCTTCTAATTATGCCCTCTAATGTACAAAGACTCAAGGAATTAATCAACAATTACATATGAGGGTCTGTGCTAGGCAATGAAAAGAAAAGAATAAAAAAATGAAGCAAAACTTAACAGAGTTTGTATTCAACTGATGAATATAAAAATGTATTCAAAATGCATATAGTATATATATACATACATACATATATATATATACATCTATGCAAATGACAAACATATATGTGTGTTTATATATGTGTATGTATATACATTTGTAGGTGAGCCATTTCAATCATAAGTGACTCTATAACGCATTTGGGATTTTCATTACAAAGATACTGGAATGGTTTGCCATTTCCTCTTCCAGCTCATTTTATAGGTGAAGAAGGGAAACAAACAAGATTGAATGCCTTGCCTCACATAGATAGTAACTATGAGACTGGATTTGACTCATGTCCTTCTGACTCTAGCCACTACCACCTAATTTCTCACAGATATATATATATATATATATATATATATATATATATATATATATATATATATATATATATATATATACACACACACACACACACACACACACACACACACACATATACCTAAAATAGTTAGGTAATAAGGTATTTTCGGGGACAATAATGTAGATCAAGCAAGGCTTCATGTTGAAAATGATACATAATCTTCATCTTAAGGGGAAGAATATTTGACCCTCAGGTAAGGAAGAAGGGAATTCCAACATTATGCGTGACCACTAAAAAAATGGGAGATGGAGTTTTTGAATAAGTAGCAAAGAGAAAGGCAGCTTGATTGAGTAAGAGTATAGGAGTGGGAATAATCCAACAAAGCTGGAAAAGTAAATTGAGGCTAATAGAGTTGATGGAGTAGGGGAATGACACATTCATATATTTAAATCACTGGCAGCAATGGTGAGGATGTACTGAATTGTGGGGTGAAGCAAGGTGATCAATTAGGAGACCTTTGAAATGATGTTTATATTTCCCTTTATTTTCAAGGAAGACCATGACATTGGGGAGGTGAAGCCATGGCAAGCATGAGAATTGGATTTGAAAGAGGGGGTGCTGTTAAGTCACTCACTTTCTCCTCCAGTCATCTATGTCCTGTGGCCAGATATGAATCAGCAGAGTAGAGTAGAGATGATCCTTGATGTGAGACAATCAAGGTGAAATGAAGTGTCAAGTGTCTAAGGTCAGCTTCAAACTCCTGTCCTTCTGACTCCAAGACCTGTGTTCTATCCACTGTACCACCTAACTGCCCTTTTTTGAATAGTCTACATAGGAGATCATGAGGGCCTGAACTGTAAAATTGGAGAGCTGTATAATTGGAGCGAAGGGATTGTGTCAGATTGTTATGAAGGTGGGTGAGAGAGTGAAGAAACAAATATAAAGCCCAAATTATATATCTCAAACATGAAAAGAATATTGGTGCCTTCAACAGAAATAAGGAAGATTTGAAAAGAGAGAGATTTAAGGGGAGAGATAACAAATTCAATTTTATAATATTGCATTCAAAATGTCTCTAGGAATTCAGTTTGAAATGAATAATGGAAGTTGCTAATATAAGACGGACGTTTTGAGTAGATACTGGTGTTGGATATTGATTCATCTGCAAAGAAATAATAGGTAAATTTTTGGAAGCTCATGAGATGATCAAGTGAGGAGTAAAAGAATAATTGGAGATCCACGAAAGAACATTTTGGAACATCTATAGTTAGGGGAAGTGATGTAGATACTGAACTACCAAAGGAGATTGAGAAGGAGCAGTAGACAGACAGGAAGATAAACAGGAAAAACTCAAAGAAGACAGTGCATGGCCAATACTGGGAAAGACAGTACATGGGGAGAAAGAATAAAGACATCCCTTCTTTCCCTTTACTATAATAGTTCTTTTGTACCCCATGTGATATTATTGATCCTCTATACATATCTTCTGCATAAAATCCTCATGTCTTAATTGTACCTACACCCTCTGTCAAAGTATATTCCTTTTATATGTTCTGATAGAAGTAAAATTCTCAAAGAGTTTTTGATTGACTGAGTGATTGATTGATTGATTGATTGATTAGCTTCATAACATCATAGTCCCAGTATAAATGCATGCCTCAAGAACTAAGGGTTTGAGCACAACATAGTCAATTTATACCCATACCATGTTTTCAAGTACTCTCTCTTCCACTGACCCAATAAGAATACAACCCTCAAGAGTTAAACATTTCATTATATCACCATTAGTTTATATTCACATACTCAGTCCAGATATCCTCCCTTCAATTATCTTAAATAAATTCACATCTCAAGAATTACAAGTATTGACTTTCTGTGTAAGGATGTAGTGAGTTTAGACTTATTAAATAACATTCCCCCCCTTCCATTTACCTTTTTTTGTGCATCACTTGAGTTTGTATTTGAAGATCACATTTTCTCTTCAATTCTTGTCATTTTATCAGATAAGTTTGAAAGTCCTCTATTTCATTGAAAATTCATCTTTCCCCCTTAAAGAATATGTTGAATTCTGCAGGGTAGTTGATTCTTGGTTGTAATCAAAACTCCTTTGCCCTTCAGAATATCATATACCATGATATCTGATTCTTTAATGTTGAAACTGATAAGTGCCATAAAATTGTGACTGTGGCTATTCTTTTTTGACTGCTTGCAGTATTTTTCTCCTTTAAGAATTCTGAAATTTGGCTACAATATTCCTTGGAATTCATATTTTGGAATTCCTTTCTGTGAGTGATGGATAGATTCTATCAAAGACTAATTTATCTTCTTGTTCTAGCATTAGGTCAGTTTTCCATGATAATTTCCTGCCTGATATTGTCCAAGCTCTTTTTCTGATTTTAGCTTTCAGGTAGACCAAAAATTTTTTAATTATTTCACCTGGATCTATTTTCCAGTTTGGTCATTTATTCTAAAATATTTTTTCTACTTATTTAATCATTTGGTTTTGTTTTATGGAATCTTGTCTCGTGGAGTCATTCATTTCTAATTTGTCCAATTCCAGTTTTTAAGGTTTTATTTTCTTCAGTTTGCTTTTTTGTTTCCTGTTCCTGTTGGTTAATTTTATTTTCCAGTTGGTCAATTATGCTTTTAAAATTATTGTTTTCTTTAGTTATTTTTTCATAGTTCTCCTATGACTCATTTCTTTTATTACTTTTCTTCTTCTTTTATTTGTTTTTTTAAAATCCTTCTTGAGCTTGTCCAGGAGGTCTTTTTGTAATTGAGATCAAATCATCAACCCCTTAGAACTTTCACATATAGGAATTTTTGTCACTGCTTTCCTCTTCTGAGATGGTATTTTTTCATTCCTATCAGAATAGTTGTCAACACTTTTTTTTGTTTTTTTAGTCATTTTTAAGTTGATCCCTGTTTCCATGGTTTAAGATGCATAGTCCCAATTATTTTTGCTTGTAGCCCTGGATTCTGGTCCTTGAATTTCCTTTCTGGCATTTTCAGAGTTCCTTATTTTCATCCTGGCACACCAGTTTCCCAGGGATTGAAACCTTGTTCTCTGATCTAGGATTGTAACCCTCACTGCTGGTGAAGCTGTGCTAGGCCCTTAGAGGTATTGTGGCTAGAAGCCCTGGCTTCTTCCCAGTTCACCTGCCTACTCTGGGCTATACTCCTATGTGAAAGATGTTTTTCCTGAAGTTCCTCTAAGAGATCTTGTTTAAAAGTCATTTCAGTTTTTGTTTTTTGTGTTTTTTTTTTTTTATTTTGATGCATTCTGTTGCTTTAGGATCTTTTTAGAGGCTTCATTCAAAGTTGAAGAAAAGCTCTGGGAGTTTCCTAGCTTTATGCCACCATCTTGGGCCCACCTCAGAAGTCACAGTAGTGGTATTTTAAGGATGAAAAGGACTCAGATGTGTTTGAAAACAATACTGAATGAAGTAATTATTAGGGGGAACTTAGAAATTCAAGAGAGATGAAGATGATTCAGTATGCAATCTGCTGAAGAACATAAGATATATTAGGATCAGGTACAAATATAAAGGGCTTCATCTTGAAAGGAAATGGCCAGTTCTTTGTAATAAACTGGATAGAAAATAGAATGTGAGATAATGCCAAAGTTTTTTGATGTGATGAAAATGAAGGAAGAATGAGCTCTTATCAAATTGTTCCAATTTATTCAGTAGAATAAGAGGCAAGATATTCAGGGGAAATTGTAGGAGGTAATGTTCATTAAAGTAGATTCTGTGAAGAATGAGATATAAAATAAATTTTGGAGGAATAAAAGGACTACCATTCTGCAATAAAGACCCAGGTGAGGATAGATAGCATTAATTTGCCTTATACACAATCAACATAGCTATGAACTTCTAGATTCTTTCTACAACTTGAGTATAAATGGCAAAGGTAGATGTTGGAATTAACTCAGAGCTGAGAATTTTCAAATAAAGGCTAGTGACAAGGGAAAAGATAGAACAAATTTAATCTCTTCCACATGACAATCCTTAAATATTTTAATACAGTTAACATGCCCTTGATAAGTGTGCACTTATAATTTTGCTTCAACTGATCCTCATTTTGCATGAGTTGGGTGCACTCCACTGTATGTTCTTCAAGTCATCAGCATCCTTCCTAACATCTACAAATGTTCAAGCTGGTAGAGGGTCATATTATGTACAATTCAAACTTTTCACTTTAAAGATGAGAAAACCAGTTTAGAGAAATACAATGATAGGCAAATGCTTCTCAGCCAGGGCTAATTCAGTTCAGTTCAAGAGTTAAGGTTTCTGTTGAGATGAATTGAAACACTTATGGACTCATGGACTATCAAATATTGAACATAAAGAAATTTATTCAACCTTTCAAATGAAGATGGTTATTCATTGCTTACACATCTATCAATGTGTGTGTGTGTGTGTGTGTTTGTGTGTATAGATATATATCTATGGATGGATGGATAGATAGATAGATAGATAGATAGATAGATAGATAGATAGCGATTTTCATATGGCAAAAACTCCATCAAGTCAAAGGACCCCCATACCTTCATATACCACAAGTTATCAAGAAACTACATCAAGATTTTAAGCCCTTAAAGGGCAGCTAGGTACCACAGTGGATAGAGCACCAACCCTGGAGTCAGGAGTACCTGAGTTCAAATCTGCCTTCAGACACTTGATCATTACCTAGCTGTGTGGCCTTGGGAAAGCCTCTTAACCCCATTTGCCTTGCAACAACCTAAAAAAAAAAAAAGAGTTTAAGCCCTAATCCACAAGCTCAATACAATAATGGTTTTCTGTTCTTTTTTTTTTTTAGGTTGTTGCAAGGCAAATGGGGTTAAGTGGCTTGCCCAAGGCCACACAGCTAGGTAATGATTAAGTGTCTGAGAACAGATTTGAACCCAGGTACTCCTGACTGCAAGGCCGGTGCTCTAGCCGCCCATGGTCTTCTGTTTTTGAAAGAGAATTAAGTCCAGCCTATGAAAAAAGATGCTACTCTTTCCATTCCAAGACTATACAAGTGGTAAGGTCATATTTTGAACTTTGATCTTTTGATTCAAAGTTCAGAATTTTTCCCCACTACATGAAATTCATGTTGGAATGTCAGTGAGAAAGATCTTTATTTTTTTGGTTTTTGCAAGACAATGTGATTCAGTGACTTGCCCAAGATCACAAAGTTAGGTAATTATTAAATGTCTAAGACCAAATTTAAACTATGGTATTTTTTTTTTTTTAGTTTTTGCAAGGAAATGGGGTTAAGTGGCTTGCCCAAGGCCACACAGCTAGGTAATTATTAAGTGTCTGAGAATGGATTTGAACCCAGGTACTCCTGACTCCAAGGCCAGTGCTCTATCCACTGCACCACCTAGCCCCTACTAAGGTACTCTTAACTCCAGGGCTGGTGCTCTATTCACTGTGGCACCACCTAGCTGCCCCCCTTCCCCACCCTTCTCCCATGAGTAAGATCATAGGAAGAAGAGGATTTTTCTATTCCCCTGAAATAATCTATAGGCACCCACCTATTGAACAGCTACCTAACATAGTGGATAGAGTACCAGGTTTGAAGCTAGGAAGATCAGTGTTAAAATTCATCCTTAGACACTTATTAGTTGTGTTACCTTGGGTAAGTCACATAGCTCTGTTTGTCTCTTTTTCTTCAAATGAAGTGGAGAAAAATAAAAGTGAAATCATTTCAATATCTTTTCAAGAAAACCCCAAATCAATCTAACATGACTGAAACAGCTCAACAACAATACCTACTTATTTTATTTATTCATAAGACATGGTTTAATGGTAATGGCTTTGAGTGGATGGTTTGCTTTATTATATTTTTAAGGTACTGAATTCACTTTGACTGGAACCATTAAGTTTAAGTTGGTTTCAAAAAGATAGTTTGATTCTTTATCTTATTATGAGACTTTTAATTCTATGTTGTCTGCCTATGATATTGCATTTCATGGCTAAAAATGTGTGTAATCCAAATGCAATGACCTGTTGTAGTGATTGAAGATTCAGTATTGAGTGCTAGAAATGAGGAATGCCATGCAGGAATGTTCTTATTATTTCTTAAGGCATTGAGGAGAGGTGACTCAGACTGTGGCATTATCAGTCATGCTCCTATAATGGAGAAACAGAGTGATGGAGAAACTAAGCGAAATGTCCAAAGTCATCCAGAAAATCTGATTTCCAAATACATGGTGTTTACTCACTCAACTTCTTATCTGAATAAGGGAGAATAGTCTCCCTAACCCTGAGTGACCTGATTAGAAAAAGAAACACATTATTTTCTCAGAATTATATCTCATCACTTCCAAGAATTAAACTGAAATTGAGATCTTGATTTAAATATATTCCCTGGAAGATGGTTAGTAGAGACAGCAATCCAGATGAATTTTCCCAACATTTCCTAAAATAACTTTGAAATAAAAGCTCAAATTGAATTCTGGAGTAGTTAAGACAACAGAAGTCAGGGTGAGAGATTTTTAAGCTTAGAAGATTGCAGAGAGATCTGTAGTGCACTCAAAGTCTTACCAGTGGTAGGCCTTGGCAAAGAAGCAGTTATATCATGGAAAGATCTCAACCCAACAATAATTAAAAAACAAGTTGAATAACTGGACATCATTTGATGGCTCTTGCTGAATTACTTGGTACTATCTGGAATCTCTATTAGCTATAAACAATTCTGGGTCATAGTTCTAAGTGGGGGGTGGAACAGTGCTCAAGAAACAAGGACTTAGTTCGAAGCTACAAGGCAAAGAGTAGCATGAGCACTTACAGCTGAATGAAGTAGGGTATTTGATTAAAATTCCAGGGTCAAAAAGAATGTTAGCACATGTGACTGCAGAGGAACACAGGCCCTTCCTGGGTAAAGACCAGAACTCAGATCAGGAAAACAGGGACTGCACCTCTCCCTGGATCACAACATCTTGGAAGCAAGAAAATCTTGCAGATTTTCAGAACCAGCTGCGAAAAAAAGAAACACATTCATGCCTTCCCTACCCCAGTGAGTAGAGTTCAAATTGAACACAGAGATCAAAATCAAGAAATGGCCTAAAAATGAACAAATAATACAAAAAAAATTAGCTTGATGAGAAAAAAACTAATTACTGGAGTACCAGAGAGTCCTAGCAAGCACATTCACAAGATAACCATATAAAAACAGCTTCAAGCAACGTGTCCTATTAACATTCACAATTCTTATTACTCAATGTTAATTTCCCATCATCCTATTTTCTTCTGTTTATCTTACATCTCTATATTTCACTCTGTCCTTCCTCAAAATTTTATTTTTTTGTTTTTGATCACTGCTATTCTTTATTTTTATCATTCCCCCATTCTCTTATCCCCTTTTTTCCTAAATCCTTATTGGTAAGAAAAATTTTTATAGCCAAATAATTGTGTATATTTATTATTCCTTTTTGAACTAAGCTAAATGAAATGAGAGGTTCAAGTTTTGCCTATATTCTCCATTTTCCATTGTGTTATATAAAGCTCTTTCTTTCATGCCTCTTTTATTTAAGATATCTTTCCTCTTTTTCCCAATGAATTTCTCTTTCTCAGGCCTTCACTTTTTTGGAGATAATTCCAACATAATTGCTTTTTACCCAGTCCCTCAGTCTATGTAGTCATCTTGTAAATGATGTGGGAATATGTGTATACTAATGAACACTTTGTGAATTTAATAACTCCAACCATTTTGGAGAAGAATTTGAAACCAAATATAAAGGGCTATAAAACTGTTCAAACACTTTGATTCAACAGTAATACTACTACTACTAGGTCTTTACCCTAAGGACTGTATCTCACTGCATTCAGGGCAATCTTCAGTGATCTCAATCCATACTGGACCCAAATGACTCCAGAGGAAAAAGTGGGGATGATAAATTTCACAACATCCCCTCACTCAAATCTAATTCACTTGCATGTCATGGCATCACCATCCTTATGCCATGGTCTTTTTCTAGAATGAAGGACAATTATAATTCAACAAACCCAAATACATCAAAGAAAAAAACCTACATGTTAAAAAAATAGCTGCTCTTTTTGTAGGCACAAAGAATTAAAAACTGAGGTCATGGACATCAATTGAGGAATGTCTGAATAAATTGCATGTAATTGCAAATATTTTTGTGCTGTCAGATATTATGAAGGGGACAGTTGCAGAAAATAAAATCTAGCTAAACCTTTATGGGCACTGAAGTGAGCAGGATTGGAATATAACTATACACAATAAAAGCAAATGTTACAATGAGGATCATCTGTCTAATACTTAGCTACTCTGATCACTACAAGGATCAAAGACAATTACAAAGGACTCATGAGGGAAAGTGTTGTCTCTAAAGAAAGGACTGATAAACTCTTAGTGATAATTAATTTTTTTATTTTCTTCTTGATTTTATTGCAGCATGGCTTAAATGAAAATATATTTTGCATAATTTCACATGTATAATTTTTATCATATTACTTCCCTTCTCAGTGGGTGGGGAGAGGGCCTAGAGGTAGGGGGGAGAATTCAAAACTTAAAATTTAAAAACACTAAAAATAAATAACAAATTTAAAAAATAATTCCCAGACCTATCTCTGTATTGTTTTTCTCCCCCCAACCTATTCAGTGTTCTTATGAGTATCCATATCCTTCCAGTCAGGAAAGTACAAGACATGGTAAATTTATTTTTGTAATTGTGCTCCCTAAGTGACTTCGAATAATAGTTTCAAAGTTAGAAAGGGCCTCAAAGATCACCAGATTCAACTTCCTCTTCCATTCATGAAATCCCTTAGACAATATTCCTGATTGGTGCTTATCCAACCTCCAATTAAAGCTCTACAGTGAGAAAAATAAATTATGAGTACGCTTGTTGGACAGATTGGACAAGTCTAATGCTTTAAAAAAATTGTCAAGCTAAAAAATCAACTTTTCCCATTTGTCCTAGTTCTATTTTTTTCCCAGCTGAGCAAATCAGCTCTCTTTTTAAACATGTAGAAAACCTTTAAACATTTGAAGACAGATTCATTTGCTCATACCTCTTCCCAATCTTCTCTATTTAGAATAAATATTCCCAGTTACTTTCAGGAATTTTTATATGATATGGCTTCTTTTACCATTACCTTCTATTCTCCCTTCTCTAGATTTGTTCTGCTTAATTCCTCTGAATAATGGGGAATGCACATTTGTCCTATGTTGAAACCATTCACCAGTCCAGAATTTATGGAGAGAAATTTGGAACTATACTTTAAAATTCATCTATATGGATTCACGGATTCCACCATTAAGCATGTTTCCCATAAGATATCAAAGACAAAAAGAAAGGAACTATACTTCACAAGAATTTGTAGCAGAACTTTTAGTGATAGCAAGGAATTGGAAACAAAGGGGTGTCCATCAGTTGGTAGATGACTGAACAAATTATATATTGTATGAATGTAATGAAACAATATTGCATTATAAGAAAAGATAATAGGGATGAATTCAGAAAAAAGCGAGAATGGTTTATATGTGTAAATACAGATTAAAGTGAGAAGAGCCAGGATAACATCTTCTACAATGACTATACAAATATAAAGTAAAACAACTTTGAAAAAAATAACCTATTAAATATATAGAAGAGTGATGATGAAGCCAGGTTCCCATCCCTTTGCAGGGAGGGGATGGGCTAAGGGAAAGAGAATGAGTTCTATTTTTTTGGATGTGACCAATATGTGAATCTGTTTTGCTTGATCATACTCAATTGTTAAAAGCGATAGAGATGCAGAAAGCAAGAAATAAAGAGCCAATAAAACTTCAAAAAAATAAAAAAGAATAGTATCTCAGAAGACAGATTTTCCAAAGTGTATTACATTTTAGATAGACTTGCTTATAAGTACATACATACACATACACATATATTTAAAAATCAAGCTTCATGTAATAGAAGTACATAGTTTCATATAAACTCTTTTTTGATTCTTGTTTATACTTTGAAATGTTCATAGTTGTTGATGTTTGACAAGCTACGAATAAAAATAAAATTTTGCCCTCAAGGACATAAAATAAAAATGTTTGAGCTTATCAAACATGATATTTTGCAATTCCCCTCAACTATTTTAATGCTGTTTTGTTTTATTTTTCAATTACATGTATATAGTTTTCAATCTTCATCTTTCTGAAAGCTTTTGAAGTCCTTATTTTTCTACTTCCTTCCCCTCCTATCCCTTCCCCATGACTATGAATATTCTAATATAGGGTATACATATTCAATCATGTTCAACATACTTCTATAGTAATCATGTTGTGAAAGAAGAATCAGAACTAAAGACAGAAATCATGAGAAAAAGAAAAAAAAGATAAAAAAGTTCTAAAAAGTGAAAATAGTATGTTATGGTCTGCATTCAGACTACATAGCTTCTCTCTGAATGTGGAAGGCATTTTCTATCACAAGTTCCCCAGAATTGTCCTTGATCACTGAACTGCTGAGAAGAGCCAAGTCCTTCATGGTTGATCATCAAACAATGTTGTTGTTAATGTGAACAAAATTATCCTGGTTCTGCAAATCAGTTGATGCAAATCTTCCCAGGCTTTTTTAACTTCTGCCTGTTTATGATCTCTTGCAGAATGATAATACTCCAAAACATTTATATATCATCATTTATTTAGTCATTCCCCAATTGATGGGCATCCTCTCATATTTTGCCACTATAAAAAGAGTTGCTATAAATATTTTTATATATTTGAAATTGTGGAAACTCAGGCAATCAGAAAATTTATATGTTTCATCAAGTGATCTTTCTGAAATTCCTGAAATCTGTAAATCCTAACCCATCAGCAGATACTTTATGTGTTCATAAGACTATGTTCCCCAATAAGGGACCACTTTCTCTCCATTTGAATGGAATCTTGATGAATGTAAAATGTTAGAGGTGTTAGAAAAAAGAAAAATGCATCATTATCAATCCTAAATTTAGCATATTAATGTTATAGTTGCAAGGATCCATAGAATATGAGATGTTAAAATTAATTTTATTGTTGACATTTAGATCATTTAATCAAGCAGCAAATACTTATTAAGAGCATGCCATGTGCCATGAGATAGAGGTGAAAAGTGATTTACCTAAGGTTTCGGAGAGGCAAAACAGAGAGCAATATAAATCTCAGTTTATGACTGCTAATTCTGGACTTTTTCCTACCTTGCTAAGATGTTTCTCTACCCTCCTATCGCCTGGATCTCCTCAGCCTATTGGCCAAATGAGCTTTAAAATAACTCAAATAATGTTTTATCTTTTCCCATAAGGTACCTCGACCATATAACTCAGGTTGTAGTTCTGGTTCTTCTTCAAAATATATAAGCCAACAACTATTTCTGAAGTTGACTGCCAAATGTTGGAATGCCCCCCCCAGTCATTCAGGGTTTTGTAATATTTTACTAAGATGGAAAGATGACACTTAACTTGCTAATGATCCCCCAATATTTAATAAACATATCCCAGGAGTATTACAACCTGTTAACTTGGAAGTGGCAGTAATTAACCAAAAATGATAAATAATTAAGGCATAATTACATAGTATCAGTCATTTCATTTTCCAATCTGGGCAGCAAGTGTGTTTGAACTACTGATTAGGGTTTGTGCTCTGCTTCTGTGCTGTACTTTCTGGTTGGAGGGAGGAATGAAATTGAAAGGGTAGGGTGGGAGTAAGAGCCACATGCAGTTTTATGATAGAGGCATGCAGAAAAATGGCCCATCAGCCTGGTAATTGTCCTGTTTTTCTCCTCCATAGAAGATTCCCAAGATGCCCATTGTGTGACATAGATTTGGAATGAGTGCAAATAGCCTCAAATGGACTCTCTGGCTTCATTGGACCATAGAGAACAGGAGAGGAATTGGTCCTAGGAAGTAGCCATCTGTGTGGTGGAGAGCCCAGGGTTCTAGGCATGGGCTTGCTCATTGACTAGTCATAAATCCTTAGATAAGTTTCTTTCCTTCTTTGGGTCTCAGTTTTCTGATTTGTAAAATGAAATTTTTGGATATTTGTCAAGTTTCTACATTATCCTTGTCATCCCCATTGTAGTTTTGGTATATCACAGTTTGGCATAAGGGTTTAAATAGAATTTGGGGAAATTTTTGCAGAAGCTTCAGATGACACCTATTCCCTCTCTGTAAAGGGATGGGAAGCTGGCTTCTTCACCACTCTTTTATATATTTAATAGGTTAATTTTTTTCAAAGTTGTTTTACTTTATATTATATATTATAAATTTATAATAATTTACTATAATTACCCTATAAAAGAAAAGGGGAAAATCATATTTCTTCTATGGTATAAAGGGAGGGTCAAATTTTTTACATGGATTTTTCAGATTGTGGGGTATACCATACTCCCCAATTTTGGAGGAATAATTGCAATAATAAAAATAAAGAAAATTAAAGAAAAATAATAAAATACAAAAGTTTATGAAATCACTTGTAAGGTCCTTTCTAATTGAACATTCTACATTTTATGACAATTGAATTTTTTCAAATGCTAATAATTTATGTAAAGAAGCAGCTAGTGAAACAGTGAGTATAGACTTTAGCCTGAAGTTAAGAAGACCTGCATTCAAACCTGGTCTCTTTCACTTACTAGCTTTGTGACTAAGAAAATCATTTAACCTCTGTTTGACTTAATTTCCTTATCTATAGAATGGAGATAAGAATAGTATCTATCTTCCAATGTAGTTATAAGGCTCAAATGAGATAATAATTGGAAAGTGTTTTGAACAATTCCTGGTTCATAGTAAGCATTATATAAATGTTAGCTATCATCATCATCATCATCATCTTTCTATTTAATGAGGCAGCTAGGTAACTAAATGAGTAGATTACCAGGCCTGGAATCAAGTTCAAATCCAACATCAGGAACTTGCTAGTTGTGTGAAACTGGGGAAAGGAAAGCATTTAACTGCTATTGTCTCAATTTCCTCATCTATAAAATAAAGAATATAATAATAATAATAATCAATATTTTAAGCATCAAATGAGATATATGTGTTTACCACAATGTCAGAAACATAACTGACACCTAATAAATTCCCTTTCTCTTCTCTTTCCCTTCTACATTCTTAGGATTCTTCTATCTTTGCATCTATCTTCTATCATTGCATCTTCAGGGCAAGGCTGTCCCAGGAAGAAAAAGAACAGGCTTTCAATCCCAAAACTTCATCTCAGAAAAGTTCATACAAAAAAAGGACAACTTTTTAATCCCCAAATCTCACCTAATAAAAGTTGATGGAGTCAGAAAACTTAGATCTGGAAGGAAGTTTAGAGATCATCTTATCAAACTTTCATTTCTTAGCTAAAAAAAAAATAATGCACAGAATGGGGAAGCAACTAGGCTGAGGTCATATATGAGCTCAAACAGGGGATAGATGGTGATGCCCAAGTACTGTCTTATTTGTTTCAAATAAGGATTGCACTAAACTAAGGCTGCTTAAATCTTTAATGAATGTGAGATCTGGGCTGGGGAAAGCAAACAAAAAAGCTAACAGCCCATCTGTCCTCAGCTGGGATGAGAGAAGGTAAATGAAGCCAGGGGCTGTTGCCAGGCATTGTGTCTTTTCTCTGTCTGTCTCTCTCTCTGTCTCTCTGTCTCTCTGTCTCTCTGTCTCTCTGTCTGTCTGTCTGTCTCTCTCTCTCTCTCTCTCTCTCTCTCTCTCTCTCTCTCTCTCTCTCACCACCCCCCCATTTGAGTGTGTCTCATTGTCTCTGTCTTTTTTTTGAAGATTGAAACCTAAAGATAAACCAGACCACAAATATTCATTGCCCTGCATCTCCCTCTTCTCTGGATGTACAGGAGGGGAGAATACAGAAACATGACAACAGACTTCCAGTGTCTGAATCTTAAGTTATCTCTGACCAGGGTCCTGAAGCGAAATTTCATTCTCTGAAGCCATCTTTGGACTTGGAATGGATTTTGAATGTATTTCAAAAGTAAGCAGCAGGTGTTGCTGAGTGCCTACAAAGATTTAGGTAGGGTATACAAGTAAATATTTGGCTTACCAGAAAGCTGTGAAAATATGCCAGACTGGTTTCCTAAAAGACAGTCTCCTCTTTCTTCCAGTTCACCTGTTGGAACCACACACAGGAAGGTTGGGGATCCGATCATGGTACATTTTTGCTTTGGTGGAAAAAACCACCAGATGGCAATCAGAAGACCTTGACTGCTTCAATGATCTGCTGTGTGACCTTGGATAAGTGCTATCTCTCTCTGTTGCAACATTTATAAAGTGAGAATAATCCAACTTGTCATCTGTCTACCTCACAGGGAGCTAATTAATAACTCAGCCGGGTACAGAAAAAGAAAACTTACCCACCCACACCATGACTCTCTCTCAACCACCCATCTGCCTTTGCTTCTACTTGGGGAAATGTAACTGACAGATGGCAGAAGGACTGAAGTACAAAGGGTATTTTGTTTATTTTTAGCTCTTTTTGTTTATTTATTTATTTTTAGGTAGATAAGGACCATTGAATTGGACAGAGGTAGTTCTGTTTTTATCTTCTCTGTGTACTAGAAATATAGCATGAGATAAGCAGAGACTGAAAAGAGAGAGTTAAAATGGGAATGAATCTAAGCAAGTCAGAATGTCAGAAGTGAGACTTATAAAACTAGAAAGAACCTTAAGAACATAAACTGTGAGGATATACAATGATAGAGGTGGAAGGAAATGCAATAGTTAGTTAGAAATTAGACCTTTGGAAATGAAAGAAGCTTTTGCATATAGACTATTAGAATCCAGACACTTCTTTGTGCCTCTATTTCCTCCTCTTTAAAATGGGTTCTGCCTTCCTCTGACAGAACTGTTGAAAAGATCATATCAGATTACACATTGTTTTAAAAGCAACAAACTATTAAGTATTATGTGTGTCTGATGAACGATTTCAATTAACTGATAAATGGTATTTGATAACTGTAAGTAGAGCTGGGAAGACAATTTTGATCCTACTTATAACAATGATTTTTTTAAAAAGGATCTTGGTGATTGAGAGGACCAGTTTATAGTTAGAGTCTCTAATGTCCTATACATAGGGATATGAAATTTGTAAAATAATAAGGTCATAAAAATCATAGGATTTAGAAATGGAAAGTTTAGAAATCATCAAGCATTTTATAGATCAGAAAACTGAGGCACAAGCAGCTCCTAAGTAGTGAGCACAAGTCTTAAGGAGCAAATCAATGATTCAGGGGTGACTTATGTCCCTTCTGGCTCTGAAAATTGATTTCTCTGCATCATATTCCTGTCTCCAATTATACTTTTAACACATTAAACTTATTAACATTTTCCCTTTAAAAGTGAATATGATTTCAAATCCACTAGAATGCTCAGACTAAGATAAAAATCCATGAAGCAATGGAGTTATCAGAAAGTAACTACTGTTTTCTTTATCATTAAGCTGATAATATTTTGCCTTCAGTGGTTTTAAAAGTTATAATTAATGTTCAGCAGGAATTTTCAGGAAGGCATGTGTTGTTTTAAATTAAAAAAGAAAATATAAATGTCCCCAACCAGCTTCAAAAAAATGCCCCAAGACATATTCCTCTCATGGAAAAAATAATAACAGCTCCTATTTCTATAACACTTTATAGTTGATGATATACTTTCCATTCTATGTAAAGATGCAAGTATGAATTATATAATTGTTATTTTACAAATTTTATATAAAGTTTGGGCTTAGCCTAACTATCTATGAAAGATAGGATGGTATGGTGCCACTAGACTTGGAAATAAAAGATCTAAATGCAAATCCTATCTGACATTTGTTAGGTGTGTGATTCTTGGCAAATCATTTATCTTTCTTATTCTTCAGGTTCTTATCTATAAAATATGTGGTTGTGCTTGACAGTTTCTAAGGTCTCTACTAGTATTAAAGCTATGATCTGATGTTTTGAATAAGGTCATGTAGCTAATAAGAGTTAGAGCCAGGACTCCAACTCATTTAGCTGTAGCAACAAGTTTTTCTCTTTGTCCATAAATATACGGGTATTTGTGTGTGTGTGTGTGTGTGTGTGTGTGTGTGTGTGTGTGTGTGTATGTGTGTGTGTGTGTATGTGTGTGAATGTATAACATCAGACTTGACCACCTGGCAACCTGGCATGGAGACATATGTCTTTGGTCAAATCAAAGATATGAAATTAAGCTTTTCCAAGAATAATGTAAGAAGATAGAATCCTAAACCTTAGATTCATGGAATGGCAGAGTTGGAAGAGATTTTAGAATTTAGAAAGTCAGAGTAGGATAAAACTTTAGAATACAGAACAAATAGTCTTAATATTGTAGGGGTCCTGAGAGAAGATTTAGCCAAACTTCCTACATAGTATAGAAATGTCTTCCAAAGCATTCTTGATAAGTGGACATCCAGTCTATAACTGAACATTTCAAGGGAATGTGATATCTCTATTATCTCAGATTAAACACATTGAAATGAATGGCTCTGATTGTGAGAAAGTTTGCTAATATTGCTATAAGGGAAGTAGAGCTATAAACTCTCCAAGAAGAAAAAATCTATATATGCCATACCCTTCAGTGAGCATCTCTGAAGCAGACCCAAAGGTTCCTTTCCCCTCTGGAGGGATTGTTTAGTCCTCTTTTCATTCACTGCACCAACTCAATTGTTTTAACTTCTTCATGCACCATTTGTATACATTCCTCCAGCCCTGTATACCTTGATGCTGGAACATTAAATATTTATTGTAAGATTCATTATTTGTCCATTAAATATTTATCAGCACATGAGGCTGAATCAAATGATGTGTATTTCCTTTTTCAGGAATGACCTGATAATTAAATCTGAAATATACGGGTTACTAGGCAGTTGTGATTTTTTTCCCCAGCCACCTCTCCAGAAGTGGGACTGTCCTTCACAAAGCCTTCATTCCACTGCCCTAGTGGCCATTGTTCTGCAGATTAACTCTACCATCTATACATTTGTTTCTATTTACATTGCTCCTACCATCTATAAATTTGTTTCTATTTACATTGCTCCTGGAGAGGGCCAACGGCTTTCTCTTGCACACAAGGAGCCAGAACTACATATGGGTAACCTGAAATGCAATCACAGGTGTTGCTGGGAGATAACTGCTTGTGATCTGTCTCTTTAAGTGAAACTTACAGACAATACTGTAAAATCTTTGCCATGGTATGAGAGAAAAGAGCATATAGGATGTCTCAGACAACCCTTTTTCAAAGGAGAAAAAACAACTCTTCAAATAGAAAAGGCAGTGACATTCTTGTGAATGGGTCAGCTGGTGAGAAAGAACTGAGATCCCTCCTAATAGTCTTTGGGGTTTCATATATTATCTTGTGTAGAATCCTTGGAGGCAGTTTCCTTTGCTCCACATTAATTAGAGTTTATATGGATGTGTGGGAAATGTGTGTGTGTCTGTGTGTGAGGGGTTGTATATATGTGTGTGTGTGAAATTATCATGTTTTCTTTCTTTCCTCAAGAGCATATTTAAAAATCCACCAATTGCATCAAGCCTTTCCAGATCACAAAAGAAGTGAGACTTAAAATCATGAAATTGTTGAATCCCGGAATCAGAATCTCCACAGTGATATAATCCAACACAGCTAGATGCTGCAATAGATAATGTTGGTCCTGGAATCAGGAACCTAAATTCCACAGTCTCATATAAGTGTGTGTCAATGGGCAAGTCACCTAATCCCTGTTTTCCTCAGTTTTCTCACTTATAAAATGATCTAGTGAAGTAAAGTAAATGGTAAGCCATGTTGCTGGGAAAACCCCAAATAGGATCACACAGTTTAACATGACTAAAATGGCTGAACAACAATAGTAATAACATATCTGAATATAATATCTCTCCAAAATATGTGATTAGACAATTCAGACTGAGAAATGCCTTAGAAGCCATCTCTATGATGAAATTTAAATGGCTTGTCCACAGTTGCATAAGGAATAAGTAACAATGGGACTATTTGGACTCAGATTCTTTGATCCCCAAGCCAGTGCTTTTTCCCACCACACCAAAAATGGAACAAAGCAACACATTCTTACTAGTGATCATTCAATTTCAACTTCAATACTCCCTAGGAGAGGGAACAGATTCTCTCTTTCATTCTTCTTTTTGTCCTTCCTTAATCTTGGGAATTTCCTTAATATTCAATTGGAAACTCCCTTTTTTATAACTTACTTCTAGTTCTGCCTCCAAGTATTTGAAGGCTATTGTTACATCTCCTTTAAATCTTTTCTTCCCAACTAGGATTCTAACACAATGTTGGTGGAGTTGTGAATTGATCCAACCACTCTTGAGAGCAATTTGGAATTCTGCCCAAAGGGCTATAAAATGTGCATTTTCTTTGATATTGCAATAACACTAGAAGGTCTGTATTTCAAAAAGATCATCAAAAAGGGAATATACCCACATGTACAAAAATATTTATAACAGCTTTTTGTCATAGCAAAAAGAATTTGAAATTGAGGGGATACCCATCAATTGGGAAATAACTGAACAAGTTATGGTATATGATTGTAAATTCAATATTATTTTTCTATAAGAAATAATTAACAGACAGATTTTGAAAAACCTGTAAACATTTACATGAACTGATGTTGAGAACCAGGAGTAACAGCAACATTGTGTGAAGGGTAGCTAGACAGTGCAATGGATAAAGCACTAACCTTGGAGTCAGGAGAACAGGAGTTCAAATCTGGCCTCAGCCATTTGACAGTTATTGTGTGACCTTAGGCAATTCACTTAATCCTGATTATCATGTATCCAGGGCTATATTCAGTCATCCTGGTACAAATCTGGCCACTGCACCCATATGGCTCTGGAGGAGAGAAAGTGAGGTTGGTGATTTAGCATGGCACTCCGCTCATTCAAATCCAATCCATGTGCATGTCATGGCATCAACTCCCTGTTGTCATGATCTTCTTTGAGAAAGAAGGACAAGGGTCATTATCATTATCAACAATATTGTTTGATGATCAGCCATGATGGATTTAGCTCTTTTCTACAATAGGGTTACAACAAAAATCTAAAAGAATTGTGATGGAAAATGCCATCCATATCCAGAGAAAGAACTATGGAATCTGTATGCAGATCAAAGCCTATTTTTACATATTTAAATTGTTCTTTTTTTCTTTCTCATAGTTTTTCACTTTGGTTCTGATTCTTTTTGGATAATATGACTGATATGTAAATATATGTAACATGATTTTGCATGCATAACCTGTCATATACAAGATTACTATCTTAGGGTTGAGTAGGTAAGAGTTGATGGGAGACTACTTTATAAAAAAAGGAATGTTAAAAACTGTATTTATATATAATTTGAAAAAATTTGCTAATTATTAGAAAATAAATCTTTTCTTCTGCAGGATAAACACCACCATTTAATTTAATTGCTCTTTTAAAGTATGATCCCCAAGTCTTTTTTGGTCATCCTCCCCTTCAGATTTTCCAGTTAAATAATGTTGTTTTTTAAATATGGTGACTATAACTTAATGCATCATTCCAAATATAAATTGAACAGATTGGAATGTGGTCAAACTGGACCTCATTACATAGCAATTGTCTGCATCATAGGATATTTATTTCTATCTTGGCAACATTCTTGAGATTCAAGTCTATTGAAAAAATACAATATTCTTATTTTTGAACTGATATTTCCCTTCCTTTCCCTGCCCTTTTCTTTCCTATTTGTAAATAAACAATTTTAACCTAAAGTTATTTAAAATTTCATATTTATTCCACTAAATTTTATTTTATTAAAGTCATTTCAATGTTATAGTTGGTGAAGATAATTTCTGGATACTGACTTTATCATCTAGTAGATTAGCTATCCCTCTTAGCTTTATGGCATTGACATTTTTGATAAATTTGTCATGTATACCTACATCTAGGTTGATAAAAATGCTGACCAGTGCAAGGTCAGGGATAGATCTTTGGGAAACTGCTAAATCCCTCCTTTCAAGTTTTCACTGATACATTAAAGATAACTACTTGAATAGGATGATTAAACGAGTTCTGAATTCACCTAACTAATCCACCATCCAATCTATATATCTACATATTGTCCCACAAGGACAATATATGATACTTGATTTATGATTTGGTGTGATCCAGATATTTTATGTTTCAAATGTCACCTCCTACAAGTCAAGGAAAGCACTGGCAAATGAGGAAATCACATTAACCTATTAAGAGCAGTTATCCTTGCTCTTAGTAATCATCATATTCCTTTATATATACTGACAAACTATCTCTTAAGTAATAAATTGTAACAAGTCAATCCTTCTGACAGAGTTTCAGACTCTAATCTATTTATTTTTCTCAATATTGTTGGAGAGGTTGGAATTTTTAACCCCTAATCTCATAGTATCTCTTCAATTCTCTATGACTCTTTCAATGACCATTGACAATTCATCAGTCTATCTCTTTCCATGTTCTAGGATGAATATTTACATGACATAGTATTACAGCTGTTCACTGGACCTTTAATTAAGACAAATGGGTCATCTTTATATCTTTTTTGTTTGCTTTGGATTTTTAAACTCCACCCAACCATTTTATCCTTTCAAGAAACAAAAAAAAATAAAAATAAAAATAAATTGTGCTGTTGATAGACAAAGTAGAATCAAAATAAGATTTGAATTCTTGTGTTTTCTGTTATTATAGAACTTTTCATCTGAGATGTATCCTATATTTTCTTTACTCTTCCAACTTATATCCAACATAATTTGAGAAATCTTTTTTATTTATAATGAATATTTATTTTATTCTCTTTATTTATAATGTATACTATTATGCATTACCAGTCCCAGATTATGCTGTGTATTCATTAAAAACAATTATCCTATGACTATGCTATTTATGTGAATTCATCATTGCATGTCCTTGTTTTATCTTTCATATGTCTTTCAAAAAATTTGAATTCATTAATAAGCAACTTGTGTGTCCACATAGGTATCTTTAAATAATTCTACTTTTGTTTTTTCTCATCAGAATTATATCTGTTTGTTCCTTCAGGATTCAAATTTTTAGAACTTCTCAATTCTCTTAGGTTAACTTCTCCCTTACTCCCATCAACAATTAGATGGGATCCTACCCAAACACTTTGATGTTAGCTTTTCTAAAATGCAGTATGCTTGTCATAGACTACATTATGCTTTCTTCACAATCACAAAATCTAATCTTGATTGATCAATTACTCCCTATGTTCCCATAATTTCTATTTGAACCACAGTTCAGGCCCTCTTTGTTGGTCAAGATCAGATGCAGAATAAGGGATTAGGAGTTGTTGTATTCACTTCATGAACCTTTTGAAAAATGAAATGAAAAAGAGACAGACATAGATAGACATAAGCTAGATATATGGAGGGAGAGGGAGAGAGGGAGAGAGAAAGAGAGAAAGAGAATCATGCTCAAAATTCTTTTATCAGTTTTGTCAGGTTTATTATATGTCTGCTAGGGTCCTCATATGTTACCATCTTTTTTCTTGATGGTCTATATTATCTTTCCACAATACTATAATGCCTATTTCCTTATTGCCTAATGGTGCAACCCTAAAGGCTTACACTGCCACCAGACAGGGAAAATAATCCATCAGAAAGGGGAAAAAAAACATTAAGTGTTCCTTATTGTGTACTTATTTTTCAGTTTCTGGTTTTCCTTCTCTGGTAGGACCACTATCTTTTTTTTTTTTTAGTTTTTTTTTTTTTTTGGCAAGGCAATGGAGTTAAAGTGGCTTGCCTAAGGCCACACAGCTAGGTAATTATTAAGTGTCTGAGACTGAATTTGAACTCAGGTACTCCTGACTCCAGGGCCGGTGCTCTATCCACTGCACCACCTAGCTGCCCCAGGACCACAATCTCAACCATTGCTTTCCCTATATTATACTCTATGGTCTCATGTAAATTAGGTGATTTTGTTTCCCATAATGAAAAGAATTTTAAAGCACACTTGAGACTTAAGTGGTTTGTGGGACTAAAGAATTGAACAAATGATATCAATTTTCATCTCCTGAATACAAAACAATCATAAGTAGTTCCAGATGCTCCATGAGATTTGACCAAGGTAAACTCAAAATCAAAAGACCTTCACTCAAGTGAATTAATTCATTTTTTATTTGTGCATATCCTTATCGAATAGCATTCACCTGCAATTACTAAATATATTTCATTTTTAAACTATTGATAACATACAAATGTCTCATTTCTTTCTAATATTGCATTTAAAGTGGAACAGGATAATTTTTATTCAATTGTTTCAGTTGTGTTTGATTCTTCATGACCCCATTTGGTGTTTTATTGGCAAAGATACTGAAGTGACTTGTCATCATCTTCCCAAGCTTATTTTTAAATATGAGGAATGAGGCAGACAGGGTTAAGTGACTTTCTCAGCATTGCATAGGTAGTAAATATGTGAAGTCAAATCTGAACTCAAGATTATTCTTCCTGACTTCAGATCTGTCATTCTATCTATACACCACCTAGCAGTTACCTTCCATTAACATAACTTCTTTAGAGCACCATAGTTTGTAGGCTGATATGAATTCCTGGAGTGAAGTTGGGATTTAACTGGAGTATTGGGGACTTAATTCTCTAGCAACCTCAAATTTGTTTTCTTTCTGGTTGAAGTTTAAAACTTTATGGTAGCAATATTGTCTACAGACATATGTGAGTTCCTGTGGTACACATGGAATTCACCAGCAGGCAGATTTTTTGCCAGCTCCAATTTTTTCCGCTGTCTGGTGGCAGTCTAAGCCTTCAGGGTTGCACCATTAGGCAATAAGAATATATGAGTCATTAATTTGATTCAGCAGAATTTAGGATAGTTGCTTCTCTAGTATGCTGCCAAGTATGTTTCCTTTCCAAGGGAATCCAAATTAAATAATATGGAGAACTGCATAATTCCTTGTAGAGAAGATGGGATTCACCCAAAAGTGAAATGCATCATATTGCTTATTTCTAGACTGCAATAAACTATTTGTATTTTCATTATGCATTCCATTATGCTTTGGAGTAAATAAAGGCTGTTCTAAAGGAAATATGAAAAGTTAGCTTGAATGTGTTCATGGAACCTAGAAATTCCTTTACCCAAATCTTTTGGATGCTTATAAACATGTTTTGATCTAAGCCTCAAAGAATAAACTCTGAATATGGAAAACAAGCTGAAAAGATTTTACTTGAGTCAGATCTGCAAGATTAAGCTTACTTTATATAATTCCTGGACTTGAAAAGCTATGGCACAAAACACATAGACAATCCGTATTTTTTAACTTTTCTTTGATAAAAGAATGATCTTTGCATGGAAAGAATAACAAAGAATTAGAAAATTGGAAGCTAAAACCTAATGTAGTTGATAAGATAAGGCAGGTGAGCATCTACCTGCCTTAATGAATTTAAATCCCAAGGCCTAATGCTTTGATGAAATATATCTTAAGATACTGTAAGAATTAGCAAGATTATGGAGACAGTATATAATCTTGGATAGACTATAAAAAATAGAAAGGTACCACAGGTCTAAAAAAGGGAAAATATTTTTCCATTTCAAAAAAAAGTGGAGTCTCTATTCTAAATGCCAGAGATTTTGTCTTTAATTCTTGGCAAAATTGTAGGATGTATTTTCAAGGTTATATTAGAGAACATCTGGAAAATGATACAGTGACCCTGCCAATGCCAGCAAGAATTAATAAATTATGTCATAGCATCCTCTTCTTCACTTTAGAAAAAATAAGTTTACTAACTGTAGATTAGTGAAGTGCATTAAATAAAAATTTAAAAGGTTTCAGCCAAGCATTCCAAAAGAAATTCTTTTATGCTATCCTTTTCAGCATGTGAGTTAGGATGATAGGTAGAGTCAAAACTTCCTGCAAGACTGGAACAAAATAATCCTCATTAATAAGGAGGTCTCCCATTCCTAAGAATCTAGGAATTGAATTAGAATCTGTGACCAACCCTGTGATATTTGACATCTTTTAACACTAAATTGAATAGGGCATAGTGGCATCATTAGCAGATATACAGATGACATGTAGCAAGCATAAATAGTTAATGTGCTATTACTGAGTTGGATTCAAAAAAAAAATTGACCAAGCTGAAACATTGGAACAAATTTCATTAGTTGAAATTGTACATAGTGTGGAAAGTCTTTCAATTTGTTTCAAAAAGGTCACCTTTATAAATATAAAACATGGAGGCAGAGTTGAATTGTCACTTTGAAACAATCTCTGGTCTTTAGTCAATATTGGTATTTGACAACCATAATGTGTTATTAATGACCTACCTAAATATGTAGATTGATGCAATCAGGATGCACTAAACGTGTCCATACATTCATAAATCCACCCATTCGTTCAAAAAACATATGTTCAATAGATATTTACTTATGTACTATTGAACAGTGCTTGAAGAATCCACAAAATCACATTGACAGTACTATTGACAAATTCATGCTATTTAATCTCATTTGAACTCTAACCATAGCAAAGCAATACTTTTAAACTTTCCAAGTTAACTACATACAGTTACTGTTCAAAGCTTGTCTTTCATAGTCTTCCATTCCACCATTATCCTCTGACCCCTTCCACACTTAACTCTTGTCAGAGGCTCTTTCTCCATGCTTTACTAAGAAATTAGAAGTCGTTTATAAATCGACTCTTCTCAAAAATTCCTTGACATAATCTCTTACTCTCTCCTTCCTTGAACCAGTTATTGATGAAAAATCTCATCAAGATCACCAAATCTGTAAAGACTAACAGACTGCCTTCTAGGGGGGAGTGAGATTAGGGGGGAAATTATAAAATTCAAAATAAATATTGTATTTAAAAAAGATCACCAAATATGCTTAAAGATCCTTGAATCCATTCTCTTCTAACTCTTCAGACATCTTGCCAGCAGTTGCTACAATTTCCTTTCCTCTCCTCTCCTCTCCTCTCCTCTCCTCTCCTCTCCTCTCCTCTCCTCTCCTCTCCTCTCCTCTCCTCTCCTCTCCTCTCCTCTCCTTTCCTTTCCTTTCCTTTCCTTTTTTTTTGCAAATCAATAGGGTTAAGTGACTTGCCAAAAGTCACACAGCTTGGTAATTATTTAGTTTCTGAGGCTGGACTTGAACTCAGGTCCTCCTGACAGCAGGGCCAGTGCTCTATCCAGCACACCACCTAGCCGCCATGACTGTGCCACCTAACTGCCCCTATAATTTTCAATATAATCCCCCACTCTTTTCTTGCTGCCAACAAACATCTTTAAGTTTCCCTCTTCCAAAAACTTTCCTTAGGATAATTATACCAACCTTGTAAGTTATAGATTTATATATTGAATCCCTTTCAGAAATTCATCTTAGTTCAAGGTAGAAAGACCTACAATCTGTTGCTTCAACTCTCTTTCATCTCATTAATTTATTTTTTTTTATTTTAAAGTTTTTTTTTCCAATTACACATAAAGACAGCTTTCAACATTCACTTTTGCAAGACTTTGAGTTCCACATTACCTCCCTTCCTCTTTTTTTTTTTTTTTTGTTGTTGTTGTTTAGGTTTTTGCTAGGCAAAGGGGTTAAGTGGCTTGCCCAAGGCCACCCAGCTAGGTAATTATTAAGTGTCTGAGACTGGATTTAAACCCAGGTACTCCTGACTCCAGGGCTGGTGCTTTATCCACTAGGCCACCTGGCCACCCCCTTTGTTGTTGTTGTTTTGTTGTTTTTTAGGTTTTTGCAAGGCAAACGGCCCAAGGCTCCCTTCCTCTTTTACCTTCACCCTGACATGAACATAATGTATCATATTACATACATACATACATAAGCAATAATATTAAACCTATTTCTTTTTTTTTAGGTTTTTTTCAAGACAAATGGGGCTAAGTGGCTTGCCCAAGGCCACACAGCTAGGGAATTATTAAGTGTCTGAGACCGGATTTGAACCCAGGTACTCCTGACTCCAAGCCTGGTGCTTTATCTACTACATGACCTAGCCGCCCCTAAACCTATTCTATAATGGTCATGTTATGAAAGAAGAATCAGAACAAAAAGAAAAAACTTGAAAAAAATACAACATTTAAAAGAATGAAAATAGTATGCTTTGGTTTGCATTCAGAGTCCATAGTTCTCTCTCTGGATGTGGATAGTATTTTCCATCACAAGTCTTTTAGAATTGTTTTTTTATTGTATTGCAGAAAAGATGTAAGTCTATCATAGTTGATCATCACATAATGTTGCTATCAGTGGGTACAATGTTCTACTTGTTCTGCTCACTTCACTCAGCATCAGTTTATATACGTCTTTGCAGATGTTTCTAAATTCTTCATGCTCATGATTTCTTACAGAATAATAGCATACCATCACATTCATATACCACAATTTGTTGAACCATTCCCCCAATTGATGGGTAACCACTCAATCTCTACTTTGTTTCTATGACAAAAAGTGTTGTTATAAATATTTTAGTCCATATGGGTCGCTCCCCCCCATTTTATGATCCCTCTGGGATATCAAAGGGTATGCCCAGTTTTATATCCCTTTGAGAATAATTTCAAATTGCTCTCCAGAATGGTTGAATCAAGTTACAACTCCATCAACACTGCATTAATCTCCCAGCATCTCACAAGATTCTTAACCACTCATAATATGACTTCTAAATTAGTTACTCCATTGAGACTGTCCTCTCTGGGGGTGGCTAGGAAGCAACCCTGGAGTCAGAAGGACCTGAAATCAAGTCCAACCTCAGACACTTAATACTTACCTAGCTGTGTGATCTTGGGTAAATTCACTTAACCCCATTGTCTTGAAAAAAAAAAAAGAGCAATAAAATTGACAAGTATTTTTCCCCCTAAATCCTTTTCTCAGTCCTCATTCTTAATGTTTCTACAGTGTACATAGCACTGCTGATCATCTTATCTTAGATATTCCTCTTCTCTTGGATTTGATGACATTGCACTATTGTGATGGCCTAATCTCTCTTGCTATATCTTCTCATTCTCTTTAGTGAATCATTACCCATTTCTTTTTTTTCTTTTTTTCAGTGTATACATGACTTTTCTCAAGTCTCCCTAAATCTTCCCTTGGTAACCTCTTCAGATTACAATCTCCAGCCAATACAATTTTGCAAAACCCAAACACCTGATATGCCTCGCCCCATCCATTTTCTCTCATACACAATTGTCGGTCAAAACTTGAGATATATGACAACCTCCTTCAAGAGTCTCCCTGCTATAATGTATCCTCCACTCGGCTTGAAAAGTGACAGGCAAGACCCATAACTCCAGAAATGACCCACTAACACAAGGACAAAATACAAATTCCCCTTTTTGTCATTTAAAGCATTTCATAATCATAATTCTATCATTTTTGAGGATTTTTACACAACCTCTCATTAACTAATATATTATAATGAAACTGGCTTCTTAATGTTCTTCTTTGTTCTTTCCTTTACATCGAATACTCACTCCCCCACTCTTTAAATGTCCCTTTTCTTCATCTCTACCTCTTGTTACTTCTAATTCTGTTAGGTTAGATTCAACTCAAGCATAACTTTGTTCAAGAAGTGTTTCTTGATTCCCTAAATTGTTGATGCTTCCTTAACTACTGAAAATCACACACACACAAACACACAGATATATGTATATATATATATATATATATATATATATATGTATCCTTTACCTTCTTTATAAATATGTATTATTCAAGCAAAATGTTAGATTCATGAGGGCAGGGATTTTTTGACTTTTGGATCTGTATTTCCAGTGTCAACCACATGTGAAATAAATGAAGGTTCTTCATTAAAAGAATGAATGAGTTCATCTTATATCTGTATGTCAATCAACAATCAATTATATAGGCATTTATAATGTGCCAGACACTGTGTTAAGCAGTTAGGTTAAAAGAAAGGCAAGAAACATGACTCTAGGAGTTTATATTCTATTGGAATAAAAACAAGCAAAATTTTGTATATTCAAATTATATACAGTGTAAACTGAAATTAATCTTGGAGGGAAGGCACTAAGCAGGCGAGAAAAAGAAAACATTTCTGCAGTAGATGACTTTGGAGCTCACTACTGTTGTGGTCAAAGAGAACCACACCAACCAATCAAATAACTGAAGTCATAAATTGCACAGTTATATTTACTATGATGAGGGGTAATCTGTGCAAGGCAGCCTTCTTACTGGTCTTTACAGGGCCTCATTTATATGAAAAGGGACTATTAGAGATGGTCTGGTTGTGCAGTAGTCTCTTGGCTTTAAATAGTTTCAATTTTTCTTGTGTCAGTAAGATACCTCAGTGCATCAATACCAGGCTAGCACCAGCATCTGATAACAGAGACAGAATGCAACTAAATACATCCTAACCTGTCTCTGGATGGACTAATCATCAATACTGCCTTTCCTCTCTGACTTTCCTTGACATTCTTTGCTCCTCTTCCCCATGTATAAGTGAGATGTCACAGGGAACCATCAATGCCAGGCAAGCACTAGCATGTGCCTCTGAAGCTGACTATTGCAGGAAACCATTGAGCATAGTAGTAGGAAGGGAGGAGGGAGCTCAGACCAAGTATGGGGGATGGCTAGTGAAAATGTTGGGAAATGAAGTTTTATGTTTAAGGAACAACAGGTATCTAGCAGAGTAGTTGGATTGTTGCATATGGAGCATAGCAAAGTATAAGAAAACTGTAATGGTAGGAACAGCAAAGGATGTGAAGGATTTTAAATGATGGATATACATTTTAATATTTGATACTGGAAGTAATAGGGCATCACAGAAGTTTATTGAATAGAGAAATAATATATAAGCACTGATTGAGGGTACTCAGAATATGTAGCCTGGAGAAGTGAAGATTATATGGGAAATGATAGTTGTTTTCAAGTAGTTGTAGGATTGTTATATAAAAGTGCAATTAGATTTCCTCTGCTTGACAACCAAGAGTAGAACTGAGAGCATGGGTATAGTTTGCAGAGCAGCAGATTTTGAAATGATGCAAAAAATAAGCATAACTATTTTTTTAAGTTTTTGAAAGGCAAATGGGGTTAAGTGGCTTGCCCAAGGCCATGCAGCTAGGTTATTACTAAGTGTCTGAGGTCGGATTTGAACTCAGGTACTCCTGATTCCAGGGCCGGTGCTCTATCCACTGCGCCACCTAGCTGCCCCTAAGCATAACTATTAGATCTATTCAAATATGAAATGGGCTTCCTTAGAAGATAATGGTGACCACCTCATCAATCTTCAAGTAATACTTGGATACTCATTTGTCATGTCAAAAGGGTCAAGTTTATACTGATCAAAACTATTCCTGAAATGCTCTGAACTCTGATGTTTCAGTGAAGTCATACTATCATCAGAACAAATATAATGTCTCCAAAAAAAGAGGTGGCAGCATCATATGAGCTTAATTTCACCCAAAATAGAGACAGAGCTGTAGGTAGGAATGAAATTGCTTTCTACAGTGGCAAAAACAAAGGAATTAAAAAAATCCTTATTCTTTGTAACTTATTTTTAACCAGTTTAAGTCACATGAGTATTGATTAGTAGGCTAAGTAATTTATGACTTTTCCAATTACCAATCAACTGTCTAAAAGTGGAGGGAGTATGGACCTACTGAAACAGAATAATGTACAGAAGGTACAGAATGAAAAATGCATTCAGGAACTTCACAAATGTATGGATTCTTTTTGCTTAACTATGTTTATTTGTTGTGGGTTTATTTGGACCAGTGGGATGAGTAGGGGAGGCGACTTAGTGATAATAAAAAAAAGGGAGAAAAGATCATTGGATTATTTGGAAAAAAATCACAGAAGCTAAGAAAAAATTTTCAAGGACAGCTATATATATATATATATACATATATATATGTATATATATATATACATATACACATAATTTATTTAGTTTCCTCCATTTGTGCATGCATATTTCCAAGTTACAAAGATCCCTCCATCCTACCTTCCCACCACCCTCCCTTCATTTGAGAACAGTCATGTTAGCATTTTAGTATATATATATTTTGTTAAACATATTTACAAATTAGTAATTTTTGGCATTAGAAATTAGTATTAAGGGAAAGAGATAAATAAGAAATAATTTTTATAAAGTGTTCATCAGGTTTGATAGGCATGTTTTTTTTTTCTATGTGTTTTGCTTTGTTTTGTTTTTGTTCCTCTGGTTGGGGAGAATATAGTTCATTGTCTGTCAAATACAATTGTCCTAGCCCTCTAGACTTCCAAGAGTGGTTGTTTACATCAAGGTTATTCATTTCATAATGTTGATATGTAAATTGTTCTCTTGGCTCTACTCCCTTTGCTCAGCACCAAATCCTGCAAGTCATTCCATGCTTCTCTAAAATCTGACCATTTATTGTTTCTTATAGAACAATAATATTCCATAGTATTCATGAACCAAAACTTGTTTAGCCATTCCCCAGTTGATGGGCATCCCCTCAATTTCTAGTTCTTTGCCACTACAAAAAGAGCAGCTATGAATCTTTTGGAACATGTAGGATTTTTCCCATTTTTTCAAATTTCTTCTGGATGTAGGCCTAGAATTGGAAATGCTGAGTCAAAGTGCATGAACAGTTTCATTGCTCTTTGGGCATGGTTCGATATTGCTCTCCAGAAAGGATGGATCTGTTCACAACTCCAGCAGCAATGCATCAATGCCCCAATCCTCCCACAACCTCTCCAACATTGATCATCTTCCCTTTTTCTGATCTGGGCTAATCTAACAGGTGTGTGATGGTAGCTCATTGATGTTTTAATTTGCATTTCTCTAATCAATAGTGATTTGGAGAATTTTTTATATGCTTATATATAATTTTTATCTCTTCATTTGAAAACTATCTGTTTATATCCTTTGATTTATCAATTGGGCATAACTTGTGAACTTATAAATTTGATGCAATTCTCTCTATATTTTAGAAATGAGACCTTTATCAGAACTCCTGGTTGTGAAGATTGTTTCCCAACTTTCTGCTTTTCTTCTAATTTTGGCAGCATTGATTTTATTTTTGAAAGAACTTTTTAGTTTGCTATAATCAAATCATTCATTTTGCAGTTTATAATATACTCTAATTCTTCTTTGGTAATAAATTTATCACTTTTCCATATTTTGCACTTATAAAATCAATGTTGCCAAAATTAAAAGAAAAGCAGAAAGCTGGGAAACAATCTTCACAATCAGTTCTGATCAAGTTCTCATTTCTAAAACATATAGATTGCATCAAATTTATAGGGTCCTAGGTCATTCCCCAATTAATAAATGGTCACTAAACAGACAGTTTTTAAATGAAAAAAATGTTCCAAATCACTATTGATTAGAGAAATGCAAATTAAAACATCAATGAGCTATCATCACACACCTATTAGATTAGACCACATTAGAAAAAGGGAAGATGATCAATGTTGGAGAGGTTGTGGGAGGATTGGGGCATTGATGCATTGCTGCTGGAGTTGTGAACGGATCCAACCTTTCTGGAGAACAATATGGAATTATTCCCAAAAAGCAATGAAACTGTTCATACACTTTGACTCAGCATTTCCAATTCTAGGTCTACATCCAGAAGAAATTTGAAAAAATAAGTAAAGTCCTACATATTACAAAATATTCATAGCAGCTCTTTTTCGTAGTGGCAAATAATTTTAAATTGAGGGGATGCCCATCAATTGGGGAATGGTTAAACTAGTTTTGATACATGAATACAATGGAATATTATTGTTCTATAAGAATCAATAAATGGTTGGACTCTAGAGAAGCATGGAATGATTTACAGGATTTGATGTTGAGCAAAGGGAGTAGAGTCAAGAGAAAAATTTACCTCTCAACATCATGAGATGAACAACCTATATGTAAGCAACCTCTCGCAGCAGTCCAGAGTGCTAGCACAACTATATTTGACAGATTATGAACTATATTCTCCCCAACAAGAGGAAGAAAAACAAAACAAAACAAAACACATAGAATAGAAAACATCCCTACCAAATTGGTTGAACACCTCATAAAAATTCTCTCTTATCTATCTCTTTCCCTTAATACTAATTCCTCTTGTCAAAAATGACTAATTTGCAAATATGTTTAACAGAAAATGTATGTAAAATGCTAATCTAACTGTTCCCAGTTGCTGGGGGTGGGGTGGGGTGGGGTGGGAAGGGAGGGTGGAAGGGAACTTTGTAACTTGGAAATATACATGTACAAATGAATGCAAATCAATTAAAAAAAGAGAGCAATCCTGGAATAATTTCACGATACCAGGTCCAAATGAGCTTTATACTAAGGCATTAAAAGAGGTTGTAGAAGTAAAGTTAAGAGGCAATTTTATATAGTCATCAGAGTATCAAACTTCAAGTCAGGAAGAACTGAAAACTAGTCTTGTCACCTATCAGGTATATAATTCCAAACAAATCATTTAACTTCTCTATGCTTCTGTTATCTTTATCTATAAAATGAGAGAAATAGTAGCATTTTACTGGATGTTGTTAAAAGATCAAATGAGTAAATTTTGGAATTTGTGACCTTAAAGTAATCTATGAATTTAAGGTATTGTTAATACTGAGCCAATGACAGTTACTTTTTTAAGATTTTATTTATTTTGAGTTTTACAATTTTTTCCCCAATCTTACTTCCCTCCCCCCACCCCCCACAGAAAGCAATTTTTCAGTCTTTACATTGTTTCCATGTTGTACATTGATCCAAATTGAGTGTGATGAGAAAGAAATCATATCCTTAAAGAAGAAACATAAAGTATAAGAGATAACAAGATCAGACAATAAGATATCAGGTTTTTTTCTAAATTAAAGGGAATAGTCCTTGAACTTTGTTCAAACTCCACGGTTCTTTATCTGAATACAGATGGTATTTTCCATTGCAGACGGCTCCAATTTGTCCCAGATTGTTGTACTGAAGAAATAAGCGTGTCCATCGAGGTTAATCATCACCCCCATGTTGCTGTTAGGGTGTACAGTGATTTTCTGGTTCTGCTTATCTCACTCAGCATCAGTCCATGTAAATCCCTCCAGGCTTAACTGAATTCCCATCCCTCCTGGTTTCTAATAGAACAATAGTGTTCCATGACATATATATGCCAAAGTTTCCTAAGCCATTCCCCAATTGAAGGACATTTACTTGTTTTCCAATTCTCTGCCACCACAAACAGGGCTGCTATGAATATTTTTGTACAAGTGATGCTTTTATCATTTTTCATCATCTCTTCAGGTTATAGACCCAGAAGTGGTATTGCTAGATGAAGGGGTATGCACATTTTTGTTGCCCTTTGGGGAAAGTTCCAAATTGCTCTTCAGAAAGGTTGGATGAGTTCACAGCTCCACCAACCATGTAATAGTGTCCCAGATTTCACACAACCCTTCCAACAATGATCATTATTGTATAATGGTCATATTGGCCAGCCTGAGAGGTATGAGGTGGTACCTCAGAGAAGCTTTAATTTGCATTTCTCTAATAAGTAATGATTTAGAGAAATTTTTCATATGACTATGGATTGTTTTGATCTCCTCATCTGTAAATTGCCTTTGCATATTCTTTGACCATTTGTCAACTGGGGAAATTACTTTTTTTAAAAAAAATATGACTCAGTTTTCTGTATATTTTAGATATGAGTCCTTTGTCAGAAACATTAGTTGCAAAGATTGTTTCACAGTTTACTATATTTCTTTTGATCTTGGTTGCAGTGATTTTTATCTGTCAGTTACTTTTGAAAGATATATAATAAGAGAAATACTTCTAACGTGGAGAAGAAATAATATTCTGATTTTCACTAAAAAAAGAGCAGAAACTGGAATATCTAAACTAGACACCAAAGGGGAAAGGGAGTAAAACATTGGTGAGAAGCAATAAAAGGAAAGGAAAGAGAAAAGTATAAACAGGGAAAGGTAACATGGAGAGAAATAAAGAGTTGTAATCTTAACTATAAATATCAATGGGATAAACTTTCCCATAAAATAGAAGTGAACAGCAGAATGGATTAAAAACCAGAATCCTATGTTGTTTATAAGAAACACATCTGAAGAAGAGAGATACATAGAGGGGAAATGTAAAAAGCTGGAACAAAATATATTATGCTTCATATGAGGCAAAACAATCAAGGGTAGGGATCCTGATCTCAGAGGAAGGAAAAGCAAAAATAGATCTCATTAAAGAGGATAAGAAAGGAAACTACATCTTCTTAAAAAGGCACCATAGACCATGAAATTATATCATTAGGAAACATATATGCACCTAGTGGTATAGCATCCAAATTCTTAGAGGAGAAACTGAATAAATTTAAAAGGAGACATAGACATCAAATTTACAACTAGATAAATCTAATCACAAAATAAGTAAGAAGGAAGTTAAAGTGAATAAAATTTTAGAAAACTTTGATATGATTGACTACCATACAAAACTGAATGGGGTTAGAAAATAATATACCTTTTTCTCTGTAGAACTTGACTCCTGTATCAAAATTGATCATATACTAGGGCATAAAAAATTTTCAATCAAATACAGATGATGATATAATAAAAATTATATGTAATAAAAGGCCATGAAAAGGTAAACCAAAAATCAATTGGAAACTAAATAACTTAACATTAAAGCATTCGTGGATCAAACAGCAAAAGATAGAAATAATCAGTCACTTCAACCAAGAAAATGATAACAATGAGATATCATACTAAAATTTATGAGATGCAGTCAAAACAGTTTTCAAGGGAAATTTTAAATCTCCTAATACTTATATGAATAAAATAGAGAAAAAGGAGATCTATATAAAGCTAGAAAAAGAACAAATTAAAGATCCCAAATTAAATACAAAATTAAAAATTCTGGAAATCGAGGGAGAGAGTAATAAAATTGAAAGCATGAAAACCATTGATGAAATTGATAAAACTAAGAGTTGGTTATGAAAAATCATTATAATAGATAAACTTTTGGTTGATGTGAATTTAAAAAAGGAAGAAGACAGTGGAATAGACTAGGTGCAATAGCAGGAAACGATTATACTAATCTGCTGTCTGATAACCCCAAAGAGTCCAGCTATTGGAATAAAAACTCATTTTTTTGATAAAAACTGCTGGGAAAATTGGAAGTTAGTATGGAAGAAACTTAGATTAGACCAGCACCTTATGCCCTATACCAAGATAAGATTCAAATAGATACAGGATTTAGATATAAAAATATTATAAGCAAACTAGAAGATCGAGAACTAGCTTACCTGTAGGATCTATGGAGAGGGAAGAAGTTTATGACTAAGGAAGAGATGGAGAACACCACTAAAAACAAACAAGATGATTTTGATTACATTAAATTTAAAGGCTTTTGTACAAACAAAATCATTGTAACCAATATCAAAAGAAATATAGTAAACTGGGAAACAATCTTTACAACTAATGTTTCTGACAAAGGCCTCATTTCTAAAATATACAGAGAACTAAATAAAAATAAAAAGAAAGACATTCCCCAATTGACAAATGGTCAAAGGATATGCAAAGGCAATTTACAAATGAGGAAACCAAAGCAATCCATACTCATATGAAAAATTGCTCTAAATCATTGCTTATTAAAGAAATGCAAATTAAAGGTTCTCTCAGGTACCAACTCACACCTCTCAAATTGGTCAATGTGACCAGAAAGGATAATGATCATTGTTGGAAGGGTTGTGGAAAAACTGGGACACTATTACATTGTTGGGGAGCTGTGAACTCATCCAACCTTTCTGGGAAGCAATTTGGAACTACACCCCCAATGGGCAACAAAAATGTGCATACCCTTTGATCCAGCAATACCACTACTGGGTCTATACTCTGAAGAGATGATGAAAAAGGGAGAAAACATCACTTGTACAAAAATATTCATAGCAGCCCTGTTTGTAGTGGCAGAGAATTGGAAATCAAGTAAATGTCCTTCAATTGGGGTATGGCTTAGCAAACTGTGGTATATATGCCATGGAACACTATTGTTCTATTAGAAACCAGGAGGGATGAGAATTCAGGGAAGGCTGGAGGGATTTCCATGAACTGATGCTGAGTGAGATGAGCAGAACCAGAAAAGCAATGTACACCCCAACAGCAACATGGGGACAATGATCAATCCTGATGGACTTGTTCATTCTATCAGTACAACAATCAGATAATTTGGGGCTGTCTGAAATGGAAAATACCATCTGTATCCAGAGAAAGAAGTGTGGAGTTTGAACAAAGACCAAGGGCAAACTTTGGCTATACTTTATCTGTACTTTTTTTTAATGGTGAGAAAGGAAGGAGAGTTGTACACTAGATTAAATTTCAGTTTTTTAGAACTAGTAGAATGATTGAACCAAAAATGTAATTATTAATGGATGAGTGATATATTTCCAAGTATCTCCAATGAAATCTCCAAAAGGTGTACTCTTGTTTCTATTTCCAATGCTATTTCATAATGTTTGTCAATGTCTTAGACAAATTAGGCAAAAATGGTTTATTTATCCAATTTTCTGATTACATAAAACGGGTTCATATTTGATCACAAAATCAGTATTTATAAATTTCTTCATGGGCTAGAACATTGTGCTTAATCCAATATGATCAAGATAAACACAAAGTCTGACAACTGAGTTCAGGTCAATCTCACAAACCCAATATGGGAGAGGTATGGGGATAATTAAATCTGAAAAAGATCTGGGATGCTAATAGAATTGAAACTCAATATGTCAGTAAAGTGTAATGTGATAGGTAATCATTCTTTGGATTATGAAAGTAAATTAAGGAAGTCATTGCTTCCAAGAACAGGTGAGGTGATAATATCTCAATCCTCGGCCCTGATCATTCCACATTTTCTATACTGTATTTGGTACTGGGTACTACAATTTAAGATTATCAATAACCCAGACAAACCAGAAAAGGTTCCCTATAATAGGGAAGTTCCTTGAGTCTCTGTCATATGAAGACTTCTTGAAGAATGTAGGAATTTTTAACCTGCAGTACAGCAATTTCTGGGAAAATTAAGATAACTATCTTCAAGTTATTTCAAAAATTGTGATTAGCAGAAGGATCATTTTTCCCATTCAATTCAGAAGTGCAAAAGTAGGTGAAATGGGTGAAAATTTCTGCACAATAGATTTTTTCTTAAGGTAAAGGACAGGAACATTTTTAGCAATTGGAGTTATTCAAAAGTGGAATGGGCAGCTTAAGACTAGCTAGGTAGTCCCAAGGTGGTAAAGCAGATAGAATGCTGGGCTTAGAGTCATGATTATGAGTTCAATAAAACTTTCAAAAATTAAAACACCACATTTATTCCATTATTATTTTGCAAATTAATTATCATTGTGTTCTACCTCCATATTGAAATTCAAGAATGACTAGATCTGGGGCAGCTAGATATAATAATAAAGCACTAACCCTGGAGTCAGGAGGGCCTGGGTTCAAATTTGACCTCAGATATTTAATCCTTGACTAGTTTTGTTATCTTGGGCAAGTCACTTAAACCCATTGCCTTGCAAAAGCCAAAAAAAATGACTAAATAACTATTTTAGAGGGATACTATATAGTATATTTTTATCATCTGTGAAAAGTTGGACTAAATGACATCCGAAATCTCTTCCAATTCTGAAATTTTGTAATCTGTGATCTAAAGTTGCTGTATAGAGCTTATTTCTTTGATACAATGTTCTACTGGTCAAATTTGAGACTGTAATCATGAAAAAACATGATATTCAAAGAATCATAATTATAAGTGATCCAACTGATAAAGGAAAAAATATAAGACTGAGCACTTTGTCACCAATGATTTATATGAAAAAAATAATATGCCAATTATATTTTTGTGGGAAAAAAGTAGGGTTAGTTACAGAGTCAGTGATAAGATGCTGCTGCATTAGTATACATAAAATTTCAAAAGAAACTATGGAAAATCTCTAATATAGCAGGTAGATTCTCTATAGAAATATTCTTAAAGGAAAAAAGATAAAAATCTTATTAGTTGAGAAAAAGTAGAGAAATGGTATTCTTAACTGGGAAAGAAAATACTCATTCAGATGAGATCATAGTTTCATTAAAGCATCCAAGTAGCATCTTAAAAATATTCAAGTCAATTTAATGAATAGTTGTGAAGCACTATATAAGATTTTTGAATAGAAACTGTGGAAAAATAGATTGGATGTCTGCTTCAAGAAACTTTGTTCTAGAAATGCCTTTAGAAAGCATATTGAAATAATAGAATTCTATTCAATACATTTCAAGTAGGAATTGAAGATTTTAGAAAGAAGGAATGATTTTATCAAAACATTTTAGGAGGGGCATCAAGGTGGCACAGTAAATACAGCATTGGTCATAGATTCAGGGAGTTCTGAGTTCAAATTCACCTTCAGACAATTGATACTTAGTGTGACTTTGGACAAGTCACTTAACCCCATGTTTCACAAAAATAAAAATAAAAACAAGCATTTTTATTAGGAATATTAATTTGGAGAATATCCAGGTTAGATTTGAATTGGGAGAGACTAATGGAAAACAGGTAGATGGCTGATGAGATTATGCACTTAAGAAGAAGAATATGAATCTATTCCTCAGTGGCTTGAAGAATTTTCTTTAAAATTAAAACTAAAATGAATTTATTTGAATTTAAAATTTTATATTCACATATGAAAATATAAAACACTGAACTAAATAAAAGTCAAATTTTCATAGATTCATAGACTTAAAGCTAGAAAGGATCTCTAGTCCCAATTCTAAAACCCTAATTTTAGAGTTGAGTAAATGAAGATTAAGTGATTTGTTAAAAATCATCTAGGTAGTAAAAAGCAGAGGCAAGATCTCTAGCACTTAAATACAGTATACGATATCCTTTTCAATACCACTTTCAAGGTAAATTGAAAAGTTTGACATTTTTTTCTCTGTGGAAAAGTATGTACAGTTTGTCAATGGAAGTGGAAATGGAAAAGAATTAGACTGAACCTCTTCTCTGTCCTAAATGATGAAAATTGAAGTTAATAGAACTAAGAAAATATTTAACCATATAATAATATTGTAAACATAAATGACTTAAAGATGCAGACACTAAACATCCAAAATATATTCCAGAGGATCAGTTATGAAGACAGTTACCCTCTCCTAACATAGAGGTGATGAAATAATTTGCGAAATGAGAATTTTAAAAAATAAATTTATTTATTTTTCCAACTATAGGCAAAGGCAATTTTTTGGCAAGGCAGATGGGATTAAGTGGCTTGCCCAAGGCCACACAGCTAGGAAATTATTAAGTGTCTGAGACCGAATTTGAACCCAGGTACTCCTGACTCCAGGGCCGGTGCTTTATCCACTGCACCACCTAGCCTCCCCTGACAATTTTCTTTTATTGCAATATTTTTGTTCCATATTTTCTCCCTTCTTCCCTTCCTTCTCTCCTCCCCTTGACAATGAGCAATCTGATATTGATGATACATGTACAACTATGTTAAACATATTTTGATATTAATCATGTGAAATAAAAATCAGAACAAAGTGAAAAACATGAGAGAGAAAAACAATAAAGCATAAAATGTTTGAAAAATGAAAAATAGTATGCTTTTGTTCTGCATTTAGACTCCATATTTCTTTCCCTGAATGGGGATGATATTTTCCATCATGTCATATAGAATTATTTTTGTTCATTGTACTACTAATGATATAGTTGATCATCAGAATGTTAGTGTTAATTTATGCAATGTTTTCCTAGTTCTGCTCAGTTCACTCAGTATCAGTTCACATAAGTCTTTCCAGGATTTTCTAAAGTCTACCCATTCCTGATTTCTTACAGAATAATAGTACATCATAATATTCATGTACCACAATTTGTTCAGCCATTCACCAATTGACAGGAATCCCCTCAAATTCCAATTCTTTGTCACTCCAAAAAAAAGATACTATAATGTTTTTTATGTATGTGAGGTTTTTTTACCCTTTTTATGATCTCTTTTGGATATAGTAGTGGTGTTGTCGAATCAAAGACTTTGCACAGTTTTATTGCCCTTAAGGCATAGTTTCAAATTACTTCTGGAATGGTTGGATTGGTCTACCACTTCACCAAAAATGCATTAGTATACCAGTTTTCCCTCATCCCAATTGATTCAAATCCAACATTGATCATTTTTCCTTTTTTTTTCCATATTGGCCAATCTGATAGGAGTGAGGTGATAGATACCTCTGGGTTGTTTTACTTTGCATTTCTCTAATTAATAAAGAGTTTGAGCATTTTTTATATGACAACAAATTTAATTTATCCAAAAAACAGCTTGTTCATATCCTTTGAACATGTATCAACTAAAGAATGGTTTATATTCTTCTAAATTTGACTTGGTTTTCTATATATTTTAGAAAAGAATACTTTATCATAAATAATAGCTGAAATATTTATTTCCAAACTTTCTTCATTCCATTCAATTTTGTTGTCATAATTATTTGTGCAACAACTTTTTAAGATCATGTAATCAAAATTATTTAAAATTATTCATTTGCAATTTTTGATACACTCTCTATCTCTTCTTTGGTCATCAACTTCTCCCTCATTCCTTAGAGCTGAAAGACAGAAAATTATTTTTTTTCTCTCAAATGACTTATTGTAGGACCCTTTATATCTAAATGCTGTACCCATTTTGATTTTTATTTTGGTTTAGGATATGAGACTTTGGTCAGTGCCAAGATTTTGCCATAATATTTTCGAGTTTTTCTAACAGTTTTTGTTAAATGGTGAATTCTTAGCTCAGAAGCTGTTATCTTTGAGTTTATCAAATTTATAAATTACTATAGTCATTTACTGCTGTTTCTCTGGTATCTAATCTATTCCACTGCTCTTCCACTCTATTTTTAACCAGGTTTTATGAATTTTTAATATAATTTTAGGTCTAATATGACTAGACCACCTACCTTTGCATTTTTTCATTAATTCCCCTGATAGATATCCTAGACCATTTGTTCCTCCAGAAGAATTTTGTTACTGCTTTTTCTAGATCTATAAAATAATTTTGATTGGTTGTTTGATGACACCAAAATAGTTATTTAATTTAGTAGAATTATCTTTTTAACTCAACCTACCCCTGAACAATTGACATTTTTTCAGTTGTTTTGATCTGATTTTATTTGCATGACAAGTGTTTTGTAATGGTTTTCATATTGTTTCTGAATTTGTCTTGACAGGTAGACTTAAAAGTATTTTATGTTTTCTGGAGTTATTTTAAATGGAATTTCTCTTTCTATATATTGCTGCTGTTGTTTGATGGTAATATATATATATATATATATATATATATATATATAAATGCTGATGATATATTAAGGTTTATTTTATATTCTTCATCTTTGCTAAAGTTATTAACTGCTTAAAGTAGTTTTTTAGTTAATTTTCCAAGATTCTTTAAGTATACCATTATATCATATACAAAAATGAACATTTTGTTCCCTCATTGCATATTCTCATTGCTATTTCTTCTATTTCTTCTATCATTTCTTTTATTGAGTAATATTGGTGATAATAAGCATTTTTCTTCATCCCTGATCTTATTGGAATGTTTCTTGTTTATCCCCATTACATATAATGCTTGTTGATGCTGTTAGATTCTCTTTATTATTTTAAGGAACTTTCTTTATTTCTATACTTTTCATAGTTTTTAATAGAAATAGATCCTGTACTTTTTCAAAAGTATTTTCAGCATCTATTGAGATAATCATATGATTTTTATTAGTTTTATTGTTGAATGGTCAATTATACTGGTAGTTTCCCTAATACTGAATCAATCCTGCCTTCCTGAAATAAATCCAGCTTGGTAATAGTGTGTTATTCCAGTGATAACTTGATGAAATCACTTTACTAATATATTTTTTAAAAATTTTGCATTCATATGCATTAGGAAAATTGGTCTATAATTTTCTTTCTTTGTTTTGACTCTTCCTGGCTTAGGTATCAGCACTGTATTGGTGTCATAGAAGGAATTAGGCAGAGTCCCCTCTTCACCTATTTTCCACATAGTTTATATAATATTGGAACCAATTGTTACTTAAATGCTTGATATAATTCACTTGTGAATCCTTCTCTGGCCCTGGACATTTTTTTTCCTCAGGGAATTCATTGATGACTTGTTGAATTTCTTTTTTTCTGAGATGGGGTTACTTAGATATTCTATCTGATCTTTGGATTGTATTACCCTAGTTATAACTAGCTGTAATATCTTTGCTAAAATTTTATTTAAAGTTCTTGTATCAGTATTCATTAGGGAAACTGGTCTAAAATTTTCTTTGTCTGTTTTGCCACATCCTGGTTTAAGAATCAGAAACATATTGGTGTCATTAAAGAATCTGACAGAACTTCACCTATCTTTTTTTCATATATTTTTTAAAAAATTTATTTATTTAAGGCAATGTAATTAAGTGACTTTCCCAAGGTAACACATTTAGGTAATTATTAAGAGTCTGAGGCTGGATTTGAAATCAGGTACTCCTGAATGCAGGTCTAGTGCTCTATCCACTGCACCACCTAGCAGCACCATCAAATTTTTTCCATGGAATTGGAATTAATTGCTCTTTAAATGTTTGATAGAATCCTCATCTAGCCCTGCAAGTTTTTTTTTTCAGGAGTTCATTGATGTCTTGTTCAATTTCTTATTCTGAAATGGATTTATATAAGTATTTTGTTTCCTCATCTGTTAATCTGGAAAAGTGAAATGTTTTATAAATATTCACACATTTCTCTTAGATTGTCAAATTTATTAGCATATAGTTGGGTAAAATAACTCAGAATTATTCCTTTAATTATACATTCTTTTCATTTTTGATATTGGTAATATGGTTTTCTTTATTTAAATCAAATTAGCCAAAAGTTTTTCTATTTTTTCTAAAAAACAAAAGCAACATGATCTGAAAAAGAGTGTATTTAATATTTGTGTCTTGAACTTCCTGCCAAGATGGCAGAGAGAAGCCAAGCACTGTGCTAAGGTCTCCTAACTTTCCCTCAGAATTAATATGAAATGAGCCTCTTAACAGAATTTAAATCTGCAAAATTCAGAAAGAATAAAGGAGAACATCTACCAGCAAGGCCCAGGAAATGGACAACTAATCAAGGTCACAGACATTCCAGAGAAAGCCTCTGGAACTGCCTACTGGCTGGCCCACTTGGAGTTATAAAACTTAGTCAGCAAAGCCTCTAGGTTTTCAAAACCAAAGGTCTGGGAATCAGCCCCTACCCCCAACATAAGATCATAGGAGAATGAAGGAAGGCTAGCAGAAGAGGGAGTCCATTGAAAACTACCCCAAAGTCAAAGACCTTAACCCATAGAAAGTTAGAATATGAATTTGTCTCCATCTCAGAAAGAGTCCTTAAAAAGATCAGGAAGGAATTTAAAAATAAATTTGAAAAATTGGTAAAAGAAATCCAAGAGAAAACTAACACCTTGCAAAAGAAAATTAACACCTTTCAACAAAACAAAAACCCTTAGAAAATACAATTGAAAAGGTGAAAGAAGAAAATAATTCTCTGAAAACCACAATTGGTCAAATGGAAAACTCCCTCAGAAAGGGAGGTGGAAAAGTTAAATGAAGAATACTTTTCTCTAAAAAAAAAAGAATGGAATCTGTGGAAACTAATGAGTTCATGAGACCTCAAGAATCTGTTTAAGAAAACAAAAAATAAATAGAAGAAAACATAAAATATGTCAACAGCACAACTATTGACCTTGAGAACAGATCCAGGAGAGACAATCATTGGGCTTCCTGAATACATTGAGAATAAAAAAAACCTGGGCTGAATATTCCAGGATCTTTTGAAGGAAAATTGTCCTGCTATCATGGACCAGAGGGCAAAATAGTTATTGAAAGAATACATCAAACCCCGCCTGAAAGGAAGCCTAAAATGAAAACACCAATGCATATTCTGGCCAAATTTCAGTACTATTGGATAAAAGAAAAAATCCAGCAAGCAGACAGAAAGAAATAATTTAGATACCAAGGAACCCCAGTAAGGATTAAAATGACCTGGCTGCATCAAAATTAAAGGATTAAAGGGCCTGGAAAATGATATTCTGAAGAGCAAGGAAGCTTGAAATGCAGCCATGAATTAACTGCAAAACTGAGCCTTTTCTTCCAGGGGAAAAGATGAACATTTAATAAAAAAAGAGACTTCCAACTTATCCTGATGAAAAGACCAGAGCTAAATAGAAAATTTGAACTTCAAATAGGAGACTCAAAAGGCACATGAAATGGTAAAAAAAAAAAAAAAAGGGAAAAGAAAAAAATTTCTATCCAATAAAATGAAATTGGCTTAATCCCACCTGGGAAAAAGATTCTCATAATGCTTGAGAATTGTATCTCAATTAGAGAGAATATATTTAGCTAGAAGTAATGTACACTCATGACTAGTCTATGACTCAGAATGATTTAAAAATAATATCTCCCTAAAGGGGGGACAGTAAAGAGACAGGAGGATGGAGGAGACTGGATGGGGTAAATCAATTACAGGAAGAAGTACAAAGGGCCTATGACAATAGAGGTGGAGAAGGGGGGAAGTGAAAACTGCCTGAATCTTTCTCTCATCAGATTTGGCCCAAAGAATGATTAACATACACATACTTAGTTAAGTTAAGAAACTTATTAAATTTTCAAATATTAAAAGGGGAAAGGGGAGGGGGAGGAGAAGGAAAATAATAGAAGGTAGGGAAGGAAAGGGGCAAAGGGGAAAGATAGGGGAGGGGTGGATATAAGGAGGCAAACACACTGAAGGAGGTGATATTCACAAATAAAATATGGGGAAATATGGATAAAGTAAAAGGGGGGAATACAAGCAGAGGGAAAACAGCATGGAGGGCAATAATGAGTTAGTAATTATAAATTTGATGAACTCTCCCATAAAATATAAGTGAATAGCAGAGTGGATTAAACCAGAATCCTAAAATATGCTGTTTACAAGAAACTCATTTGAAGCAGAGATACGTATAAAGATAAAAAGTTGGAGTAGAATATATTTTGCTTCAGCCAAAGTGAAAAAGCCAGGGGCAGCAGTCCTTATATAAGGAAAACAGCTGCTAAAATAAATCTCATTAAAAGATATTAGGAAGGAAATTATATCCTCTTAAATGGTACCATAGACATTGAAGCAATTTCAATGGTATATCATCCAAACTTAGAGAAGAAGCTGAATGAGTTACAGGAAGACATAAACAGCAAAATTCTACTGCTGGGAGATCTCAACATCCCTCTCTCAGATTTAAATAAATGTAACCATAAAATAAGCAATAAAGATGTTAAAGAGGTAATTAGAATATTAGAAAACCTAGATGTGATAGACCTTTGTAGAAGACTGAATGGGGATAGAAAGGAATATACTTTTTTTTTACTGCAGGACTTACTTTACTGCACTTACACTAAAACTGACCATGTACTAGGACATAAGAACCTTATAATTAAATGTAGAAAGGCAGAAATAGTCAATACTTCCTTCTTAGATCATAATGCAATAAAAATCATGTGCAATAATGGGCCATAGAGAGACAGACCTAAAACTAATTGGAAACTAAATAATCTCATTTTAAAGAATGAGTGGATCTGGGGCGTCTAGGTGGCATAGCGAATAAAGCACTGGCCTTGGAGTCAGGAGTACCTGGGTTCAAATCCCGTCTCAGACACTTAATAATTACCTAGCTGTGTGGCCTTGGGCAAGCCACTTAACCCCATTTGCCTTGAAAAAAACCCTTAAAAAAGAGAAAAAAAAGAATGAGTGGATCAAACAACAAATTATAGAGAGAATTAATGATTTCATCCTTGATAATGACAATGACAAGATAACATATGAAGACTTATAGGATACAGCCAAGGAAGTTTTTAGGGGATATATTATATCTTTAACTTCTTACATGAATAAAATAGAGAAAGAGGAAATCAATGAACTAAGTATGCAACTAAAAAAATAAAGAACAAATCAAATCCTCCTCAATTAAATACCAAATAAGAAATTCTAAATATTAAAGGAGAAATTAATAAAATTGAAAGCAATAAAATCAATGAACTAAATAAAGTCAAGAGTTGGTTTTATGAAAGAAAATAAAATTGATAAACCTTTGGCAAATTTGTTTAAAAAAAGAAAGAAGAAAACTAAATTGCTAGTGATGGTGAACTTACCACCAATGCATAGGAAATTAAAATAATAATTTGGGCTAATTTGCCCCATTGTAAGTCACTAAATATGATAATCTAATTGAAATGGATGAATATTTATGAAAATATAAGTTGCCTAGGTTAAATGAAGAGGAAATTAAATACCTAAGTAACCCTAGCTCAGAAAAAAGAAATTCAAAAATCTATCATTGACCTCCCTAAGAAAAAATCTCCAGAGTCAGATGGATTAACAAGTGGATTTTGTCAAGCATTGAAGGAACAATTGATTCCAATTCTATAAAAAATTTTTGGCAAAGTAGGTGAAGACAAAACTCTGCCCAACTCTTTCTATGACACCAATATGGTGCTGATACTTAAACCAGGAAGAGTCAAACAGAAAAAGAAAATTATAGACCAATTTCACTAATGAATATGGATGCAAAAATCTTAAATAAAACCTTAGCAAAGTGATTACAGCAATTTTATCACTAGTATAATACACTATGACCAAGCAGGATTTATCCCAGGAATGCCGAGTTGGTTCAATATCATGATTATCTCAATAGATTCTGAAAAAGCTTTTGACAAAATACAGCATCCATTCCTACTAAAGACACTAAAAAGCATAGTAATAGATGGATTGTTCCTTAGCATAATAAGCAGTATCTATCGGAAACCATCAATGAGCATTGTATGCAATGAGAATAAGCTAGAGGAATTCCCAAGAAGCTCAGGGGTGAAATAAGAACCAGTACTATTCAAGATTATATTAGAAAAGGTAACTTCAGGGCAGCTAAGTGGGACACTGGATAGATCACTGGCCCTGGAGTCAGAAGGACTTGAGTTCAAATCCTGGCTCAGACACGTAATTACCCAGCTGTGTGGCCTTGGGTAAACCACTTAACCCCATTGCCTTGCAGAAAAAAAAAGAAATGTTACCTTCAGCGATAAGAGAAGAAAAATAAATTGAAGGAATCAGAATAGGGAAGGAAGAAATAAAACTTTTACTGTTTGCAGATGACATGATGGCATAACTACAGAATTCTAAAAAATCATCTAAAAACTACTAGAAACCATTAGCAAATTTAGTAAAGTCTCAGGATCTAAAATAAACTCTCAAATATCCTCAGCATTTCTATATATTAATAGCAAGATACAGAAGCAAGAGAAAGAAAGAGAGATTCCATTTAAAGTAACTCCAGACAATGTAAAATACTTGAGAGTCTACCTGCCAAGGCAGTCTCAGAAACTCTATGAAAACAATTATAAAACACTTCACACAAATAAAATCTGATGTAAATAATTGGGCAAATATCTGCTGCTCATGGATAGGCTGAGGTAATATAATAAAAATGACATTTCTATCTAAATTAAACTACTTGTTTTGTACCTTACCAATCAAACTTCCAAAAAATTACTTTAAAGAGCTAGAAAATTTGTAATTAAATTCATATGGAGAAACAAAAAGTTAAGAATATCCAGGAATTTAATGAAAAAAAGTGCAAAATAAGGTGGCTTAGTCTTACCAGATCTAAAATTACACTATAAAGCACCAGTTATCAAAACTGTCTGGTACTGGCTAAGAAATAGAGTGGTCAACCAGTGGAATAGATTAAGTGCAATAGCAGGAAATGATTATAGTAGTCTGCTGTTTGATAAACCCAAAGAGTTCAGTTCTTGAGATTAAAACTCTCTCTTTGATAAAACCTGTAGGGAAAATTTAAAGTTAGTATAGAAGAAACTTAGATTAGACCAACACTTCACACCCTATTCCAAGATAAGTTCAAAATGTATATAGGATTTAGACATAAAAGGCAATTTTATAGGAGAATAAGGAATAGTTAACCTGTCAGATCTATGGAAAGGGAAGCAGTTTATGACCAAGGAAGAGATAGAGAACATCATTAAAAACAAACTAGCTAATTTTTAATTACATTAAATTAAAAAGCTTTTGCATAGACAAAACCACTGTAGCCAAGATCAAAAGAGATGTGGTAATTTGGGAAATAATTTTTACAACCAGTATTTCTGTCAAAGGACTCATTTATAAAATATAAAGAGAACCAAATCAAATATATAAAAAAGCCATTTTCCAGTTGACAAACGGTCAAAGGATATGCAGAAATAATTTACAGCTGAAGAAATCAACACTATCCATAGCCTTACGAAAAATTGCTCTAAATCATTACTGATTAGAAAAATGCAAATTAAAGCAGCTCTGAGCTACCATCTCACACCTCTCAGACTGGCCAATATGACCAGAAAGGAAAATGTTCAATATCAGAAGGGATGTGGGAAATCTGGGACACTAATGCATTGTTGGTGGAGCTATGGACTCATCTAACCTTTCTGGAGAGCAATATGCAATTGTGCCCAAAAGGCGACAAAAATGTGCATAGTCTTTGATCCAGCAATAACACTACTGGGTCTATACCCTGAAGAGATCATGCAAAAGTGTAAAATCATGTCTTGTACAAAAATATTCATAGCAGCCCTGTTTGTGGTGGCAAAGAATTAGAAATTGAGTGAATGTCCATCAGTTGGACAATGGCTTAATAAACTGTGGTATATGTATATTATGAAACACTATTTTTCTATTAGAAACCAAGAAGGATGGGATTTAGAGAGTCCTGGAAAGTCTTGCATTAACTAATATTGAGCAAGATGAGTAGAACCAGAAGAGCATTATATACTCTAACAGCACCATGGGAGTGATCACCAACTCTAATGGACTTCGTCATTCCATCAGTGCAATAATCTGGGACAATTTTAGAGCAGCTTTACCCAGAGAAAGAATTGTGGAGTTTACACAAAGACCAGAGTCTATGACCTTCAATTTTTTAAAGTGTTTTATGTACTACACAATTGTGCTATGTCTAATATTTTATTTTCTCTTCAAGGATATGATTTCTCTCCCAACACATTCAATTTTGATCAATTTATAGCATGGAAACAATGTAAAGATTATCAGACTGCCATTTTTGGGAGGAATGGGATGAGGGAAAGGAGGGTGCAGGCAAAAGTGCAAATTTCAAAACCTACAGAAAATGCTAGGTAGAACCTACTATTGTATTTAATTGGAAAATAAAATATTAATTAAAAATTTTCTACCTTTCTGCATTTGATTGTGAGTTACTAAATGGTCATGTAACATAGAATTAAAGACACATTCCTTTCTATCCCTATTCAAATTTCTCCAGAGGTCTATCATATCTAACTTCTCTAAAATTCCATCTTGATTTCCTTCTTTTTAATTTATGGCTTGATTTATCTGAGAAAAGTTGGATAAGGTACCCCACTATTATTGTTTTGCTATGTATTGATTCCTGTAAAATATTTAGCTTCTCCTGGAAGAACTGGCACATGATACCACTTGGTTCTTATATGTTAAATAATGATATCACTTCATTGTCTATGATACATTTTAGGAAGATATAGTTCCCTTCTTTATCCCTTTTAATGAGCCCTATTTTTGCTCTAACTTTGAGATAAGGAGTGCCACCTTTGTTTTTTTCACTCCGATGAAGCACACTATATTCTGTTCCAACCTTTTACCTTTCCTCTGCATGTATCTCTCTACTTCAAATGTTTTTCTTGTAAAGAACATATTTAGGATTCTGATCTTTTATCCACTCAGCTATCTGTCTCTTTTATGAGTGTTCCTCCCATCATATTGACAGTTATGATTACTAACTCTGATTACCTTCCATCCTTCCTTCCCTTCATATACACTTTTCTCTCTCCTTTCATCCTATCCCTCCTCATCATTGTTTTGCTTCAGAACAGCACCTCCATTAATCTGCCCTCCCTTATATCAAACCCCTCCTTTTTCTTTTCCTTTCCCTTTCTAGTTTTATCCCCTTCTTCCCTCCCTTCTATCAGTCCCTCATTCCCCCTTTTTCCCCCTCCCAATTCCTTATAGTGTAAGATAAATTTCTAAACTAAAATGAGTATAAATATAGTATTCCCTTTTTGAGCCAAATCCTATGAAAGTAAGATTCAAATAATTCTCAGCCCCTCCTTACCCCCCCCTACTTTAAGAGGGCCTCTGCCATCCCTTACCTTCATTCTGGTACATTCCCTTTTTTAATATCTTAAGTTTTTATATCATCTAATCAAATTCAACTTATGCCCATATCTTCCAAGTATACTCCCTGTAATAATGATCCAGTTATCAAGAATTATAAGTATCATACTCCTATGAAGGAAAGTAGGCAGTTCAATCTCAGTGAATAGCATTCCCTTTCATTTCCCTTGTTTATCTTTTTTTTAGTTATTTCTTGAGTCTGAGGTTTTAAGATCATTTTTTGTTCAGCTCTTGTCTTTTTATCTGGAAAATTGGAGGGTCGCCTATTTTTTTAAATTTCCATCCTTTTAGTTAAGCATAAAGAGAATGTTAAATAATGCTGGTTAGTTGATTTTTGGTTGTAGTACAAGGTCTTTTGCCTTCAGAATATGATATTATAGGCCTTTCAATTCTTTAATATTGATGCTGCCAAGTCCCAATAATCCTGATAGTAACTCCTTAGTATTTGAATTGTTTCTTTATGGCTGTCTGCAGTATTTTCTCTTTGATTTAAGTTTGGAATTTGACTTTGGATTTTTTAAAGTGAATATTTTATCATCTGGTTCTAGGATATCATGCTAATTTTCCTTGATTATTTCATGAAAGATGTTGTGCAGATTTTTTATAATAGTTTTCATGTAGTCCAACAATTCTTAAATTATTTCTCTTGGATCTGTTTTCCAGGTTATTTGTTTATCCTTATTTTCTTCTATTTTTTCATGCTTTTGCTTTCACTTGACTAATTCTTAATATCTCATGTAATTGTTAACTCCAACTTACCCAATTCTACTTTTCAATTAATCATTTTTTTCTTTTTTTTTAGGTTTTTGCAAGGCAAACGGGGTTAAGTGGCTTGCCCAAGGCCACACAGCTAGGTAATTATTAAGTGTGTGAGACTGAATTTGAACTCAGGTACTCCTGACTCCAGGGCTGGTGCTCTATCCATTGCTCCTCAATGAATCATTTCCTACAATTAGCTTTTTTATCTTCTTTTCGTTTTGGACAATTCTTTTTTTTTTAGATTTTTGCAAGGCAAACGGAGTTAAGTGACTTTCCCAAGGCCACACAGCTAGGTAATTATTAAGTGTCTGAGACCAGATTTGAACCCAGGTACTCCTGACTCCAGGGCGAGTGCTTTATACACTATGCCACCTAGCTGCCCCCCTTTTGGGAAATTCTATGTTTAAAAGAGTTATTTTCTTTTCCCATTTGCCTAATTCTATTTTTTAAACACTTGATTTTGAGACAGCTAGGTGGTGTAGTGGATAGAATGTCAACCCTGGAGTCAGGTAGACCTGAGTTTAAATCCCATCTCAAACACTTAATAATTGCCTATATTGTGTCATCTTGGATAAGTGATTTTATTTTTTGTAGGTCTAAATTTCCTCCTTAACAAAATAAAGGTTAAAATAAGTCAGAGAGGTTGTGGGATGATTGGGATATTTTTGCATTGCTGATGAAGTTGTGAAGTGCTCCAACCACTGTAGAGAGCAATGTAGAACTATACCCAAAGAGTAATAAAAATGTTCCTTTCCTTTGACCCAGCACTTCCAATTCTAGGCTTATATCCAGAAGAAATCATAAAAAATGGGAAAAGTCCCATATGTTCCAAAATATTCATAGCCCCTCTTATAGTAGTAGCAAAGAATTGAAAATTGAGGCAATGCACAATTGGAGAATGGCTAAACAGTTATAAAACATGAATATTATGGAATATCATTGTCCTATAAGAAGCCATTAATGGTTGGACTCTAGAAAAGCATGGAATGAGTTACAAGATATGATGCTGAAGGAAGGGAGAAAAACCAAGAGAGCTACATATACATTAACAACAACATTGTGATATGATCAACCTTGATGGAAGCAGCTCCTCTCAGCAGTTCAGAGAGCTAGGACAGCCCAAATAGACCAAGTATGGACAATGTTAACCACCTTCAGAGGAAGGAAAACAAAAGAAAAGAAAAGAAAAAAAGCAAAAACAAACCAAAAAATCAGTCCTTCAGAATCTGATGATCACTTAATTAAAATTATCTCTCATGTATTTCTTTCACTTTATCTTAATTCCTTATACTGAAAATGACTAATTTGCGCACATGTTTAACAAAAATATGTATGTACAATGATAACCTGGCTGTTTGCTGCTAAGGGAAGGGGGTGGAAAGGAAGAGTGGAAGGAAATTTTGTAACTTAAAAATACACATATGCATATGGATTAATATAAAAAAATAAATGAATTAAAAAAATAATTGCCTAGCTGTGTGCCCTTGGGCAAGTCACTTAACCCCATTGCCTTGCAGAAACAAAAACAAAATGTTTATATTTCTATTTGCTCAAGGGTACATTTGAATTGGATTTCTTTTTCAGTTTGCCCAATTCTATTTTAATGAATTGTTTCCTTTGTCTATTTGCCCAATTTTATTTTTAAAGGATTTGTTTTCTTCAGTAAATTTTTAAAATTTATTTTGCAAGATATTTAATTTCTCTTAAATTTTTTTCATTTTTTCTTTTTCTTTTTAAAATCCTTTTTTGAACTCTTTTAAGAGGTCTTTTTGGGTTGCAGGCCAATTCATATTCCTCTCTGGAGCTTCCTATACAGTACTTTTTCTGCCATGCTCTTCTGAGATGATACTGTGATCTTATCTCCATTTTAACTTTCTATTGTTAACATTTTTTCCTTTTTCTTATTTTAAAATTTTTAAAGTTTATTTTTTAATTTGTTTTTTTGTAAGACAATGGGATTAGGTGACTTGTCCAAGGTCATACAAGTAGACAATCATTAAGTATCTGAGAATGAACATGAACTCAGGTCCTCTTGACTCTAGGCCCAGTGCTCTATCCACTATGCCACTTAACTGCCCCTTCTCTTCTTACTCATTTTTGACCTCTGCTCCTAGACTACAGGGACACTGTCCCAAGTTTCTTGTTTTTGGGGAGAGGCCTGTTTGCAGACATACCACTGATTTGGGAATGCAAGTGGCATTCTCACTGGGCTGGGGTTGTCCAATTAAGTCATGCCAGCCATACAGATATTCTGGGGCACCTTTTTTGGAGCCCCATTGTTCTACTGAGCCAGGAGCAGGGGCTTTAGTTGCAGTTTTCTTTTATGGTTGAGATCCTCTGACTGGCCTCCTCTGCAACCCACCTATGTTGGTCTCCGTTCCTTGTGTTGGACCACACTCCCCATCAACCTTAGCAAGATAAATGTTTTCTGAAATCCTTCCCAGATATTTGAAGTTGGAAAAGGTTCCATTTTGTTTTTTCTTGGTTCTGTTTCTACAGAATTTCTATAAAGGCTTGAATAATATTGTTTCTGAGGGTAGCTTTGGGGAGTTTAGGGAAGTTTCTAGTTTCTCTGTCATCTTGGCTCTACCCCTACTGCCCCTCCATTTCCAATTTTTTTTAATTCATGGAATTACCTATATGTATTTGCTACAAGTGCTTTTCTTTTCTCTTTTTTATTTTGGGGGATGAGGATGTTGGGAGGGAGAAAATAAATGCTTGCTAACAAAAAAATTTAAGAAAAAAAAGGATAGGACAATTAATTTAAGACTTTAGAGGGAATAAGTTAAGATTTTTTGCAGATATGGGCCAGGCAAAATATCACAGGCCTCAATATCTGAAGATATGGAATTTAGAATCAGTTCTTTATGTAGTGTGTCATCTTGGATAAGTGATTTTATTTTTTGTAGGTCTAAATTTCCTCCTTAATAAAATAAAGGTTAAAATAACTCAGAAATGTTGCAAAGGCCACATGGATTCATAAATATCTACATGCTTTGTAAAGTGTAGTCTAAATATAAAAATCTTAGATTTAGAGTTGGAAGGATTCTTGGAGTTCAAACCACTCATTAGATGAATAAAATGAGCATCAAAAAGTTAAGCAATTAGATCAGACTCACATGGGCAATACACTTTAGAGCCATGCTTGAACTAAGAATTCCAAATCAAATAGTCTTTCTGCTGCATCTTTTTATGGACAGTCTCACTTTGTAACCAAACTCAGTCTTCAGTGGAAAAGTCATTTATCAAAATACCTCATAATCCCAATCCGGGTCCTTGTTAAACTTTCGCACACCTTGCCCATCAGTTCCCCAGTTTCTTAGAGATATTGTTAGAAACTAAACACAGGTCAACCTGCATGACCAAGTAAGTACTTATTCCAGGTTTTCACACTCCCATCTTCATTCAAAAGTTATTCATCAAGAACCTTATTATAGTAGTTTATCTCTTGAATTTTAAGCTATTGATGACAATGTCATTTAATGTAAAATAATAGATATCATATTTATATATTTTATAAATTATATAAAATAAATATTAATAATACTCAGAGGTATATTTGCATTTGACTCTGTCTTCAAAATATGAACAGAAAGGAGTTTGACCTTAGTAGAATTTTAGTACTTTTGAGATGTCATGCACAGTCTCCAGGAATGGAGAGTGATTGGGAGTGGGTGGAAAGCTGAGAGGGTATTTAAAGAAATTATTTGCAATCAAGGGCTTGTAAACCCTGGGATCACAGTTTTAGGGTGTGAGTATTCACATAAAAGCTGGAGAAGCAGTGACAACATGTTTTCTTAGATCATCTCACCTTAAAAGAATTGAAAATTTATAGACACCAAGAACTATTTCTGAGAGAGAGCAACAACAACAACCACAACAAAAAAGAGTGAGGACCCTTCAGGAGAAAGAAGGATTACTTAAATATAGAGTTAAAGTCAATAAATAGTTTGTAAAAATTGAACAATGATTAAATACATGACTATATAAGATATTATGGTGACAAGGAAGATCAAAACATCCAGAAGATAAATTCAAACCTTATCTTTAAAGCCTAAAAGAAAAATGTAAATTGGTCTTCAACTCCCCAAATATTCCTAGAGAAATTCAAAACAAAGGTTTTTAAATCAAATGAGATGGATGAAAAATTTGGAAAAGTAAAGACAATTATATAATGATTTTTTTGTCCTTAATTTTTTTTTGTTTTCTTGCAAGGGAAATGGGGTTAAGTGGCTTGCCCAAGGCCAACAGCTAGGTAATTATTAAGTGTCTGAGACCGGATTTGAACCCAGGTACTCCTGACTGCAGGGTGGGTGCTTTATCCACTGCACCACCTAGCCACCCCTTTGTCCTTCATTTATGAAGAAGACCACGACATCAGAGAGGGGATGTAATGGCAAGCATATGAATTGGATTTGGGTGAGGGGGTGCTGTACTAAGTAACCAGCTTCATTTTCTCTTCCAGAGTCACCTTGGTACAGTGGCCAAAAATAAATCACGATGATTAGAAATGGCCCTGGATGCAGGACAATCAGGACAAAGTGACTTGCTCAAAGTCACACAGCTAGTAAGTAGCAAGCCTGAGGCCAGATACAAATTTTTGTCTCCCTGAATCCAAGGCAAGCATTCTATCCACTGTGTCATCAAGCTGCCCATGATAATTACATAAGAAAATCTTGAAAAAGTCAACAACAGATAAAAAGCAGTATAAAAATTCTGAAGTTAATAAGATTTTTTTCCTTTTTATTTCCCAATTATATCCAATGATCATTTTCAAAATAATCCTTTAGAAAGCTTTTTGAATTCCCGTTTTTCCCATCCCTCACCCTTTCAACCCTGCTCCCCATGGCAACAAACTATTCGATATAGGTTGTATATGTAAAAAAAATCACATAATGTATTTTTTGAATAAGTCAAGCAATAAAAGATGAACTAGAACTAAGGGGCAAAAACACCCATGAGAAAATACATAAAAAAAGTTTTTAAAAACTGAATGTATGCCCATCAATTGGGGAATGGCTAAACAAGTTATGGTACATAATACTATGGGAATATTATTGTTCTATAAGAAACAATGAATGGTTGGACTCTAGAGAAGCATGGAATGAATTATAGAATCTGATGTTGAGGGAAAGGAGCAGAACCAAGAGAATAATGTACACATTAAAAACATTGTGAGATGATCAACCTTGATGGGAACAGCTCCTCTCATTTCAGAAAGCTAGGATAGCCCTCTTTGATTGGCTACAGACAAGGAAGAAAAGCCAGAAGAAGAAAAAACAAAACAAAACCAAAAAAAACCCTTCAGAATCTGATGAACACTTTATAAAAATATCTTATGTATCTCTTTACTTTAATTCTAATTGCTCATACTGAAAATGACTAATTACTAAACATGTTTATCAAAAAATGTATATGTGCAATTTTAACCTGACTGTTTGATGCTAGGGGAGGGGAGTGGGAAGGGAGGGTGAAAGGAAATTTTGTAATTTAAAAATATGCATATACATATGAATGAATGTTGAAAAAACTTTTATAACATATGTTTGGGAAAATGAAATATCAATTGAAAAAGGTGAATATAATATGCTTTGCTCTGCATTCAGAACTCAGAATTTTTCTCTGAATGTGAATGGCATTTCCCATAACATTTCTCTCAGTATTGTCCTTGATCACTGAACTCTTAGAGGAGTTGTGTCAATCATTGTTGATTTCACCATGGTACTGTTAGTTTATAATGTTCTCTTGGTTATACTCACTTCACTCAGGAACAGTTCATGCAAGTCTTAACCATGATTATCTGAAGTTAGATCCTTCATGTTTCTTACAGAATATTAGTACTCCACAATATTCATATATTAAAACTTATTTATCCATTCTGTAATTGTGGGACATTCCCTCAAATTTCCTAGAGAAAGAGCTGGTATAAATATTTTTAACATGTGGATCCTTTTCCCCCTTTTATGATCTTTTTTTTGGATATAGAATCATTGTGGTATTGCTGCATCAAAGGGTAAGCACAGTTTTGCTGCACTTTGGACATAATTCCAAATTGCTCTCCACAATGGTTGAATCAGTTCACAACTTCACCAATAGTGCATTAGTGTCCCAGTTTTCCTATATCACCTCCTACATTAATCATTTTCCTTTTTGTCATTTTAGCCAATCTGATAGGTGTGAGGTGCTTTTATTTGCATTTCTCTAATCATTAATAATTTATCAATTATAAGGGGTGGCTAGGTGGCATAGTGGATAGAGCACCAATCCTGGAGCCAGGAGTACCTGAGTTCAAATCTGGCCTCAGATACTTAATGATTACCTAAATGTGTGGCCTAACCCCATTGCCTTGAAAAAACCTAAAAGAAATTTATCAATTTTAGAATAATTTATATTATTAAAAATTTGACTCAGTTCTATATATATATATAGTAGAAATGAGTCCTTTCTCATAAAACTTAACTGCAAAAATTGTTTTCATATTTCTTTCTGCATTGCTTCTAATATTGTAGCATGGGTTTTAATGGTGCAAAAACATGTTAATTTAATATAACTTAAATTATCCAGTTTGCAGTTTGTTATCTTTTTCTACCTCTTTTTTGGTAATAAACTTCTCCCCATTCCAAAGTTCTGAGAGACAGTCTATTCCTTGTTCTCCTAATTGGCTTATAGTATTACCCTTTATGTCTAAATCCTATTCCCATTTTGACCTTAACTTGATATAGGGTATGAGATGTTCATCTATACCACTATTCTGCCGTATTATTTTCTAGTTTTCCCAGAAGTCTTTGTCAAATAGTGAGTTCTTATCCCAGAAGCAAAAGTGGTTGTGTTTGTCAAGCAGTATATTACCTTAGTCATTTGCTACCATTTCTTTTATACCTATCCTATTCCACTGATTCACTTCTCTATTTTTAGTTATAAATATGTTAGAAAACAGATCAAATGATAAAAGAGGTAAAAAGATTCAATGAACAGAAGAAATCCATTGATCACCTCTTGAAATTGATCCCAATATGAGAACATACAGAAATATTATAGGAATTTCAGACCTTCAAGATCTAGGAGGAATATTGCAAACATCCAGAAAGAAAACTCAAATATCAAGGCTCCACAGTAAGGATAGCACATGATTTAGTAGCTTCAACATTAAAGGATCAAAAGCCTTGGAATAGAATATTCCAAAAGGAAAAAGAAATTAAGATTAAAACCACAATTTACCTGTCCTGCAAACATGAGTATAATCTTGCAGGGGAGAATGTATATTCAATGAAATAGAACATGTATAAATATTCCCAATAAAAAACCAGAGCTGAATAGAAAAAAATTAAATTCAATATAAGAATCAAAATTAGCATAAAAATATAAATAGGAAAGAGAAATCATAAGGAACTTATTAAGGTTAAATTGTTTATATACATAAATGGGAAGATGATACTAGTAAACTTCTAAAGAATTTCTCATTATTAGGTCAGATAGAATGAATATGCATAGACAGAGTACATGATGGTGAAATGAATGAGATGGAATGATATATAAAAGTTAAAATTTAGGGTGAGGGAAAAGAATATACTGGGTAAAGGAGAAAAGATAAGTTAGAATATGGTAAAGAAAGGAAAATTTGTTTTTTTTAGGGTTTTTTGCAAGGCAATGGGGTTAAATGGCTTCCCCAAGGCCACACAGGTAATAATTAAGTGTCTGAGGCCGGACCTGAACTCAGGTACTCCTGACTCCAGGGCTGGTGCTCTATCCACTGTGTTACCTAGCCGCCCTCAAGAAAGGAAAATTTGGTAGAGAGTAAAGAGTGGTTTAAAGGGCCTTAACAGTAAATGGGGAAGATAGGGAGGTGAAGATTTAAACCTTATGCTCCTGAGAACTGACTGAAAGAGGGAATAACATACATACTAATTGGATATATATATAACCATATTATGGTACATTAAAGTAAAAGAGGGACATAAGAGAAGGAGGGCATGATAGAAGAGAAGGCAGTTTGAGGGAGAAAGTAGTCAGTAGCAAAACACTTTTGAAGGTGGAAAGGAGAGAAGACAGTATGATAAAGGTTTAATATGCAATAGAGGGAAATAAATAATAATCATAACTATGTTTAAGGCCTTATTTCTCAAATATGTATATGATTGTGTCAATTTTTAAACATTAAAATCATTCTTTAATTGATAAATGATCAAAGATATGAACAGTTTTCAGATAAAGTCATCAAAGCTATCTATAGTAATATGGAAAAATGCCTGAGATCATTATTGATTACAGAAATGCAAATTAAAATACATCTATTAGATTGGCTAATTTGGCAAAAAATGAAATGAAAAATGTTGAAGGGGATGTGGAAAAATTGCAATATAAATGCACTGTTGGTCAAGTTGTGGACTAGTCTAACCACTCTGGAAAGCTATTTGCTACTGTGCATAAAGGACTGAAAACCATGCAATATTACTATTAGATCTATATCCCAAAGTGATAAAAATCAAAGAGAAAAAGAACCTTTAAGTACACAAATATTTATAATATCTCTGATAGTGGTGGCAAAGAATTAGAAATTGAGATTTCCATCAATTGGGGAAAGCTGAAGTTTTCATATGATTGTGATAGAATACTATTGTATTATAAGACAAAAAGGATGCTGTCAAAAAAAATCTGCAAGAGTTATATGAACTAATGCAAAGTGAAATGAGGAGAACCAGAACACTATATATAGTAACAGCATAATAAGATCAATTGTGAATGATTTAGCTAGTCAAAGCAATTCAATGACATAAGACAATTCTGAAGAATTTATGATGAAGGCTACCCATAATCTAGAGACTGATGAAGTCTGAATGCAAATCAAAGCATAGTTTTTCTACATAAATTTTGTTGCTGTTGCTGTTCTTGTTTTGGTCTGTTATTTCTTCCATGATCTGACTTATGAGAAAATATTCTCTGCATGATTGCACATACATAACCTAGATAGAAGTGCTTGCTTTCCCAATGAGGAGAGGGAGAAGAGGAAGGGAATTAATTTAGAAATCAAAATTTTAAATTTATATTAATTATTTAGTTTAAAATAGTTTAAAATATCAAAATATTTTACATGTAATTTGAAAGAAACAAAATATTAAATATATGTACACATATATCTTTAAAAATAATTCCAACATAATAAAAATGCAAGTTTTGTCTGAACCTCTTAACACGATTAATTTGTTAACAAAAGAACTATTCATCAAGGAACCAGACTGAATCTCTAGATTCTCTGTAAAACAAAGCAAATTGGAAAAGTCAGATAAAAACTATAATTATTGGCTTAAATAAGTGTGTGTCTGTGTGTGTGTGTGTGTGTGTGTGTGTGTGTGTGTGTGTGTAAGAGAGAGAGAGAGAGAGACATTGAGAAGCATAAGATAAACAATGAGTTTAGTACCTCTAATGTTCCTTCCAGTTCTTAAATCTCATGACTCTGATCTTTTATTTTTTTCCATTGATAGTATTTCAGTCACATGGTGCTTTCATTTACATTATTCAATAGATATAATGTCTCTGTGAATTTATTTTTTATAGAGAAGGAAAAATCAAGAGACTTAGTTTTTAGTCAACTCTATCATGTATTAGTTCTGTGATTTGGCCAATCCTGTTTTTTCTCTCTCTCCCAGTCCTTCCAAAGAGACAGCTGTAGATCAGTTGATTTCAAATTCCCTTATCACTCTTACCGGTGATTGAATGATTATATGAATTGTTATATTTAATAAATAACCTAAAAACCTGGAACTCAAACCCACATGTTTTGTCTTTAATCTAGGATTTCTTATTTTAGGTAAAATATGGCATAGGCTGAAAAGACAGTTTTCTCCAAGGATTTAGTGAAATTCAATGATAAGATATTAATTATATTCAAGTGAATTCAACTAATATTTTTCCCCCAAAGAAATTCAAAAAATGGGAAGAATATCCCCGTATTTTGTCATTTGATATCAGGAAGATCAATTGTGACCTTTAATGAACTTTGTCTTAGTAGATTTTTAAAAAGTAACTTTCTTAGTTTACTGGACCATTCTTGTCCAATCAAATATTACTAAAATTTATTCAACTCATTATTTAAAGAATTCAATCCTTATTATCATTACATACTACCCATGAGTCTCTGAAGTCAAAGAAATTAAGTGACTTTCCCAAGATCACACAGCTAGTAAGTATCAAATTTCAGATCAGATTAGAACTAAGGTTCTTCTGCCTCCAGGAATGGTGCTCTATCCAGTGTGCCACCTAGTTACCCCCTCTCTTCTCATTTTAACAGTGTAAAATATTCCATTAAATTAATAATAGTAATAATAATAGGTAGGTGCTCTCCTCATAGTTCATTTATCTTTATTTTCTTTTTTACTCCCTTCTTCAGAATTATAAAATTTGTTTTGCTTGAGACCATTCCCACAATAATAATAATAATAATAATATCCCTTTTAATATCCCTCTTGCATCCATCCTATTTTCCTACTGAGATTGTTTTTCTATTCAAGCTATTTTTGAGGTTGATCTTATACCTGATTTTCTAACCTCACATTTTAATAAAAACGTGCCACCTTTGTCCATCCTTTATACAATAGCTTTTTTCCTTTTAACTTTCCTTCTCCTATTATCTTAGAATATCTAAAACAAACCTATTAGACCCTCCAGATTCTCTTTTGTTGCTGTAATTTATTTGTTGATTTTTAATCTCAAACATTCAATATCCTTTGAAAGTATTAAGTTCTGAAGGAATATTTGTTTCTCCATCCCCCTTATTAGAATGTTTCGAAAATCTTCAAAACTCTTTATTAGGGAATATTTGTTATTTTCATTTTAATATATGGAGCTGCATATGAATATGCAACATTGACTGTTTGAGATGTTGCTGAATGGCAGTTGGAAAGCAAATGAAAGAATTTTGCTTATGCTTTCAAAAGACAGTTACCTAAAGTTGTTCTGAATTTTGTTAAATTTATTTTTGACATTAATTGATTTAAATTTTAGTTCCAAATTCTCTCCTCTACAATTCATTTCCACCTGTTGAGAAAGCAAACAATATGTTGTTCATTATACTTTTGAAATCTTATTTATTTCCATTATTCCACTATTATCTATTTCCATATAAACTATTTAGCAAAAAAGGAGGAAGAAAAATGAAGTGAAAAATGTGTCAATCTTTACTCAGAGTTCATTAGTTCTCTCTATGGAAGTGGATGGTATTTTGTTTTGTCACATACCATTTGGTATTGTCATGGATCATTGTAGTTATCTGAGTAGAAAAGTCTTTCACAGTTGATTATCATAAAAATATTATTGTAACTCCATTGCAATGTTTTGCTGTTTCTGATCACTTTGCATCAACTCATAAAAGTGCTCTTCTCAGGTTTTTCAGAAATGATCCTTGTCATGATTTCTTAGAGCACAATAATATTTCAGCACAATCACTTACCAAACTTTGTTTAGTCATTTCCCAATTGCTGAAATTACCTCAATTTCCAGTTCTTTACTACCACAGAAAGAATTAATAGAAATATTTTGTATTTATTGGTCTTTTTCCTTTTTATTTGGCTTTCTTTAGGGTATAAATCTAATAACCAATTACCGTATCAAAAAGTATACCTAGTTTTCAAGCATTTCTGACAAAGTTTGAAAATGATCTCCTGAATAGTTTGATCAGTTCACAACTTCACCAAAAGTGCATTAGTGTATCTTTTTCTCTCGCATTTGCAATTTTCATTTTGTCACCTTGGTCAGTTTCATGATTAAGAAGTGGTTCCTCAGTTGTTTTAATTTATATTTTTCCTAATTATTAGTAATTTAGAGAAATTTTAAGGTTTTTCAAAAAGCTTTATTTCTTCTAAAAACCTGTCTTTTCTTCACCTTTGACTATTTATAAATTGAGAAATGGGGAAATTAAGCAGAGTAGTGGACAGAGTACCTTGCCTAGGATCAGGAAGATTCATCTCTTCATGTTCAAATTTGGCCTCAAACACTTATTCCATGTGTATTCCTGGACAAGTCAATTAATTATTTGTCTTAGTTTCTTCATCTGTAAACTGAATGGAGAAATAAATGGATAAAATTCCATTATTTTGGCCAAGAAAATTCCAAAGGGATAATGAAGAGTTTGATATAACCAAAAACAACTAACCAACAATAAAATTGGTGGACTTTAAAATTTTTTTTCTATATTTGTCTCATTTCCCTATATAGTTGAGAAATGGGAACTTTATTAGGTAAACTTGCTCTAAGTTTCCACACTTTCCTTCTTTTTTTAATTTTGGATTAATTGATTTTTCTTGTACAAAATCTTGTTTTTAATGAAATGTAAACAAAATTAATTTTACCTAAACTTTTTCTCTTTTTTCCTACAAACTTTCCTTATTCATAGACTTAACATAATTTTTTTTCAGTGCTTCACTAATTTGCTTCTAAATCATGTACCCATTTTGACCTTATCTTGGTAAGCACTATAACAGACTACCTTCCATTTTTCCCAGTAATTTTTATTGAATAGTGAGTTCTTGTCCCTAATGTTCTTGTTTCTTTGATGTAATTGAATACTAGATTATTCTGGTTATTTACTTCTGTATCTTAGAGAACTAATCTATTCCACTGATCAACTATGATCCTCCTTAGCCAGAAATAGATTATTTAGATTTTTACCATTTTACATTTTGAAATTTATTACTGTTAGACTTCATTCCTTTACTTTTTTATTGATTTGCTTAATTCTCCAGATGAAATTTATTATTATTTTTCTCTGTGTATAAAATAATTCTTCTAAGTTTTTGAGATGGCACTGAATACATAAATTAATTGGAAGATAGTAATTTTATTATATCATTTTTATTTTTATTATATTACTTTATTATTCATTTGTTTTATTGGCTCAGCCTACTTATGAGCAATTAAGACTTGTTTAGTTATTTGCAACTATTTTTATATGTATAAAATTATTTGTAATTATATTCATATAGCTGTTCTCTGTATCTTCATAGGCAATATTTTATAATGTGTGAAGTTATTTTAATTGGAATTTCACTTTGTATTTCTTCTTGGTTTTGTTGTTAACACATAGAAATACTAAAGATTTATATGAATTTATTTTGATTTTGAAACATTCCTAAAGTTGTTATTTCAAGTAGTGTTCTTTTAATTGATTCTCTCTGATTACCTAAGTATACCATCATATCTGCAAAGCATAGTAGTTTTATTTCCTCATTTACTGTTTTCATTCTTTCAATTTTTTCTTGTCTTTGCCAAAATAGCATTTCTAGTGCCAGATGGAATATTAATGGATATCCTTGCCTCACCCCTGATATTGAAGACTTCTAATTTGTCTTCTATGGGTATCTTTATGTTTGCTGAAAGTTCTGGACCCATACACTCTGAGATAATTGGTTATTCATGATAAAGGGAAAAATGAAAATGAGATAGTCATGTGTTCTTATCTTCATAGAGACCCAAGTTTAGAAGAAGGACATTGACTCCTTCTGTGACTTAATGTCCACATCACATGTGGAAAAAATATGCTCCATTCATAATCAAAAATAAAAAGGAAGGTAGAGTCATAGCATTTCATATATATGTATGTGTTCATATGTATATATCTGCATATGCTCTCTACAGTGAATTAAGAAGAGTAAATTGCAATATGCTCCCTATTCCTTTTAAAGCATAGAGGGGATTATTCCTTTAAACTGTGTCCTCCAGTCACAGGGACAAATTAGGATTTGTGTTTTATTTCTAGAAAATTACCTCTTTTTCAACAAGGATTTAGAGTGAATGACCAGCTACATGGGAGATTCTATTTTCTGATGATTGTCCGCATTTCACAATTCAGCAAAAATATTAGGTTGATTCATTTGATCAAGTCCCAGATCAATCCTTCTTCTCCCAAATACTTGCACATATTTTGTATCTAATTAATTTTGTTCATGTAAACTCAAAAAAATGTAAACTTTTTGATGGTAGCAACTCTTTCATTTTTGTCAGTACCTTCTTAATAATTAGCAATATGCTTGACACATAGAAGGCACTTAAGATATGTTTAATAATTGATTGACTTTTTTGTAAGAGTTAGTAATTGTTACAGCAAGACATTTCCATGAATATATTATAAAACAGAATCGAGTATGTTCTGCTGCAGAAATACAAAGTCCTGAGACTGGAATAGAGAAAGTTTAGATAGGTTTTACATAGGATGTAACATATGAACCAGACCCTGGAGAACTGGTTTTGTTTCAGGAAAACATTCTAGATTACAGTTGCAGATAAAAATGAAAATGATTAGATATGGGCTGAGGTTAAGATTGCTGTTAAGCAGTGTAGAATAGATTTCAGAGAAGGTATATAAAGAGGAGAAGTGGGGGATTTGATTAAAAAAATTAGGCTAGGTTTGGATTCAGTTTAATTAATACAGTTTAAGAAAAACACATAGTTCTTTACTAAGTTCAAATAACTGCTAGGTGCTGGGGATATAAAGACAATTTCTTATCTCAAGATGCTACCTTTTTTTACAGGACATATGGGGCATAGAGGACGATGCAATATCACAGGTAAAAGGTGGAGATAGGACTTCAATGCCAGACTAAATAAAATTCAAAATATTTATTTTTCAAAGCATCTGGACTTATGTTCTTATCCAAATGACCCTGGATTTCTCAGTGGGGAACCTATCTTCTTCAGAAACAAATGTAGTTGTTAAACAATAGTGACTTCATTGCCATTAGTTCCCAAGTGGCCTTTGGAGCCTAGGGCAGCTAGATGGGTGACTTTGCAGAAGGTACTAAGAAAAGTCTGTTCTTGGAATAAAACGGTCTGATGTGAGAAAAAATAATTCTACCCACCACCTGTGCTCCTGCATTGATATTCCTCTCAGAATCCAGATAGCTTTGAGTTCTGTTATAGGGTCTTGTTCCTTTCACAAATAATATTTTCAACACCATAGCCCTTGGCTAACATTGACAGGATCCAGATATCTCATTTTCAGGTAGGAAACACATCCTCTCCCAAGCAAAGCTAAATGTGGTGATTGTTTCAAGGGAAGTCACAAAACAAACCCAGCTCTGTGTAGCTTAGCAAATAAGATTGCTCTGGAATATTGGGGATGTCTGCAGGCATGCTGACCCTAGAGTCCCAAATGAGTAGAAATTACTTAGAATTGTAGGCCACTAAAGAGTGACTAGAACTTAGAGCAAAGATGTTAGCTTGTAGAATATAGCATATCATAGCTGGAACAGACTTTATAAACATATAATTCTGGTATACATATACCTATAGAATGTTCATGTTGGAAAGGACTTTAGAAATTGAAAATAATACTCTCATTTCAGAGGCAAAGACATTGAGGTATAAAGTAGTGAAGTGATCAGCCTAGAGGCACAGAGTGGAGTCATGCCCAGAACTCACTTCAATTGATTCCCAGGTCTGCACTTTCCTCACTATTCTACTCAATCTATATGTAATGAATAAACTTTGGTAGTCAAAATGGTTTCCACTGTCAGTTCGTTGTCAAAGCCAGCTGTATGCTGAGCACTAGGGATATGAAGTAGATTAAAACCATTCCTAGTTTCCTAAAAGTTTATCTTCTAATGGTGTGGCATTAACTTATTAATTGGGCTTGTGTGGGCAATGAGTGAAATGAGAGACTGAGGCAAATATTTCCTTACACCTTTGTATTTGTTAAAGGAAATAAGAAACTGCTATATAGTGAAACATTCACTTAGCTTTCGTTTTCATTTTACCCAGTCTCTGGGCATATTATGAGTATGTGGATGTGTGTGTGTGTGTGGGGAGGGGAACAGGGTAGACGCATGGGGAAAAGCTGATAGCTAAATTTTAAGTAGTAGGTCTTTTATAATTATTTCATTGAGCATTACAACAACCCTGCAAAATAGGTACTGCCAGTATTTCACAGTTGAAAAAATTAAGGCTAAACTAAGAGGTTAAGGGATTTGCCTAAATTCACATAGCTATTTAACTGTCTGAGGTCAAATTTAAACCCAGGCCCAGGGCTGTATCTAATATACTTCTATGGAGAACAAGGGAGCTATGAAACTGATACTTATATGAACCCAAATGTTCTATCCCTAGACAGTAGTATTCAGAACTAGAAGAGGATAAACCCAGGTCCTCTACATCTAGAAGAAAATTTCCTGGGGAAGACAGTATCACCAGTATCTGATATTCTAGAAGGCAATAATATAGACTCCAAGAATTGCCTAGCTCCAAGATGTGGCACTAAGATTGTGGACTTGATTCAGCTCCAGGCAAACACCTAAGGGTCATAAGACATAGGGACTTAACAAGCAGGAGAGACCTCTTTTTTTTATCATCTGAATATCTTTGTCTGGATGGCTCCAATGACTTCTAACAGGTCCAGATGCAAGACCTTTTAACTCTCAGCTACCAAAAATCTAAACGAGTTTCTCTCTAATTAGTATAATGAGGCTTTTGGCTCTAACTTGATGACAAGTAAATGAATTTGCCCTTTTCCTGACAAGGCCTTCTGGGAATGATATGAAGTCTTCTGTTACAATGCTTCAGAAGTATCAGGTTATTAAAACCTGTTGTTCAACTATGAAATTACTTATTGATTAATTATGCATTGGGAAATTCCTTAATGATATTTGTGGGGATGACATGAGGAATAAGGTAAAAATCCATTCTGTAGACACTATACTATTAGTTGCAATAAATAAGGAAAGGAATTATTACCTCTTGATCTAAAGAGCTTTTCCCCCTTATATCTGCTTCCACCTATGTTTAGGGGCAGTAACTTGCCCTGGTTTAGGATATTATTTGATTCCAAGAGCTTGACAGGTTTAAATCTACATTGCATTTCTAGGCCATTCTGTCTCTGGGTCCTGACTTTCTTTGTCAGGAATGCCTGATAGGTTATAGACCTTGATCCTGAAATCATGAATATTTAAATTTAAATATGGCCCTGGACACTTAATAATATAACTCTGTCTCAAAGGATCAATTGTATGGAACTTTCTTCTCATTGGCAGAGATTGATTACTCAATACCCAGATCCTGTGGGGAGTCAGGGACTGGGCAGTGGAAGTAATAGAAGCAGAAGAAAAGAAAGACTGAGCTTTTCTAGCTCTCAGATTCTGTCAATTGTATTTCTCCAAATTTAGGAGCTGAATCTTTACTCCCTGGGTCCACTTACCTACTCAAAGTTGGATTAATTTTTACAGTTATATTTACTTCAAAAGTTTAATCACGAATAAAGAACCTTGTGTAAACCTGCCTGAAAGGATCACTTGATTGGGGACTGTTCATAGGTAGAAACAAATTACTCAATGATCTGTGTCTGTATGGGGGGGTGGGGGTGGGGGTGGACAGAGTTGATGAGATCAAAAGAGATCAGAAATCTGGGTTCTGGCTTCTAGTTTCCATAGATTGTGTTCCCTAAAGCTCAGAGATTGGATACCCTGCACCCTAGTTTCATTCCACCATTACTAAGAACAAATAATGGATTAACTTTGTACAAAAGAATATTAATTTCAAAACATATTACTAAAAATGTGGAAACTCACTACCATTAATGGAATTTCATCTTCCTCTTTGTACCACTTCAGTCTCAGAGATGGGAAAGGGGTTTAACAGCTTAGCTCCCTTCCTAAAGAGCACTCAATTTCAGTTTCAAGATCAAAACCACACTTGGGCTTGAATTCTAGATTCCCTGACTTATCTGAGATTCCAAGGATTGTTTGCTTATACTATACTGCCTGCAATTTTGGCTTTAATTTCCCCATGGCTCAAACTCCCATGTTCGGTGTGGCATCATTGTTGGCATCTGAGCATAAACACCAGAGAAGAGAGAGAGTAGGCCTATTGCTTGGATCTGACTTTAAAAAGAGGAAGAAGTAGGAGAAGATAATTCTTTTCCTCTTATTAGTTCAGTTTGTATAACCCACACTTTGAGTGAACTAAGATCTCCTCCTCTGGAAAGAGAACATAGGAAAGAAAATAACTTTAACATTCTGGGAGTTTTGAAAGATGCAGTCTGTTCTAGTTATGCAGCCAACCAAAGGATCCTACCCCTAACTACATGGTAGGGGATACAGAGTGTCTCCATGTCAAGTGATGTAGGCATACCCAGGACAAGTTCCTTTACACTTACCTCAGTTTTCTCATTTGTAAAATGGGATGATATGGATCATCTACATTTTCAGAGTTGTTGTGAAGATAAAGTGAGACTACATTTTAAATAATTTAGCAAAGTGCCTAGTACACCGTATGCTTGTTATTTATTAATTTTTCAGTTAACAAAAGAATACCTTCAAAATTCCAGAATCAGGCTTTATATTTGAACCAGAGGCTCCTGAAGCATTCCTATATTTAAAATTATCTAAGTCCCTATGTATTCTACTTTCAGAAGCTCAATCAGTAAATAAAGTTGCAATTTTCAGCAATGAGATTGAAAAACTGCACTTTCTGATAACTCCTTATACATTATTAGTCTGACTTCAAAACATGTTTTCTAGGGTTCCAATTTCATTAATAGTTTTAAAATGCATTACTGAATTTTCACCCTTGAGCAGTCAACCATGGCTAAATCTTTATAGAAAAGGGTTGCTCGTAATCAGAGAAGCCAATACTTTCCACTCCATATAGTGGTTTTCTAGACATTTACTATGGTGTAATCTATCCAGAAAATGTATGTAGCTGTCCCTAAAGCTATGATCAACAATTCCCAAACTTTTGCGGTCTACTGGAGATAGTGGGGAGAATAAGAAAAGGAAGCAAATGACTTCATTTCTAGACCAAAGTCCTGAATTAACAAGATCTGTGAATGTATGCAAATCAATTGACCTCTTTGCCTCATCTTCTCTTTTTTTAAAATGATGTCTTACTTGAGGATCATTTCAGAAAGGAATCCTGAAAAGACTGGACTAGACATTTCCAAATTATCTTCCAAATCAAAAGTTCTCTGATTCCTTTTAACTTTTGCATTTCATTTATCATTTTCCAAAGCCATTTCTGGCTCTAAACCTTAACATTCTATATTTTAAGCCTTCTTTCATTTCTAAAATTTTATGATTATTCTACCCACTTCTCATTGGTCATTCTGAAATGATTCCAGCATATTAGGATCTTAGTAGTAATCCAGTTCAATGCTCACCAAACACAATTTACTGATGAGGAAATTTAGGTATAAAGAGATGAAATTATTTGTCTAATATTATGCAGCTCTTCAGTGATTAAGGTTGGAAATTAATCCAGTTTCAAGTCCAGTGTCCTTTCAACTACATTACCTTGCTTCTCCTATTCCCAGAATTCAGTAACTTACTATTTTAGAGTATCAACATATTAATCTCTCATTACTAATGATTAGATAACTCTAAGAGAACACATCCATCACATCATCTAAAAAATCTTCTTTGTTCAGAGAAAAAAACAACTACAATTTGACTGTCACATTATTTCACAGTACTGAAGAATATTTGGGGAAAGGGTGAAATACAAATGTCTACAAAGGATAAAATCAGCATTATGGAGGCCAGTTTAATTCTCTCTTTGAAAATGGATGATTATCTTTTTCCATCTCTACATTATCTAGGAGCAAAAGGGGAATTCATTTCATATGCTGGGACTGACGACAATAAGTCAGTTTATAAATTATGCTTATTCAATTCTTTTCTTCTATACATATACTTTATATATAGTGGTAGCCTTGGGCATATTGCCTTCATTAGGGATTTTAGCACATCAAAATAATACTGTTTAATTTTGTTCCCATAAATAATTCCTTCTTTAAAAATCTCACAGATTATAGAGGTATGGGTTTGTTCTCTCCTAGAAGGATCAGTTTATCATATATATTTAACCATTAAAATGATTAACTTATGGTAGAAAAATGTGAAGGAGTATATATAGAGAGAATTGGGGAATGATTGGGTGATTTTTTTCTTTTTTTCTTTTTTGCTTTCTTTTTCATTATTGTTTTACTTTTTCCAAATACAGGTAATGAAAGTTTTTTTTAACATTGATCCATATGCCCATGTATATTTCAAAGTTACAAAATTTCTTTCCACCCTCCCTTCCCACCCCCTCCTGCTCAACAATGAACAGTTTAATACAGGTTAATACAATATTTACATATTTGTGTTCAGCATGTTTACAGGTTAGCCATTTCAATATGAGGAATTAAGATTAAGGTAAAGAAATACATAAGAGATTTTTTTTTTAAAAAGTGAATATAATGTTCCTCAGAGTCTGAAATTTTTTTTTGTTTTGTTTTGGGATTTTTTTCCCTCTGATCAGGGATAGCATTGTTCATAACTGGTTTAATAGGGTTGTCCTAATTCTCTGAATTGCCGTGAGCAGCTGCATCCATCAGAGTTGATCACCTCACAATGTTCTTTTAGGTTTTTAGGGGTTTCTTTTGAAAGGCAAATGGGGTTAAGTGGCTTGCCCAAGGCCACAAAGCTAGGTAATTATTAAGTGACTGAGGTCGTATTTGAACTCAGATAGTACTGACTCCAGGGCCTGTGCTCTATCCACTGCACCACCTAGCTGCCCACAATGTTCTTTTAAATGAGTATATTGTTCTTTTGGTTCTGCTCCCTTAGCTCAGCATCAAATCTTGTAATTCCTTCCATGCTTCTCCAGAGTCCAGCCATTTATGATTTCTTATGAGCAATAGTATTCCATAGTATCAATGTACTATAACTTATTTAGCCATTCCCCAATTGATGGGCATTTCCTCAATTTCCAATTCTTTGCCACTACAAAAAGAGCTAATATTAATATTTTGGATCATATAGGAAGTTTCCTATTTTTTACAATTTCTTCCAAATATAGTCCTAGAATTGGAATTGCTGGGTCAAGGGGTATGAACAGTTTTATTGCTCTTTGGGCATAGTTCCATATTGCTCTCCAGGATGGTTGTATCACCTCACAACTCCAACAGGAATGCATCAATATTCCAATCCTCCCACAACCTCTCCAACATTTATCATTTCCCCTTTTTGTTGTCTTAGTCAATCTGATAGATGTGAGGTGATACCTAATAGTTGGGTTTAATATGCATTTTTCTAATCATTAATGATTTGGAGCATTTTTTCATATGATTATATATGGCTTTAATTTCTTCATTTGAAAACTATTCATTTCCTTTGATCATTTATAAATTGGGGAATGACTTGCAATCTTATACATTTGATGCAGTTCTCTATTTATTTTAGAAATGAGAACTTTATCAAAACTCTTATTTGTGAAGATTGTTTCCCAGCTTTCTGCTTTCTTTCTAATTTTGGCAGCATTGATTGTATTAGTGCAATTTTTTTATTTCATATAGTTGAAATCATTCATTTTACAGTTTATAATATATTTCTTATTTGGTCATAAATTTGTCTCCTTTCAATAGATTACAACATTTCTTGGTCTATTAGTTTATCTGTGGCATATCTATGGTATATCCCTTTATATTTAAATCTTGTACCCATTTTGACCTTATTTTGATATAGGGTTTGAGATGTGGGTCTATGCCATGTTTTTGCCATACTATTTTCCAAATTTTTCCAAAAATTTTTGTCAAAAAGTAAGTTCTTTTACCAGAAGCTAATGTCTTTGGGTTTATCAAATAATAGATTACTGAAGTTATTTACTGCTCTTTCTTTTAAACCTATCCTAATCCACTGATCCATTACTCTATTTCGTAAGTGGTACCAGGCAGTTTTGATGACTACTACTTTATAGTATAATAGAGCTAGGCCAGTTTTCATTACATTTTTTGTTCATCACTACCCCTGCTATTCTTGAACTTTTGTTGCTTCAGATGATTTTTTTGCATCTAGGTAAAATAATTATTTGGTAGTTTGATTGATATGGCACTGAATAAGTAATTTAATTTGGGTAAAACTGTCATTTTTATTATATTAGCTTGACCTAAACATGAGTAATTGATATTTTTCCAATTATTTAGATGTCTTTATTTGGGAGAGAAATGAGCCTTATATTTGTGTTCATAAAGTGTCTGGGATTGTCTTCCCAAGTATTTAATGTTGTCTATAGTTATTTTAAATGAAATTTCTTTTTCTATCTCTTGCTTTTGGCCTTTGTTGTTCATATATCCTGCTACTTTGCTGAAATCATTATTTGTTTCATGGAGTTTTTTAGATGAATTCTAAGTATACCATCATATCATCTGCAGAGAGTGAAAGTTTGGCTTCCTCATTGTTAATTCTGATTCTCTCAATTTCCTTTTCTTCTGTTATTTCTAGAGAAAGCATTTCTAATGATATATTGAAAAATAATGGTGCTAATAGGTATCCTTGTTTCACTCCTGATATTACTGGAAATGTTCTGAGTTTATCTCCTGCATATAATATTTGTTGACGATTTTAGATAGATACTACTTATTATTTTAAGGAGAATTTATTCCTAAACTTTCTAGTGTTTTTAATAAGATTAAATGCATTTTATCAAAGGTTTTTTCAGCATCTATTGAGATAATCTATTATTTTCATTGCTTTGCTATAGATATGTTCAATTATATTGAGTGTTTTCCTAATATTGAACCATCCCTGCCTACCTGGTATAAAACCTATCTGATCATGGTGGGTTATCCTTAGTAATAACTTGCTGTAAACTCATTGCTGAAATTTTACTTAAGATTTCTGCATCAGTGTTCATTGAGGAGATTGTTTTATAATTTTCTTTGTTTTTCCTGGTTTAGGTATCAGCACAATGTTGGTGTTCTAAAAGGAATTTGGTAGAACTCCTTTTCCTATTTTTTAAAATAGTTTATAAAGGATAGGAATTAATTGTTCCTTAAATATTTGGTACAATTCACTTGTAAATCCATCTGGACAGGGAGAAATTTTCTTAGCGAGTTTATTGACAGTTTCTTCTTTTTCTTTTTTACTAAAATGGGGTTATTTAAGTTATTTCCTCTTCTGTTAATCTGGGCAGTTTGTATTTTGGTTTTGTGATTTTTTAAAACTTAATTTGATATTTTTAATGTTTAAAAATTATTCTGAATTTTCTCCCTCCCTCCAGACTCTCCATAACTCATTGAGAAGAGAAGCAGTAAATCAATTTTATATATATATATATATATATATGAAATCATGCAGAATATATTCTCATATTAGCCATGTTATAAAGAATACAAGATAAAGTAATATATATATATATGTATATATATATATATATATATATATATCAATCTATATTCAGAATTCATCAGTTCTCTCATGAGATGCTAATAGCTTCCATTATGAATCCTTTGGAATTGTTTTAGATTATTTTATTGATAAGAATAACTAGTCTTTCACAGTTAATCATCATTAAAATATCACTGTAACTCTGCACAATGTTATCTAATTCTATTCACTTCAATTTGAATCAGTTCATATAAGTCTTCTCAGGTTTTTCTGAAACCATTCTTTTCATCATTTCTTAAAGTACAATAAGATTTTATCCCAACCATATAACACAACTTATTTAGCCATTCCTCAATTGATAGACATCCTTTCAATTTTAAATTCTTTGCTACCACAAAAGAGGTTGTTAAAATAGTTTATATATATATATATATATATATATATATATATATATATATATATGTATATATTTTCTTTGACTTCCTTATGATACAGACCTAGTAATGATATTGCTAGGTAAAAAGGTATGATGAGGGTGGCTAAGTGGTGCAGTAGATAGAACACTGTCCCTGGAGTCAGGAGTACCTGAGTTCAACTCCCATCTCAGACACTTACTTATCTAGCTGTGCGGCCTTGGGCAAGCCACTTAACCCCATTGCCTTGCAAAAAAAAAAAAAAAACCTAAAAAAAAAAGGTATGACAATTTTATAGTCCTTTGGCCAAAGTTCCAAATTGTTCTCCAGAATGGTTGAACCAGTTCACAACTTTACCAAAAATCCATTAGTATCTCTACTTTTCCATATCCCCTTCATTTTTGTTAATTTTCTCTATCATGTTAGCCAATCTATTAGTTGTAAAGTTAAAATTTCAAAGTTGTTTCATTTTGCATTTCTTCTACCCAATAGTAAATTTGAGTATTTTAATATGGTATTAGATTTGATTTTGTCTTCTTAAAAGTGCTTGTTAACTTTTAATCATTTATCAATTGAAGAATGGATCTTACTTGTATAAGAAAGAAAAAGGAGGTATTTTTTAGAGAAAGGCTATGATTTTGCCCCCATTTTCTTCTTTTCTTCTAATTTTGAATGCATTTCTTTTGTTGTACAAAAAAATTCTAATTTAATCAAATCAAAAGTATCCATTTTATGTCCCTTGATCCTCTCATTCTTTCTCTTGTTATTTGGCTATCCATAAATCACATTTATAAAAAATTACACTAATTCTTTATGATATCATTTTTATGTCTAATTCATGTAGCCATTTTGACCTTACTTGTGAGGTATTTCTCTATACCTGGTTTCAGCTGAACTGCTTTCTAATTTCCCAATACATAATACACACACACACACACACACACACACACACACACACAAACACACACACACCCAGGAGTTTTGGAGGCAAGAACTCATCATTTTACTATATATATATATATACATATATATATTATATATATAATATATATATGTATATATATATGTATATATATATTTTTTTTTCCTTCAAAAACTTGACTCAGGGGTAGCTAGGTGGCACAGTGGATAAAACACCAGCCCTGGAGTCAGGAGTACCTCAGTTCAAATACGGCCTCAGACACTTAATAATTATCTAGCTGTGTGGCCTTGGGCAAGCCACGTAACCCCATTGCCTTGCAAAACCCCTAAAAAAAACTTGATTCTTTGTAATTATTATCAAATACTCTATTACACTATTCCTTTACTGTGTACTGTGAACTTAATCCATTCTGCTTACCACTACTCTATTTCTCACCCAAGATGAGATTATTTTGATGATTATCAATCTGCAATATAGCTTGAACTATGCTACTGATGGGTTGCATTTCTTAACATCTTTTTAAATCATTGATATTCATAACATTTTTTCCTTTTTGATGAATTTTGATAATTTTTCAAGGCCTATAAAATAATTCTCTGTTAGTTTGATTGGAATGACACTGAATAAGAAAATGGATTTAGGAAGAATTGTTATTTGTATTGTATCACCTAGGTCAACCCATAAGCAATTAATATTTCTCTAGATGTATAAATCTTCCTTTATTTGTAATTATGTTCATAATATCCCTCAATTTGTATTGGCATGTAGAGTACCAAAGATTTTATATTATCTGTAGGTATTTTTAAATAGAATTTTTCTTCCTCTCTGTTCTTCCTAAGTTATGTTGATAGTACAAAGAAATGCTGGGGGTTTATATATGTGCTTATTTTAAATCCTTCAATTTTGCTAAAGTTAATTGCTTCATGTATGTTTTCGTTGATTTTCCAGGATTCTAAAGTATACCATCATATTATGTGTGAAAAGCAATACTTTTGTTTCTTCATTGACTATTTTTATTCCTCCAATTTGTTTTATCTTATTGTTATAGTTAGCATTTCTAGTACAATAAAGAATAATAGTAGTGATAATAGACTTCATAATTTCACTGCAGATCCTACTAAAAATTCTTCTAGTTTATCCCCATCACAGTTAATGCTTTCTCTTCATTTTAGGCAGATATTCTTTGTGATTTTAAGTAAAGTCTAATTAATCCCTATGCTTTCTAATTTTTTTTAATATATATGAATGTTGCATTTTTTTCAAAAGCTTTTATGCATCTATTGAGGGTATTGGTTTTTTGTTATTATGATCAATAATTCTAATAGTTTTTTCCTAACATTAAACCAGTCCTGCATTCCTCATATGAATACCTAGTTATAATGTATAATAATCTTTATAATATATTATATATATTTTATAAGTATATTTATATACATATATATTTATAATTTCATATTTTAAATCAATATTCATTAGGAAAATGGGCTAAAGTTTTCTTTCTCTGTTTTTATTCTTCCTGGTTTAGGAATAAAGATAAAATGTCAGTCATAGATGGAATTTAGTAAGACTCCTTAATATTACTTGCTGTAATCTCATTGCTAAAATTTTACTTAAGATTTTTGTATCAATGTTCTCCAGAATGGAGAATGGTTTTATATATTATTGGAATTAAGTGTTCTTTAAATGTTGGATAGAATTCACTTTTAAATCCAACTTATGCTGGAGGAATTTTTCTTAAAGAGTTTATTGATGATTTGTTCAATTTCTTTTTCTAAAATAGGATTATTTAAGCATTTTATTTTCATTAATCTGGGAAAATTATATTTTTGTCATCTACACATTAACAATTTTTGGCATGTAATTGGGCAAAATAGCTTTCAAAAATTGCTTTAATTTCATCTAAATTGATGGTATATTCATTTTTTATTTAAAAACTTTTATTTTTAAATTCTGACTTTCAAATTCTTTCCCTTTTCCCCATCACTCCATTATCCAATGAGAAATCAAGCAACATGACATCAATTATATACATGAAGTCACACAAAATATATATCCTTATTGGCAATATCACAAACAAGTGAGTATATCAAACAGGAAATTATACTTCAACTTCCACTCAATTATCAGCAATTTTCTCTCTGGAGATGATAACACTTTTTCATCATGAGTCTTTGGTAAATTGTCTTATATAATTGCATTGATCAGAGTAGTGAAATCTTTCACAATCATTACAATATAACTATTACTGGTTCATAATGATTTCTCTGTTCTTTTTACCTTACTCTATATCAATTCATATATACTTCATTAGGTTGTTTTGTGTTTTTTTATATATTTTGATCATCATACTTTGTAGCACTATTGAATTGCATCACAGTTACATACTACAACTAGTTGGACATCCTTTCAATTTCCAATTCTGGAAGCTCCAAAAAGAGTTGCTATATTTTTATACAATTTTCCTATTTCTGGATGTCTTTGGAATATAGAAATAGCAATGGCATTCCTGAGTTAAGTAGGCATAGTTTTAAAAGCCTTTGGACCTATTTGCCTATCACTTTCCAGAATGATTGGCCTTGGATTGTTGGTGGAGTTGTGAACTACTACAACCATACTCCCAACATTTGTCATTTCTACTGAAAATTTTTTTATATTACTTCATTGTTTTTGGTCCCTTTTAGCATATATATATATATATATATATATATATATATATATATATATATATATATATATATTTGATTATCCCATTAAATTTGGTCTATTTTGTAATTTTGATTTCTAGCCTTGCTTTTTTCTTAGTGGGTTTGAAACATAATAGATTCTGTTCCACTTTTGCCTCTGGAAAATAATTGATTGTTGGATTCTGGTTACTAATTCATTCTGCTATCTGCTTATATTTTTGCTTATCTTTCTTTCTTTTTATCCTTTCACCACTTAAAAGTCCTTTTACCTCTGACCACTGCCTTTGGTTAATTTGCCCTCCCTTTTATTATTTCCTCCTTTTATAATTCTAATCCCCTCCTCCATCCATTTACCTATGGGGTAAGATAATGTTCTACCCAATGAATATGTGTGTGTGTGTGTGTGTGTGTGTGTGTGTGTGTGTGTGTGTGATTGAGTTTCAATCATTGATAGGCCCATCCCCATTTTTCCCTCCACTATAAAAGTTCTACTATGAGTGCCTCTTTAATTTGAGAAAATTTTTCTCATTCTACTTCTGCCTTTCCCTTTCTCCAAATACATCTCTCTTTCTCAACTTTCCAATGTTTTATACAGATCATAAAATATAATTAACTCATTTCTGTTCCCTCTATCGATGAAGACTCCTAACTGCCCAATCGTTCTTAAATTTCTTAAGTATTACTTATATCATTTTCCTATTTGGAAATACAAACAGCTTAACTTTATTAGATCCCTTATGATTATTCATTAATTTTATTCTTTTCATGGATATCTTGAGCATGGTGCTTGAATGTCAAATATTCTATTCAACTATGGTCTTTTCATTTGATGCTGCTCCATTTCAATAATTTCATTATTTTTCCCCTGAGAGATTTTAACTCTACTATCTTGGCTCTCTACCTCTCATCCTTTTTATTTTTGAAAGTGTTATTTCTTCATTTTAAAATTATATTTAGCAATGACTAATCTAGTCTATCTTTTCATAAAATTTTGTTTTTGATTTTTTTAATTTTTAATTTTATTCACCTTTGATTTGCAGGATTTCCATTTTGGTGTTTGGGAATTTTTTATCTGTTTTTTCTACTTTAACTGCATTTTTTTTATCATTTATTTGATCTTTTTCTATTTGTTTTCATATAATAATTAAAAGATATAAATTTTATCCTAAAAGCAGTTTTGAATACAAATCACAAATTTTGGTGTGTTGTTTCATTATTGTTATTGCTTTTAATGAAATTATTATTTTTCTATGATTTGTTTTTGAAACATCCATTGAATAGCATTAGATTATTTAGTTTCCAATTAGTCTTTTATCTATGTATCAAGTACTTTTATTCAATGTAATTTTTATTGCTTTATGGTCTGAAAGATGTGCACTTACTTTTTGCTTTTCTAAATTTACTTGTGAGGCTTTTGTGACCTAATAAATAGTAATATGATTTTTGTGAATGTGCCATGTACAGCGGGGAAAAAATGTATACTTCTATTCCCATTCAATTTTCTACAGAAGTCTATCATATTGAATTTTTCTAAAATTCTATTCATCTCCTTAACATTTTTCTTATTTATTTCATGGTTAGATTTATTTACTTTTTTCTTTTTTTGTTTTTTGCAAGGCAATGGGGTTAAGTGGCTTTGCCCAAGGCCACACAGCTAGGTAATTATTAAATTTCTGTGGCCATATTTGAACTCAGGTACTCCTGACTCCAGGGCCCATGCTCTATCCACTGCACCACCTAGCCACCCCTGATTTATTCACTTTTAAAGGGATTTTTTCCATTAGAGATCCCCTACTAGCATCAGATTATTGTCTATTTCTTCCTGTATCTCATTTGACTTTTCTGTTTACAAGTTTGGATGCTATGACATTTGGTGCCTTTAGATTTAGTATCTAAACTTTTTTTTTTCAGTATATTTTCTGCTTCATTTATCAAGCTGTTGATTTTCTTATCAAAATTTTCTTGCATTGCTTTCTTTTTTTCCCCATTTTTCCTCTACCTCTTAATTTGAATTTTTAATTAATTAATTAGTTTGCTTTTCTTGTCCTCCAGGAATTCTCTTTGAACTTATTGTTGATTCACATTATTTTTTGAGGCTTTGATTTTTAGCTATTTTGACATTGTTGTCTTCTTCTGAATTTGGGTCTTTATCTTCCCTATCACTATAGTAGTTTTTATGATCAGGTTCTTTTTTGTTCTTTCTCTTTTTTCCAGTCTATTTCTTGATTTTTAGTCTAATATTAAAATTAATCTTTTTTCCTGAGGGTGAGGGGAATTGTCCATATTTCAAGGTTTGTGTGTGTATGTGTGTTATTGTTTTCAGAGATAATTTTCCATGTCTATACATTTTTAGTGCTTCCTAGGTGGTGTGATCCAAGGAAATGCGTTGTGATTTCTTCTGTTCTGCACCCTGCTGGTCTTTACCCTGAAAGGGTCTCTGATCAAAGCAGCAAGTGATCATGCTTTCTTGGTTCTGAAGCTGGAATGAGGGCTTCTCTTCTCATATGGTTGCACTTCTTCAGCATGGGACTCTGACCTGAAACAGTGCAATGGGGAATAAAATAGGGTCCTGCACCCAGTGCTAGCAAAGAATTCTCTGTAATCTCTTTTTGACTACTATCACTAGGCTGAGAGTTGCAGAAGTTACTGCTTCCATTATAAGAACAGCTTCCAAGGCCAGCTGCTAGAGTGATTGCTGCAAGCACATTCAGCTGTCCCTTAATCCAATGTTCCATATCTTTTCTATTTATTTCCTCGTGGTCTTGCGTTGGGAAAAAAAATGTCTCACTCTGACCTTTTATTGGCTTTGCCATTACAGAATTCAATTTGGGACATTATTTTAAAGTTATTTGTAGGGAAATGTTGAGAGAGTTTGATTAGGTTCCTTCCTCTACTCCGTCACTTACAGATTTCAAGATTTTAGAGGTGGAAAGGAAATTAAATATTATCTAGTTCAATTCTTCCATTCCCCTTTAAACCTTTGATATGTTTTGAAAGCAAAAAGTTTCCCAGATGTTGCTACTATGAGATACTGTGTCCAGGGTGGTTCATTGGGTATTACATGGTATTTTAATAAAAGAACATTTGTATTCTGAACACCTCAATCTTTAATGTGCTGTAATAAGAAATGTAAATGGAATTTATGAAAAAGAATCCAATAACAACAGCTGGACTCAAACCTCTGTGTTTAAATATACACAGAGAAAATCTGTGTAGGAGACTACCTGATTTCAAGACATTCATGGACTGATTTTCAAGATATCTTAAAGAGGTGAAGAATGTAAAGGAATGTAAAACATCCTGGGTAGTGTTAATACTCTCAAAAGGCAAGCAGAGAAGTACTAACACCTATGCTTACATACATATTTATGGAAATCATCAGTGAACATTTTGAGATCTCTCAAATGAAAATATAAGAAATGACCAGGAAGACTTTCATGGGTAATTTTCCAAAGCAGATCACATTATTATAATCAGAAATCTATATGAGAGACTAAGATAAATAAAAGTCTGGAAAAAGTTTTACATGTCCAATCGTGTTTAACATATTTCCATAGTAATCATTTTAAACCTCTTCTCTAACAAATTATATACAATATATCTAATATTAGAACAGATATACCCCCAAAATAATTATATTCCAAATTTCGTTCTTTCTTTTGTTTTGTTTTCTCTCATTTCTTCTATTTTATCTTCTTTCTTTCTTCCTATCCCATGCCTGCCTTTTTTTCTCTAATTTTTTTCAGACTAGATCTCTCTATCTCTACTTGGCCAAAGTACAATAATTCATAACTTGATCACAATACCAATCAGTCATGTTTCTACCTTAAGTTGTTTCTTTCATCCTTAGACAATCTAATGACTTTCACCTCCTGGGAGTAGCCTGGAAGTATGAATTACTGAAATATGCCTCCATGGCAAGATGAAAAAATATATTTATTACTAAATCTCTCCAAATACCTTTATTTACTTTTGTAATTTATTTTCACATTAATACAATTATCTTGTTGTAAAAGTAAACATAAACCCCCCCCAAAAAAATTTAGAGAAACCTCAAGAGAAATGAAGTGAAAGAATAATTACCTAGCTGTGTGGACTTGGGCAAGCCACTTAACCCCATTTGCCTTGCAAAAACCTAAAAACAATGAAGTGAAAGAAGGGGAAAAAGTGTACTTCAACCTATGTTAAGATATCATCAGCCCTATCTCTAGGAGGTTGCATTCTTTATCATAAGTCCATCAGAGAAGTTGCTTCAATATTTTTTCCATAGTTGCTATTGTTAACTGTATTGGCCTCCATTCTATTCCTCCCCACTCCCATTTATTCTATTCTCTCTCTCTCTCCTTTCACCCTGTCCCTCCTCAGAAGTGTGTTGTATCTGATGACCCTGACCCACAATCTTCCCTCTCTTCTATCACCTACTCCCTGCCTCCCCTCCTTCTTTGCTCCTTATCCCATCCATTTCCTCTCTATTTCTATACCCTATTGAGTGTATACATAATCAATTGTCTTTAAATAATGACTCTAAACAAATTCCAGAGAGGCAAAACAAGTTTCCATCCCAAGACAACTTAGAAGATTGGCAGGAAAGATCTGTTGTACCAGGCTGAGAAAAAGGCACATCACAAAGCAGGTTGTACCAGAGCAGGCACATATCCCTAGCAAACCAGGAGCAGGTGTCAGGGCAACTCAATCAGTGGTGACAGTGGTATTTTTCACATCTCTCAGAACATAGATGGAAAAAGATATTGCCTTCAATATCTCTGGTGTGGGTCTGGACATGAATTTCTCAGAGTCAGGTCAGGTAGACAAACATATGCAAACACGAAAGTTTGGGAAGGGAAAATCTACCAACTTTATTTTTGGAAACTCAGACTTTTTATAGCAAAAAATTTCTGAGGAATGACCAGTTAAAAGAGACCTAGTTTTAAAAGTTCCTGGGTAAATTTACAATATTTGTTCTTAGAAAAATCCATGCTTCTCTATCAAAGAAACCTTTTACAACCATCCTGGAGCCACAGATTATCCTAGGTCAGAGTTTGCTGGTGAGCCAATGGATCCATACAATGAGCAATAATCCAAATATACCTTTGATGAAGAAGATCACCAAGGAGATATGAATATCACTCACTGTGGCTGGCCTTCTACAAAAAGGATTGGACAATGAGTCAGAAGAAGATTTACAGGTATACTTATGCTGGCACCAGGGCAGAACTCTGATGCTTTGCCTGTTTTTTGCATCTGGCTTGCAGTCCTTTGCCCGAGTCCCAGTGAAAGAAGGAACACTAGTACAACAGAGCTTGTGACTGCAGGGAAGCAAGAATCCTAGTCACAGTTGAAAAAAGTGCTTATGGTCAATCATAAATCAGCACACAGTACCCAAGTGAAGTAAACACTCCTGTCCTTAGATGAATCCAAAACTTATAGGTCCTCAGAATTATTTCTGCAAATAGCTACACGAGTAACGTGAACTTTGGGACACTATCCCTTTTTGAAAAAGCGCCACACTTTCTTCTCCACTTATTTATTTTGTACAAATAATGCTTTTTTTACATTACTAAAATATTCTTGTTTAAGAATAAACATAATGCCCCCTCCCCCCCAAAAAAATATAGTCCTGCATGAGTAATGAAGTAAAGGGGAGAGAAAAAATTAAAATAATAGTAATAATAATAATAATAATAATAATAATAATAATAATAATAATAATAATGATAATAATAATGTATGGCCAGGTGGCACAGGGGATGGAGCACCGGTCCTGGAACCAAGAGCACCCAATCCCAAATCCAGCCCCATACACCCAATCATCACCCAGCTGTGTGACCCCATGCAAGCCACCCCAACCCCATTGCCCTGCAAAAAAAAATAAAAAAAGACCCAAATTAAATAAAATAGTAATGATAATAATAATAGGGGCAGCTGGATGGCAGACAAAGCACTGGCCCTTGAGCCAGGAGCACCTGGGTCCAAATCCAGCCTCAGAAACCTAACAATCACCCACCTGTGTGGCCCTAGGCAGGCCACCCAGCCCTATTTGCCCTGCAAATGCCCCCCCCCAAATAATAATAATAAAAAATGTGCATCAGTCTATGTTCCAACACCACCAACTCTGTCATGGGTGGATCACATTCTTTATAACCCATCCCTCACAAAAGTTACGTCCATATATTTACACTTTTACCATTGCTGATCGCAGTACCATCCATTTGTACTTCTCCACTAACTTGTACTATATTTTCTCTCTCCTTTCACTCTGTCTCTGCTGTAGGGTAGCTGATTGGTATAGCAGACAGATCCCCCACCCTGGGGCCAAGAAGCCCGGAGCTCACATAGCACATCTTAGGCCCAGCATCCACGCAGTCCTATGGTCCTGGACAGGTCATCCAATCCCAGCCCCTTGTAAGAAGTAAAAAAGAAAATGTGTTCTATCTGACCATTCTCCTACCATGGTCTATCCTCTCCTCCATCACTCACATCCCCCCTTCCCCCTGTCCCCCTCCTCTTCTTCTTACTACAGATGTCTATACCTCATTGAGTATGTCTATACCCCATATGCTGTTTCGTCTCCTAGCCACCTCTGATGAGAGCGAAGATTCCCTCATTCCCCCTTGCCTCCCCCCTTCTATATTATTGTAATAGCTCATTGTAATAAAGAAAAATCTTATTACATGAAATATTTTAGCCTATTCCTCCTCTCCTTTTTCTTTCTTACATTACATTTCCCTTTTATCTATTGACTACAGTTTTACACCACATTGTATCTTCAAATTCAGCTTTCTCCTATGCTTAATCTCTAAAAGCTCCTTCTACCTGCTCTATTAAAGGAGAAGGTTCATATGAGTATTATCAGTATCATTTTTCTTTACAGGAATACATATAGTTCATCATCATTAAGTTCCCTCATATTTTCCCCTTCTCCACTCTCTATGATTCACCTGAGTCCTGTATTTGAAGATCAAACCTGCTCAGCTCTGGCCATTCCAACAGGAACATTTGAAATTCCCCTGGTTCATTGAAAGTGCATCTTTTTCCCTGGAAGAAGACATTGAATTTTGCTGGGTAGTTGATTCTCGGTTGCATTCTAAGCTCTTTTGCCTTCTGAAATATTATATTCCAAGCCCTACAAGATTTTAATGTAGTTGCTGCTAAGTCCTGTGTGATCATGAATGCAGATCTATGATATTTGAATTGTGTCCTTCTGGCTGCTTGTAATATTTTCTCTTTGACTTGCGAGTTCTGGAACTTGGCTATTATATTCCTGGGGGTTGTTTGTGTTTTTTGGATCTCTTTCTCAGATTGATCAGTGGATTCTCTCAATTTCTATTTTGTCCTCTGCTTCTAGGATATCAGGGCAATTTTCCTATAGCAGTTCTTTGAAACTGATGTCAAGGCTCTTTTCCTGGTCGTGATTTTCAGGTATTCCAATAATTTTTAAATTACCTTTCCTAAATCTGTTTTCCATATCATTTGTTTTTTCAATGAGATGTTTCACATTTTCTTCTAATTTTTCATTCTTTTGGTTTTGAAGTATTGTGTTCTGATTTCTCATAAAATTAGCAACCTCCCTCAGTTCCATTCTTTGTCTGAAGGATTCATTTTCCTCAGAGAGCTTTCTTATCTCTTTTTCCATCTGGCCAATTCTGCTTTTTAAAGCATTCTTCTCCTCAGTAACTTTTTGAACTGTTTTATCCATTTGACCTATGCTGGTTTTTAACATGTTATTTTCTTCAGCATTTTTTGGATCTCCTTGATTATGTTGCTAACTTCATTTTCATGTTTTTCCTGCATCTCTCTCTCATTTCTTTTCCCAATTTTTCTTCTATTTCCCTCACTTGATTTTTCAAAGTCTATTTTGAGCTCTGTCATAGCCTGAGCTCAATTTCTGTTTTTCTTGGAGTCTTTAGATGCAGGAGCTTGTACTTCCTCATCTTCAGATTGAGTGTTTTGATCCTTCTTGGGATCACAGGAAAAGTATTTCTCAATGGTCTTCTTTTTTTTCTCTGCTTACTCATTTCTCCAGCCTGTGCCTGATTTGGGGGTGCTTCCTGAGCTTTTGAGTATTAGTGGGACACACCCCCCACAAGGATCTCTATGTGTGAGGTTCTTTCTTCCCTCCTGGTCTGTGATTGACCACAAGTGCACCTCTCAGCCACAGGGTTGATGTGGGGGGGCTCTGCTGTTCTATGGGGGGTCTAGACTCTGATCAGGATCTGAATATGGTCAGAACCCTGGAGTCCTGATCCAGGGATAGAGGAAAGAGCTCAGCAGTCTCTCTCCACTCCCTTCCCTAGGCTCAGCACTCATGCCCTGGGGGCTCCTACTTACCAGCTTCTGCTTCTGGTTTCTGGATCTGGGATGCCCAGGCCATGCTGCTCACTGAGAGCCCTGAGGGCTGGGCTTCATGTGCTTGATCTAGAAGAGGTCCCCCTGCTGATGCCCCAAGTTGTGCCTGCTGCTCCCCATGGTGTAATTCAGGAAACTGCCCTGTTGCTGGGAGCTGCAGCTCCCAGTGCCCTGGGGCTGCCTGTGGGAGGTTGAAGTTCCTTCAATTTGGTGGGCTGCCCCTCCAACCAATGGAGTGGAGCCTTTCCATTCTTTATCAGGTTACCTTGGGCTGGAGAACTGCCTCACTGCATCCCTCTGTGGATTCTGTCTCTCTAAAATTTAGAGTCCTTATTTTATAAATTTTGACAGAGAGCACCTAAGAGATTGTCCTCTGTTGTTGCCATCTTGGCTCCACCCCCCCAAGAGCTACACCTTTAAGAAAAAGAGTTAAAAGTCAAGAAATAGGCTGGAAAATGAGTTGACAACAGAAAAAAATCTGACTCTAGAAAGAAACTATAGTGAAAAGAAAGATAAAAACAAAAACACAGAAGAAGACAACATAGTCAAAATTTCTGCATCCAAGACCTTGAAGAAAAAATTTGAATAGTCTCAGTCCAATGAAGAACTCAAAAATAATTTCAAAAATCAAGTAAAAAATTACAGGAAAACTGGGAAGAGAAATTGGGGAGAGAAATGAGTGAGTGAAAAAAATCACACACACACACACACACACACAAACATAAACACAGAATCAACAGCTTGATAAAAGAGATGCAGAAAATATACTGAAGAAAATAACACCTTAAAAAACAGATGAGGTCAAATGATAATGGAGGCAAAAAAAATCCAATGAAGAGCAGAATGACTTTAAAAGCAGAATAAGTCAAATGAAAAAAAAAGTTATACAATAATTCACCGAACAGAAAAAAAACTTCTTAAAAGTGAAATTGACCAAAGGAAAAGGAGGTACACTGACGAAAATAATTTCTTAAAATTTACAGCTACTAGGCAAGTGGAAATTAATGATTTTATGAGACATCAGGAAACAATCAAACAAATTCAAAAGAGTGAAAAAATATAAGAAAATATGAACAATTTCATTGGAAAAGCAACTAATCTAGAAAATAGGTCCAAGAGAGATAATTTAAAAACTATTTGATTCCCTCAAAACTATATTTAAAAAGAACCTATACAGTCAAGTCACTCAAAATTTATTTTCTTCATCTATAAAAGCAAAGGGAGGTTAGACCAAAAATCCTATGACACCTCTCAAATTTAAATTAATGAACCTATGATATCACTGTCATAGACAATACACTGCTTACAGCCTCAATGAAATAAGGCTTTCCATTTGCTTCAGTTTCTCCACAGTATTTCACAGTGGTTTTTTTTTTCTGAGATGCTAAACGCTGCAGGACCTATTCAATTAGTTTCATGACCACTTAGAGAAGATCAGTCTAGAAAAATCACAGAATAAAAAATGACTAAAGAATGCTTATTATCCAGATTATTACATGTGGTTGGATAGGCAGCTCTCTGTGTTAGTACATCAGTACATAGAAGTATATGGACAAACACTGAAGATGAACAGTTATCTCAGCCCAGAATGCAATAGTAGAAAGAAAATTGAAATTGTATTTGGACAATTTGTAACATTTGTAGTGATCCCAACCTGTTCTATGATGCCAAAGTCTATTTTTAACACATGCATATTTTTGTAGTGATGTTATATAACTATGAATCATGTAATGCTATTCTCAAATGGTTCAAAATTGCAGATAACCCAAATGGCAATGAGAAGATACATAGTAGATTTCCTCAGAGTGTAGCAGATTCACATTGATGACTTATGGATCAGAAATCCAGAAAAGACATAATCAAGGACAAAAAGGACCAGAAAAGGAGGTTAGTCAATCAGGTAATGAGGGTGAGTAAAAACAGATGGACCAATTGAATATTGATACTTATAGAAATATTAAAAGACTCATAGATTGTCTTCTAGTACATTTTGTAATCAACTAGAGAACATTTTATAGAGGTATACTAATATAAAATCCAAAAGAATGCTAAGGACTTGGATATTTGCTTCAGGATGACAAATTCATACTGATGATATCACAGACACTGTATATTCACATTTACAATATTCTTTTATAAAGATATGATGATTTTAGTAAAAGATCAATATGAGCCAGCAGTAGAATATGGAAGCCCCTCAAAAGTAAATGACCTCATAGTCTGAAAGAATAGAATTCTAGAGAGGCACCTGTCAGACTTTGTACCTGTCAGACCAAATATGGTATTTTATGTCCAATTTTAGGTACCATGTTAACTAACTAACTGAGAATTTTGACCAGGATATTAGACATCTTCGTTGACCAGGATCTTAGTTATCTTCTTTGACCAGAATGTTGGATATCTTCAAGTAAATTAAGTTATGACAGGATGAGATGAAGAAAAATAAGGTAAAGAAGAGAAGACAGAAAACAGCATGATAATTGTCTTCCAATTAATGAATGAAGGTGGCATAGGAGACAGATTAGTACTATTCTCCTTTACAGTAGAATTAAGAACAATGAAGGAAAGCTAGAGGGAGAAGTATTTTATTGTAAGAAATAATTTGAGTTGTTTATTAGTAAGCACGTGATATTTTGAACTAGTGAGTTGCAACAATAACTGGATGAAATCTCTGATATTTTTCAGAGGGCATTGAACTTAGAAGTTGTGTCAAACATTCTCTGAAATCACTTTTAATCCTGATATTCGACAATTAACCTGATATTAGATCAACAAGATTATCTTTATATATTAACAATAGTACTTTCATACAACACAATAAATATTTTATTATGTTTTGGCTTTGTAAAGAAAACAGTAATAAATTGTAGAGAGAAAAAATTTTGATGAGACTTGGTCACATCCTCAAGGTATTCGCAATGTAGAAAATGGTAATATACCAACAAAGATTTCCCGTAGTGACATACATGTAAAGGATTGTGATAAGAGGAGGTTCAGATCTTCAAAATCCATAAATGTTTTGCTGATTAATTTTCAAAACTTAAGTTGCCCTTTCATTACTGGTTGACAAAATACTAATGGAAAGATTACCTCTCTAGGATCAGTTTGTGCCCTTCCTAAGTGATTTCTTCAACTTGACTTTAAAACTACATCACCCCATGGTATATGGATGTATGGGAATATTTTTTGCTATTGCCACCAGAAGCAGTGAAGCATATACATATATGCATATATATGTACATATATATATATGTATGTATAGACACACACATGCATATGTATGTATATATATATGTGTGTGTATATGTGTATATATATGTGTGTATATGTGTATATATATATATATATATATATATATATATATATATATAATTCCTGTTTGACCTCATTTAGAGTTTTCTTGACAATGAAACTGGAGCAGTTTGGCATTTCTTTCTCCAGTTCATTTTACAGATAAGAAAACTGAGGTAAACAGGATTAAGAAACGGGCCCAGGGCCACACAGCTAGTTAGTGTCTGAGGTCAGATTTGAACTTATAAAGATGTCCAGCATTGTATCCATTGTGCCACCCAGATGCCCAACAGAAAGACCAAGAGACAAAATATGCAAAGTATATTATATAAAAATATATAAGAAATAATTGACAGATAAATTAAAGAGGGATTAGTGAATGGTTTCTGAAGATGGTGGAGTTTTTAGTGAAAACACAAAGGAAGTCAGAGTGATTGATGGTCAAAGCAGAGGATGGAGAAAATTCTTGCCATGTGAAACTGAAAGAAAATGCCTAGAGCTGAGAGATGGAGTACTTTGTTTATGAAACATTCAGGAGATCAATGTCATTGGATGGAGAGGTCTTTGAGAGGGAGTAAGATGGAAAATTTTAAAGATAGGAGAGAGCTAAGGTTGCAAAGGACACTGAATTTCAATATGTTTTGTATTTAGTTCTGGAGACAATTTCTCTGGAGTTTATTGAGTAGGGGAAAACATGATTGGACCTGTACTTTAGTTAAAACACTTTAGTCACTAAATGGAGGATGGGTTTAAATAGGTAGACTGTAGGTATCTAGTCCTACAAGCAATCTATGATGGTATTCACTACAATGATGTCAATGTTAGAGAGAAAGACATATATTAAAAAGGTTTTGCTAAGGTGAAGTCAGTGGTCTTTGGCAATAGATTGGATATGAAGGGTCATAAATGGTGAAGAATCCAGGATGATTTCTAGGTTTTGAGCTTATGACTATGGTTTTAAGACTAAGACTAAGAGTGAGTGTGGGGAAAAGAAAATGAGTTTTATTTTGGACATATTTAATTTAAAATAACTATTATTATTATTCTTAGATGGAAAATGATTGTCCTTAACTTTTTAAAATTTTCATCCATATGCACATGAATATTTTTAGGTTATGCATTTCCTTCCACCCTCTCTCACTCTTCCCTTCCCCTCAGCAGCGAACAGTCAGGTTAGCATCGTAGATATATATTTTGGATAAACATGTCTACAAATTAGTCATTTTCAGTATGAGTAATTAGGATTGAGGGAAAGAGATTCATAAGAGATAATTTTTATAAAGTATTCATCCAATTCTGAAGGACTGGTTTTTCTTTTTGCTTTGTTTTGTTTTTCTTCTTCTGAATGGGGATAATATTTTCCATAGCTGTTCTAATATGGTTGACCTAACCCTCGGAACTGTTCAGAGAAGCTGCTTCCTTTAAGTTGAAAATCTTACAATATTGTTATTAATGTGTACATTGTTCCCTTGGTTCTGCTGCCTTTGCTCAGCATCAAATGCTGTAAGTCATTCTATGCTTCTCTAAAGTCCAACCATTTATAATTTCTTAAAGAACAATAATATTCCATAGTATTCATGTATTAGAACTTGTTTAGCCATTCCCCAATTGATGGGCATTGTCCTTCATTTTCAAAGAAGACCATGGCATCAGGAAGGTGATGTCAATGCAAGCATATGGATTGTATTTGAGGGAGGGGGTGCTATGCTAATCACCAGTCTCATTTTTTCCTCCAATGTCATCTGAGCCCAGTGACCATATATGAATCAGAATGATTGGAGATAGCTCTGGATGCTGAGCACTCAGGATTTAGTAACTTGCCCAAGGTCACACAGTTAGCAAGTGTCAGAGGCTGGATTCTAACTCCTATCATCCTGATTTCAAAGCCAGTACTCTATCCACTGAGATGGTTGAAAGGCAATTGTAAATAATAGCTTGGAGGTCAGAAGGGAGTTTGGTGCAGAATAGTTATATTTAAGAGCCATCAGCATGAAAATGATAATTAAATCCATGGGAGCTGAGATCACCAAGTATAGAGAGAAAAAAGAAAAGATCCTAGGATGGAAACCTGAAGTGTATAGCTAGAAATCATGATATGAAAAAATATCCAGCAAAGGAGACAGAGAAGGAATCAGAAGACAGGTTGAAGAACCAGGAGAGAATGGTGTCCAAAGAACCTAGAAAGAAGAATGTATCAAGGAGGAGAGAGTTATCAACAGTGTCAAAGACTGCAAAGCAACCAAGAAGAATGAGAATAAACTTTCTTTAATACATTCTTATTAACATGTTTCTTGGATGAGGAATCAAATTACCAATATGGCTGCCCCTTGCAGCTAGAAAACCACAGAAACATCAGTGTTGTGTGTGTGTGTGTGTGTGTGTGTGTGTGTGTGTGTGTGTGTGTGTAGGGAAGTAAGAAATCTGAATCTTGCTAATTCTTCCCTACTAATGTTATGTATTCAAGTCCTGTGAATCATTTGTACTTATATATTTTCTTTGATGTAGCACAAACAAAGATTATCCCACACTGAATACCTCTATTTTATAATGAATGTCACTGTGGGAGTTTAAAGGAAACCTGGAACCAAACTAAATTGTAATTTGGAGATTTCCTAGGAATAAAACTGGAGAAGGGGCAATAAAACAAAGTAAAGCTACTCCATTTTTAGATGAGGTCCTAGAATCATATGAACTCAGAATCATTAGAAGACTCACAGCTACAGGTGACATAAAATTTTAAGAAAAGGCCTCTGGTCTTAAGGAATGTAAATCTAAAGAAATTATCTGCAAAATTATTATGTTAATCTGAGCTCTAAATAGACTGTGTATTTCTGTTTTTTATCCATAACATTTCTGCCAGATTAATAGGATTTTTCAAGATGTTAATGGATTGATTTCAGTATAATTGTAACTATATTAATTCAGTGCAATTACCTCTCAGTAAAATTTAAATGAAGTTAAATTGGAGAAATTAGAAATATTTGAAATCTCTAACTGGAAGCCTGGAGGCATTGTAACTTTGTTCTCATTTCAAGGCTTCTTCAGTCTGGGTATGGAAATGCAACAAGGACCTTTTTCTCAGTTTTATGATTTGCAAATGCTATCAGTACTTTTAGAAAGTGTATTCAACAGAAGTATGGAATGGGGGAGGGTTTCCAAGTTTTATACAAACATACTGAATTGAAATATCCTATCACATAAGGATTCCTAGAATTCCAAAGTGTTAGATCCCTTAGAAGAGGAATATTAGAATATAGAACATCATATTTTATACCTAAAAGGGATCTCTAAGAATATTGATACATATATTGATAAAATTCTAGGGACACAAGAGTTCATGTAATGGAACCCTCCCATTTTACAGATAAAGAAAATGAGACTTGAAGAAAAGTTGTTAATGATAAAGTAAGAATTTGAATTAAATATATAATTCTCTTTAAACTACAACATGCTACCTCCATGTTAATAGTTGATGCCACTAGTTTCAATAATCCAGGGAAGATATCAAAATATCCATATAATGGGTAATATTTTACTCTAAAAGGCTTAACTAATGGGCAGGGTTGATTAACATGGTAGCTAAGTTTCAGAGTGGTTAGAATTTTGAAATAGGATTTATGAAGATCTGAGTTTAAATCTTGCCTCAACTGTAAAATGGGAATAATAATAGTAACAACCTCAAATGGTTGCTGTGACACCAAATGAGTTAATATTTTTAAAGCACTTAGCATAGTGTCTGTAATATGATGAGCATTTAATATTTTGTTATTTACCCTTTTGCTCAGAAATCATTTTCTTCCTAGGTTGGAAAGTTAAAAAAAATAATTCCAGCTCTAACTTCCATTGATTCATAGGAGACTGATCTGGAATTGAGTCTTATGTCATGCTTTGTATTTTAATATGTTAAAAAAAGAAGAAGCTATGATGTTTGTCATTCATTCTTGAAGAAGACCATGATATCAGGGAGGTGATATCATGACAAGCACATGAATTGGATTTGAGTGATTGGGGGCTGTGCTAAGTCACCAGCCTTACTTTCTCCTCCAGAGTTATCTGGGTCCAGTGGTCAGATATGAATCAGGATGACTGGAGATGACCTTGAATATGAGACAATTATGGTTATGTGACTTGTCCAAGGTCACACAACTGGTAAAAGTCAAGTGTTTGAGATTTCAAGTAGTAAAATGCAGTAAACAGAGGTAAGTAAAGATATTTAGGGCTAATAAGGGAGATAATAAACCAATAAGTCAGAGACAGAACATGGATCTATGCAGCCTAAGGAATGTCTGAGAGAAAGGTTTGAGTCAGACTGAATCAAATACTAAGATTTGAACTTTATCCTCTAAGTATAAAGAAGTTTATGAAAATGGTAGGAGGTGTATAATTACAATTCTTATTCTATGGCTTCTATCTGGTAAAGCTTTGGTTATTATTTGCAAATTTATGAAGCTGGTCAAGTAGAAATTCCATGAATGGCATGACTTTATTTCCAACTCTTTCACATTCCCTAGGATCTTATATACACTAATATTCTACAGGTTTAATGAATGAATGGATGAAAGATGCTTTTAGAGGGAGCTGACTCTGAGTCAACAAGGATTTGAGGGTCACAAGAAAATCTAATATTCTTCTAGCTTCTGGGGGAAGAACTGTGTAGAGACCACAGTAAGGTAGATTCTAGATGAATGCAAGAAAAATAATGTCCTAACTATTAGATTAATTCAATAGTGGAACAGGCTGCCTTAAGAGGTACTGAGTCCCAAACACTGAAGATCTACAGAGTCTGGCTGACCCCTTATAAGAGGTGTTATTTGATGAAATTTCTATTGAGTTATGTTTTGACTAGCTGCCTTCTGAGACCCTTCTAGCTTTGAAAATCTTTAATTCTGGGAAAATTCTCCTCAGCAAACAGAGCCTCAAATCTCAAGAAGAGACAATGAATGGGATTTTCCTTCCATTTGTTCAGCTTCTGCAGTGAAGCGTTAACCGATCAGGATTTGTAAGGTGCAATTTCCTTATTGTGTTTAAATCTAAGATCCTCTGCTGGCCCTGGATGTAATAACAAATGAAAGTTTCTACTTGAAAAAAAAAAAAGAAAGTTTTGCCTCTTAACACAAGGAAATAGTTTGAGGCTATGTTTTAATTAAAATGAATATCTGCGCTATCTTAATGTTATTGCCAGTTAAGTGTACCAGGGTGATTTAGAGTTCTATAACACAATTATACTCTGGTAATGAAGCTCTGCAGAATTATCCCTAGAATTTAGAATGCAGAGGGGAGCAGTAGCTCTCATTTGTAACCATGTTACGGCCTTTATTGTTACAGTACTTTCTGTTTTCTTCAAAGATTAACTCAATCGTATTTAAGTCTCTGCTTACATTAAAGAGAGATAGAGAATGGGCAAAGAGAGCTGTTTTACTGTCCCTGCAGCAGTTCTTAATGCTTGACTCTGAAGAGGAAATAACAGGGAAATTAAACTATAGCATTACCCCTACTATTATTCTCTATCTCATCTTTCTGGCTATGTTACCCTCAGGCCAGGTCCCATTGCTTTTACTCATCTTTGATCAGAGAATTGCATGTATGTCTCACATGGGAGGATGTGAAAAGTGACCCAAGCATGACAAGAGATTGAAGCACAAAGCAATGATCTCAGGCTCTATCAAGAGAAGCAGTGTTCAGAATGAGAAGGGTCATAGTCCTACTTTATTCTTCCCGGGTCATATAAAATCTGTAGTATTTTATTTAGATCCTGAAAACATATATTCTAAATGTACCAAAGAGTTGGGAAACTGAAATATGGCCAGAAGAGGACTATCGGGATAGGAAGTAGACTGAATGTCATTATAACTAGAGCATATCTCAAGAGAAGTTCTCAGTTTTGGACACTGGAAGACAAGGGCAAACTGGAGCACAATTAGAAATTTGCAGCCAGAATGGTGAGAGATCTGAAAATCAAGAGTTATTTCCAGCAACTGAGCCTAGAGAAGAAAAGATGAGAGTGGGATAGGGGTCTTATGATTTTCAATTATTTGAAGAGAAGTTATATGAAAAGGATTTTAGCTATTTTGTATTTTTTCCAAAGAGGAAATAATACAGGAGATGCATGATAATTGAAGATTTACACCTGTAAAAAATAATAGCAATTAAAGAAATCCAAAAGTGCAAAAGGAGGTAATGAGTTACCAATCACTAGTGGTCTTCCATTGGATGTTGGACTCCTCAGGTATATTAAAGAACTGATTTTCAGGATGTTGCACTCCTCAAGGATATTAAAGATGTGATTTTCAGTATATATATTTTAGCCACAAAAGATCTCTACCATCCCAACTCTAGGAGTTAGGAATTCTGTGAAAAAGTGAGTTGTGTTATCTGTGATGCTGAATAGGACCTCAAACCATTTGATTTAAAAATTGTATGACCAATAATTTGAAGTTCTGCATGAGGGAGTTGAAAATTGAGGGGATGTTAGTCTATTGGGGAATGACTGAATAAATTTTTGCATGTAATTGTGTAGAAAGCTGTTCTACTATGGAAATGAAGATCAGGATTCTGCCAGAAAAACCTGGACTTACATAAACTGCTGATGCCTGGTGAAATGTATGAAGTAGCAACAATACTGCAAGATAATCATTTGTGAATGCCTTAGGTATTCTCAGTGATACAATGATCCAAGACAACTTTGAAGGACATATGATGAAAAATAATACCCAATCCCAGAGAAATAACTTTGGTTTTTTGAATGCAGATTGAACTATGTTTTTTTGTTTGTTTGTTTTTTAACTTTATCTTGAAGGTTTTATTTTTAGACACCTTTGAGCTATGGAAGTTTCCACCAATTTTTCACATTTCTTCTACTTTTATCATAGACTAAATTTGGAGCTTTGTTTAATGTTACTCAAATGTTTACATAATTTTTATCTCATATATTGTCATCCTGTTGTAGATTACAACCACAATATTGCATTTCTATTTTGAGATTAACTGTATCTTTGACCTATGCTCTTTGTTCATTTGAGTCTGCCCGAAATTCTGATCCAGTGTTTCCTTCACTTGATCATCTGACATGCTCATGGATCTCAACTTCAGATTTCCCAGAATTATATCCATTGTATTCACTTATTCTAATACTATTTTGTGAACAACATTAAATTCACAAAGAGGTCAACAATTTTCTCTTTAATAATGAGCCATTTATCCATCAATTTTGGTCATCCACATCTGCTTTAAGTTTCTATTTTCATGTTCTCAATTCTGAGCTATTCTGTGTATATACATTTAAAAGAAATTAAGGAATATCCTTCAAAAATATTTAAAGGTAATGTTGCCTATCACACCTTATTTTATCGACTTCTCAGGAGCATGGAGGAAATTAGATACAAAAAAAGGACAAAATGAAATGGAGAGCAATCTGGAATAGACTTATGAATGTCAAATATAAGATAAAAATACTGGCGACATTAAATCTAAACAATCCCCATGTTATATGTGAAAAAAAGGAGAATCATAAATGTGAGGGACTGCTGTGTATGGGAGAAGTGTAAACTATCATTACCTGGTGTCCTTGAGTACCAGAGCCTTATTTTACTAGTAGTGCCATGAGAGTGGGGATACATTAGGTACTATGAAGGATATTTAAGCACTTGTATTCTGGTGAATAAATGGAGTACTTGGGGAACTTGGAGAACTTGTCATATTTGTCTTCTTTGTCTCCTGCTCCTCCCATGCTTGCCTGGGAAAGATTGTGGTAGTCCAGAAAGGGTCTGAACACATAAAAACTAGACTTCTATCCCCAGATGTGTCATCAACAAACTATGTGACCATGGGAATTTCACTTAATCTCTCTGCATTTCAGTTTTCTCAGTATAACTATTGCTACAACACAACAGTAATTATATTGAGAGTGAGTTACAAAACACACACACACACACACACACAAACACACACACACACACACACACACACACACACACACACACACATATATATATATATATATATATATATATATATATATATATATATATATATATATATATATAATTTCACCCTTAGGACAATCAGGTAAGTTTTTAGCTTAGTAACATGAATATTATTCTTCTTAATTTTAAGAAGAGATATCTAAAGTCTGAAAGATGAACATAATTAAATAATTTCTCAAAGTTACAGATTTAATAAATAACAGATACAAGGTTTCTGATCCAAATCGTTTTCCCTCATAGTCAACTTTCTTTCTATTAAACCATAGAAATTAGATAATCCACAAGATTCTTTTTGTTTTAACAATCTTAGATAACTAATTGTTCCTTCTATAGCAGACCTTTTTTTTTAGGTTTTTTTCAAGGCAAATGGGGTTAAGTGGCTTGCCCAAGGCCCCACAGCTAGGTAATTATTAAGTGTCTAAGGCCGGATTTGAACTCAGGTACTCCTGACTCCAGGGCCATTGCTCTATCCACTGCACCACCTAGCCGCCCCAGCAGACCTTTATTTTAGAAATTTCTGAACTTAACATTCTAAACATAAAAAGTTAAATTTATTTACCAGTTTGAATTCCAAACCTGTTGATGATCAGAATAAAAGTTGACATTGAGATAACACTCTAAGTTTTGCAAAATAATCTGGTAAATTATGGATGGGTCCGGATTCCTGATTTCATTAGCATAAACATTTCCCTAAGAAGCAAAACTTATTTTAGAAATTTAGCAAAATCTTCTACTTTTATAGATTGGTAGCAGCTTTATATCTTATGGTTTGGGATCATTGGATAGGTTTTTGAAAGTTAAATGATTTGACCAGAATGACACAGTATATGCCAAAGAAGGGACTTGAACCCAGGTCTTTATGATTTTGTGACAATGGAGTGGATCCTCTATCCATGAGAACACCAAAATTCTGTTTCTCTTTAATACACCCACATGAAAATATAGACACTCATATGTATATAGAGAGATATAGATACCTATAAATATCTATCTATCTATCTATCTATCTATCTATCTCTCTATCTATCCATCTATGGGATCTGCTTGGCATCACATTACTTAACTCATTGGACCTAGAGTCAGGAAAGAGTTCGTTGGACTAATAGAAATTATTTGCAAATTTCCACCAATTTTCCACCTTTCTCCTGTTTGTGTAATAATTTAATTTGCTACTTTGATTATTATTACTTTTTGATTTGCCTGATAATGAGTTAAGTTCCTGACTTGGGAATATCTTAATATCTGTCAGCTTGACCAAATCACTTAACCTCTATTTGTCTCCCTTTATTGAGGGGATAATAATAACGCCTACTCCCAGGTTTGTGAGAATCAAATGAGATAATATTTGTAACTGACATAACATATTTACATAACATAACAACTGGCACATTATAGGCAGGCATTATGCAAATGTTTTGTAGTAGTAATATTAGCAGTAACAATAGTAACAATATTATTAGCATATTACCTGCATATTATTTTATTCACATAGGAACTTTCTTAAGATACACAGTATAGGTATTATGATTCCTTATTTTATAGATATAGAAACTTCCTCAAGGTCAGGAAATTAAGTGATTTATACAAAAGAACAATGGAGTTAGGATTGAAAAATCTTCCGAGTTTATGTCTAGTGCTCTCTAATGACCCTTCTCCTTTTCAAGGTCAACTGCTACATTTGTGCCCTTCTTACCCCACATTTCAGTGTCTCAATTCATCAAATATCTCTGTTCTCATATAATTTTTTTGCTTTCCATAAGTATTGGGTTCATCTTTGCTGTTTTCCTACAAACATGTATCTAGTTCTTCTCAATCCTAAAAAAATTCTTATTTGTCATATAGATAGTATTCTATATCTGCCCTACCTTAATAACCAATCTAGAAAAATCTATGCATATTTGTACTTCCTTATTTTCTGCTCTGTTAATTTCTAATCACTCACAACATTATTTTAGGCCTACTCTAAGGTAACTAATACTTTCTCAATTACTAAATTAAATAGCTGATATTCACTCCTGATTTTTCTTAATTTCTCTGTGACATTTGACTATTAACTACCCCCTGCTCCTGTATATTCTCTCATTCCTGGGTTTTCGAAAAACAGAATACATACACTCTCTCCCTTAGTTCTCTTCACACAGTCCTTAAATTCTATGATTCTAGTTCTAATCCTATATCTGACCATTCTTTCTAGGCTCTTAATACCTTTCCTGAGTTCTACCAACTGACTCTCAGACATCTCCCCCTGAATATCTTATTGAAATCATGAACTTGACTTCTGGTCAAAAAAACAGAGAGAACCAATATGAATCAAGGCTCTTAACATATTTTGGAGTAAAAGAAGCCACAAAAGAACAGAATGGAACAGATTCCTAGATGATCTGTCAAAGGGGAAATGTGGGCATAACCAGGGTAGAGAGCAGAGACTCAAATATTGATAGAATGATTTAAAAAAAACATAAAAGGGGGAATTGTAAGGAAATGGGAGGGAAGGGAGAGGTATAATGGGGTAAATTACATCACATGAAGAGGTACAACAACAGGTATTGCAACAGAGGGAAAGAAGGAAGGAGGTGAGTAATGCTGGAATCTTACTCTCATCAGATTTTGCTCAAAGAGGAATTAATACACACACACACACACACAATTTAGTTGAGACATTTATTTTACTTTTCAAGTATCAGGAGGAGAAAGAGGGAGGGAAAGAGTGACTGAGAAAAAGGAATCAAAGAAGAAGGGGAAGAGGGAATTGGAAAGAAAAGAGAGGGTGGTAGATAGGAGTAGGATAAATTGAGGGAATGGTATTCAGAAACAAAACATTGGGGAGGTTAACGAAGGGGAAATTACAAATGGAGGGGAGATAGCATTGGAGAGTGATAAATAATTATAATAACTGTGAATGTGTATGAGATGAACTCTCCCATAAAACAGAAGTGGATAGCAGAATGAATTAAAAACCAGAAACCTACAAGATGCTATTTATAAGAAAAAACAAAGAGATATACACAGATTAAAGGTAAAAGACTGGAACAGAATGTATTATGCACTAGCTGAAGTGCAAAAAGGAGGGATAGCTATTCTTATCTCAGGCAAAGAAATTGCTAAAGGAGATTTCATTAAAAAAGGTAAGAAAGAAAATGTATATCCTCCTAAAGGATATCATAGACACTGAAGTCATTTCAATACTAAGCAAGTATGCACCAAGTGGTATGACATCGAAATTCTTAGAAGAGAAGCTAAATGAGTTGCAGGAAGACATAGAGAGCAAGACTACTAATGGAGGACCTCAACCTTTCTCTTTCATAATTAGATAAAATTCTAATAAAATAAACAAGAAGGAAGTTAAGGAGGTGAAGGGAATATTAGAAAACACAGATATGATAGACTTGCATATGATAGAAAATTGAATGGGAATAAAAAGGAAAATACCTTTTTTTTCTGCTGTATATGGAAGCCACACAAAAAGTCACCATGTATTAGGGTTTAAAAACTTCATAATCAAATTCAGAAAGCATAAATATTGAAGGAAACCTTTTCAGGTGCAATAAAAATCATGTTCAATAAAGGACCAAGGAGAGACAGCCCTAAAATTAATTGGTAATGAAATACCCAAATTACTTTTTTCCAGTTTATTTTTTAAATTTATTTATTTTCAGTCATATGCACATGTATATTTTCAAGTTACAAAATGTTCTTCCACCCTTCCTTCTCAGCCTCCCTCCCCTTAGCATCAAACAGTCAGGTTAGCATTACAGATAAGTCATTTTCAGTATCAAAAATTAGAATTAAGGGAAAGAGATACATGAAAGATAACTTTTGTAAAGTGTTCATTACATTCTGAAAGGTTATGTTTTTGTTGAGGTTGTTTTGTTTTGTTCTGTTTTTCTTCCTCTGGACTGGGATAACATTGTCCATACCTGGTCTAAAATGGTTGTCATAGCTCTTTGAATTGCTAAGACAAGTTGTTTCCATACAGGTTGATTGTTTAGCAATGTTATTGTTAATGTGCACATTGTTCTCTTGGTTCTGCACCCTTCACTCAACATCAGATTCTGTAACTCATTCTATGCTTCTCTAGAGTCCAATGTTTCATGTTTCTTATAGAACAATAATATTCCATAGTATTCATGTACCATAACTTCTTTAACCATTCCCCAATTGATGGGCATCCCCTCCAATTCAATTCTTTGCCACTATAAAAAAGAGCATCTATGAACATTTTGGATCATGTAGGACTTTTCCCATTTTTTATGTTTTTTTTCCTTGGTATAGGACTAGAATTGGAATTGTTGGGTCAAAGAGAATGAACATTTTTATTACTTTTCGGGAATAGTTCTATATTGATGTGGTTGGAACCATTCACAACTCCACCACCAAAATGTCCCAAACTCCTACAACTTCTCCAGCAATGATCATTTTTCCTTTTTACTCATCTTGGTCAGTCTGATAGGTATGAAATAACACTTCACTGTTGGTTTAATTTGCATTTCTCTAATCAATATTGATTTGGAGTAATTTTTGATGTGATTATATATAGTTTTAATTTCTTCATTTAAAAACTGTCTATTTATATTCTTTGACCATTTATCAATTGGGGAATGAATTGTAACCTTATAAATTTGATGCAATTCTCTATATATTTTAGAAATTAAACCTTTATTAGAACTCTTATTTAACATGATTGTTTCCCAGCTTTCTACTTCCCTTCTAATTTTGGCAGTATTGATTTTATTAGTGAAAAACTTTTTAATACAGTCGAAATCATTCATGTCGCAATTTATATTATATTCTAATTCTTGTTTGATCATAAATTTGTCCCCTTTCCAAAAATCTAATAGAGTATTTCTTGGTCTATTAATTTATTTATGGTATCACTATGTCTAAATCCTGTACCCATTTTGCCTTATTTTGGTATAGCGTGAAATGTGGATCTATGCTTAGTTTTTACCATACTGTTTTCTACTTTTCCTAATAATTTTCATAAAACAGTGAGTTCTCAACCCAGAGACTTAGTGTCTTTTGTTTTTGTCAAATAGTATTTTGCTGTAATCATATACTGTGGGACTGCTGATTTATTTAGATCTGATAGAGCTAGACCACCTTCTTTAATATTTTTTTTCATTAGGTCCTTTGGTATTCTTTTCCTTTTGCTGCTCCAGATGAATTTTGTTACTATTTTTTCTAATTCAGTTTGTTGGTTTTATTGATATGGCACTGAATAAGTAATTTAATTTGGGTGGAATTGCCATTTTTGTTATATTAGCTCAACCTAACCATGAGAAATTGACATTTTTACAATAATTTAGATCTGACTTTATTGGGTGATAAGTGTTTTATAATTGTGTTCATTCAGTTTCTGGGTTTGTTGTGACAAGTAGTTTCCAATGGTATCTATAGTTACTTTAAATAAAATTTCTTTTTTCTATCTCTTGCTCTTGGGCTTTGTTGTTCATATATAGAAATGCTAATGATTTATGTGGGTTTATTTTATATCCTGCTATTTTTCAGATTGTTAAATGTTTCAAAGAAGTTTTAAATGATTTTCTTGGGTTCTTTAAGTAGACTATCATATCATCTGCAAAGAATGAAAGTTTTGCTTCCTCATTGCCAATTCTGATTCCTTCAATTTCCTTTTCTTCTCTTATTGCTATAGCTAACATTTCTAATACTATATTGTTTAGTATGGTGATAATGGGCATCCTTGTTTCACCCCTAATTTTATTGTAAATGCTCTGAGGTTATTCCAATTACATATAATATTTGTTATTAGTTTTAGATTAATGTTACTCATTATTTTAAGAAAAATTTATACCTTAACTTTCTAGTGTTTTTAATAGGAATGGATGTTCTATTCTATCAAAGACTTTTAAAGCATCTATTGAGATAATCATATGATTTCTGTTAGTTTTTCTTTTGATATGTTAAATTATGTTGAATGTTTTCCTAATGGTGAAGCATTCCTGCCTGCCTGGTATAAATCCAACCTGATCATGGTGTATTCACCTAGTAATAACTTGCTGTAGTCTCAGTGCTAAAATTTTAAGATTTTGCATGAATATTCATTAGGGATATTGGTCTATAATTTCTTTTGTTTCTTTTGCTTCTTCCTGGTTTAGTATCAGCACCATGTTGTTGTCATATAAGGAGTTTGGTAGAATTCCTTCTCCTTTTTTTTTAAAAAACAATTTATGTAGAATAGAAATTAATTGTTCCTTAAATGTTAGGTAGAATTCACTTGCAAATCCATCTGGAGGCAATTGGTTAGGCTAAATACCCTAATTTCAAAAAATGAGTGTATCAAATGACAAATCACGAAAGAATTAATAATTTCCTCCAAGATAATAACAATAACAAGACAACATATCAAAATTTATGGAATGCAGTCAAAGCACATATTAGGGAAAATAGTATATCTCTAGAAGTCTACATGGCTAAAACAGAGAAAGAAGAAATCACTGAATTAGACATAACAACTAAAAAAAGTAAGAGAAAGAATAAAGTAAAAGTCCTCAACTAAATACCAAATTAGAAATTCTGAAAATTAAAGGTAAAATTAATAAAATAAAAACCAAAAACTATTAATAAATAAAACTGAGCTAGTTTTATGAAATAAAAATAAAATAGATAAGCTTCTGAATAATTTGATTTAAAAAAAAAGAAAGAAGAAAACCAAGTTGCCATTATCAAAAATGAAAAAGGTGATGAAGAGAAAACTAGGGTAATAATTCAGAACCATTTTGCCCAGTGGTATGCCAATAAATATGACAGTCTAAGTGAAATGGATAAATATTTTCAAAAACATAAACTACCCAGGTTAAAAGAAAAAGCATTTAAATAAAGAAACTGAGATTTCTGGCCAAGATGGTAGAGAGAAGACAGGGACTGTGCTAAAGTCTCCTGTTCTTCCCTTATATATAATATGAAACAAATCTCTCAACAGGAATACAACTGACAAAACTCAGAAAGAGAAGCTTGGAGAAGAACATCTACCTCAAGGTTTGTATTCTGGGATATGGGTGACCCAGGTGCAGAAAGCACAGGACAAGGTGAGAAACTGAGAGCAGGTCTAGCCTGATCAGCTGCAGAGACATGAGCCAACTGGGGAGCAGAGGAATTGGCTGTGGCACTGACAGACTGAATGACAATAATGAGTTAGAAAAAGTTGTAAGTAAATTCATATGCACAAATAAAAAGTCAAGAATTTCCAGGGATTTAATGAAAAAAGTAGAAAAGAAGGAGGCTTAGCCCTACCAGATCTAAAACTATATTACAAAGCACGAGTCATAAAAACTGCCTGGTATAGAAATAGAGTGATGGATCAGTGAATAGACTAGATGTAAAAGAGAAAACAGGAAGTGATTATAGTAATCTGCTGTTTGATAAAACCAAAGAATCCAATATTTGGGGTAAAAACTGTCTAATAAAAACTGTTAGGAGAATTTGAAGTTAGTATGGAAGAAATTTAAATTAGACCAACACCTCACACTCAATTCTGAGATAAGAGCAAAATGGGTACAGCATTTAGACATAAAAAACAATATTATCAGCAAACTAGAAGTTCAGGGATAGTTTATCTGTCATATCTCTGGAAAGGAAAGCAGCTTATGACTAAGGAAGAGATGGAGAACATCATTAAAAACAAACTAGATAAGTTTGATTACATTAAATTAAAAAGCTTTTTCACAGACAAAACCACTCTAACATAAATCAAAAGAAACATAGTAATTTGGGGAAATTTTTACAACTAGTATTTCTGACAAAGAACTCATTTCTAAAATATACAGAGAACTGAGTCAAATTTTAAAAAAAGCCATTCCTCAATTGACAAATAGTCAAAGGATATGCAAAGGCAATTTACAAATGAGGAAATCAAAGTGATCCATAGTCATATGCAAAATTGCTCTAAATCATTACTTATTAGAGAAATGCAAAGTATCTCTGAGGTACCATCTCATACCTGTCAGATCAGCTAATATGACTACAAAGGACAATGATCAATGTCTGAAGGGATGTGTGAAGTCTGGGACACTAACATTGTTGGTGGAGCTGTGAACTCATCCAACCTTTCTGAAGAGGAATTTGGAATTACTCCAAAGGGCAATAAAAATGTGCATACTCTTTAATCTAGAAATATCAATACTGGGTCTATTCCCTGAAGAGATTTTGAAAAGGGGTAAAAACATCATTTGTACAAAAATATTCATAGTAGCCCTGTTTGTGGTGACAAAGACTTGGAAATTAAGTGAATGTCCTTCAGGTGGGGAATGGCTTAACAAACTGTGTTATATATATGCCATGGAACACTATTGTTCTAATAGAAACTAGGAGGAATGGGAATTCAGGGAAGCCTGGAAGGATTTGCATAAACTGATGCTGAGCAAGATGAGCAGAACCAGAAAATATTGTAAACACTAACAGCAACATGGGGGTGATGATCAACCTTGATGGACTTGCTCATTCCATTGGTGCAACAATAAGGGACAATTTGGGGCTCTCTGTGATGGAGAATACCATCTGTATCCAGAGAAAGAATTGTGGAGTTTGAAGAAAACCAAAGCCTATTTTCTTTAATTTAGAAAAAAACTATTTTCTTATTATGTAATTTTTTTCTCATACTTTATTTTTCTTCCTTAAGGATATGATTGCTTTTTCATCCCATTCAACTTAGATCAATGTATACCATGGAAACAAAGTAAAGATGAACAGACTGCATTCTGTGGATGGGGGGGAGGGAAGCAAGATTAGGGGAAAAATCATACAACTCAAAATAAATAAAATCTTTCTTAAAAAAAAGAACAGGGGTGGCTAGGTGGCTTAGTGGATAAAGCATAGGCCTTGGAGTCAGGAATACCTGGGTTCAAATCCTGTCTCAGACACTTAATAATTACCTGGCTGTGTGGCCTTAGGCAAGCCACTTAACCCCATTTGCCTTGCAAAAACCTAAAAAAAAGCATCCTCAATGGTATCCAGAAGAGTCAGACATGACTAAAGCAAATGCACAAGAACAACATTATCCTCATTTTTATAGATAAGGAAACTGAGAGAAAAGGAGTTTAAGCAATTTGATCAGTGTCTAACAGGTGTCTGAGGTAAGATTCAAACCCTGTTCTTTCTGATTCATATTTCAACCCAAATCAAAGAATAACATTTTAATTATTTTTTTTGTATTTTTTTGCCATTTGATCTGTTTCTGGGGTAGCTAGATGGTGCAATGGATAGAACACCAACCCTGGAGTCAGGAGGACCTGGAAAGAACATTTTAAAAACAAACTGAAATAATTTTGATTACATTAAATTAAAATTTTTGCACAAGCAAAACAACTGCAACCAAAATAGAAAGAATGTAGTAAGCTGGGAATCAATTTTAACAGCTAGGATATTTTGTAAAAAAACTCATTTCTAATATATACATTTATACATATATATATATATATATATATATATATATGATGTGGAAAGGCAAATCTCAAAGAAATCAAAGCTATCTGGTATCATATGAAATATTGCTCTAAATCATTGTTGATTAGAGAATTGCAAATTAAAACACCTCATACATATTGAACAATCTGAGTAGAAAGGAAAATGATCAATGTTAGTTAGAAAACTGAAACATTAATGCATTGTTGGTAGAGCTGTGTTCTGATACAACCTTTTTTATTCCCCAAAGACAATAAAACTGTGCATACTCTTTGATTCAACAATATCATTATGAGGTCTGTATATTGAAGAGATCATGAAAATGGGTAAACTTTCCACAGGTAGATAAATATTCCTAGCAGCTATTTTTGTAGTGGCAAAAATTTGAAATCGAGGGTATGTTCATCCAATTAGGGAATGACAACAAATTGTGGCATATGAATGTGATGGAATGTTATTGTTCTATAAGAAATCATGAGGGTTAGGATTTCAGAAAAGCCTGGAAAATCTTGCAGATGAGAAGAACATTATACATATTAACAATATGTATGATGAACTATGATGAACTTGTTCATTTCAGCAGTACAATAATCAAAGACAATTTTAGAAGACTTGTATTGGGAATACTATCCATATCCAGAGAAAGAATTGTGGGGTTAAATGAAGATGAAGCTTATTAACTTCAGTTTAAAAAATTCTCATTTATTTTGTAATTTTTTTCTCTCTAATTTTTTCTTCCATTGGGATGTGATTTTTCTCTCACAAAATGATCAATATGGACCTATGTTTATTATGGTTATAAATGCAGATCCTATATTAGATTGTTCTCTTTCAGAGGGAGGGTGAGAGAAGGGAAGGAAAGAGAAAAAGCTCAAAACTTTGCAAAAAATGTTTGGTAAAACGAATGTGGGTGCAGTTAGGTAGCACAGTAGATAGGACATTGGCCCTAGAGTCAGGGAGACCTGGTTTCAAATCTGTCCTCAGATGCTTAATAATTACCTAGCTATTTGACCTTAGGCAAGTCACTTAGTCACTTAACCCCATTGCCTTTCAAAAGAAAAAAAAGAACAAATAAAATATTTTAAGAAAAAGGAATCATGAGCTCAATATAGTGAAAAAATGTTTCATCATTTTCCCTCATCTGTTCCAGTTCATTCTTTCCAAAATTTATCATTTGCTTTTGTAGCACTACCATCTTCTTAATTTTCCATAATCAAATTTTTTGTTCATCTCTGTCTACCTCTACATATATTTGATTGTTTCTTCATCTTCATTGTACCTCTACACTATTTTTCGTTTTTATTCTTTTCTAAGTAGATAACCATCATCCTAATTCAGGGCCTTATCATCCATTACCTGGATTAGTGTAATAGTCTGTAATTGGACCCATGACTTTTATGTTCTTCCCTCTCTACAATCATCTCCTACAGAGCTGTCAAAGGAATCTTCCCTAAAGCACCATTTCCCCAAGTGAGAAAATAACCTATTGACCCATAAAGAATGGTCTCTATTGACTCTAGGATTAAATCTGTACTCCTTATCTTGGTATTTAAAGCCCTAATAACTTGACTTCAATGTATATTGAACATTACCCTCCTTCACACATTATGTTTCATCCAAACTAGACAACTTCTCTTCTAGATTAAGTACTTCATCATCTTATATCCTTTTAAAAAGGCTACATTTCATGCCTGAAGTGAAATCCCTGTTCACTTCTACTTCTTCTCAATTCTAACATTGCTTTGAGGTCCAGTCCTTGTGGCATTTATTATGGAAGAATCATTTTATAAGATCCTTTAATTTTTAGCACTCAGTTTTGATGCCTTAAGCATTCTTTATGCATGCTATATACCAGCAAAACATGTCAACTAATCAAGGGCAGAGATTTTGGGTTTTTTTAATCTTTATATCATCAATTCCTGCCACAGTGTCTCATATGTACCAATTGTTCATTTTTTTTGATTTTTAAATTGAATTGGAATGTATATCTATAGACCATATCTTTCCCATTTTTGCTGAAATGAAATCCTTAGCTAGCTACTATTTGAATTTCAATATGCTATTTTTCATGGTCACATTTGAAATTTTTAACTCCATTAGTATACTTGATTATATGTGGTATTTGATAATCATAGACATAGGCTTTCTAGTACTCATTGCTAGAAATTTCCGAGTTCTTGCTCCTAGTTAACCATTTCACAGAGCCATTGGAATCTGTGGGTGCTGAATTTTTTCAGTGGAAAACCTAGTTTTTTGGAAGCTACCCATAATATCCACAACTAGGACTGTAGGAGGCATCAGTCAAGAACTGCCATGCCATTATACAGCATGCATTTCTGTGGGAGGAGGCGTGTCATTATTTGCCAGGAGAAATTCCCATAGGTCTAAAATGGACACATTGTAAACAAATAGAGCATTAATGAATTGCCACAAGGACTTATCTGACTTTGTCAGAATTCTTCCCCTCTTGTATTCTTCCTGGCTTTCTCCATTTCAAAATCATTTCCCTTGTAATGATTCAAAGAAAGGAAAGTCCAAAACAGACTTTCCAGAAAGCAAAATCACACTATTGTTACAAGTTGAGAAAACAAACAATACCAAACACAACAAAAGAAAGTTAGTGAATTTCTCTCATTCATTTCTTCCTTTCCTAAATCTTTCATAACATTTTCCTGCTGATTCTCATACATATTTACAACAGTGTAGTTTTGTAGTTATTTTTTGGTATGTTATTCTAATTTTCCTTTCACACTTTCCATCCTTCAACAAACTTGAAGTTCTTCTAGGATACCTATCTTGGTGTAGTAGAAATGGTTATTGGACTTGAAGTCAGGAGGCCTAGGTTCAAGTCAATGACTACTACTACTTTAATTTAATTTAAGTGCGCTGGCTACTTTATCTCTGTTGTTCAGTTAGTTCTCTGGTTCTATGAACCCTTGATCATAAAGTTATAAATCAGTTAATAACCTACTTATAAAATTCATCTTAGGTCCCAGACACTGTGATAAGTTCAAGGGATATAAAGAAAGGCAAAAACACTGCCCTCAAGAAGCTCATATTCCATTGAGGTCACAATATGTAAATGATTATGTATACATAAGAAATATTGTTGTTTTTTCTTTGTTTTCAAAGAGGACCAATGACATCACAGGGTAATATTATGAAATGGAGATGAGTCAGATTTGCACAAGGTTTCCATCTTTACCCTCTCTCTTTGAGTCATTGAAGTTAAAGGACAAAGTCATGGAGACTGCAGATGAACCAGAACCCAATGGATGTTTTGATGCCTTTAATGCCTTACCAAATTGTAAGTGTTCCTTAATACTTTCTTTGGGTGCCTTCATGGTCATTAAAACAAATTCTTCTCAGTCATGTATTCTATCAGGAGAAGTCTTCACATGCTTGAGTAGGCATCCCGCTAACTCACTGCTAGATTTAACCTGTGTGCTTGGATGGTTTACTGAGGCGTGGCCCTTGTGCATGGTACAACTTCTTGGAAGCACAGGTGAGAGTTGGGTGAATCAGATAGACAATAAAGCCCTGAAAATTGTACTTGAAGTCTTGAACACCCATGCAACCCTATGAGATATGAACAGAATAATTGGAACATTATTTCTGAAGAAAGGTAATGTGTATGTTTAGAATTGGCTAAAGAATATATTATTTGAAAAGTTTTAAGGAAGTCTTGAAATGTATGCTTGTAATTTTTTCCTACAGAATGGACCATGGTCAATCCACTACTTCTTATAACATTTCACTCTTTTCATGTCCTCCCATAAAAATCCCTTGGAAATTAAAAAAAAAGTGCAGGGTATTTCCTTTATTTAAAATTTATGAATACCGGGGAGGCTAAGTGGCACAGTAGATAGAGCACCAGCCCTGGAGTCAGGAGTACCTGAGTTCAAATCCGGCCTCAGACACTTAATAATTACCTAGCTGTGTGGCCTTGGGCAAACCACTTAACCCCATTGCCTAAAAAAAGTATGAATATCAAATTATACACTAGCTATCATTCTCTCTTACTCATTGTCCCTCCTTTTTTTTCCCCAAAGAAGTTTCTAGCTATGTCTCCTCTCTTGTACAATGAAGTTGATTTTTGAATTGATAGTTAAGACTTAAAATTTTTCTTTCTAAAATTTCATCTAATTTGATTTATCTCAATGATACATCTTGTCAAGATCTTTTTGAAATCTAATTCTGTAATATTTTGTTTTAATTATCCCTCCCAGCTTTACATGATCTGTAAACTTCATATACATGCCAAATTTTTTTCTTTATTTAAACTATGGGCAAAAATGTTAAAAAGTGGTCCACACATTCCTTGATAATAATAATAATAATAGAAAATTCCTTCAATTTTTACAGAGATTTAGAGTTGGAAAAGGACCCACAGACCATTTAACTTAACCTGGGACAGAGCTGTCCAAAATGCTGCCTACAGGCCACATGTGGCCACAGCCTACCCCTCTGTGGGTTTACTAGTGCTTTAGTAACCAAAGTGGTATTACTGCAGAGCTCTCATTAAAATGTCAAATCAAAATATATTGTCTTTTCAATAAAAACATTTCAAAAGTAAAATCGGATAGTTCTAATCTAGGAGAACTAAAGTATCCTCTACAACATCGCTAACAAATGATCATATAGTCTTTATTTGTGTCCTCCACAAAAGTAAAAATGCAAAATATTCTGAGAAAGCCTATTCTGCTTTTGGATACCTCTAATTTTTAAGAAAATTTCACTTACATTAAATCTAAACTAGAATTTGCAACTTCAAAATAACATTCTGACCAAGTAAAATTAGCCTAATCTTTCTTTTAAAAAAACTACGTGTTACATTTTCAAAGTTATAGTACATTTTATTAGATGGTCTAGAACTATTAAACAAGGCAAAAAGACAAGCAAAATAAAATAACAACAATCACAATAATTACATACTCATCTGTTTAGTATTCAAAACACTTCTCAATTTGACTCCAAGTTACTTTCCTATCCTGTTAAACAATTTTTTCATTTCAAGAATTCTCTGGCACAATCATTGCTTCATGGATTTAGCCTAATCTTTCTTTCAGACCTCCTGGATACTTAAAAACACCTGTCATAACTTGAACCCTACTCTTAATCATCTAGTCTTTATGTTAAATATCTGTGGCTCCTCCAAGTCATTGTTAAGTGAAAGTAACTCAAGGTCCCTCACCAATCTGATTACTCTCCTCTCCCCTCAGAACTAAATGGTACTTGAGATGTGCCTGACTTGGGCAGATTACAGTAGACTGATTACCTTATTCTCGGAAGTTGAGTCCCAAATTCTGTCAAATATTACAATAGTTCTTTCAACTGTAATTTTTAATGTCTGTATAGGACCAAATAATCACTTCTTATACTAAAATTCTGAAAAAATAGAAAGGATTCTCCAGTGACATGATTCAGGAATCCAATGACCAAACTTAAGCTTGAAGACTACTATAATTTTGAACTAATTTTCAGACAAATTTATGTCTAGTAATCTCGTAATAGTGAAGCTATTTTTTAAACCAAGCATATGGCTTTAATTTATTACCATTAACTTTCTTTGGATTACATTCAACCAAATAGGCTAGGCTGTCAAGATATTTTTGAATCCTGTGTCTATCATTCATTTCTTTGACTATAGATTTTTTTTATTTTGAGTCATTAGATAATTTGATGTGGATATTATCTATAAGTATTTCCTAGTCACTGATACAAATCAAACACACGTGCACATACACACACACACACACACACACACACACGTACACAGACACATATTTCCCTTGAGTTTTCCATTTTTCCAAATGGATATGCCACCATTTATTATTACTGTTGGGTTTAGATAATTCAACTATTCCTAAATCTAATTACACTATCTTCAAGTTCATATTATTCCATCTTTCCTACAAAACTGGCATTGAAAAAGTTCTAAATTTTTTTAATATCTCTTTAGTATTACATTCTAGAATTTTGACAAAAGTCAAGTTTATCTGACTATATTTTAATTCCATGATCATGATGATGATCAGTATATCCAACATCATCATCATCATCATGTTACATTGTACTTCTCTTCTTGTTTTTGTTTTTATTCTTGTTCTTGCTCTTCTCCTGCTGCTGCTGCTGTTGCTGCTTCTGCTTCTGCTGTCTCTGTTTCTTCTCCTTCTCCCTCTCCTTCTAAAGATATCTATTTCCCCAGTCCTCTTTATGTTGCTTCCTGCATTCTCTGGTAATTCAAATCCTTCTTTTGGAGATTATTTATTCAAGCTGATTTCCCTTTGAACACCCTAATCTTCCAGGTTGTTTGACTTCTTCTACCTCTCTGACCTGAATACATCTCCACTCTATTTTAGCAAGTCACAATCCTGATCATAGGCTAGATCTAACAATCATGCTAAATATTCTATCTTAATGATCTTTGAATCTAAAATTACCCTCTCTGATCACTCTATCCTGTCCTTTCAATTCTCAGTATCTAAGTTTTCCTAAATCCAAATTTTTTTTTTATTTCTTCACCCATTCCTGGTCTCCAAGTTCCTTATCCCTATTCTGAATTCAGTGCCCTTAATCAATGAACCAAAAAGTGTTAAGCACTTATTATGTATCACAAATCACATATTATGATGAAAGTTATAAATACATATATAAATATTTATAACACAAATGAAAAATTTAATAAATACAGAGTTATTAAATTTAAAACAGTTTTAAATAGATAGTAATAGAGGTTAACAGGGGAATCAGGAAAAGTTCCCTGGAAAAGTTGTTACTTCTGTTGTGCCTTACAGGAGAAAAGGTATTTTGAGGCAGAAATAAGGAGGGAGTATATTCCTGATTAACATTTATATAAAAGGCATAGTGATGAGAAATAATGTGGTTTATATGAAGAAGACACAATAGAAAAATTGGTTTGATTGTGAAGTACAAAGTGATAGTATTATTTAGTGAAAGCAGAAAGATAAGTTAGGACCAGGTTGTATAGGTCTTTAAAAGCTAAAGAAAGATTTTGCATTTTGTCCTAGAGGTAATGGCAAACCACTGAAATTGATTGAGTAGGGGAGTGACATGGTCAGATCTATGTATAAAGAAAATAAATTTTGGTTTCATTGCATATGATGAACTCAAGTGGAGAGAAATTTGTTTGAAAGAGAGCAAATAAGAAGTTTTTGCTATCATCAGCACAAGAGGTGATGAGAAACTAAAACTAAGTTGTGACGAAAGAAGAGCTCAGAAATGAGAAATGTTAAGGTAGGATCAGCAAGACTTGGCAACTTATTAGTTTTGTAGGGTGGGAGAGAGAATAAGGAATCTTACATAATTATGTTATGATGAAGATGGAATATTAGAAAAATAGAGGTCTATTTGAAATAAAAATGGTCCCTTCATTTTTGATTAATTCAAAATAATTTGAATAAGGCATTGTTTTTACCTTTTATTTCTTTGCCATTTCATTGCTTTCTCCCTCTTCTTTCTCATATCTGGATGACCCACTCTGCTCCTGTTCATGAAAAGATGGATATTGCTAAAGGAATTCAAAGAATAACTGAAGTTCAGGTATATTCAAAATCTAGGTAATCTAACAAATTCAATTTTTATGGATAGATATTAAGGCTTTTATTCATCTCTGGTGGTACATACTTTCTCTACTCAAGTTCCCACTTTATTGTCATCACCTTCCCCTTACAGCTATTTGACCTCACCTAACATTTTATTGAGACCAAGTCCATCCACTGTAAGTTTCTTCATCTTTTTTAACATATCAAAAACTCTCTGTGTTTACTCATCTTCCCACTTTTTGCTTCATTCTAAAAGAGTGAAATAACCTTTCTCTAGTCTCAATACTTGAATCCCTGCTTGTGCCCCGATCCCATTTCATCTAATGTCTTTCAGGTTTTTGAATCACTGAAAGTCTAAGTCACAGAATCACAGACAGTTGAAAGGGAACTCAGAGGTTACTTAGTTCAACCAATGTCTGAAAAAGAATTATGTAAATACCATTTTTGACAAATGGGGATCCAGACTTGGAATTAACCCCTCCCTCCCTTGAGGGGGAACTTCCTTCCTTCTGAGGCATTTTATTCCACCTTTGTAAAGATACAGTGGTTAGGAAATTTTTCTTTTACTAAAACCTCCCTTTTTATAATTTTATGATTATTACTAGCCCTTTTCATAATTTCCAATATTTTCAATTATTTTTTCCCTCTGGTGTCAAAGAGATCAATTCTCTGTTTCTTGGTGACAGACTTCCACATACTTGAAAAAGCAAGTATGTTCAAATTGAATCAATGCATTTTCTCTTTTGATCTAACATCCCCAATTGCTTAAATCAATCCTCATATGATAGAAATCTAAAGTCCATCAGTATCCTATCTCACTTTCTATGCTCTGCTTTCTAGGTTTTATTTTCTATATATAAACTAGCTTCTTCCTAGCATGATCATTTCTGCCCCATCATTAAGTAATTCTTTTCTTAACCCAGCCACTCCTTAAGGTTGTACTCTGACCACTTGGTTTCCACACTTAGTCAATTCCAATGGTTTCCTATTACTTCAACAACAAAATATAAACTCCTATGCTTAGCTTATAAAACCTTACACAGCCTCACTCCAAATTTGTTTTTCTAGTCAACTTTCACCACTATACATGCACACCTTCTCTCTCTCTCTTTCTCTCTCTCTCTCTCTCTCTCTCTCTCTCTCTCTCTCTCTCTCTCTCTCTCTCATTGTCTCTCTGTCTCTGTCTTTTTGTTTCTCTCTCTGTCTCTCAGTCTGTCTCTGTCTCATTCTCTCAGACACATACACACAGACACACACACACACACACACACACACACACACAAAGATATAGAACTTTTTGCCTTTAAGCTGGCACTGTTATATACCCAGAAAATCTTCTTATCTCTGTCTTATTAACTTTCTCTCTTGATTTAAATAAAGCTGAAGAGCTATTTTCTTTTTTTAAAATGTTATTCATTTATTTCCATCTATTTGCACATGCAGAGTTTCAATTTACAAAATTCCCTTCCACCCTCCCTTCCCACCCCTCCTCCCCTAAGCAGGGAAGATAGGTTATCATTGTATATACATATTTTGATAAACAGATTACTATTAGTTATTTTCAGTATGAGGAATTAGGATTAAGAGAAAGAGATACATAAGAGATAGTTTCAATATAGTGTCCATCAGATTCTGGAGGATTTTTGTTTATTCATTTTTTTGAGTGTGGCTGTTTTGTTTTGTTTTTCTTTCTCTGGATGAAAATAGCATAGTCCATAGCCAATCTAAGACAGTTGTCTTAGCTCTCTGAATGGCTGAGAGTAGCTGCTTCCAACAAGGTTATTCATATCACAATGTTGTTGCTAATGTATACATTATTCTTTTGGTTCTAGTCCCTTCACTTAGCATCAGATCCCATAGTCATTTCACACTTCTCTAGAGTCTGTTTATGGTTTCTTATAGAACAATAGTGTTCCATAGTATTTGTGTACCATAATTTATTTAGCTATTCTCCAATTGATGGGCATCCCCTTAACTTCCAGTTCTTCGCCACTACTGAAAGGGCAGGTATGAATATTTTGGAACATGTAGGACTTTTTCCTTTTTTGATAATTTCTTCTTAATTTAGACCTATAATTGGAATTGCTGAATCAAAGGGTATGAACAGTTTTATTGCTCTTTGGACATAGTTCCATGTTGCTCTACAGAAAGGTTGGTTCCATTCACAATTCCACCAGCATTGCATCAATGTCCCAATACTCCCACAACCTCTCCACCATGGATCATTTTCTTTTTTTCTCATCTTGGTCAATGTGATAGATGTGAAATTATAACTCATTGTTACTTTAATTTACATTTCTCTAATCAATAATGATTTGGAGCATGTTTTCATATGATTATACAAAGCTTTAATTTCTTCATTTGAAAACAGTCTGTTCATATCCTTTGACCATTTATCAATTGGGGAATGCCTATTTGACCATATAAATTTCATGGAATTCTCCATATAATTTAGAAATGATTCCTTTATCAGATCTCCTAGTTGTGAAGATTATTTCTCAGCTGTCTGCCTTCCTTCTAATTTTTGCAAGATTGATTTTATTAGTAGAAAACTTTTTTAATTTAACATAATCAAAATCATTCATTTTGCAGTTTATAAGGTGCCCTAATTCTGGCTTGATCCTAAACTTATCCTTTTTCCAAAAATCTGATGTAGCAAGTATTTTTGATCTATTAATTTATCTATGGTATCAGTCTTTATGGCTGAATCCTGTACCAATTTTGACCTGACTTTGCTATAGGGTATAAGATGTGTATCTATACCTAGTTTTTGCCATATGATTTTCCAGTTTACCTGACAATTTTTGTCAAATAGTGAGTTCTTATCCAAGAAGCTGAAGTCTTTGGGTTTGACAAATAGTAGATTACTGTAGTTACTTACTGTGACTTCTTTTGATCCTATCCTAATTCACTGTTCCTTTACTCTATTTCTTAACCAGTACCATGCAGTTTTGATGACTGCTGATTTATAGTATAGCTTTAGATCTAGTAGAACTTGGCTACATTCTGTTACATTATTTTTTAATAGGCTCCCTTGCTATTCTTGCCCTTTTGTTGGTCCAGATGAATTTTGTTACTATTTTTTTCTAGTTCAGTAAAGTAGTTATTTGATAGTTTAATTGGTATGGCACTGAATAAGTAATTTAATTTGAGTAGAATTGTCATTTTTATTATATTACCTCAATCTAAACATGAGTATTTAACATTTTTCTAATTATTTAGACTTTACTTTGGGTAAGAAGTGCTTTATAATTTTGTTCATTCAGTTTCTGCGTTTGCCTTGGGAAGAAGATTCCCAAGTATTTAATGTTATGTATAGTTAATTTAAATGGAATTTTTCTTTACCTCTCTTGCTCTTGGGCTTGTTGTTCATCAATAGAAATGCTGATGATTTATGTGAGTTTATTTTATATACTTCTACTTTGCTGAATTTGTTAATTGTTTCAAGGAATTTTAAAATGATTTTCTTGGGTTCTCTAAGCATGCCACCATATCATCTACAAAGAGTGGAATGTTTGCTTCCTCACTGCCAGATCTGATTCCTACAAATTCCTTTTTTATCTCTTATTGCTATAACTAGCATTTATAATACTATATTGAATAGTAATTGTGATAATGGGCATACTTGTTTCATTCCTGATTTTATTGTAAATGCTCCAAGGTTATTCCCATTACATCTAAAATTTGTTGATAGTTTTAGATAGATGCTACTTATTATTTTAAAGAAAACTCCATTTTTTCTAAACTTACTATTGTTTTTAATAGGAATGGATGTTGTCTTCTATCAAAGGCTTTTCCAGCATCTATTTAGACAATCATATGATTTCTGTTGGTTTTGCTATTGATATGTTTAATTATATTGAGTGTTTTCTTAATGTTGAACTATCCCTATTTACCTGGTATAAGTCCTAGCTGATCATGGGCAATTATCTTAGCTATAGTCTTAAATTTTATTTAATATTTTTCATCAATATTCATTAAGGAGATTGGTCTATAATTTTCTTTATTCTAGTTCTTCCTGGTTTAGGTACGAGCACCAGGTTGGCATCATGAAATGAATTTGACAGAACACCTTTCTCTCCTACATTTTTAAATGGTTTATGTAGAATAGGAATTAATTGTTACTTAAATGTTAGGTAGAACTTGTAAATCCATATGAACCTAAAAACTTTTTAATAGGGAGTTTATTGATGGTTTCTTCAATTTCTTTTTTCTGAAATGGGGTCATTTAAGTATTTTATTTCCTCTTCTGCTAATCTGGAAAGTTTGTGTTTTTATAAATATTCAACCATATCATTCAAGTTATCCAATTTATTAGCATACAGGTTGGTAAAGTAGCTCTGAATTATCTCTTTAATTTCTCCCTCATTGATGGTTAGTTTATTCTTTTAATTTTTGAATTTTTGATACTGGTAAATTGATTATCTTCTTTCTTTAAAAAAAAATCAGATTGATTATTACATATAATATTCCCATTACATTAACCAACGTTTAGTTTTATTTATGAGATCAAAGCTTTTCTTCCTTTCAATTTTATTAATCTCTCTTCCTTGATTTTCAGAATTTATAATTTGGTATTTAATTGGGGATCTTTAATTTGTTCCTTTTCTAGCTTTTTTAGTTGCATACCCAATTCATTGATCTCTTCTTTCTCTATTTTCTTCATATAGGCATTTAGAAATATAAACTTTCCACCTTGACTGCATGAGAAAAATTTTGATATGATATCTCATTTGCATAATTTTCTTGATATAATTATTGATTTTTTCTATTATTTGCTTTTGGATGCACCCATTATTGAAAGGTGGATTTTTTTTATTTATTTTTCATTAGTTAAGATAAAGCTGTTTAATTTTTAATTAGTTCTTGGTTTATCTTTCCATGACTTCTTATTTTATGTAATTTTTATTGCATGATGATCTGAGAAGTGTGTATTTATTATTTCTGCCTTTCTGCATTTGATTATAAAGTTTTTGAAGATGGTCTTTTTTGGTATACATACCACATACTTCCCAGCAAAAGGTATATTTTCTATCCCCATTAAGTTTTCTCCAGAAGTCCATTATATCTAAGTTTTCTAAGATTCATTCACCTTCTTAACTTCCTTCTTGTTTATTTTGTGGTTAGAGTTATCTAGTTCTGAGAGAGGGAAAATAAGGCCTCCCATTATTAAATTTTTGCTGTCTATGTCTCCTTGCAATTCACTCAAGTTTTCCTCAAGGAATTTGGATGCTATACTATTAAGTGCATCCATGTTTAGTAATGATATAGCTTCATTATCAATGGTGCCTTTTAAGAAGATGTATTTTCCTTTCTTATCCCTTTTAATGAGATTGATTTTTACTTTTACTTCATCTGGGATTAGGAGCGCTACTCCAGACTTTTTAACTTCAGCTGAAGCATATGTTTTACTCCACCTTTGTATCTTTACCCTGTGTGTATCTCTCTGCTTCAAATATGTTTCTTTTAAACAACATATTGTAGGATTCTGTTTTTTTAATCCATTCTGCTATCCATTTCCATTTTATGGGACAGCTCATACCATTCACATTTACAGTTAAGATTGCTAATTCTGTGTTTTCCTCCTTGCTATCTTTCTCCATTTAAATTTTTCTCTTTCCTTTTCTCTTATTCCCTCTTCAATAAAATGTTACTACCTTTCCCCTTTGACTTTTCTTTTAAACATTTAACTTTTGGTTTATTTTCACTGATACCTTCCCTTCCTTTTTATCTGTCCCTTCTTCCCATATTTTTCCCTTTCCTAGTCCCCCTTTTCCCTTTGAACTCAAGTGGGAATGCATCTTATTCCCTCTTTGGACTAAATCTATTGAATAGTATTTACTCAACATTCACATTCTCCTTTCTCTCCCTCTGAAATTTTAAATCTTTGTGCTTTTCTTTTGGTGTTATTTGTCACTCTAATACTGTTAATCAGGTACCATCAATCACAGTTTGAGAAATTGCTTGATAAGCTCATATTGTTATCAAGATATCATCACAGACTTTTTTGTTGATTAGTCAATAAGCAATATTGACTCAAATTGCATCAAATTATAGTTTTATTCAGTTTTTTTTTACCTTAACCCCTTTTCAAGTACACCTAATCCTCTTCATGAGCCAAAGTATCATTCAAAGACATATCAATTCTTGAACTATTTGTGCCCCTCCTCCAGGCCTATGTTCTCTCACACTTTACCGCACCTCCCTTTCCCCCACCCAGGGTCAGGAAACTTAACACCTTTTTAAGTTAAACACCTCTTTAATCCACACCCAATCTAATTAACTACAAGAATCTTAAAGATGGACTTCTGGCCAAGATGGCGGAGAGAAGCCAGGCACTGTGCTGAGGTCTTCTCTCTTTCCCTCAGAACTAATATGAATCATGCCTTTTAACAGAAATTTGTTTGACAAAACTCAGCAAAAAGCAGCTAGGAGAAGAACATAGCCCAACAAGGTCAGTCTCAGGCCACATGGGTGAGCCAGGGGCAGAGAGTAGGGAGTCAGCCCAGGGGTAGTGGGATGAAGCATGAGGACCAATCTAAAATCAGCAGCAGAGGCATTGGCTGTGTGAGCAGTGGGATTGGGGAGCTCCAGGGGAGCTATAGGGGGAATTTCAGCACAGAGAACTGCAGAGTGTGGCTGGACATCAATCTGCTTGGCTCCACTGGCTTGGATTACTGGGGCTACAGGCTACATACTTTCAGCAGAGTTTTCTTCCCAGAACAAAAAACAAATAACACACTCCCCCACCCCCAGATTCAGGCACAGGGAGCCAAGCTCCTTCAGTTGCATAAGGAGATTAACTACATAGCCCCAAGGCCCAGCCAATATTGTTCAAGGATGACAGTATACAGCTGTACCCCCACCTTCTACAGATCTAGGGAATGGGTCTCAAATCAAGGTCACAGGGACTCCAGAGAAATCAACTAACACACCTTACTGACCAGCCCACTTGGAGTTACTAAACCCAGTAAGCAAAGCTTCTAGAAATTTCAACACCAAAGGTCTGTGAACCAGCCCCTCCCCCAACACAAGATCTTAGGAAAATGAAGAAAAGGCAAAGAAAAGGGAAGTTCATAGAAAACTACCTTTAAGGGAATGATCCTTACTTAGAGAGATCTAAAAGTACTGAGGAGAATATAAAATGGTTTCCAGCCCAGAAAGACTTCCTAGAAAAAAATCAGGAAGGAGTTTAAAAATCAAGGGGAAAAATTGGGAAAAGAATTTCAAGAGAAAATTAACACTTTTCAAGAGAAAAATTAACTCACAGCAAGGAAACAATTCTCTCAAAATCACAATTGGATAAATGAAAAACTGCTTCAAAGACAGAATTGAACAATTGGAAAAGGAATAATGAAGAAAATTCTTCTCTAAAAAATAATGGAATCTCTGTAAACTAATGACTTCATGAGACAACAAGAATCTGTTAAAAAATTAAAAAACAGAATAAAATATGAAATACCTCATCAGCAAAACCACTGACCTTGAGAACAGATCAAGAAGATGCAAATTAAGAATCATTTGGATTCCTAAAAACAATGAGGAGGAAAAAATGCCTAGACTCAATATTACAAGATTTTGTGATGGAAAGTTGTCCTGATATCATGGAAAGAGAGGCCAAAATAGTGGTTACAAGAATGCATCAATCCCCCCTGGAAAGAGATCCACAAATGAAAACACCAAGTAATGTTATGGCCAAATTCCAAAGTTATCAGATAAAAGAGAAAAATCCTACAAGCTGCCAGAAAGAAACAATTTAACTACCAAGGAGCATAGGAACTGGCTGCAACAACATTGAGTAATCGAAGAGCCAGGAATGTGATATTTCAAAGAGCAAGTAACCATGGAATGCAACCAAGAATTCACTATCTGGCAAAATTAAGCCTTCCCTTCCAGAGGAAATGATGGACATTTAATGAAATAGGAGACTTCCACCTTTTCTTGATGTAAAAATTAGAGATAAATAGAAAATTTGGAATTCAAACAGGAGAATCAATAGACACATGAAAAGCAAAAAAAAAGGTAAAGAAAAAACTGCTATCCATTAAGACGATACTGGCTATATCCCCACTTGGGAGAAAGATTCTAATAACTCTCAAGAATTGTAACTCTATTAGAGAGAATATACTTAGCCAGAAGTAATGGACACTCATTACTTATACATGACTCTGACAGAATGATTTAAAAACAATATCTCCTTAAAATAGATGGTGGGGGAACAGTAAAAAGAAAGGAGGATGGAGATTGAATGGGGTACCTAGGACCTATTGCAAAAGAGGGGAAGAAGGAAGGAATTGAGAACCACTTAAATCTTACTCTCTTCAAATTTGGCTCAAAGTTGACATACACACACTCAGTCAAGTAAAGAAGCTTAATTTACCTTTCAAGTATTAAAAGGGGAAAGGGGGAGGGGAAGGAAAAGAGAAACTAACAGAAATAAGAGAAGGGGGAAAATGGAAAGGAGAAAGAAGGGGAGAGGGGCTAGATATAAGAGGGCAAACCCACTGAGAGAGGTGGCATTCAGAAACAAAATACTGGGGAATATGAATAAAGTGAAAAAGGGGGAAAATATAAATAGAGGGAAGATAGCATGGAGGGTAATAAAATGCTAGTAATTATAATTTTAAATGTGAATGGGATGAACTCTCCAATAAAACATAAGGTAATAGCAGAGTAGATTAAAAACCAGAATCCTACAATATGCTACTTACAAGAAACTCATTTGAAGCAGAGAGACACTTATAGGGTAAAGGTAAAAGGTTGGAGCAAAATATATTTTGTTTCAGCTGAAGTGAAAAAGCAGGGGTAGCAATCCTTATCTCAGACAAAGAAGTTGCAAAAATAGATAGCATTAAAAGAGATAAGGAAGGAAACTAGATTCTCCTAAAAGTACCATAGACAATAAAATCATTTCAATACTGAATACATATGCACTCAATGGGATAGCATACAAATTATTAAAGGAAAAACTGAAAGAACTACAGGAAGACATAGGCAGCAAAACTCTACTAGAGGGAGACCTCAACCTCCCACTATCAGATCTAGATAAATCAAATCATAAAATAAATAACAAAGAAGTTAAGGAGGTAAATAGATTGTTAGAAAAACTAAATATGATAGACATATGTTGGAAATTGAATGGGGATAGAAAGGAATATACCTTTTTCTCTGCAGTACATGGCACTTATACAAAAATTGACCATGCACTAGGGCATAAAAACCAAATGATCAACTGCAGAAAAACTGAAATAGTGAATACATCTTTCTCAGCTCACAGTGCTTATAAGTCATATGTAATATTGACCCAGGGAGATATAGACGCAGAGCTAATTGGAAACTGAATAACCTCATTTTTGAAAATGAGTGGATCAAGCAACAAATTATAGAAAGAATTATTTTATCCTACATAATGCTAATGATGAAACAATATAGCAAAACCTATGGGATTCACTCAAAGTGGCTGTCAGGGGATATATTATATCTTTAAGTGCTTACATGAATAAATTAGAGAAAGAGGAAACCAATGAACTAAATATGCAATTAAAAAATAGAGAAAGAAGAAATTAAAAATCCTCAATTAATATCAAATTAGAAATTCTAAAAATTAAAGGAGAAACTAATAAAACTGAAAGCAAAAAAATGTATTGATTTGACAAATAAAATCAAGAGTTTGTTTTATGAAAAAAGCAATAAAATTGATAGACCTCTGCTCAATTTGATTAAAAAAAAGAAAGAAGAAAACCAAATTGCTAGTATCATAAATGAAAAAGGTGAACTCACCACCAATGAGGAGGAAATTAAAGTAATAATTCAGAATTATTTTGCCCAAATCTATGCCAATAAATTTGACAATCTAAGTGAAATAGATGAACATTTACAAAAATATAAGTTGCCCATATTAAATGAAGAGGATATTAAATACCTGAACAACCCTATCTCAGAAAAAAGAAATTCAAAAAGCCATCATTGAACTCCTTAAAATAATCTACAGGACCTGATGGATTCACAAGTGAATTCTACCAAACATTTAAGGAACAATTGGTTCCAATTCTATATAAACTCTTTGGAAAAATAAGAGAAGATGGAACTCTGCCTAACTCTTTCTATGAAACCAATAAAGTGCTGATATCTAAACTAGCAACAGTTAAAAAAGAGAAAGAAAATTATAGACCTATCTCCTTGATGAATATAGATGAAAACATCTTAAATAAAATCTTAGCAAAATGATTACAAGCTATCACACGTATAATACATTTTGACAAAGTAGGATTCATCCCAAAAATGCAAGGTTGGTTCAATATTAGAAAAACTGTTAGTATAATCAATTATATCAACAACAAACCTATCAGAAATTTTATGATTATATTAATAGATGCTGAAAAATCTTTGACAAAATACAGCACCCATTCCTATTAAAAACACTAGAGAGTGTAGGAATGAATAGAATGTTCCCTAGAATAATAAGCAGTATCTATCTTAAACCATCAACAAACATTATATACAATGGGGAGAGGCTATAGGAATTCCAAATAAGATCAGGGGTGAAATAATGATGCCCATTATCACCACTACTATTCAATATCGTATTAGAAATGTTAGCTTCAGCAATTAGAGAAGAAAAAGAAATTTAAGGAATTAGAATTGGGAAGGAAGAAACAAAACTATCACTCTTTGCAGATGACATGATGGCATACCTAGAGAATCCCAAGAAATCATCCAAAAAACTACCAGAAACAATTAGCAATTTTAGCAAAGTTGCAGGATATAAAATAAACCCTCATAAATCCTCAACTTTTATATATATATATATATATATATATATATATATATGTATATATATATATATATATATATATATATATATATATATATATGACTATGAGCTGTGAACTCATCCAACCTTTCTGGAGAATGATTTGTAACTACACCCAAAGGGCAACAAAAATGTGCATACTCTTTGATCCAGCAATACCACTACTGGGTCTATACCCTGAAGACATGATGCAAAAGAGTAAAAACATCACTTGTACAAAAATTTTCATAGCAGCCCTGTTTGTGGTGGCAAAGAATTGGAAATTAAGTAAATGTCCTTCAGCTGAGGAATGTCTTAGCAAACTGTGGTTTATGTATGTCAAGGAACACTATTGTTCTATTAGAAGCCAGGAGGGATGGGAATTCAGGGAAGCCTGGAGGGATTTGCATGAACTGATGCTGAGTGAGATGAGCAGAACCAGAAAAATACTGCACAACCTAACAGCAACATTGGGGCAATGATCAACCTTGATGGACTTGCTCATTCCATCAGTGCAATAGTCAGGGACAATTTGGGGCTTTCTGCAATGGAGAATACCATCTGTATCCAGATAAACAACTGTGGAGTTTGAACAAAGACCAAGGACTATTACCTTAAATTTAGAAAAAAAAAACATGATATCTTATGGTCTTATCTTGCTATCTCTTATACTTTATGTTTCTTTCTTAAGGATATCATTTCTCTCTCATCACACTTGATTTGGATCAATCTGTGACATGGAAACAGTATAAGGACTGACAGGTTACCTTCTGTAGGGGGCTGGGTTGGAGGAGGGAAGTAAGATTAGAGGAAAAATTGTGAAGCTCAAAATAAATAACATCTTTAATAAAGAAACATGTAAACAAATAAGCAAATATGAATAAAACAAATACAAAATAAAATAAAAAAATTAAAATAGAAAAGAGATAAGGAAGGAAACTATATCCTCCTAAAATATACCATAGACAATGAAAAAATTTCAATACTATATATGTATGCTCCAAGTGGTATAGCATCCAAATTCTTAGAGGGGAGGTTGAAAGAGTTACAGGAAGACATAAACAACAAAACTATATTGTGGTAGACCTCAACCTCCTACTCTCAGATTTAGATAATTCTAACCATAAAATAAACAAGAAGGAAGGTAAGGTGTTAAATAGAATATTTGAAAACATAGACATGTTAGACCTTTGCAGAAAGCTGAATGGGAAAAGAAAGGAGTATACTTTTTTCCTGTAGTACATGGCACTTACACAAAAATTGACCACGTACTAGGGCATAAAAACGTTGTAATCATATGTAGAGAGGTAGAAATAGTGAATACATCCTTCTTAGATCATAATGTAATAAAAATCACATGCAATAAAGGGCCATGGAGAGATAGATTAAAACTAATTGGAAACTAAATAACCTCATTTTAAAGAATGAGTGGATCAAACAACAAATTATGGAATTAATAATTTCATCCAAGATAATGACAATAAAAAGACAACATACCAGAACTTATGGTATACTGCTAAGGCAGTTGTCAGGAGATAAATTTTATTTTTAAATGCTTATATGAATAAATTAGAGAAAGCAGAAATCAATGAACTAAATATGCAACTAAAAAAAGTTAGAAAAAGAACAAATTAAAAGCCATCCAATCAAATGCCAAATTAAAAATTCTAAAAATTAAAGGAGAAATTAATGAAATTGAAACTAAGTAAACTATTGAACTAATAAATAAAAATCAAGAGGTTTTTATATAAAAAGCAATAAAATTGATAAAGCTTGAGTTAATATGATTTAAAAAAAGAAAGAAGAAAACCAAATTGCTAGTAACATAAATGAAAAAGGTGAGCTCATCACCAATGAGGAGGAAATTAAAGTAATAATTTGGGAATTATTTTGCTGAACTGTATGCTAATAAATTTTATAATCTAAGTGAAATGGATGACTTTTTACAAAACTATATGTGCCCCAGGCTAAATAAAGAGGAAATTCAGCACCTAAATAACTCTATCTCAGGAAAGGAAATTCAATAATCCATCATTGCATAAATCTCCTGGACCAGAGTTATTCACAAGTGAATTCTATCAAACATTTAAGGAACAATTGGTTCCAATTCCATATAAACTCTTTGGAAAAATAGGTGAAGATGGAATTCTGTGCAACTCTTTCTATGTCCAAGCAGGATTTGTCCCAGGAATATAGGTCTGGATCAATATCAGGAAATCTATTAGCATAATTAACTATATCAATAACAAGCCTATCAGAAACCATATGATTATATTGGTGTTGAAAAAGGCCTTGACAAAATACAGCATCTATTCTTACTAAAAACACTAAAGAATGTAGGGATAAATGAATTGTACCTCAGAATGTTTAGCAACATCTATCTGAAAAAACCAAGAAGCATCATATGCAATGCAGATAAATGGCATTCCCAATAAGATCAGGGATGAAACAAGAATAGCCATTATCACCACTATTATTCTATATTGTATTAGAAATATTCTTTTGACTGTTATATTATCTTGTTATAGTAGACTGGGGCAGTTTTCATTTATAATTTCTTGCATTATGTTTTCCAGGTTTTTTTTTTTTTTTGTTGGTTCAGGATTTCTAGTAAACCAGTGATTAGCAAATTGTTTCTATCCAGGTCATTCATTTTCCCTAAAAGGTACTTTACATTTTCTTCAACTTTTTCAGTCTTTTTATTTTGTTTGATGAAATCTTGTAATCTTGTAGATTCATTGGTTTCTATTTATTCAATTCTAATTTTTAGGGTTTTGTTTTCTTCAGTTAGCTGCTGTGTTTCCTTTCCCAGTTGGTTATTTTTATTTTTATCAGAGTTGATTTCTTTGGTCAATTTTTCATAATTTTCCTGCTTGGTTTTCATTTTTTTTTTAGTTTTTGCAAGGCATTAGGGTTAAGTGGCTTGCCCAAGGCCATACAGCTAGGTAATTAGTAAAGTAATTAGTAAGTGTCCGAGGCCATATTGGAACTCAGATATTCCTGATTCCAGGGCTGGTGCTCTATCCACTGGGCCACACCTAGGCTCCCCTCATTTCTTTTTTCTATTTTTTTTCTTCCTCTCTTCTTTGGTTTTTAATTTCTTTTTCAAGCTCTTCAATGAGGTTTTTATTGGAATCATATTTATCAACGGTTTTGATATTTACCCTGTGAGTGATTTTTCACTCCTTTCTTCTTCACACATGGCACTGTTATCATCTTTGTCTGTAAAGTAGTTTTCATATAGTGAACACTCTTTTAGCTCTTTTGCTGAATGAGATCTGCTCCTGGGGTATAGGGAGTATAGATCCAAGAATTTTTTTGCTGAGTCTGGAGTCTTATCCCTGGCTTGTCCTAGTTGCCTATGTAGTCCAGGTTTTGCCTTTGTAAAGTTTTTTTCCCCCCTCCTTATGCCCAGGTTCTGACTTAGCTGTGGGTTGTTCCTGATTCAGTATTGTCTTTTATCCCAGTGTTACCAGGGTTCAGACTTTGTTTGGGGTTGGGATCCTCCCTACTGGCTTACTATCTAGCTGTAAGGACCTCTACTATTGTTAAATTGTTGAGTCCTGGATTGTACTGTAGCTAAGAGCTTTCTGCTGGCTTTCCAGTTCTCCTGCCTCCTGGATTTTACTTCCCCTTTTCTCCCAAAGAGACAGACCTTCATTGAACATCCTCCCTGATGCCCACATGAAAACTTCTTTGAAACTTCTCTTTTTCTTGGTGAGATATGTAGTTTGAAAGTCAGAGTACAGACTTCATTTATCTTTGGTAAGGAAAGTCTCCTGGAGCATGCTGGCTTTACTCTGCCATCTTGGCTCTGCCCCTGAAATCCTTGAAGCACCATTTTCAGCATGAGACCTTTTAGCATTCTCCCAACTGCCAAGTCCTTACTAAACTGCCTTGTAAATAACTATAATTTTATGTCAATGTGGTATACACATATATCTACATTGATCTATCCCATCCATCAGTCAATAACTATTTACCAAGCACCTACTATGTTCCAGTAATGTATTAAGTGTTAGGAAAACAAAAAAAGATAAAATACAATTTCTTTTCTTTAAGAAATATAATGGAAAGTGTAATAGGAGAGATAAATTGCAAAAATAAAACCATAAAACAAACAAAAGCAAAAACAAGCTATACACAAAGATTCATTGGAAATAATTAAGAGGGAAGTGACTAGAATTGAGAGGAAATGGGAAAGGCTTTCTTTTGGTGGGATTTTAGCTGGGATTTCAAGGAAACCAAGGACATCAGAAAGGAGAGATGAGCAGGACAAGCATCCCTGATCTGAGCTCAGAAATGATGTAAAAGTTTGTGTGAACAGCAGGAGTTATTTCATTCTTTGCACTCACATTCTCAGCACCTGTTACATCTCCTGGAACATAGTAGCTACCTACACACTTGTTGATTTGTTTTATAGCTCTCTTACTGAGTTAATAAACTTATTTTTTTAAATAAGGAATGATTCTCTTATATAATTTAAACCTTTATTCCTCAAATCTTTTTCATCTGACTCTGTGCCAGAGAACTCTACTTAAAATCCTCCTTACAAAATCATTACTGAATCTTTAATTGTCAAGTTTTGTTGAATTTTTTTCCTTTCCCTGAAGAAGTTTATTTTTAAGCATTACTCTTTTTTATTTTATTTAATATTTATTCTCATGTTGTACAAATAATGGGTTTTTTTACATTAATAAAATATTCTTGTTTAAGAGTAAATGAAATACCCCCTCCCCCCTTAAATATAGCCTTGCTTGAGTGGTAAAGTAAAGGGGAGAGAAAAAAATTAAAGTTAAAAAAATTTTTTTTAAATGATAGCAGTAATTGTAGGTATAGCCAGGTGGCGCAATGGATGGAGCACCAGCCCTGGAGGCACGAGCACTCGAGCCCACATCTGGCCACGTACACCCAGCTATGTGACATGCAAGCCACCCGAACCCCACTGCCCTGCAAAAAACCAAAAAAAAAAAAAAAAAAAAAGGAAAAAAAAGACACAAAATAAAATAAAATAGTAATAATAGTAGGGGTGGCTGGGTGGCAGACAGAGCACTGGCTCTTGAGCCAGGAGCCAGTGGGTCCAAATCCAGCCTCAGACACCCAACGATCACCCTGCTATGTGGCCCCAGGCAGGCCACCCAGCCCCATTTTCCCTGCACCCCCCAAAAAAGTAATATTAATAAAAATGTGCTTGAGTCTGTTCTAACACCAACAACTCTGTCGTGAGTGGATCACATTCTTTATGATAAGTCCATGGCAAAAGTTACTTCCATATTTTTCCACATTTGCCATTGCTTTGTGCAACTCCCTCCTTTCATATTTCTCCACTACCATGTACTATATTTTCTTTTTCCTTTCACTCTGACTCTGCTGTAGGGCAGCTGAGTGGGGCAGCAGACAGATCCCCGGCTTTGGGGCCAAGAGGCCCTGAGCCCCTATAATACCCCTTAGGCCTAGCATCCACCTGGGCCTATGGTCCAGGACAGGCCATCCAATCCCAGCCCCTTGCAAGAAGTAAAAAAGAAAATGTGTTATATCTGACCACTCTCCCCTCATGGTCCATCCTCTCCTCCATGACTCACATCCCCCCCTTCCCCCTGCCCCCCCCTCCTTCTTACTACAGATGCCTATACCCCATTGAGTATATATGCTGTTTCCTCTCCTAGCCACCTCTGATGAGAGTAAAGATTCCCTCATTCCCCCTTGCCTTCCCCCCTTCCATATCATTGCAATAGCTCATTGTAAAAAAGAAAAATCTTATTATATGAAATATCTTGGTCTATTCCCCCTCTCCTTTTTCTTTCTCCTATTACATTTCCCTTTTTTTCTATTGACTCCATTTTTACACCATGTTTTATCTTTGAATTCCGCTTTCTCCTGTGCTTCAACTATAAAAGCTCCCTCTACCTGCTCTATTAACTGAGAAGGTTCACATGAGTATTATCAATGTCATTTTTCTATACAGGAATACATGCAGTTCATCCTCATTAAGTCCCTCATATTTTCCCCTTCTCCTCCAATCTCTATGCTCCACCTGAGTCCTGTATCTGATGATCAAACCTTCTGTTCAGCTCTGTTCATTCCAACAGAAACATTTGAAATTCTCCTGGTTTGTTGAAAGTCCATCTTTTTCCCGTGGAAGAGGACATTCAGCCTTGCTGGGTAGTTGATTCTTGGCTGCATTCTAAGCTCTTTTACCTTCCAGTATATTACATTCCAAGCCCTAGGAGCTTCCAATGTAGTTGCTGCTAAGTCCTGTGTGATCCTGACTGCAGCTCCATGATATTTGAATTGTGTCCTTCTGGCTATTTGTAATATTTTCTCTTTGACTTGGGAGTTCTAGAACTTTGCTATAATATTCCTAGGGGTTGGTTTTTTGGGATCTCTTTCTCGGGGCGGGGGGATCAGGATTCTCTCCATTTCTATTTTGCCCTCTGTTTCTAGAATCTCAGGGCAATTTTCCTGTAGTAATTCTTTGAAAATGATGTCAAGGCTCTTTTCCTGACCATGACTTTCAGGTATTCCAATAATTTTTAAATTATCTTTCCTAAGTCTGTTTTCCATATTAGTTGTTTTTTCAATGAGATATTTCACATGTTCTTCTATTTTTTCATTTTTTGGGGTTTTGAAGTATTGATTCCTGATTTCTAGTAAATTCATCAATCTCCCTGAATTCTATTCTTTGTCTGAAGGATTTGTTCTCCTCAGAGAGTTTTCTTATTTTATTTTCCATCTGGCCAATTTTGCTTTTTAATGCATTCTCCTCCATAACTTTTTTGAACTGTTTTATCCATTTGACCTCGGCTGGTTTTTAGCATGCTATTTTCTTCAGCATTTTTTTGGATTTGCTTGACTAGGCTGCTGAATTCATTTTCATGTTTTTCCTGCATCTCTCTCATTTCTTTTCCCAGTTTTTCTTCTAACTCCCTCATTTGATTTTCAAAGTCTTTTTTGAGCTCTGTTATAGCCTGAGCCCAATTTCTGTTTTTTTTTTTTTTTTTTTGGACTCTTTAGATGCAGGAGCTTGTGCTTCCTCATCTTCAGACTGAGTGTTTTGATCCTTCTTGAGCTCATTTGCAAAATATTTCTCAATGGTCTTCTTATTTCTCTGCTTGTTCATTTTCCCAGCCTGAGCCTGGTTTGGGGGGTGCTTTCTCAGCTTTTGGGACACTCCCACAAGGGTCTCAGTATGTGAGGCTCTGTCCTCCCTCCTGGTCTGTGAATGACCATATCCGACCCCTCTGCCACTGGGCTGAGGTGGGGGGGGGCCTGCTGTTCTGTGGGGGGACCTAGACTGTGATCATGATCTGAATGTGGTCAGAGCCCCAGAGTCCTGTTCCAGGGGCAGAGGACAGAGCTCAGCAGTCTCTCTCTCTTCACTCCCCTCCCTAGGTTCAATGGGCTGATGCCCTGGGGGCTCCTGCTTACTGGACCCGCCTGCTTCTGTTCCTGGATCTGGGCTGCTGAAAGACCTCTTTGCTCACTGTGTGCCCTGAGGGCTGGATTTCATGTGCTCCCTCTGGCAGAGGTCCCCCTCCTGTTCCCCCAATTTGTGCCTCGTGCTCCCTGGGGTGTAGTTCTGGAGACACCCCAGCTGCTGTGAGCTGGGGCTCCCAGCGCCCTGGGGCTGCCTCCAGGAGGCTGAAGTTCTTTTGCTCTGGCAGGCCACCTCTCTGGCAGGCTGCCCCTCCAACCCCAGGGAGCAGAGCCTTTCTGCTCTTTTCCAGGTTACCTTGAGTAGGAGAACTGCCTCACTGGGTCCCTCTGTGTTTTCTGTCTCTTGAAAGTTAAGTTAGAGTCCTTAGTTTATGAGTTTTATCAGAGAGCAACAAAGATGCGATCCTTTCTTGTGGCCATCTTGGCTCCACCCCAAATTTGGTTGAATTTGACCTTTTTTTCCTCTAGTTTTACATTCCATGTTATTACTGACTCATTCGATTTTACTCCACACCTATTTCTTCAACTCAATTCTTTTCACTTCACATTCCTTCCATTTACTTGTATTGATAGAAACTTGGGTGTCTCCAGAAGTCACTGGATCATTGTACTAGTGATCTTTATGTTATTATAACCTACATTCTTTACCACTTGATTATCTTCTCTTTTTCCTTAACTTTCAGTCCTTATATTTAATGCATATATTTGTTTTTCTACAAACCTACCCAGGTCTTCCTTATCATTAAAAAACCCCTTCACTTGATAATATCAACCTGTCAAGCTATAATTTGGTTTAATCTTTGGCATAACCAAACTTAGAAAAAGGCATACTTCCATTTCTTTCTTCCCATTCATTTCTAAACCTTAGGTAATATGTGTTCCAATCTACTCAAATCGTATTCTTGCCAAATCTCTTAATTGCTAGATAGGGTGAAATTGTCCAAGTACTTTCCTTTTTGACCTCTCAACAGAATTTGACTCTACCAACCACAACCCAACATTTTGGAATTTTTTAAATCTTCCAAGAGGTTTTGTTTTAATACTCTCGTTTCCTAGATGATCTCATATATTCTAATGTTTTCAGTTATAATTTTTACACAGATGACTCCCAAATTGATGTAACCAGGTCTAATTCCTATTTACTACTATCACAACCACCACAAAACTTAACCAAACTTTCCTTCCTTCAAGTTTCTGTCTTGATCCCTCTTTTCTTCTTTATGTGTTTTTTAGCCATCTCATTAGACTAAATTATTTTTTTTCCTATTCAGATGAAACCCCATTTAAATAGTATGTATTATTTATTCACTTACTGTGTTAAGCACACAAGTGTATTTTAAACTTCAGACCCAGCTACCTATGAGATATCTCTAATTGGGTGTCCTATTTGTCAGTTAAAGTGAAAAAATTTCCAAATGGACCTTATCTCTTCTGTTTCCTGATTTATTCAGAAATTACCTACATGATCTTGGACAAGTCACAACACTATGGGTCACAGTTGGCTTAAATAGTCAAAGAAAAGTGTTTAATTCAAAAAACCTCTCTCTCCTGACAAAGTTCCTTTCATCTTGACCCCATAATAGTTTATTAGACAAATATTTCATTTGGTTTCCAAGTATATACAATAGTTTCCACCAGTCATTTTTGTAAGGTTTTGAATTTTACAATTTCTTCCCCCCAACCTTCTGTCTCTCTCTCTCTCCTTCCCCCCAAAAGAAGGCAATCTGATATAGTCTTTACATTTGTTTCCATGAAATACATAGATAAACTTAGTGTTGAATTATGTAAGAGGACCATTCCATATTTAAAAAAAATAAGTTTAGTAAGAAAGAGTAAGAATATGCCTTCTCATGATGTGCATGAGTGAAAAACATATCCATAAGGAAGAAAAAAAATTAGAGATAACCAAATTGTGTAATACATAAGACAGCTATTTAAAAATAGAAGATAATAATCTTTGGTCTTCATTTGAACTTCAAAGTTCCTTCTCCGGATACAAATGGTATTCTCTACACAGATATCCTAAAATTGTTCCTTATCATGGCACTGATGGAGTGAGCATGTCCCTCAAGGTTGATCATCACCTCATGTTGTTGTTAAGTTGTATAATGTTCTTCTGGTTCTACTCATCTCACTCATCAACAATTCAAGCAAGTTTATCCAGGCTTCTTTGAAATCCCATCCCTCCTGATTTCAAATAGAACAGTGGTATTCCATCACATACATATACCACAATTTGTTCATCCATTCCCCAATTGATGAACATTCCCTCAATTTCCAATTCTTTGTAACTACAAACAGAACTGCTATGAATATTTTGGAACATGTGGGGTTTATACCCTTTTCATCATCTCTTCAGGATGCAGATCTAGTAGTAGTATTGCTAGATCAAAGGGTATGCACATTTTTATTGCCCTTTGTGCATAATTCCAAAATACTTTCCAGAAAGGTTGGATCAATTCACAGCTGCACCAACAATGCATCAGTGTCCCAGATTTTCTACATTCTCAATCATTTCTGTTCATATTGGCCAATCTAAGAGGTATGAGGTGGTACCTTAGAGATGCTTTAATTTTCATTTCTCTAATCAGTAATTACTTAGAGAAATTTTCATATGATTATAGACAGCTTTGATTTCCTCATCTGAAAATTGCCTTTGCATATCCTTGACCAATTGTCACTTGGGGAATGTCTTGGTTTTTTTTTTAATATATTTGACTCATTATTTTTATATTTTAAAAATAAGTCCTTTGTCATAAATACTAGTTGTAAATATTGTTTATCAATTTACTACATTTCTTTGATCTTGGTCACAGTGGTTTTATTTATGCAAAACCTTTTAAAGTAATATATTCAAAATTATCCAGTTTGGTTTTTTTTATAATGTTCTCTGTCTCTTACTTGGTCATAAATTGTTCCCCTTTCCTTAGATCTGACAGGTAAACTATTCTTGTTATTCTAATTTGGTTACAATATTTCTTTTATGTATAAAAATTCTGCACCGATTTTGACCTGAGATGATGATATAATCCTAGTTTCTGTACTATCTTGCAGTTTTCCCAGCAGTTTTTATTGAAGAGTGAGTTTTTATCCCAGAAGCTAGACTCTTTGAGTTTATCAAACAGCAGATTATTATAATCATTTGCTACTGTCTCTTTTGCACATAATCTATTCTACTGATCCATCACTCTATTTCTTAACCAGTACCAAACAATTTTGATGACTGATGTTTTATAATTTTAGATCTGGTAAGGCTAAGCCACCTTCTTTTGTATTTTTTCTTTAAATCCCCTGATAGTTTTGATTTTTTTATTTCTCCATATGAATTTAGCCATAATTTTTTTCTAGCTTACTAATGTAATTTTTTGGAAGTTTGATTGGTATGGCACTAAATAACTAGTTTAATTTAATGTGTCATTTTTATTACATTGCTTTGGCCTATTCATGAGCAATTGATATTTGTCCAGTTGTTTAGATCTGATTTTATTAGTGTAAAAAGTGTTTTATAATTGTTTTCATAGTTTCTGAGTCAAAATAATTGGGCAAATATTAAACTACCTATTTAGTGCCATACAAGTTAAACTTCTAAAAAATTACTTTGGTGAACTATATTAATATGGAGGAAAAAGGTAAAAAATATCAAAGTATTCAATGAAAAAAATGCAAAAGAAGGCGGCTTAGCTTTATCAGATCTAAAATCATATTGTAAATCATCAGTCATCAAAACTATCTGATACTGGCTAAGAAACAGAGTGATGGATCAGTGGAAAAGATTTTTGTGCAAAAAGATAGCAGTAAATGATTATAGTATTCTACTGTTTGAGAAACTCAAAGAGTTCAGCTTCTGGGTTAAGAATTCACTCATTTATAAAAAACTGCTGGGAAAACTGGATGATAGTTTGGCAGAAATTAGGATCAGACCAGTATCTCACACCCTTTAAGATAAGGTCAAAATTGGTGCAGTATTTACACATAAAAGACAATATTTTAAGCCAATCAGGAGATCAAAAAATTGTATACCTGTCAAATCTTTGGAAAGGGAAGCAGTTTATGACAAAGGAAGAGATAGAGAATACTATAAAAAAATGGCCAATTTTGATTACATTAAATTTAAAAGCTTTTACACAAACAAAACCACTCTAACCAAGATCAAAAGAAATGTAGTAAATTGGAGAACAATTTTTACCACAAGTATTTCTGATAAAGGACTCATTTCTAAAATATATAAAGAACTGAGTCAATTTAAAAAAAAAACAAAAAATTCCCCAGTTAACTCATCTTGGGTTAGTCCTGGGTCTCAGGTCAGATCAGGTCAACGCATATGCAAAGGCAATTTTCAGACAAGGAAATTAAAGCTATCTATAGTTATATGAAAAATTGTTCTAAATTATTATTCATTAGAGAAATGCAAATTAAAGCATCTCTGATGTGCCACCTCATACTTCTCAGATTGACTAATATGACCAGAAAGGAAAATGATCAACATTGGAGGGGATGTGGGAAATTTGGGAAACTAATGCAGCTGTGAACTGATCCAATCTTTCTGGAGAGCAATTTGGAATTATGACCAAAGGGCAATAAAAATGTGCATGCTCTTTGATCCAGCAATACCACCAGCAAGTTTGTATCCTGAAAAGATCATGAAAAAAATTCATAGAAACTCTATAGTAACAAAGAATTGGAAATTGAGGAGGGGATCAATTGGGGAATGGCTGAACAAATTGTGGTGCATGCATGTGATGGAACACTATTGTTTTATATAATATCGTGAGCTATGGAATTTCAGAAAAACCTGGAAAGACTTACATGAATTGATTCTGAGTGAGATGAGCAAAATCAGAAGAACACTATACACCTTAACAACAACATGTGGTGATGATCAACCTTGAAGGACTTGCTCACTCCTTCAGTACAATAATCAAGCACAATTTTAGGGGATCAATGATGGAGAATACTATCTGTATCCAGAGAAGGAAGTATGAAGTTTATATGTATTACATAATTTTGCTATCTCTAATGTTTTCTTTCTTTCTTATGGATCTGTTTGTTTTTTTTTTTCTCTCAACACACTCAATTTTTATCTATGCATATCATGGAAACAAATATAAAGACTATATCAGATTCTGTTGGGGGAGAGGGGAGGGAAGGAAGGGGGGAAATTGTAAAATTCAAAACCTTGCAAAAGAAATGATTGGTAGAAATTGCCATTGTATGTAATTAGAAAACAAATAAAATATTTATTAAATCTACAAAAAAAAAAAGATGTTACAGCCTGTGCAATGACCACACTCTGGTAAACAGTTTCAGCAGATCAGGGTAAACAACTAATCTCAAACCTGTTAGTAAATTAGGACAATGTCTACCCCAAAGAAGATTTCCTCTGGTGGAATAAATAGATGAGAATTTATTCCTATGAAGGTGGCAATGAAGGTGACAAAAAATGGGAATTATAGAGTTCTTAAAGCTTGGACAGTAATTAAAAATGCCAAAGTCATCCACTGTATCTTGGGCATACTTTCTTTTGTCTTGCTATTGGATGATTCAGGAAGAGAGAGATTGAGTTTAATGACTTTGTGATGATGTAGAGAATTATGAATATAGGAAATCTGACAATAGAAATAAGTTTTGCGCTGAGGGGTAGGTGTGGAGTCTGGGGTCCTCTGGTCCAGGGGACCCCAGGGGATCAATGTCTGTGGCTCTCAGTGCTGGGCCTCACCCTCCAGGCCTGCTGGGATGCCCCAGACCCTTAGTCCCATAGCCAATGCCTCTGTGCCCCAGGTGGCTTTTAGACCACAGTTCCCAGGGTCAATGCCATTGCAGCTGATCTTGGGTTAGTTTGGGTCTCAGGCTTTCACCCCACCACCCCTGGGCTGGCTCTCTGCTCTCTGTGCCCAGTTGGCCAGAGATCCCCAAAGACAGACCTTGAGCTGTTCCAATCCTGCTTTGTTCATAAAGTACAGAAACTTCTTTGATGTGTGTGTGTGTGTGTGCCATGCTGGATGGTACTTTACCAGTGTTTCCCAAAATACAAAATCAGTTTCAAAGTTCTTCATGAAATTCTTGAGAGTGTCTTTGTATTGTTTCTTCTGACCTCTGTGTAAGCACTTGTCTTGGCTCATTTTTACAGATGAGCAAATTAAGGCAAACTGAAGACCACCCAGCTAATAAGTATATGAGGCCAAATTTGAATTCAGGAGGTTGAGTCTTAATGACTTCAGGCCAAATGACTGTACCAAATAGCTGCCCTGTTCTAAATCCAATAAAATGTAATGCAATTTTTATAAAATGTACAAGCTTTCTCTTGGGGCCAAATAAATTAATTTCATATGTATAAGATGAGGGAATAGCTATATAACAGTCATTCTGAAAAAAAGATATGTATTGATGTGTGTATATATACATATATATATATATATATATATAAATAATTTATTGGATGGCAAACTTGATATGAATCGTCATAAGTCATTCCCCAATTGATAAATGGTCAAAGGATATAAACAGTTTTCAAATGAAGAAATTAAAGCTATATATAATCATATGAAAAAATGCTCCAAATCACTATTCATTAGAGAAATGTAAATTAAAACAACAATGAGGTACCATCTCACACATAAAAGATTAGCCCAGATGAGGAAAAGGGAAGATGATCAGTATTGGACAGGTTATGGGAGGATTATGACATTGATGTATTGTTGGTGGAGTTGCAAATGGATCCAAACTTTCTGGAAAGCAATATGGAACTATGCCCAAAGAGCAATAAAAATGCTCATTCCCTTTGACCTGCAATTCCAATTCTAGGTCTATATCCAGAAGAAATTGTAAAAAATGAGAAAACTCCTACATGTTCCAAAATATTCATGGCAGCTCTTTTTGTAGTGGCAAAGAATTGGAAATTGAGGGGATGCCCATCAATTGGGGAATGACTAAAGTTATGGTACATGAATTCTATGGAATATTATTATTTTATAAGAAATCATTAATGGTCAGACTCTATAGAAACATGGAATAATTTATGGGATCTGATGCTAAGCAAAGGGAGTAGAGCCAAGAGAACAATGTACACATCAAAAACATTATGACAACCTTGATGGAAGCAACTCCTTTTGACAGTCCAGAGAACTAGGACAATTGTATTAGGCTGATAATGGTTTATATTATCCCCAACCAGAGGAAGAAAAACAAAATAAAACAAAACACAAAAAAATCCACCCCTACCAAATCTGATGAACATTTTATAAAAATTATTTCTTATGTATCTCTTTCCCTTAATCTTAATTCCTCATGCCAAAAATTACTAATTTGTAAATATGTTTACCAAAATATGTACTCAAAATGCTAACTTGACTGTTCCCTACTGAGGGAAGGGGGGGAGGGGGATGAAAGGGTACAGGGAAATTTTGTAACTTGGAAATATGCATGCACAAATACATGAAAATAAAAAATAAAGAAAAAAATAAATAAATTCTGTAATCTTTTAAGCTATTAAATTTTGTTAAAATATATAATGCTTTCTGCTCCTGAGATGTATATTGACTCCTATTGTTCCACTGTTAAATGTGAAATTTGTACCTGTCTCCTCATTCCCAAACCCCATTTCTAACCTTTTCACCTTGTTTAAGTCAAGTAAGAGGGGAAGGGGAGATTTCTTCTTTGCCCTCAGTAGCCAGATAATGGGCAAGACTATTAAAAACCTGGCCTAAACTCAGCCCTCCCTGGCCCAGTCAGCTTTCCCTGTGTAGCTCTGTCTCTCCTTATCTCTCTCTGACTGTCTATCTCCCAAGCAACCTCACCTAGTGTTTTGTTATTCACTTCTGTCCCTTCTAGGGGAGTAGAAAAAGGTTTTAATATACCTACTTTGCAGCAATCTATAATAAACCCCGAGCAAATCGCAAGGCTTATGTGAATTCATTCACTTTTCAATAACCCTTTGTCTCTAATGGAGACTCAAATTCTCTTCCATTGCAATGCAAATCCAATTCACAAACAAAATTCACACATGTTGTCAAGACATCACTTTGTTATATCATTTGTCCTCTTCAAAGATGCAGTACAAAAAAAAGCAACACATTTGAAAAATTTAATTGATCTTTTTCAAAATTTCACTCACCTTTCCAGTATCCAAGGTCAGGAATCTCTCTCTCTCTCTCTCTCTCTCTCTCTCTCTCTCTCTCTCTCTCTCTCTCCTATATGTCTTCTACAACCCCTTTTGATGTATCTGCCAAATGACTACTCCTAAGAAAAAATATCTGATCATGACATTCTTGTACTCAAAAAAATTCAAGGGGTTTCATATTGCCCCTTGGAAAAATACAATATCCTAGTCTACCATTTGAACCTATTCATAATCTGGCTTTCATCTGAATTTTTTAGTTATATCTGATTCTATCTAATACTGTGGACTTTTTTTTTTTAATTTTTGCAAGGCAATGGGGTTAAGTGGCTTGCCCAAAGCCAGACAGCTAGGTAATTATTAAGTGTCTGAGGTCGAATTTGAACTCAGGTACTCCTGACTCCAGGGCTGGTGCTCTATCCCCTGCGCCACCTAGCCGCCCTCTGTGGACTTTTTAAAAATGGGTTTACTTAGCAAAGTTAATAGAGTGGTTTTTTGTTTCCTTCTTCATTGTGTCTCTATTTTATAGTTGAGAAACTGAGGCAAACTGATTTGATTTGATTAGAGTTAGAGAGATAGTGTTTCAGGCTGGATTTGAATTCAGATCTTCCTTTCTCTAGGCCTAATGCTCTATCCATTGCACCACCTAGCTACCTCCGAATTTTTATTAGTCACCTTCATTCATTATATGTTCCAATCAAACTTTCCAAAACTTAATTTTTTTTTTCCTGTCTTTGTATCTTTGAACAGGTGGTTTCCATTCCTGGAATGCTCTCCCTCCTTTTTCTTGCCTTTTATAATTCTTAATGTCCTTCAATATATGGCTTAAGTATCCCATCCCAGTCAAAGTCTATCTTAACTTCTTTCAAATTTGTTTTATTTGGGGTTTGTTTGTTTGTTTTTAAATCTCCATGTCCAGTAGTGCCTTCTTTACACAAAGTTTTTATTCTATACAGTAATTGTTTTGGGGTTTTTTTTTCCCCAGAAACCTAGAGGTATTCCCTTCCCATATTGGCTGTTTTTTTTTTTTTTTTTGGACTATGTAGAAGAGGCTCCTTGTTTCTTTTCTTTCTCATCAGCCTTAACCCCTAAGAAACCCTGAGGATCTTAACATCTCCCAAATTTTTTACTTCTTTTTTGGAAATGGTCTATCTTGGTCTCTATGCCTCATCTCTCTCTTACCTAACCTTAACTGTGACTTGGGAAAGATTTAGCTTTAAAAAACCAAGTTCTCCCATGGCCATGGTTCCAAGACCATCTCTAGGTTTTCTGATTTATATTTGGCTATAGGACCCAGATGACTTGGGAGAAAAAAGTGAGACTTCAGGTTTTGCAAAGCAACCCCTCACTTAAATGCAAAACACTTTCATGACCTCCTTGATGTCTTGGTATTCTTTGAGAACTAGAACAATCAGTAACAACAATGCCTTAGGCAACTTTTAAAAAAATTCTAAATAGGGGGCAGCTAGAAAGCACAGTGAATAGAGCACTGGCCCTGGAGTCAGAATAATTACCTAGTTGTGTGACCTTGGGCAATCCATTTAACCCTATTTTTTTGCAAAAAAAATCTAAATAGTAAAAAAGATATGTCCTTCTTTGATGGAATCAACTCCCTCAAAGTTCCTTATACCAATGAAGTAACTTCTCCAAATCTATGTCTCTTCAAAGTTTTAATCCAATATCTCTGCTAAATCAGAATATTCTGTTAGTATGTAAAATATAGGTAATCCAAACTGAATTCATCATCCTCCCTGAAAAATTTGTCCATTGCCCAACTTCCCTCTTTCATCATCTTAACCAGAAACTTCATGGTCATGCATATTCAAGATTTATGTTATCTTTCTATCTCTTCTGTCACTTTATCTACTATATATATAATCATTTGTCATATCCTGTTGATTCTACCCCAACAGTTGCTCATCTTTCCTCTTTTCTACCACTCTAGTATAGGTTTTCATCAGTTCTGACCTAGATTATTATAAACTACTCCCACTGGTCTTCATTGATGAAGCCACTCCACCCTTTTTATTCGTTCAAACAAACAAAATCCATCAACAAACATTTCTTAATTCCTTGCTAAATCCCAGATATTTTGTTAGATGCTGGAGAAACAAAGACAAAGGTGAAACCATCCTTGTCCTCAAAGATATGATATTTAGTTTAAGAAATCACATGTACTTCTCTAAGTATGTGAAAAGACAAACTTATTTGATAAAGACACTAGTGGCTGACAGGAATCAAAAAAAAATCTTTATGGAAGAAATGAGTTTTGACCTAAGCTTTGAAAGAAGTTGGAGATTTTAAGAAGCAGAGAAAGGAAGAAACAGTTTTCCTGTAATGCAGGCATAGCCTGTGTGGAGTATAGAGACAAAATAAGGAATGTTGTATATGAAAAAAAGTTTATACTTCATAGAAGTCTTTGATGGGGCAGGGTGCTAGGAATTTTTTTAATGGATAGGTTGGTGAATGTGATGTTATCTTTTAGAAACATTGATTTTGAGGTGCCCATCAAATTACAAATAGGCATTTGGGAATGAGGAGCTGGATTTGGAGAGTGGTGGAAATCATATCTGTAGAAATGATAGTAGAATCCATGGGGGCAGATGATGAAATTCATCAAGAGAAAGAGCTTAGAGAGAGAGAGAGAGAAGAGAAGGAATGTAGAGAGGAAAGAGAAAGCCTAGGATAGAACCTTTCATACAACTGTTGAAATAATCTAATACACAGATATCACCATGTCAATACTCTATTTAAAAAACTTATGTGGTTTCATCCTACTCTTTTATTTTTGCTTTTTTTTACAGGGAAGTGGGGTTAAGTGACACGCCCAAGGTCACACAGCTAGGTACTTGTTAAGTGTCTGAGGCTGGATTTGAATTCAGGTCTTCCTGACTCTGAGGCCAGTGCTTTATCCACTGTGTCACCTAGGTGCCCCCTTATCCTACTTCTAAGATAAAATTTAAACTCCTTATTCTGGCATTTAATGACCTGTTCATTCTGACTTCAATGTATCTATCATTCCAGTCTTTTCATATATTTTCTTTCAAAGACTATATTGTAGTTATTTTAAACTACTGTAACTAGCTGCTCTTAATTTTAATTTTTTCACATTTTAAAATTTATTTTCATATTACTACAATAGTCTCCTTGTAAAAATCAACATAATCCCCCTTTATCCCACCAAGAAGAGAAACATCAAGAAAAATAAAATTAGAGAAAAATAAGTGTACTTCAGTTTGGGTTCAGATACCAATGAGCTCTGTCTCTAGGATGGATCACATTCTTTATCATGAGACTATCAGAGAAGTTACTTCAATACTTTTTCCCATAGTTGCTATTGTTGGCTGTATTTCCCTCCATTCTATTCCTTTCCACCTCTATTTATTATATTTTTCCTCTTTCCTTTCACTCCCCAAAAGTGTGTTCCATCTGATTACCCTCTTCAGTGATCTTCATACTCTTATATCACCTATCTCCCTTCCCTCCCTGTGTCCCCTTTCTCTCATCCTTTCCTTTTTTCTCCTAGGGTAAGACAGATTTCCATAACCTATTGAGTGTGTATGATATTTCCTCTCTGAGTCACTTCTGATGAGAATGAAGACTCCCTCATTCCCCCTCACCTTCACCCCTTCCACTCCATTACAAAAGCATTTTTTTGTCTCTCGGTTATATAAAATATCTTAACCCATTCTACCTTTCCTTAAAGAAAAGAACTGTTTCATATTTCTCATATAGTAAATGTTTATTAAGTTGAATTTTAAGTGATTTAAGCAATGTAACCAAGTCCTCCCTGAAATTTGAGAATTATTTTATTTTAACTATTGCTCAAAAAACAAATGACTATTTCCAAAGGCTGTTACTTGCCTAATTTTTGATTTACAAAGTGAAACATCACTTTCTCCTCCTTAGACATTCCATCGAATATTCTTTCTGTCTGAACAATAGAGAAGCTGCTTATAATGAATTTTACTTGTCCCTGGTATCTCTGACAGTGTTCTCTAATTACGTGCTAATATCAGTCAATATATAACAAATGACCTTGTACATATTAGATACACAGTTACTCTATGTTCAATGAACCAAGTGCCCACCTTATCATAAAAATAAAAATGGGAATGAATATGATAAGTTCTATGGATGGTGGGTACTTTGGGTAGACTTTGGAGGAAGGAAACTTATGAAAAGAAATGTAGAAACTCAAAATGAGTCAAAAGTTTTATGTAGGAGTCAATAGTGTTAATTTAATCTTGGGCTACATGAAGTGATGCATAGTTTCCAGGAAAAAAAGAGATTATCATTTCCCTAGTGCTGAATTTCTTAATCAGACCCTTATAGGCAAAGAATCTGTCGATAGACATAAGAAAATCTATGATCTTGGTTAGGAAAAAAAAAATTGTTTATTTCAATACAATTGAAATAAAGGGAACTGGAGGCAGAGACAAGATGGTGGAGGAAAGACAGGGGCTCACTTTAACTCTTTCCCAAACCCCTCTAAATACCTAAATACTTTTAAATAATGAATTTTAAAAAATTATGAAACACAAGAACCCACAAAAATATTGAGTGAAACAATTTTTCATCCCAAGACAACTTGAAAAGTTGGCAGAAAGGTCTTGCACCACGGTGAGAAAGGAACACAATCTAGCACAGACCACATCAGTACAAACCTGGTAACAGTACAGCCACAGTTTCAATGCAGTCCTTGTCCCAAAAAAACCAGAAGCAGGACTCTGGGGGACTGAATCAGTGGCAGCAGCAGAGGTTTCCAGACCGTTCAGTTCACAGATGCCAAAAATAACTTATAAGGTTGATAGTAGAAGTCTGTCTCACCTGGGTGAGAATGGAACCCTGTCCAGCATAGGCCATGGCACCAGAGATTCAGCCCCAGTGAACCAATGGAGCCCTAGCCTTGGGAGCCACTGAATTAGCAGTGGCAGCAACTGCTTCCAGATCTTGAACAACTTATCTAAAGGAGATAACAGTGATCTCTTTGCTAACACTGAGGCAAACTCAGATGCTGGTCACAATCCAGGGTGGTATTCCCAGCCTGAAGAGGAGCAGTAGCACACTAGAGCTTATGACCACAGGGGAGTAGGAATCCTCCTCACAGTTCTAGGGCAGAAAGGAGTGCATGTGGTCATTCACAGACAAGAGCAAAGATCAGGAGAGTAGTAAGCATCTCTCCTTAGATCATATCACTTGGAAGAACTGAAAACTTACAAGCTCCCAGAAGTATCTCTGAAAACAAATGCACAAGACCACAGAATTTAGAACCTCATGCTGGAAGTAGAGCCCTACTTTATTTTTCAAAGTATTTTAAAAGTTTATTTATTTATTTACACACACTTTACTACAATAATCTTGTTGCAAAAAGAAATTTAACCCTCCTTCTATAAAGACAGGGAAACCACAAAAAAAAAAATAATAAAGTGAGAGAAAAAGAAAAAAATTGTCCTTCAGTCTGTGCTCAGATAACATCAGTTCTGTCTCTGGGATGGATCACATTTTTGATCATGCCTATCAGAGAAGTTGCTTCAATATTTTTCTCACAGTTGTTATTGCTAATTATTGCCCTCAATCTATTCCTCCCCTGCCAATTATTCTATTTTCTCTCTCCTTTCACTTTGTCCCTCCTCAAAAATGTGTTGTGGAACAACGAAGTGGCATAAAGGACAGAATACTGGCCCTGGAGCCAGGTGGACCTGAGCCCAAATCCAGTGTCAGACATCCAACAATCACCCAGTCCAATGACCCTGGGAAAGCCACCGAACCCTACCACCCTGAAAAAAGAAAACGTATGTTGCATCTGACTACCCTCTCCCATGATCTTCCCTTACCTCTATCACTTACACCTTCCTTTCCCCTTTTCCCCATCTATTTCCTCTCTTTTTTCCTCTAGGGTAAGATAGATTTCCTCTAGTGTAAGATATACCTTATTGTGTATGTTGTTTCCTCTCTGAGCCTTTTCCAATGAAAATGAAGACTCACTCATTCACTCCCCCTCACCTTCTCTTCTTCCACTCAATTGCAAAAGGTTTTTCTTGACTATTTTATGTGAAATATCTTAACCCATTCCACCTCTCTTGTCCCAATACATTAATTTTTTACCCATTGACTCCATCTTTATATTACATTATTCATATTCATCTCTCTCCTGTGACTTATCTATATGCACCTTCTAACTGCTCTAATAAATAAGAATGTTCATATGAATTAACATTGTGAAGCATTATAAGCAGTTCAACATCATTAAACCCCTCACAATTTGTCCTTCTCATCCACTCTCTCTGTTCTTCACCTGAGCCCTGTACTTGGAGATCAAACTTTCTGTTCAGCTCTGGTTATTTCAACAAGTAAGTTTGAAATTCCCCTATTTCATTTAATGTCCATCTTTTCCCCTGAAACAGTATGTTCAGTTTTTTAAATTTATTTTTAAATTTTTTTTTAATCCATATGCACATCATATTTTTAAGTTACAAAATTTCCTTCTACCCTCCCTTCCCACTTCCCTCCCCTTAGCAGCAGTCAGGTTATCATTGTAAATATATATTTTGGATAAACACGTTTACAGATTAGTCATTTTCCATATGAGGAATTTGTATTAAGGGAGATATATGAGATAATTTTTATAAAGTGTTAGATTATGAAGGGTTGCTTTTTTATTGTTTGTTTTGCTTTGTTTTGTTTTGTTTTCTTCCTCTGGATGGGGATAACATTGTCTAAAGTCAATCTAATGCAGTTGCCCCAACTCTCTGAATTGCTTCCATCAAGGTTGATCATTTCACAGTGTTATTGTTAATGTAGACATTGTTCTCTTGGTTCTGCTCCCTTCACTCAGCATCAGATTCTGTAGCACATTTCCATGCTAGTCTGACTATTTATAGTTCATTATAACAATTATAACAAACATTATAACAATATTCCATAGTATTCAGGTACCACAACTTGCTTAGCCATTCCTCCATTTATGGCATCCCCTCAATTTCCAATTCTTTGTCACTACAAAAAAGAGCTGCTATGAATATTTTTGAACATATAGGGGTTTTCCCATTTTTATCATTTTTTTTGCCTATAAACCTAGAATTGGAATTGCTTTTTCAAAGGGTCTGAATGAGTATGTTCAGTTTTACTGGGTAGTTTATTCCAGGGTTATAATCCAAGCTCTTTTGCCTTCTGGAATATTATATTCCAAGCCCTATAAGCCCTTAATGAAGACATCTTAAGTCCTGTGTGAGCAATGATATTTGAATTATTTCTTTTCTAGATCCTTGTTAATATTTTCTCTTTGAATTGGAAGTTCTGGTATTTGGCCATTATATTCCTGAGAGTATTTATTTTGGAATCCCTTTCAGGTGGTGTTCTGTGGATTCCATCAATTTCTATTTTGGTCTTTGCTTCTAGGATATCAGAGCAATTTTCCTGGAGAAATTTTTTTTTAATTTCCTTTTGAAAGGCAGTGGAGTTAAATGGCTTGCCCATGGTCACACAGCTAGGTAATTATTGAGTGTCTGAGATCAGATTTAAACTCAGATTGTACTGATTCCAGGGCTGGTGCTCTATCCATTGCACTTCCTAGCTGACACAAGAAATTCTCTAAAAATGAAGTCAAGGCTCTTTTCCTGGTCATGACTTTCAGTATAATTTTTAAATTGTTTCTCCTGGATCTGTTTTCCAGGTCAGTTGTTTCCCCCACACACATTGGGATATTTCACAATTTCTTCTAGTTTTTCATTCTTTTGTTTGTTTTATTGTTTCTTGATTTCCCACAAAGTCATTAGCTCCCCTTAACTCCATTCTACATCTGAAGTTGTTTTCTTCAGAAGCTTTTTATCTCCTTTTCCATCAGACCAATTCTGCTTTTTTTAAGGCATTTTTCTCCTCACTGACATTTTGGACTGTTTTTTTTTTTCCATTAGACGTAAATTGTTTCTTAAAATGTTACTTTCTTCAGTATATTTTTGTATGTCCTTGACCAAGTTGCTGACTTGGTTTTCATGATTTTCCTTCATTGTCTTTGTTTCTCATCCCCAATTTTTCCTCTACTTCCTTTATTTCATTTTTCAAATCTTTTTTTGAAATCTTTCATAACCTAAGACCAATTCATATTTTTCTTGGAGACTTTGGATACAGAAACTTTGACTTTGTCATCTTCTGAGTATGTGTTTTTATCCTTCCTGGAACTGAAGTAATTTTTTATGGTCAGATTCTTTTTTTTTCCTTTTATTCATTTCCCCAGCTTTTGAGCTGGTTTTGATGTGCTCATCAAGTTTATGGGAGTTTTGGGGACATCACCCCAAAGATTTCAATTTCTTCAATGTCTTATGAAAAACTCTGACTGCTATCCTGGACTGTTCTCTGGTCTGTGGATGACCAAAATCACTCCCCTCTGCCATGGAGCTGTGAGGAGGATCCCTCCTCTGCTATAGCAAAAGGGGACCCCAGACTGTTAGCAGAGTCTGAATATGAACAAAGCAGCAGAGTCCTGTCCTGGGGATAGAGGTGAGTCCTTGACAGTATCCCCCACCCCCTTACCTTCTGTGGGCTTAGTGCTCTGGAAGCAGCTGCAGGATGCCTCCCTGCTCTGTGCTGAGGTCTAAGCTGCACTGGAGTCTGTACTCAATCTGGTAGGGTTGTCCCATTTACCTTCCTAGTTGTCTTTGGTAATCCCTGGGAATCTGGAAACCACTTCCACTATGAGCTCTGGTGCCCCTAGTGACTCAGGTAAACCACAGACTATGTCCTGGCTGCATCCCAGGTTGCACTGTGACTTTTTCTAACCCTGAACCTGGATGAATATACCTTTCTGCCACTCTAGAATTAGGTTAGAGTCATAATTTGATGAAATTTGGGTTTTTCAGGGAAAGAATTTCTGGGAATTACTGCCTTCACCTGCCATCTTGGCTGTTCCCCTCCCACTCCTGCCACCCAGAGCCCTACTTTAACTAAGAATTAAAATAAAATCATAGACTGGGGAAATGGGAAAACAACAGAAAAAAATCTGACCATAGAAAATAGCTTTGGTAACAAGGAAGTTTAAAACATTTTTTAAGAAAATAAAGTTAAAGCACCTAATATTCAAATGCTTCAAGAAAAATATGAATTGGTCTATGGTCACTGAAGACCTCAAAAAGGATTTTTAAAATAAAATAAGAGAAGTAGAAGAAAAATAATGAAGAGAAATGTGAATGTTGCAAGAAAATGATGAAAAATGAGTCAGCAGCTTATAAAGGAGATACACAAAAATACTGAAGAGAATAATACCTTAAAAAACAGACTAGAATGGGGCAGCTAGGTGGAGCAGTGGATAGAGCACCGGCCCTGGAGTCAGGAATACATGAGTTCAAATCTGGCCTCAGACATTTAATAATTACCTAGCTGTATGGCTTTGGGCAAGCCACTTAACCCCATTTGCCTTGCAAAAAAAAAAAAACAAACCTAAAAAAAATCAGACTAGGCTAAATGGTAAATCAGGTCCAAAAAGTCAATGAGGAGAATAATACCTTAAAAAGTAGAATTGGCTAAATAGAAAACACAAAAGGCAGAAAATTCACATAGAAAAAAATAACTTTGAAAATAGAACCGGCAAAATGAAAAAGGAGCTACAAAAGTTCACTGAAGAAAATAATTCCTTAAAAAATAGAATTAAGAAAATGGAAGCTATTGACTTTATGAGAAATCAAAAAACAATAAAATAAAGTATTCAAAAATGGAATAAAATGTCAAATATTTCATTGGAAAAGCAACCGACCTGGAAAATAAATACAAGAGAGATAATTTTATTGGACTACCTGAAAGTCAAGATTATAAAAGAAACTATCCATCATCTTTTGAGAAATTCTCAAATAAAATGACCCTGATATTCTGAACCCAGAGGGTAAAATAGAAATTGAAAGAATCCACCAATCACTGCTTGAAAGAGATCCCAAAATGAAAACTCCCAGGAAATTTTGTTTGTTTATTTGCTTTTCCAGGAATATTATAGCCAAATTCCAGAATTCCCAAGTAATGGAGAAAATATTGTAAACAACTAGAAAGAAACAATTCAAGAATCATAGACACAGTAAGGATGACGTAAGATTTGACAGCTTCTACATTAAAGGAACATAGGACCTGGGATATTATATTCTGGAAATCAAAAGAGCTTAGACTACAACCAAAAATCAACTATCCATCAAAACTGAGCACACTCTTTTCAGAGGAGAAGATGAAGATTCAATGAAATATGGTACTTTTAAACTTTCCTGATGAAAAGATCAGAGCTGAACAGAAAAACTGTTATTCAAATACAAGACTCAAGAAAAAACATAAAAAGGTCAACAGGAAATCATAAGGGATTTGATGATCTTGAACTGTTTTTTATTCTTTCATGCGAAGATGGTACAGATAATTCATAAGAATTTTCTCATCATTGGGACATTTAGAAGGTGTGTACATATATATGTATATATATATATTTATACATAAAACAAGAAAGAGCATAACAAAATTTGATAAATAGGAAAATGACAAAGAAATAGAAGACAATGAAATTGATGCTAAGAAAAGAGAACAAAATCATTGTCTTCTATTTCTTTGTCATTTTCCTATTTATCAAATTTTGTTATGCTCTTTCTTGTTTTATATATATATATATATGTATGTGTGTGTGTGTGTGTGTGTGTATAAAGCCAACAGATAGAGACAAAGACAGACAGACAGAGACACAGAGACAGACACAGAGACACAGAGAAGAGAGAAAAAAAGAGACAGAGATAGGGATACAGAGAGAGATGTAGATACAGAGACAGACAGAGAAACAGAGACAAAGAGAGAGACAGAGAGATAGAGAGAGAGAGAGAAAGAGAGAGAGAGAGAGAAAAAGAAAGAGAGTTGAATATAAATGAAATAGATATCTAAAAAAATAAAATTCAGGGGTGAGAGAGGAATGTACTGGGAGAAAGGGAGGGGGAGAGGTACACTGGTATAAATGATCTTACCTAAAAGAGACAAGAAAAAGCTTTTACACTGGAGGGGAAGAAGGGGGATTTTTAGAAGGACTACGTGAACTTTATTCTGATTAGAATTGCTTCAAAGTCAGAATATCATACACCTTCAATTGTTTATAGAAATCTATCTCAGCTATAAGAAAGTAGGTGAGGAAGGGGAAAAAAGGGGGTAGTGAGGGAAGGGAGGGAAGATTGGGGGTGAAGATAAAAGCAAAATACTTGTCAGGAAAGACAGGGTAAAATTAGAGAATTGAATAAATGGGGGAATCGTTTGGAAATTAATATTGACAAATAGTAGATATGGAAATAGCAACAGTAATTATGGAAAAATTTTGAAGCAAGTTTCTCTGATAAGGGCCTCATTTCTCAAACATATAGAGAATTTTGTCAACTATATAAAAATAATAGCCATTCCTCGATTGAAGAATGATCTAAATATATGAAAAGTTTTAAGATGAGCTTATCAATGCTGTCTGTAGCAATTTTAAAAAACTTCAAACTCACTATTGTTTGAAGAACTGCAAATTAAAGCAATTTGGAGGTACTACCTCATACCTATTAAATTGGCTTTTAGAACGAAAAAGGAAAATGACAGATGTTGGTATGTGAATTTATGGAAAATGAGACATTAAAGCATTGTGGCTGGAGTTGTGATTTGATTTAACCATTGTATAGAGCAATTTGGAATTATGTCTAAAGGGCTATAAAACCATACAAAGCTGTTGACCTAGCAAAACTATTACTAAGAATTTTACAAAAAGGAAAAGAGTCTGTAGACAAAAATATTTATGACATCTCTTCGAGTAGCAAGCAATTGGAAATTTTGAGGGGTTGGGGAATGACTGAGCAAGTCATGTGATTGTGATGGATTGCTATTCTGCTATAAGAAATAATGATTAGGATGTTTTCAAAAAAATCTGGAACGACTTACATGAGCTGATGCAAAGTAAAATGTACTGTACACAAAGTAACAGAAATATTGTAAAATGATTAGCTTTTCTCAACACTGCAATGATCCGAAACAACTCTGAAGGACTTATGATAAAAGATGCTATCCATCCCCAGAGAAAGAATTAATAGTGTCTGAATAAAGATCAAAACAGACTTTTTTTACTTCACTTTGCTTAAGGTTTTTATTTTTATTTATGTTTTCTTTCACAAGAAGACTATTACGGAAATGTTTTGCTTGACCTCATATGTACAACCTACATTTATTTGCTTATTTTCCCAATGAAGGGGCTGGAAAATGAGAAAGGGAGAGAATTTGGAATTCAAAGTTTTAAAAACTTATGTTGGGGCGGCTAGGTGGCACAGTGGACAGAGCACCGGCCCTGGAGTCAGGAGTACCTGAGTTCAAATCTGACCTCAGACACTTAAAAATTACCTAGCTGTATGGTCTTGGGCAAGCCACTTAGCCACATTGCCTAGCAAAAACCAAAAAAAAAAACTAATGTTAAAAATTGTTTTCACATGTAACAGGAAAAATGAAATATTAAATAAAAAAGGGAAAAAATAAAGGAAATTTGCTTTTGTTTGTGCATTTTATACATTTAAAAGCATTATTCTGAGGATTCCACAGTTCACCAATTGATAATATGAGTCCACAATAGGTGGAAATTGGAAAAAAAATGGGATTGGGATCAGGAAGAAAAAATTGCTAACAACTAAAGCTCTCCAAAAGCAAATAAAGTGCTGCTTTGAAAGGCATGAACCATCTTTGCCACCCTCTAACCACTTCAAGCAGAGACTGAATGAAGATTTAGCAGTATGTGATAGTAAAGATTCATTTAAGTTGTGAACTGTCCTAGATAGCTGTTGAAGTCCATCCCAACTTTTGAAATACATACTTCTTTAGTTGAGGGAAATATATCTTCCTGAATGGAAGGACTAGTGGCAAAGGGAAAGGAGAAGTCTGTCATATATTAGATCATTTTTCATTCATCGATAAGGGGTAAGTAAGAAGCTGCATGGTTTCCATTTTGTTATGGATTATGGAGGTATTAATTAATATATTTAGCCAGACCAAAAAATCATAGACTAATAGAAGAATAGAGCTAGGACAAACCTGAGGGCCTAAATTTCATGACAAAGTTCATGCAATTTAACTTTTCAAAGCATTAGCAATCTAAAGACAAATTCAAAACTACCTCTGCTCTGAAATAATGTCCCCTCATAAGGATGTGCACAGATTCATTTAATAAAAGATAAAGGAAGAATGAAAAGACTTCAGACCAAGAGCTCTAGAAAACTATGAGGAAGAAGTGAATGCTAAGAGCTAGATGAAATTCTGAACATAGAACACAGAACAGGTAGAAGTGACATAGAACAGAGTTTCTTAGTGCTGTAAAGTCATTTGGAATTTAGAATATTAGAAAAAATTTTTTTAAAGATTTTTAAGAGATGAAAAGGACCTTAGAAAGTAGGATATTAGGGAGGATCGCCAAAGTTAGATAAAAAAATTTCTAAGCAAACAGTAATATGTACAAGTGTAAGTTAAAGATTTTGCAATATACTATGACTGAAAGTGGTAGAAATGGGAAATATATACTTAAGGAGTACTGAAAGAAGTCTAACAAGAGAGAAAATTTTTTGTGGGGGTTTCTGAAAGTTAAAAAATTAGATTGGAAATAACATGGAGGGACCATGAAATCCAGGATAAGATTAACCATAAGGAGAAGACATTTGTCTTAGCCTGTCTGGGTCATACTCCATCTCCCTGTAGTAGCCATTGAACCCTGATTGAACATGAATAGTAGGCAAAAGATAACTCTTCTTTTTGTGTCACTTACATATCTTGATACAGAGAAGGAGCTCTAACTTTGCTAATTAAGTTTTAAAATACAGTGCTTGAGGGAGGGAATTAAAACACACACACACACACACACACACACACACACACACACACACACACACACACACAAAACACACACACACACACACACACACACAGCCCTGGTCAATCCATTACAAAGAGAAGTGAGCAGCTGACCTTTTCATTCTGCCTTCTTTTGCACGGCACAGCTCCCTAACCTTTTCCAGCTGGAATGGAAAGTTCAATTAAGTTTTGTTGGCTCAGAAATCTGCTCGTGTCCTGGAGAGCAGATCAGGCACTTAGGGGCTGCAATTATCCATCTGGTGTTTCCTCAAAATTGAAAACACACAATACACACACACATGTCCTATATATTTATGTGTATATGTGTACATATATCTATGTACTATAGATTTCTATACATCTTTGTATACACACATCTGTGTTCTATAGATTTCCATACAAATTCTACATATATAGATGTATATATAGGTATATCTCTATATAGGTATATATACTCATAAAATACCCAGACATACATATCTCATATTGTATATCACTCAAGATTTATATATATACATAAATATATATATATACATATATAGTATATTCATATGCAGACACAAATATTCAAGAGTATGTGAATAAATGCATAGTATAGTTAAGAGTATTAAATTCAAAATTAAAATAAAAATCTTTGTAAGAATCCTGACTCTGCCACAAGTCTTGAACAATGACTTTTTGTGACTTGTTTTCTCTTTTTATATAACTATAAGATCAGATTAAAATGAGAGCTCTCAGATCCCTTTTCCTCAAAACACTCTATAGTTTTATCCCAGCTTTGTGCATTAGGTCAAATCCCAAAATTCTGTCAAGGCCCAGCTTCTATATCTCTAAATTAGAGATATTTATCCTTCCACTTCCAACCTCACAGAGTTGTTTTGAGAGCAAATGAGATTATGAAAGTGTGAAAGTGATTTGCTAACAGAGCACAGCACAACTATTAGATATTAATGACCCAATATTGGTCCTTCAGAGAAGAAAAGTAATGGAACACATTTTCTTCTCTTAGTATATATGTGGGTAGCTTAGGATGTTGCATGTGCTGGCAAATGTAGTTAGTTTGTGTGTCTGTTTTAGTTAGCCAATTTTTTTTTTTGTTTCAAGGGAGGTTTCAATGCAGGGTTGGGGTGGTATGCTGGGAAATAATTGTGTGGTTAAAAAAACTATAAATATTAAACAGAACATATGTCCTTATACAAATATAAGAACACATACAATTTAAACTACTGTGTTATATTACAAACTATGAACAGAAAAAGAAAATCTAATGTCTGTATTAGACAACAGACCGACGATCACTTGTTGTCAGGGTGATTTTGACTGATTCAATGCCTTTCTCTGATCTCATTATCCACTTTGGAAAATGGCCAATATTATCTCTGTAGTCCCTTCTAACTCCAATATTTTCTTATTCCAATTAATAAATTTGCAAATCATTGTTCTGAGTATATATGAAGAAAAGCTATCATTAGGACACTTTTTGTAAACCTATTTCCCTAGTAGAACATAAACTTATTGAAGTGAAAACTATTTTTTTGTTTCATTTCTGTATCCCTATCAATATTCCTTTCATTGTTGGCACTTAATAAATGATACTAAATTGACTCTTTTTGACTTCTAGATGTAGTCATGGGAAAATTATTTATTGTGCCTGATTCCTTGTTATTAAATATAAATCAAGTGAAATGCAAATGACCTGGACAAATACTTGATATTATTCAAACACTGATGGGTACTAATGAATTCAAAGAAGGCAGAAGAGCTTAGCCCAAATAAACAATTGGTTGCTTTACTGCAGAAACATAAACAGATCCTTAAAGAGTATAATTTTCAGTTACTCATCCCTTTAGGGGAATTTAACCCAATATCTTTAAGACACAAACTATATATTGAAAAGCAAGAGTAGCGGATTCAAATGAATTGGACTTGGGATTAGAAATCTTACTTTGAATTTGAATCTCACTACATTTGACAAATTAGAATATACAGCTATGAGGAAGCTTAGAGATCACTTAGTCCAATTCTGTTTTTTTTTTTTATGGGTGAAGAAACTAAACAGGGAGAAGTGAAAAATCTAGAATAAACTTACATGATTACTAAGTTTAGAGTTGGGATATGTGTTCAATATGTCCTCTAGCTCTGAATAGAAGGATTTTTATTTTCATTATACCACATTGTCTGTAACTTGCTAGAACATAGAATCATAGAATCATAAAAGTAGAAGAGATATTAAAGACTGTCTAATATAACAATATTTTATAAGTGAGGAAACTGTGGCCCCAAGAAGTCAAGATCACAAAAAGCATAAGTTCCCTTTAGGCCAGCAATACCAATTCTAGACCTATATCTAGGAGAAATTATAAAAATAGAAAAATTCTCAGATGTTCCAAAATATTCATAGCAGCTCTTTTTGTGACAGCAAAAATTTGGAAATTGAAGGATGCCCATCAATTGGGGAATGACTAAACAAGTTATGGTACTAAACAAGTTATTGTTCTATAAGAAACTATAAATGGTCAGACTCTAGAGAAGCATAGAATGACTTACAGGATCTGATGCTGAGTGAAGGGAGCAGAACCAAGAAAACAATATACACATTAACAACAACATTGTGAGATGATCAACTTTGATGGAATCTTTACTTCTCAGCAGTTCAGAGAGTTAGGACAATGCTATTAGACCAGCTATGGACAATTTTATCCCCATCCAGAGGAAGAAAAACAAAACAAAACAAAAATCCTTCAGGATCTGATGAGTGCTTTATAAAAATCATCTCTTATGTATCTCTTTCCCTTTATCCCAATTCCTCATAGCAAAAAATGACTAATCTGTAAACATGTTAATTAAAAATATGTATATACAGGGGCATCTAGGTGGTGCAGTGGATAGAGCATGGGCCCTGGAGCCAGTTAGACTTGAGTTCAAATCTGGCCTCAAATACTCAATAATTATCTAGCTGTGTGACCTTGTGCAAGTTACTTAACCCCATTGGCCTGAAAAAAACAAAAAGAATATATGTATACACAATGATAACCTATTTGCCTCTGAGGGGAGGGGGGGTGGGAAGGGAAGGTGGAAGGAAATTTTATAACTTAAACATATATATATATATATATATATGCATATGAATGGAAAAAAAATAAAGCACTAAAAACAATACAAAAGGTATAACTTTTGAAAGTGAAATTTGAACCCAGTCTCTAAAATATCAGAGCCAGTATTTTTTTTCCTGCCATGCAAGGACGGGACTGTGACCCTTGCCAAGTTTCTGAAATAACCATTGATCAATTATATTATACTGGAGAATGAATTTTTTTCAGATTGGGTTTCATTTCAATTTATGGTTATTGAAATCTTATTCAACTCTGAAATTCAGTCATTCTGTAAAGACCCCGAGTCTCTCTGATTTTCTTTGTTCACAATAGGAATATGTGTGTGTATATATATATATACATATACATATGTATATATATATATATATATATTTATATTTATATATACATATATATATATGTATTTGAAGATATTGAAGAGTAGTCAATATAATGTAAAAGCAAGAGTATTGAACCTGAAAGGACCTGAGTTTAAATTCTGGCTCTCTCATTATCTGTATGATCTTAGTCAAGTCACTGTAGGGGAGATCTCTTTGGTCTTACATTTTTTCATCTTAATGGTAAAAGGGGAAAGGAAAGGGAAATAAACTGGCTGAATTATAAGTTCTTTTTTTATTACTTATCTACATATATTTATATCTTCCTAAATGAAGTAAAGAATATTTTTTGTAATTTCGTGTAATAGGTCCCATTGAACTCTGAGTTCAGAAGACTGAATATCAAAAGTTGTGCTTTTCTATATAAAAGGGGGAAAAAAAGGAAACAGCATTCATGTTCATATGTAATCAAAATAACTCCACAATGACTTCAAAAGAGCCCCTAACAGTACTACTGTCCAGAAATATGTGTCAGGAAGAAGGATGTACAATTTATCCCTCTGCTACCCAGGTTCCCATCTGTGTCAATTGGGTAATTTATGAATATACTTTTTCCTACTTGGTGAAGGAGCTGCACAGGACCTTTGGGAATCATTCAATCTCTGTCAAGGGAAAATATTTTGAGAAATTATTGTTAATGCATTTGAGTAAGAGGTTCCCAACCATGACAAATAATTCATAGAATTATAACCATGATGTGACAGTGACAACTGCTGACCCATCTATCACTATTCAGATCAATAATAGCCATGAAACATGCAATCAAATCTAATCAGCTTCATACCACTTGTGATTAAATAATAGTCCCTCTTCTCCCTTTTCACAAGTATGAAGGAATTCAGGAAGTTTTATTATATGTCTTATAGTAATGATTTATTTAATGGACATAGAGACAGAACACTGGAGTGGGAAGAGCAAAGGGCATATATTCAGAGGACCTATGTTCAAGTTCCATTTCTTCTACTTAATAGTCTTGAGACCTTGGTCAACTGATCTTATCCTCTTTGAGGCTCAAATTCTTAATTTATAAAGATACAAAAAGTAATTCCAGTCACTTCCATGCCCTCCCTAGAACCTCAGTCAGGAATCTCAACTTTTCTGAAATTAATTGTCTCAGAGTATATGGCCCTGCCCAAATATTTATTGGTGTCATCTCCCAGACTTTAGATATCTTCAATGAACAGAGAGCTTTGCTGACATTCTAGAAGACCTGAGGTCAAATCTATCTCAGGTACTTACAAGTCATGTGATCTTGATCAAAACACTTAACCTCAGTCTGCCTCAGTTTTATTATTTCTAAAATGATGATAATAGCACCAATTATATTACTATAAAACAACTTCCTACATATGTTGTGAGGATCAAATGAGATAGCATATGGAAATAATTTTGTAAGTCTTAAAGCACTATATAAAATTTGGCTATTGCTGCAATTAGAGTTGGAAGGAACCTCAGAGGCCATCCAGTCTAGCCCATTATTTTAGAGAGTAGGAAACTGAAGTACAGAGAAGTTAGATGATGGACTTACGGTCACACAAGTACTTAGCATCAGATGTGGGATATGTACACAGGCTCTTCAATTCCATTATGCTAATATCCCCCCCAGACAAACAAGATCTCCTATGACCTAAATTTTCACTTAATCTCATTCACTGACAACAGCAGTCACACTTAAGATTTCATCCTAATCTACACTTTGGTAATACTACATCCAGGAATTTCTCATCCTTTCCCAACCTTAAGGTGCTCTACTTTACTCTAACTAAATGTAATTTTCCCCCTAAGCATGATCTCCAGCACCTTCATTTCATTCAATTTCCCACTCAGGGGTTATTTGACTTCTCCACAAACACACAGAGTTGGACTTCTGTTTTGGTGCCACTTAGTTCTTTCTGGGTTGACTTTATAGTTAGCCAGTAGAATCATGCACTTTCATTCTCCTTTAACAGTTTTTACACTTGTATTTTCACTATGACATATATTTTACTTCTTACTCTTAAATTGCAGGAATAATCTGAATTCTCCATTCCTGCTGCAGAGCTGACAAATGATATGGTAGTCTCACAATTCTGCAATCTGGATCCACTATAGATTCATGTCTCTGAAACTACATTTTGTACCATCAATCATTCTCTCCTTTCATTTATAATCTTTCCCTCTTTATTTACTCTTCAATAACTACCTAAAAATAGCTCAAACCCTCCCTTCCAAAATCATTACTTGATTCTGCCATCCCTTCAAATTATTTTCCTATAGCTCCTATTTTCCCATTTACTGCCAGACTCCCAGAAAAAGTATTTGAAAATCACTTCTTTACCATGAAGTTAATCTGCTTTCTGATCCAACTACTTTATAGAAATAACTTCCTTAAAAGTAGCCAATGATGTCTTCAGTGTTAAATTATTAATACTCATCATCAGTCAAATCTCATATTTCAAGGTTAACCATCTCCTTCTCTTAGATCTTCTGTACTCCTTTTATTCTTCTCTGACATAACTCTCTCTTGAGTTTCCTTATCTGTGTGATGACTCTTCAGCAACTTCATCTAGATCTTCATGTCTCATACTCTATGCATGGTTGTCTCCTAAATATTGGTTTTAAGTCAGCTATTTTCTAAGCTTCTACCTTTCGTAATCCCAACCATGCCCAAATATTTAGTTATCATAATTATACAAATTATTTCCAAATATATATGTCCAGTCCTAATCTCTCTCCTGAATTCTAGTCTCAAATTACCAACTGCTTTTTGGACATCTCAGCACAGATACAATAGGGGCATCTTAAAACTAAAAAATGAATCAATTCATTGAAATAGAGAATATAGTCAATTTGGTAGTAGAGGTCGAGAGTCTGAATGAGAAAAACTTTTGGAAAGGGCTTAGCATACTATCTGGATCTATGTAGATGCTATATAAATGATAGCTATTATTGTTATTGATATTTTTATGACTTTTTAAAAAATCACCGGAATTAGTTTCTCTGGAATTCAGTTTTTTCCCTTCTTTCATCTTAAAATAAAGGAATCAGAAAATAATTCATAAAGTCTTTTCTAGCTCAAAATATCTGATTGAACTAACGCATCATGTTTCCCCTAAATTCTACTTCTACACCTTCATGATTTTTTTGTGGAAAGTATCAATATCTTCCTAGATACTCAGGTTTGCAATGTTGGAGTCATGATTTTCCCCTCCATTTTACAGCCACCCTTCATCTCAAGTAGATCCATTCAACTTCCAAGTCTTATTGAACCTCTCTCATTTTTCATATTACATTTTCTGCAATCATACTGCCAAAATTACAAGTTTAGAAACTCATCATTTCATGTCTAGACTATTATCATAGTCTCCTTCATGACCTCCATGTTTACAGTCACTTTATTCTCTGTTTCATCATTCATACAACTATGAAAATAATCTTTCTAAGGCAAAGATTTGACTGATACTCTACTGCTTAGAAATCTTCAGTATTTCTAAGGAAAACAAAACAAAACAAATAAACAAACAAAAGACCTAGCAAAGCCTACAGACTTCTAGGTTTAGATTTTCCTAGTCATCAGAATGCTTTCCAACTTCAAATTACTTTTCATTTATTTATCTGTGCATATCAAGAATCCCCATAAATAAACTGCATGTCTCATTAAGTCAAGGATGCTTTACATCCCTGTAGCTCAACACAGTAGCCTGAATACACTAAAATTTTAATAAATATTTATAGAATTGTCATGAAATTCATCCCAGGGTGCAGAATTGAGAGGGAGTGGGTATAGTGTCTGAAGTCCCTTGAGTCCAGCAATAATTCTTTAATGTTAAATATAGTGATGGGCTAATTCCTATTGACATGAAATACTTAATCTTTATTGAGAATCTTATATATATTTGGAGCTCAATAATTTTATTTCTTTTTTAACTAAGCCTGTTTCTTTTTTCCTTATCACTAAGTAAGTTGGAAATTCCATTTTGATTGCCATATGCTTTGGCAGGTATGCTTAGGGAAATTTTCAGGTGCCCTATATATGCATAGACCTAAAGAAAAACTTTTGTTCAAACTTCCAAAAGGATAATCCTAAGTATTACTGGAATCCTTGATGAAATTTGAGTACATCCTGTGTGTTCAAAGACCACTAGATGTATTTCATCTGTACTTCCAGTTGTATTACCCTTTGTGCTGAAAGCATTTGTGGCTGAGTTTAACCCAGGATAGTTTGCTCTCTTAGCTGAAAGTAAATTGAAGAAGTAATTTACAGAAGATTCAGGTCCTTAATTTCAATGAAGGGAGCTCCAGGCATTGCAGCTTCCTTTTTTGATTTTAATTTTATTTTTTATTTAAGGTGATGGGGTTAAGGGACTTGCCCAAGGTCACACTGCCAGGCAATTATTAGGTGTCTGAGGTCAGATTTGAACTCAGTATTTTATTTCTACAGTTTCATGTAAAAACAATTTTGACATTTATTTCTAACACTTTGAATTAAAAATTCTCTCTTCCTCCTTTCCCAATGCCCCTCCCCATTAAGAAGACAAGGAATTCAATATGTGTTATATATGTGTAGCAAAGAAAAACATTTCCTTAATAGTATGTTATAGGGGGCAGCTAGGCGGCACAGTGGATAAAGAACCGGCCCTGGAGTCAGGAGTACCTGGGTTCAAATCTGGACTCAGACACTTAATAATTACCTAGCTATGTGGCCTTGGACGAGCCACTTAACCTTATTTGCCTTGCAAAAACAAACAAATAAAAAAGAAATAGTTTGTTGTAAAAGAAAATATAGACCAAAAAAAAAAAATCCTCAGGAAAAATGACTCCTGGGAGGGTGCTCTATCCACCCTGCTACCTAGCTTCCCCCTAGGATTTCTTTCTCTAAAAAGGAAAGTTTTTTGTGGATGTTTGTTTAATCTTAATGATCTCCTCTTTTTTTGTTTATTCCAATTTTCACTATTTCCTTTTATACTCCATGTGCTTGGATTGGGATAAACCTTTTTAAAGTACTAAATAAGCAACAGCATCTCAGAAATTTTGTAAAATGGGCATTTGTCAAATTTGTATAACATTGTATATGAGAGTATTTCGGATCACCAATGGTCCCCTCTGTTAAAACCAAATAAGATCTGTACCATGCCCACTATCTGAGACACTTTTGTGCAAGATTTTGGGTAAAACAGTTGAAAGGAAAATGCTTGAGTCTCCCTGGGACATCAAAATTGGTACAATGGAAAAGCATCCTTGTCAATTTGCTGAGGATACCAAATATTAAGCTATGGGAACACTATAATGAAGGTCATCCTTCACAGAGCATGATCAGAATTGCTTTTTCTGTTTCTAGTTGATTAAGTGTGCTGGCTAAAAATTTGGTTAATAGAGGGATGACTTTGGCTTCTAAGTATGTGATGATTCAGTAGTAAAGCTCATTGGTGCTTTGAAATGATATCTCTCTTTTTTTTTAAATTACTTTCTTTTTTAGTATTTTATTTTTCTCCAATTTTATGTAAAAATAATTGACATTCATTTCTAACACTTTGAATTCAAAATTTTCTCTTCCTCCTTTCCCAATGCCCCTCCCCAATGAGAAGAAGAGGAATTCAATATGTGCTATATATGCATAGTAAAGAAAAACATTTCCTTTATATTATGTTGTAAAAGAAAGTATAGTCCAAAAAAACCCTCAAGAAAAATGAAGTAAAAAAATATGCTTCAATTTGTATTCAGATACATTAGTTCTTTCTTTGGGGATGAATAGCATTTTTCATCAAAAATCCTTTAGAGTTGTCTCCAATCATTATAATACTGAAAATAACTAAGTCTGCTACTTTGTACAAAGAACATTTCACTTTGTATCAGCTCAGGTAAACTTTTCCAGCTTTTTCTGAGATCATCTTGCTCATCATTTCTTATAGCAGAATTGTTTTCCATCATAATTATATAATACATTTTATTCAGCCATTCCCAATTTCCAATTTTTTTCCATCAAAAGAGAGTTACTGGGAGGCTAGGTGGCACAGTGGACAAAGCACCGGTCCTGAAGTCAGGAGTACCTGAGTTCAAATCCAACCTCAGACACTTAATAATTACCTAGCTGTGTGGCCTTGGACAAGCCACTTAACCCCACTGCCTTGACAAAACTAAGAGAGAGAGAGAGAGAGAGAGAGAGAGAGAGAGAGAGAGTGTTACTATAAATATTTTTGGTATATATTAGTCCTTTCCCTATTTTTTAATCTGTTTGGGGGGATAGACTTTATAGTGGTATTGCTAGGTCTAAGGGTATATATGATTTTTTTTTTATCACTTAGGGCATAATTCCAAATTGTTCTATAGAATGGTTGAATCAGTTCACAACTCTAACAATAGAGAATTAATTTCTCATTTTTTTCCACATATATATCCTACATTTGTCAATTTCCTTTTATTGTACTATTAATCAATCTAATAGGTATGAGTTAGTACCTCAGAATTATTTTGCATTTCTCCAATCAATAATGAAAATTTCTTTTCAAATGACTAGATAGCTTTGATTACTTCAATCATATCTTTTGATCATCTATGAATCAAGTAATGTATCTTATTTTTATAAATTTGACTTAGTTGTCTAAATGTTTGAGAAAAGAGATCTTTATCAGAGAAATGATTCAATATTTTTTCACAGTTAAAAGTGTATTTCCCTCCATTCTATCCTCCCATTAATTCTATTTTCTCTCTTCTTTTATCCTGTCCCTTCTAAAAATCTTTTGTTTCTTATTACCTCCACCCCCAATCTGAACTTTTTCTATCACCACCCCCTTTTCTTTTCCCCTTCCTCTTCTATTTTCCTAGCTAAATATAGACTTCTGTATTCAATTGAGTGTGTATGTTACTCTAAACCAATTCTGATGAGAGTAAGGTTCATTCATCCCTCTCCCCACTTCCACTTCACTAAAAAAAAACCCAAAACTTTTTCTTAAGATGACTTGTGTCATTCTACCTCTCCCTTCCCTTTTTTTCTGTACATTATTCTCTCACATATTTTTGCTATCATCACTTCATATTTAACTAACACTTGTGCCCACTGTCTGCATATATGCATATATACACACAGACATATATGCCTTCTAACTGCCCTGATAATGAGAAAACTTTTATGAATTATCAATATCATCTTCTCATGGAGGAATTTAAGCAGTTTAAACTCATAGTTTCCCTTTCCTGTCTACCTTTTATATATTTCTCTTGAGTCTTTTATTTGATTATCAAATTTTCTGTTCAGCTTTAGTCATTTCATTAGGAAAATTTGAAAATTCCCTATTTCATTGAAGTTTTATCTTGTCCCTGAAAGAGTAAGTTAGACTTTGCTGAGTAGTTAAATTTTCATTGCAATCCAAGTTCCAATTACCTTCAAGAATATATATTCCAGGTCTTCTATCTTTTAATGCAGAAGCTGCTAAGACTTGTGTTATCTTTATTGAAGCTACACTATTCTTGTATTGTTTCTTTCAGGTTGCCTATAATATTTTCTCCTTGATTTGGGAGACCTGGAATTTGGTTAAATATTCTTGGGAGCTTTCATTTTGAGATCTCTTCAAGAGGTGATTGGTAGATTCTTTTGATTTCTATTTTATCTTCCAGTTCTATAATTTTGGGACAGTTTTCCTTGACAATTTCTTAAGTAAATGATATATAAGTGCTCTCTCTCTCTCTCTCTCTCTCTCTCTCTCTCTCTATATATATATATATATATATATATATATATATATATATATATATATGTTCATGGTTTTCAGATAGTTCAATAATTTCAAAATAATTTCTCTTATATCTAATTTCCAGGTCAGTTTTTTAATGAGATATTTCTCATTGTCTTCTGTTTTTCATTCTTTTGGGTTTTTAATTATCCTTTGATTTCTCATGAAGTCCTTAGCTTTCATTTGCTTAATTCTAATTTTTAATGAATTATTTTTCAGTGAGTTTTGTAACTCCTTTTCCTTTGGTCACATACTTTTTAAGGAATTTTTTTCAGTGAACTTTTGTGCCTATTTTTCCATTTTACCAGTTCTTTTTTAAGTCAATTTTCTTTTCATTAGCTTTTTGATCCTCTTTTATTATTTGTTCTACTCTGATAAGATATTATCTTCTTCCATAATTTTTTGTTTCCTTTCCCAAACTGTTGACTATTTTCTCACTCTTATTTCTCTTCTTAATTTTTCTTCTATCTCTCTTACTTGATATCAAAATAATTTTTGAGCTCTTTCATGTCCTAAAACCAATTTATATTTTTGGAGGCTTTGGATATAGGTACTTTGTCTTTATTATCTTCATATGAATGTATATTTTGACCTTTCTTGTCACCATAGTAACTTTCTAAGGCAAGATTTTTTTCTATTGTTTGCCTATTTCCCTAATCTGTGACATTAATTTTACCTTTTTTGTTAAGGAAAGTCTCTGCTTACAGGGTAGAGGATACATTATCTCAAGCTTCTGTGGTTTTCTGAAGCTGTTCTAGAGAGATAGTTCTAGAGAAATGTAAGTTTTTATATATTCGAAGGTGATTTAATATAAGGAAAAGTATGTTTACTATTTTCCTGGCTTGTGCTCTGGTGTGTGACTACAAACAGTCTTTTCTGTCTTGGAGCTGTGAGAAGGATCTACATAGCAAGTTGTGTTGCTCCTCCTTGACTTGGGACTGCCAACTAGGACTGTGACCAGCATCTGAGTATAAGCAAAGCAGCAGAGACCTACCTCACCAAGGAGATCTCTGTAATCTCCTTCTGAAAGGTTATTCAACTCCTTTAAATTCTGTGGACTGAGAGTCCCCAAAGCAGCTGCTGCTGAAGATGATTCAGGTTCCCAAGGTTTGCTCCTGGTTTGCTGGGGCCCAGTCTGTACTGGTGAAGCTGAACACTGAACTATGTTCCTCTTTCATCTAGGTGCAACAGACTTTTCTGCAATTATTCTAAGTGCCTTGTGTTGGAAAAAATATTTCATTTCATCTCTTATGAGTTCTCCCACCTAGATTTTTAGTGATTATTTAAAAGTATTTGAAGGAGTTTGGGGAGATAACCCATGCAAATCCCTGTCTTTAGTCTGTCTTCTTGGATCAGTTCTGATGTGATTTCCTTTTTGGAGAATAGACTCCTGCAAGATTAAAGCTTCATAGGTCTAGAACAGAGAGCCCTTTAGTAGAGAAGGAAATTCATGGGTTTATAAGCCCTTTGTGTTCAATACTTCTCAAAGTCAGATGTTAATGCTTGTTCAAGATTTAAACCCCATGATGATCCCAAGACCTGTACACAGACACCTTGTGGATGGTCTTCAATCACTTAGGAAAGGATACAACAAACGAAATAAATTAACAAGTAAAAGTAAAAAGATTAGGTCCAAGATCATCAAGCTATGTCCATACTTGGCAAAGGACTTGTTGAAGTGGGGTGTTGTCCTGGGTTAGAAAAATGATTTACACTGAACTTTTGTTATTATTTTAAAGTTATTTGGAGAGGAATGTTCAGAGAGTTCTGTGAGAATGCTTTATTCTACCAAAAGCCTTTTAAAAGATCAACAGATCATCATCTGCGTTACCAACACAACCACTAATAAAGGATCGCATTTCACAGGGTTCATGTCATTCATTATAGGCAAATACAACCAGAAAGTTCATTATTTTCAAGTGCCCAAGTGCTGGGCCAGCATATGTTGTTAGCTTGAACCAGGAAGGACAACTTTGATCATACTCTATGGACTGATTCTAATTAAATTATTACATAATAGAATTTATCTGTGATTCAAATGATGCATAATATCTTTGTAACATGCCTCATGGGCTCATCCCAGTATAAGCCATCACATGAGGTATATGTGCTTATTCTATACCATATTAAGCTGCTTCTCTGCTAACTGTTCCTCCTCTCTGACTGGACAAATACACTTATTTTATAATCTCAAATTGATAAAGTAGTGACAAACTCTTTAGATTTATGATCATCCTTAAAATAACACTGAGAATGTTTTAAAATATTACTGAGAATGTAATAATAAACAGTTCTCTTAAGCAGGAGTTCAAACCTCTTTATATGGGTTCTATGGACAATGCAGACAAGCCCAGCTATTTCTTCATGCTGTAGGATACTGATCCATTCAGTGAACTTTTATTTTCTTTAAATGGCAAAAGATAGCTATCAGCAAAATTCCTTAAATTGTTTGGGCAATTCAGACAAACCTTCATTCAGACAGCTCTTTATTCATTAAGATGCTGTTCAAACAACTTCTAATAACAAAACAAAAGCCAATCGTTTTTCCTGAAATTTTTTCCCTACCAAATCAGAGATGGCAGTGAAGAACAATAAACAGCTGAGAAACAGTAGGTTTCTCAAACTGTATGATTCTAGAAAGCAATAAACAGCATTCATTTCTCTTCTAATGAGATTCAACTATTCTCTAATAAGCAACTCCAAATACATCAGCAGAAGCTTTACTAGAACCAACCTCCTACTGTATTGTGAACTACTTTTATGGTATCTTCTCAATAAATTGAGTTTTAGACAGCTGGTTGTTCTAATCCTGAAATTTTAAGCATTTTCAATGACTTAACATTTAGCCTAATGGTTTTGAATGACTGATCTCTGATTTATCAAATAAAATTCACAAATTCCACCTGTTAATTATGAAATCGCAGTCCTTATTTAGTTATTGTTTAGTTTTCAAGTATTTGTTGTATCACTTTGTGAGTTTTAACCTTTCAAATTCTATAGACAGTTGAGTATATCAGCTGGAAGATTAAATACTTTATAGTCTAGGTAATTTCTATGTCCTCAAACAGGATCTTTAAGTTTTCTATTCATTCCTTACAATCTATACTTATAACATTTTGTCTGAAATGTATGTTCTTCATATCTGAAATTGTTTTCTGTCTTTTCCCACAAATTGTTCTCATACAAAAGAAAGTAGTGACTTGCATCTTTGAAAAATTGACTGAATTCATTCTCTTCATGTGATTTTTATTTTATATCTCAAAAGTTTATTTTTTGACCTTTCCAAAATCAAGGTACATAAATATAACAAGGGCATATGAAAATCTTACATATGAAAATAAAAAAAATACTATTTCTAGAATAATTGTTGTTGTTGTTGTTACTGGACATACAATTTCATTGGGATGTGATGCTCCTTGGTGAGGAACTTCTTCCAATAAAGGTCAACATCTTATCTGAAATTATGATCTTAAAAACGCCTAGGACACTGAATTGCCTAGTATCATAAAGCCAGAGGCAAAATTCAATGTATATCTTTCTCAGAGAATTGTTCTCAATCTATTATTCCATGTTGAATCTACATTACACATTTAATAAATATTTTTGAATAAATGAAGACAAGACATTATTCGTTATTGAGAAAAGGACGTTCTAGATCATGGTCCAATCCTTTGTAGTTTAAGTCTGATTGGAGGCAGTCCAAATGACACATTCATGACTAGGATCACTTTGTATGGAGGCTGGGCAGAAGATAGATACTCTAAAGAAAGTGCATGATTGATTACTGGGAATACAAATCTTAACATTCTCAAAGTTTCACATTACTGTAATTGCTCACCTACATAAATAAGTGTTCTCTCTCTAGGAGTAAATGGCTATTGGATTTTTGCAATTTTTAATTGATATTTTATTTTATTTTTATAATTACAAGATATGGAAATTTTTCAGTGTTCATCAACTTGAATATTGACAAGTTACAGACTTTTAATCCAGCCTCCCTTCACCTCCCCCCACCCATCAGAAGTGAAAAGTCTAGTGAATGTTGTACATGTACATTTGTGTTTAACATGTTTTACAAATTAGTCATTTTGTATATGAGGAATTAAGAGTAAGGGGAAAAGAAAGAAAATCAAGGGAAATGAAGGCAAATAAAACAAGAGAGAAATTTTTAAAAAGCAGACATAGTGCTCATTTATTCTGTGGTTTTCTTGATTATTTTTTTTAATCTGGATGTGGATGGTATTGTCCCTAACAAGTCTCCCAGGGTTGTTCTAGCTCTCTGGATTGCTGAGAGGAGCTGCATCCATCTTAGTTGATCAAATCACAATGTTGTTATTAATGTGTACAATTGGTTCTATTCCCTTTCTTTAGCATCAGTTTGTCTAATTCTTTCCATGCTTCTCTAGTCCAACAATTAATAGTTTATTATAGAACAATACTACTCTATAACATTCATATATAGCACTACTTGTTCAGCCATTTCCCAATTTATTGACATCCCCTCGATTTCCAATTCTTTGCGGCTATACAAAAAGGGTTGACAAAAATATTTTGGAATATGTGGAACTTTTTCTATTTTTTATGATTTCTTCTAGATTTAGGCCTAGTATTGGTATTGCTGGTCAAAGGATATGATCAGTTTTATTGCTCCTTGGATATAGTTGATATTGCTCTCCAGAATAGTTGAATTAGTTAACAACTCCAGCAACAGTGCAATAATATTCCAATGTTCCTCTAACCTCTCTAAAATTGATTGTTTACTCTTTCTGTCATCTCAGCCAGTTTGATAGGTGTGAGGTGGTAATTCTGGTTGTTTTAATTTGCATTTCTCTAATCAATAAGGATTTGGAGTATTTTCTCATAAAGTTATATATATATATGTATATGTATATGTATATATATATATATATATATATATATATATATATACCATTAATTTCTTTGTTTGAAAATTGTGTATTCATGTCCTTTGACTATCAATTGGGGGGATTTGAAACATTTTAATTCGATTCAGTTCTTTAACTGTGAAATTTGTTTCTCAGTTTTCTGTTTTTCTTCTAATATTGGCAGCATAAGTTTTATCTATAAACTTTTTAACTTAACAGATCCAAATAATCCATTTTACATTTAATAATGTGCTATATTTCTTGTTTGATCATAAAATTTTCCCCTTTCCAAAGATCTTCTAGAGGGAGAGTAATTCTTCATGTGTTTATTTGACTGTACTATCACCATTTACGTGTAAATCTGTGTACATTTTGACCTTATTTTGGTACAAGGTATGAGATGTTGGTCTATGCCTAGTTTTTGCCATATTATTTTCCATTTTTCCCATTAATTTTTGTTGAACAGTGAGTTCTTATCCCAGAAGATAATGTCTTTGGGTTTGTCAAACAATAGATTGCTATAGTCATTTAGTACTTTTCTTCTGTACTTCTCCTAATCCATTGGTTCATTAATCTATTTCTTAACTAGTACTAGGGAATTTTGATGACTGCTTCTTTATGGTATAATTTTAGATCTGGTAGAGCGAGGCCATAATTCTTTACCTTTTTTTTGTCAATTCCCTTGATATTCTTGATCTTTTGTTGCTTCAGATGAATTTTGTTGCTATTTTTTCTATCTCTGTAAAATAGTTATTTAGTATCTTAATTGGTTTGGCACTGAATAATTAATTTTATTTGGGTAGAAGTGTCATTTTTATTATATTAGCTTGGCCTCACCATGAGCAATTGAAATGTTTCCATTTGTTTAGATCTGACTTTATTTGTGGGTCATGATGTTTTTAAATGTGTTCATGTATGTTCTGGCTTTGTCTCTATAGGTAAATTCCCAAGTATTTTATGTTGTCTGTATTTACTTTAAATGCAATTTCTTTTTCTATCTCTTGCTGTGGGGCATTGTTGTTTATAAATAGAAATGCTGATGATTTATGTGGGTTTATTTTATATCCTGCTTTTTTCCTGAAGTTAATTGTTTCAAGTAATTTTTAGATGATTTTCTAGGGTTCTGTAAACATATTGTAATATCATTTTGTTTCCTCATTGCCAATTCTGATTCCTTCAAATTCTTTTTCTTCTCTTATTACTAAAGTTAACATTTGTAATGCTGTAACTGAATAGTAATGGTAATAATGGTTATACTTGTTTCAACCCTAATCTTATTGGAAATGATTCTACTCTCTCCCCATTACAAATAATATTTGTTTATGGTTTTAGATAGATATCTGTTTATTATTTTAAGGAAAACTCCATTTATTTCTATACCCTTAAGTGATTTTAATAGGAATGGATATTGTATTTCATCAAAGACTTTTTCAACATCTAATGAAATAACCATGATATCTATTGATTTTGTTATTGATATCTTCAATTATGTTGAGTGTTTTCCTAATATTGAACCATCCATGCCTACCTGGCATAAATCATACCAGATCATGGTGTATTATGCTGGTAAAAACTTGTAATTTTTTTTCCTAAAGTTTTATTTAAGATTTTTGAATCAGTGTTCATTAGGGAGATTAGTCTATAATTTTCTTTGTTTTAATTCTTCCTGATTTAGGTATCAGCACCATTTTAGTGCCATAAAAGAGACTTGGAGAACTCCTCCCATTTTTTAAATCATTTATGTAGAATTGGAATTAATTGTTCTTTAAATATTTGGTAGAGTTCATTGTAAATTTATCTGGACCTGGAGATTTTTTTCCTTAGGAAGTTTATTGATGGTTTCTATAGCTTCTTTTCTGAAATGGTATTATTTTATTTCCTCTTCTACTAGGTAGTTTGCATTTTTGTAAATATTTATTCATTTTACTCACATTGTCAAATTTATTGGCATACAAGTAGGCAAAATAACTCAATTATGTCTAATTTCTTCTTCATTGGTGCTGAATTTATGCTTTTCATTTTTGAGAGTGGTAATTTGGTATTCTTTTTTATTGTTAATATTAACAAAAAGTTTATCTATTTTATTGTTTTTTTTCATAAAAACATCTCTTAGGCTTATTTATTAGACCAATGACTTTCTTGATTTCAATTTTATTAATCACTTCTAAGAGGTTTCAGAATTTCTAATTTGGCATTTAATTGGGTATCTTTAATTTCTTCTTTTTCTAACTTATTTAGTTGTGTACTAAATTCATATATCTCTTCTTTCTCTATTTTAATCATTTAGAGATATAAAAGCTCCCCTAAAAATTGCTTTGGCTACATTCCATAAACTTTGGAATGGTGTCTCTTTATTATCATTTTCTTGAATTAAATGATTATTTCTATGATTTGTTGTTTAATCCACTCAATCTTTAAGTTATTTACTTTCCAATTTTTACCATGGCATTTGATTACTTGTAATTTTTATTGTATCATAATATGAAAAGCATGCATTTATTATTTCTGCCTTTCTGCATTTGATTGTAAAATTTTTATGCCCTAGTACATGGTCAGTTTTGGTAGAGGTGCCATGATCTGCAGAGAAAAAGATATATTCTTTTCTATTCTCATTCAGTTTTCTCCAAAGATCTATCATATCCAAGTTTTCTAAGATTTTATTTGCCTTCTTGATTTCCTCCTTCCTTATTTTATGGTTAGATTTTTCTAATTTTGAGAAAGGAAACTTGAGTTTCCCCATTATTAAAGGTTTGCTGTCTATGTCTCTCTGTAATACACCCAGATCCTCCTCTAAGAATTTGGATGCTATACCACTTGGCGCATTTATGTCTAATAATGACATAATTCATTGCCTATGATACCATTAAGATGTCAATTCCTTCCTTATGCCTTTTAATGAGATTTATTTTTGCTTTTGTTTTGTCTGAGATCAGAATATCTTCCACTGACTTTTTTTTTTTATTTCTGCCAAAACACAATACATTTTGCTTCAGCCTCTTACCTTTTCTCAGTGTGTATCATGCTACTTCAAATGTGTTTCTTGTAAGTACCATATTGGAAGATTATAGTTTTTAATCCATTCTGCTATCTGCTATCATTTTTTAAATTTTTTTTGTATTTATTTAAGGCAACTTGCTCAAGGTCACACAGCTAGGCAATTATTAAGTGCATCTGAGGTCGGATTTGAACTCAGGTGCTACTAATCCCAGGGTGGTGCTCTATCCACTGTGCAACCTGGCTGCCCCCATATCTGCTATCATTTTATGGGAGAGTTTATCCCATTCACATATGCAGTTAAGATCACAAATTCTGTATTGTCCTTCATGCTATCTATCCCATTAAACATTTCTTTTTTCTTTTCCCTTATTCCTCCTCAGCTATGTTTTTGCTCCCTTTAACCTTTCTTTTAAATTTGAATTTTAACTTTAACTTTATGTTCACTTTTACTTTTGTCTTTCCTTTTATTAGTTCCTTCTTTCCCTTTCTTTCTGTCTCCCCCACCCCCACTACCCTGTAGGGTAGGATTGCCTCTCTCAGGCCTAAATCTATTAAGACTATTTACTCTGTGTTCACACCCTTCCTTCTTTTCTTCTACTATAATAGGTCTTTTGTACCTCTTGCCTTGGTATCTTTTATCCATTAATGCCTAGTCTTCTCCTAGTTTAGTCTTTTTTTATGCTTTTTTATTTGTCTTTGTCAGAAAATACTCCATTTATTTGTCCTGATAAGTTCTATCTACAAAGGTTGATTGACTGATTGCTTAATTGATTGATAAGCAACATTGGCTCATAGTCACTAAATAGCCTTCCCCCTTTGTTTCATTAGAAATACCCTTCTCAAGAGTTAAAAATCACATCAACTTACAATCTCTTTATACCTTACTCCTTTTTCAAGTACCCTCCAAGGACATAGAATCCTCATGAACCAAAGAAGCATACAAAACCAAATCATTTTATGAACCATTTATATCCCCTAAGTCCACTCCCTCCAACTGTTGCCAAAGTATGAAGTGGAGATAAATCTTTTCATAATGTTTTCATGTCCAAAAATATTTCCAGCAGCTCTTTTTGTGGTGGCAAAGAATTGGACATTAAAGGGATGACCATTAATTGGGGAATGGTGGATATGTAATGTAATGAAATATAGTAATAATATATGAAATATAATAATATACTATATAATGGTGTGAGATATATTATATGAGAACTATTGTTCCATAAGAAATGATGAGTAGTTGTATTTCAGAAAAACCTGGAAACACTTACATAAAGTAAAGCTGAGCAAAGTGAACAGAAGGAAGGAACATTAAGTGCAGTAACACTAACATTGTTTGATGACCAGCTGTGATTGACTTAAGTCTTCTCAGCAACACAATGATCTAAAACAATATTAAAAGACTCATAATGAAAAATGCTATCAGCATCCAGAAAAAGAATAATGAATGCATATTGAAGCATAACATTTTCACTTTTTTTGTTCATTCTTTACCTGTTGTTCCATTTCTTCTTTTACAATATCACTAATGTGGAAATATGTCGTATGTAATTGCATATGTATAACCTATGTCAAATTGCTTGCTATCTTGGGGAAGGAAAAGGAAAAGGAGAAAAATTTGAACAAATGTTGGAAATTGTCTTTACATGTAATTGGAAAAATAATATACTATTTTTTAATGGAAAGTATATTCACAAGTAAAAATGCTATAACATGATGAGAAAACATGAACAAGAACATTTGGGAAAAGATTGTTTAAGGAAAAAATATACACCACTTTGTCATCAGGACACTGTAGAGACTACCTGGGCAAAATGAAGAAAGAGATGCAGAATTTGAAAGAGAAACCATAAGGTTAGTCCCTAAATGATGGGGAATCGAAATTATTCAGACATCTGCTAGAGTTATTTGTCCAAAGATGTCAAAGTAGATGAGCTAATATGTTATTGACCTAGCTTAATATTAATTTAATCTTCCAAATTAAAGCTATCATTAAATCAGTAAAGTGTTCTGGATCTTATTCTAAATAATAAGGAAAACTTAACTGTTAAAATAAATAAGTTTCGGGGGTGGCTAGGTGGCACAGTGGATAAAGCACCAGCTCTGGAGTCAGGAGTACCTGGGTTCAAATCTCATCTCAGACACTTAATAATTACCTAGCTGTGTGGCCTTGGGCAAGTCACTTAACCCCATTGCCTAGCAAAAACCTAAAAAAACCCATAAAAAATAAAATAAATAAAATAAATAAGTTAAGGACCTGAGTGGGAGTGTGACCACTGACAAAAAAGTTTATAAGCTTAAAAGAAAAACTGATGTGACATGGTATAGAGTTAAGGAGGTTGGATTCCAAAGAGTTTAGAGCAAAAACACTTAGGATACCTTGGGCTTAATTTATTCTAGAGAAATCAGACAAGAATAGATGGCAAATTCTGTAGATTTAATTCTAATTTTATGAATAAAACAATGAAAAGGAGAAAAAGAAATCTGACTAAAGAGAAAAAATTTATATGTATGTACATAGAACTAACCAATCAGTTTCAATTAAAAAATAAGTATGTTAAATGGAATATGAGAATATAAAAGAGGATGAAAATGAAAGTATTTATCAGTCCAAAAAATATCGTGGAATTTCTGCTAAAGCTCAGAATACGTTGAGATTGCTGAAAAAAATCAAAGGCTGTGTGATTTTTTTTTTGTTTTAGAAAAGAAAAAAAATCAAAGAAGGGATTGGAACATTGATTGGATTGGTTGGGACCTTGTTATTGAACTTAAAGACAAGACAGGGTTGCTTAATTTTTTATTTTATTTCTGTTTTTCTCATCTGAAGGAAATTGTCTTTTCACTGGGAATGAAAGAACAAAAAATGATTAATAAATAGTTACTAAATGGAGTTAGGAAAAGAACACCTAATTTGCTGCCCTTATTCAATTTAAATATCCTTGATCTGATAAAGTAAATATTTAGTTACTGAAAGAACTGACAGGTATGATTACTAAAGTACTGCACCTGATATTTTCAAAATCATAGAAAATAGGTATCTCACAAATAGAGGATAATTGTACCAGTTGTCTAAAAAGATAAGGGAATGAAATTTTCTAGCTGAGTTAGTGAGATTGTCTTAGTTTCCTGGAAAAATAGAAAATTTAATTTATTAAAAGCAAAATCCCAACAATCAGACAGAGAAAATTCTTTCAATGAGCCAGGATGCCTTTTTCAAGAATAGATTTACCAGAGCAGACTTATTCCCCTACTTTTGGGGGGAAGGACTACTTAACTGGCCATTCAGGAAAATTCTATAAATATAGTTAATTCAGATTTTGGCAATATATTTCTTAAAGTACTTATTCATGATGAAGATGAAGAAAGGCAGGTTAGAAAATAGATTTATAATTGGTGGAATGGCTAGAATCTAATAATATAATGGTTGTATTACATGGAACCAACAACAAGTCTACAATATAAGAAGTCTTCAGTGGACACCCTCATAGGCTTGTACTTCTATAAGATGAAATTTGACAAAAGTTTATATAAAGCAACATTTAGATCAATTTTCAGATAGACTATCTGAGGGTTTAGTGAAAAGCAAGTTCAAGTGCAGTAAGTAGAATAACATGGCAGTCAAAAAAACTAATGAAATCTTAGTTTGAATTAAGAGGAACTTCCATGAAAAAAGAGGCCATAACTTTGTATTCTATCTCAATTACACCACATTAAAAGTACCAAGTTTAGTTATGGATGCTATATTCAAGGAAGGAAATTAATTAGTGGAAACCTCTAAAGGAAGGCAACCAATATAGTGACTGTCCTAATTCCACATCACATGAGGATCAGTTGAAGAAAAATTATTTTTAGATTAAATAAGTAAAGATTTGGGAAGGACTCTACAGGGAGGGGTGTGTCTCTGTCTGTATCTCTGTGTGTATGTGTGTATGTATGTATATGTATTTGTGTGTGCCTATGTATGTGTGCATGTGCATTTGTTTGTGTGTCTGAAGAGTTCTCATGTGAAAGAAGAATTGGGTATCATATATTTGATTCCAGGGGTGAGAAACACACTCAATTAGTGGAAGTCATTAAAAAAGGCAATTTATGAAGGAAATTTTTCCAACATTTAGATCTAAACTATTGGGAAGTACTGAGCTCCCCCTCATTGGAATTCTGTACCAGAAAATATTGTGTATAATCATTTTTGAGAATGTTTTAGATGGCAAGATTTCTGAGGTTCCTCTCAACCCTAAAGTTTTATAATATAGTAATTGGCATCTTAGGTTATCATAAGTCAAATATAATACTTTGTATTGGAATGATAAAATAGATGATATATTTAGGTTTTTTTGGTGAGATTTAGAAAGAGATGAGCAGAGGATGGAGATAAGAACTAAAAGCAGTCCTTTTTCCTGCAGAGCAAAGGAAAGTTCTATAACTTTGACCAGTCTCATGTTCCAATAGCTGCTAATGGGAGCTTCAGGGTACACTTGGATGATTAAGTTATCATAACACATACCCCTAAGGTAAAGTAGCAAGAGATACCAGGAAGTTATGGAGTAACATGAAGCACAGAACAGAACAGAGAATAGAAAAGCTCTTGGGTTCTGATTTCCTGGACTCAGCTGTGGAGAGGTTGGTTCATAATTTCATAGTCTAAGAAAAGGATCATATGACAGAATAATGGATATTCCAGGTCACACCCTCCAAATTATTCTGGAGTAATGTTAAGAGTTTCTATCTCAGGATTTAAATGTGATATCAAAAGTGAAGGTGCAATGAAATAGCCAGGCAAAATACAATGATGAAAAAGATCTAGAATTTACCCTTTACTACCATCAAAGATTATTCAAATAATATTGTTGGGTTTTTTTTAGATTTTTTTTTCAAGGCAATAGGGTTAAGTGGCTTTCCCAAGGCCACACAGCTAGGTAATTATTAAGTGTCTGAGGCCGAATTTGAACTCAGGTATTCCTGACTCCAAGGCCAGTGCTCTATCCACTGAGACACCTAGCCGCCCCAATATTGATTTTTTGGGAAGCAATTGCTTGTAATGTCAAATTAACTTTTCTTTGAAAAAGTCCAAAATTCAAGGGTAGTACCATATTACTGAAGAGCTTTATAGATACCCATGATGAAAATGTGGCTCAACCAGAATGATGGTTGGGATATTTCTTATGAAATTCTGCTCCTGGAATCCTTTGAGTTCCACAAGTATTAGCCTTGTACTATTCGAGTACTAGTATAAAAAAGAAAGATATTTTCCCAACATTTCCAAACTCCATATGAGAATAATCTGAGTCAGAAAACAAAGGTATAAATCTGACCTTAAATGGAAGGTTGGATTCAAATTTAAAAAGAATTATTTCATTTATTTATAGGCTAACCTTATTCTTTTCAGCAAAACACAAAGAACATGCATTAATCAATCAAAAAGCCTAGATTAATATAATGCTTTTAATATTACTACTAGTATGACTTTGAACAATCTGTTTAATCTATCTGGATTCCAGTTTCCTCAATTTTAAAACAAAAGAGTTAGAATGGATAACCTTTGAGATTCTTTTGAGCTCTAGATCTATGGCATCATTATTTTCTATTTTTGATTTAGAGAGAGAGTAAAGACTGAGCTGTACTTAATATTCCTTATTTTATCATAACTTATTTTTACTAATTAGAAGAACTGGATATCCACATACCCATATAAAATGGAGATGTAGATAGCAGATACAATCAAACTATATTATAGAATTTTCCAGCTAAAACTGGTTTGTAGCAAAATGAGTAAAAAAAAATGCGCTAATTTAAGGAAGAAGGCTTTAACTCAATGATGAAACATTCTCATTTAAAGTGAGTCTTTGAGTAGATATGCTCAATTCATTTAAATACAGGGTTTAGGATCATAGTTACAATTGCAACTTAAATTACAGGATATGGGTTTGGTTTTATTTTTATTTTTGTTTTTATAGGGTTCATATATTTTTACCTCTTTCCTGAACTGTGAATTCTCTATGCAGTATTCATGTCGAATCAGCTCTTCTTAAATGAAAGAGGAGCTCACATTTGATAATGCATCTTAGGGGAATTTATGTGTTTTATTTTTACTCCTTTCCCATTCCTTATTATGTGGTAACCTTCCTCTATCATTGACAGGTCAGTTAGAGATCTCATTGTTGTATACCTGAAAGACCTGCACCATACCAGGAAACTGAATCACTTTCACTTAAATTGTCTTAGGAAGATTTTGAAAATAACCCGGCAGGATGAGATAATCAAACACTGAGTTTCTTTCTTGAGCTACATAGCCAAGCATTCAAACATTACTATAGAAAGCACAACTATGATAGACTGACCATGTTTTTTGACTGTGAAATGTATGCTTGCCCAAAAGACTATTTTATGGAGAACTGACACGAGACATGTGCTCATATGGGGATCAGAAGAAGCAATACAAGGACACACTGACAGTCTCTGTTAAGAATTTTGGAATTAATTGTGCAGTATGGGAGAGATCATCCAGCATGGAATGCCTTCAACAGAGAGTGTGGTATGTTCCATGAGTAAGGAAGAATTGAAGCAGCTCAAAGGAAAAGTGAGATATGTAAGTTTAGAGTAACCAGTGCAGTTGTGTACAAGGACTATTTGTGCCCAACCTATGGTAGAGTATTTCAAGTTCATATTGGTCTGATCAGTCATAGTCATCTCTAATATAGTGAAGTCATTTTGCTTTCCCCCAATTAAGACTGGCCCAGAAGTATAAGAAGATTCTTGCGGGTACCTAATCCCACAAAAAGTATCTCTCATATTGCCTTTGTAGATGCCAGAAGATAATATATTTACATAGCATCAGAATTTGTTTAATAATCATTCCCTCCCAAATTTTTGTACTGACTCCTTTTCTGCTGCTGGCAAATATGTTTACTCTCAAAGATGACTCACTTTACCCTAGTAGATACTCAAGCTGTTATTCTATAATTCTTCCACTATTCAGACATCTTCCTTAAGGGGAAAAATGTAAATACTAATTTTCTCTTCTTCCTACATACTCCTTAGGATATTCCAATCTTGCTTTTCACTTCATCGACTGAAACCATGGTCTCCAATTTTACCAATGATCACTTAATTGTGGCCATTTCCCAATCTTCATCCTTCTTGACATCTCAGCCAAATTTGATATGGTTGAACAGTCCTTTTTCCTTGAATATTCTCTTGATGGTAGTGATGGAAGATTTCAATTATCCAGACATCTGTTAGAGTTCAACACTCTACCTAAAACAAATAAAGCTAATAACTTCTTGACTTCCTTTAATATTAATTTCATCCTTCAAAAGGTAGAAGAACCAAGAAGAAATGTTGTAGATTATTTCTTACTTAAAAATAATATTTATTTATTTTAAACATTCTTTTCTTTTTTAAAATTTTGAGTGCAAAATTCTCACCTTCCCTTGTATGTTTTCTGTAGTGTCTGAGAAATGAAGCATAAAAGCTAATTTCCATATTAGTCATATTGAAAAAAGTGAAAGGAAAAAAATAAGAAAGTTATAGGTCAGTTTGCACTTGGATTTCATCAGTGCTCTCTCTAGAGGTGGCTAGCATTTCTTTTCATTATGAGCCCTTTGGCATTGTCTTAGATTATTGAATGATCAGAGCAGTCAATTCTTTCACAGTTGATCATTACAAAATTGCTATTACTGTGAGTATTGCTCTTTTGGTTCTTCTTACTTTTCCTTAAATGTATTCTTATAGGAGTTACCATGATGTTTTTCTTTTCTTACTAATACCACTCCCCATATCATTTCTTATATAACAATAGTACTCCATCACAATAATATGCCACAATTTATTCAATCATTTCTCAATTGAAGAGCATACTCTCAATTTCTAATGCTTTTTCCACCACAAAAAAAGAGCTGCTATAAATAGTTGTTACATAAAAGTTCTTTCTCTTTTGCTTTGATTTCTTTAGATTACAATCTAATAGTGGTATTGCTGGATCAGGTGGCATTAATATTTAATTAATTAATAATAATAATAATAATAACTCTACCCTTTGGTAGAGTTCCAAGCTGTTCTCTAGACTAAATGAACTAATTCAAAACTCAAGTAAGAGTTTATTAATGTAAACTTAATCCCTGCAGAATTTGTCATTTCTGATAGGTATGAATTGCTTTAATTTGAATTTCTTTATTCAGTAGTGATTTAGAGCATTATAATCATATGATTATAGATAGCTTTGATTTCTTCTTCTGAAATCTGCCTGCTCATATCCTTTAAACATTTATGAACTGGGGAGCAGCTCTGAATTTTCATAAATTTGATTCAGTTCTTTCTAGACTTGAGGAAGGGGTCTTTTATTGATAAATTTGCTATAAAAAGTTTTATATAACTTCATTTTCCATGCTACCTTTTGTAAAAATGACATTTACCTGAATATTATTACTTCTCTTGCCTTTTTTTTTTACTTCAGGTGAAACATCATATATTCTACTCCCACCTGTTATTCTAATTCTGTGTATGTCTTTCTGCTTCAAGTGGGTCTCTTTTGTCAACACATTTTTGGATTCTGATTGCTATACATTCCATTATCTGCTTTCATTTTATGGGTGAGCTCATCCCATTCACATTAACAGATAGAATTATTAAAATGTATATTTCCTTCCATCCTATTATGTTTATTCCTCACTCATTTTTCACCCTGTCCTTCTTCTAAATTCTTTCGCTTCTGTTCATTGTTTCCCTTAGTCTTCCTTTTGATCATTCCCCCCTACCATTTCTCTTATCCCATTCTCACCCCAATTTCCATTTGAGTCAGATAGATTTCTATATCATTGTGTTTTCAACCAGTTCTTCTGAGAGTGAAGTTGAAGCATTGCTTGCCACCAATACCCCATTTTCCACTCTGATAAAAGTGCCTCCTTATATGCCACTTTTGTCAGAAAAATCTCCCCATCCTACCTCATCTCTCCTCCTTCTTGCAATGCATGTCTTTCTCACTTCTTCATTTTTTAGATGATCCCACAATAATCAACTCACATTTATTCTGTCTGTCTGCATAGACTCCTAGTTATGAAAAATTTATTAGGAGTTATAAGTATCATCATCATTTTAGAGGATATAAACAGGTTAAACATTTAAATCTCTTACGATTTCTTTTTCATATTTATCTTTTTAGGCTCTGCTTAAAAACTATGTTTGAAAGATATATTTTCTATTTGACTCTGATCATTAGGAATGCTCGAAAGTTCTCTTCTTCATTAAATATCCACCCCTCCCGAGAATTATACTTAATTATGCTGTGGTTATTCTTGGTTATTTTTTTAGCTCCTTTGCTTTCCAGTATATCATATTTCAAGTCTTCTCCTTCTTTAACATGATAGTGTTAATTCTTTATGATCCTTACTATTGCTCTGCAATATCTGAATTGTTTCTTTCTACCTAGATAAGTATTGCCTCTTTGACCTTGGAGTTCTGGAATTTGACTATGATATTCCTGAAATTTATCATTTTGGAATATTCTTCAGGAAGTTTTCAGTGGATTCCTTTGATTTCTATTATGCATTCTGGATCTAAGATATCAGGAAAATTTTCTTGGTAATTCTTGATAACTTCTTGAAATATGATGTCTAGTCTTTTTATTTTACCATAGATTTCAGATAGAAAAAACAATTCTTAAATTATCCTTGATCTGTTTTCTATATCAGTTGTATTTTTATGAGATAATTAACATTTTTATGTTGTTTTTTTTCATTTTTGATTTGATTTTATTGTTTCTTGATATCTCATTAAATCATTAGCTTCATCTTTTCCAGTTCTAATTTTAGGGGAATTATGTTCTTCAGAGAATTTTTGTAACTCTATTTTTGTTGGGCAAATTCTGTTTTTTAAAAAGAATTCTTTCTCCAATGAATTTTTGTACCTGCTTTTCCATTTTTCCTGATTTTTTCAGGATTCCTCTACAGTGGATTTTTATACCTCTTTCTCTTTAGTCAATTCTGTTTTTAAGGTATTATTTTGTTTAGTTTTTTTATACTTCCCCTACTAAACTATCAGTTATTTTTTCTATAATTTTCTTGCACCATCTTTTTTTTTCCACCATTTTTTCTCTATCACTTATTTCTTTCTTTAGCTTTTCCAGGAAATCTTGTTGAACTTGGATCCAATTAAGATTTTTCTTTGAGGCATTAGCTTTTGTTCCTTTCATGTTGTTGGATTTCTGTCTTGGTAGTTTTTTTTATAGACAAGTTGTTTTTTATTCTGTTTGCTCACTTTTCCAATACTTTTCCAGTCTTTTGAATATTATGTTAAAATTGGACTCAATTCACCTGCAGGTGGGAAGAGACTATCATAAGTTATAGTTTGTTATTGTTGTTGTTGTTGCTTTGTGCAGCTATTTTCAGACCTCATTCAGGAAATATTCAGTTTTTCAGTAGTTCTAAAGTAGTGTGATCCTGGGAGAGACACCCTTGTGCTTATTCAGGAAGGCCCCTGCTTCCCTTTAGGCACAAGTGCTATTTTTCCTCTTGGACCTGAAACTATGACTGGGTCCCATGTTCTACTGCTGTCTGCTGTCACAGGTGTTAGAGCTCTTCTCAGTCTTGTGACTGGGACTGGGTCCTCTGTTCCCCAACAGCTTCAAATGTTCTTGATTCTTTCTGCTTTGTAACTGTGACCAGGGGCCCTACTCCCTTGTGAACCACCACCAGTGTTCTTCTCTGCCTTGAAACTGCAACATCAAACTGCTTAAAGTCATCCACTAGCACCAGTGGCACTCAGTGACAGCAAAGAGTCCCTTCTTTCTTACCATTTCTAAGTTGAGAGCTGCCATAGCTGTTGCTACTATATGTATGCTCTCTGACAAGTCTCTACCCCAGTGTCACTGACCTCTTTTGCCACCCTTATAAGTTGTGAAAAATATTTGCATCTTAACCTTTTATTTACTTTGTCATTCCAAAATTGTATTTGAAGCATTATTCTAAAATTGTTTAAAGGGAAATGTGAGAAAGTTCAGCAGGATTGTTACCTTTTGGCCCCAAAGTTGATGCTTACTAACAGGAAAGAGCTGGTTGCTAGTAGCCTCTGGCAAGTCATATAAATTCTCCAAAACTCAGTTTCCTCATTTGTGAAATGAGACAGTTGGAACAGATAGATTTTGAGTTTCCTTTTAGCTCTGCATTTATTAATCTATGAACAGATAGTGAACATGAGAGCTATATGTGATCATCCAGACAACTGTGAATACATTCATCTACTCCTAAATAATATGAAATAACTTATTGGACACTTTCTTTTTAAAGAAAGAGTTTAGGGCAGCTAGGTGGCACAGTGGATAGAGCACCAGCCCTGGAGTCAGAAGTACCTGAGTTCAAATCCCATCTCAAACATTTAATAATTACCTAGCTGTATAGCCCTGGACAAGTCACTTAACCCCATTGCCTTGAAAAACTTGGAAAAACAGAGTTTATTTCTTTTGAGTTACAATTTTTCCCCCATTCTTGCTTCCCTCTCCCCACCCCCCCCACAGAAGGCATTCTGTTAGTATTTACATTGGTTCCATGTTATACATTAATCTCACTTGAATGTTATGACAGAGAAATCATATCCTTAAGGAAGAAAAATAAAGTATGTGATAATAAAATTACATAATAGTATAATACTTTCCCCCTCTAATTTGACAGTAATAGTCTTTGGTCTTTCTTCAAAGTCCATAATCCTTTCTCTGGATACATATGGTATTCTCCATTGCAGATAGCTCAAAATTGTTCCTGGTTGTTGCACTGAAGGGATGAGCAAGTCCATCAGGGTTGATCATCACCCCCATGTTGCTGTAGGGTGTACAATGTTTTTCTGGTTCTGCTCATCTCACTTAGTATCAGTTCATGTAAATCTTTCCAGGGTTCCCTGAATTCCCATCCCTCCTTTTTTCTAATAGACATACATATACCACAGTTTGTTAAGCCATTCCCCAATTAATGGACATTCATTTAATTTTGGACACTTTTCATTAATAAATTTAAGTAAAGTATAGAATTGTGCTGTAAAAGCAATGTCATCATGAAGAGTTAGAATATACTGTTTGTGGCATATGAAATTAAAGACAACAAAAAAGGGTCATTAAAGTTTTATGGGGAGAAAGGATTAATTTTTTTTATAAATCAAAACATTTTCTTCAGATGTAAGGAATTTTAGTAAATATCAACAGAGAGAAGGCAGAGTTGCTAAGTTCTTATTCTGTTACTATTTTTTTTCTGCAAAGGAGAAAGACCTTTATAGCAGAAGTGACAGAATAGAAAGGACTAATAGGAAACTGACACAGAAGGTAAGGAGATGATAAGAGTACTCCTGAATGACCTCAAGGTATTCAAGTCAGGAAGGGCCCCTACTTCCCTTTAGTCACAAATGCTATTTCTCCTCTTGGACTTTGCTGGGTCTCAAGTCATCTAGCCCTCATGAACTATAAACTCAAGCCAAAAAGAACTGAAAGGTAGAATTGGTTAATTTTTGACAATAATATTTGAAAATCATTGAGATTCAAGATTGGAGAAGAATAAATTTCTCATTTTTAAAAGAATGGGGACAATTAGAAAGAAAGAAACCTAGGAAACAATCTTCACAACTAGGAGTTCTGATAAAGTCTCATTTCTAAACTATATAGAGAATTGCTTCAAATTTATGAGGTCACAATTGATAAATGGTCAAAGGATATGAATAGACAGTTTTCAAATGAAGAAATTAAAGCTATTTATGATCAGATGAAAAATGCTCCAAATCATTATTGATTAGATTAATGCAAATTGAAACAACAATGAGGTATCATCTCACACCTATCAGATTGGCCAAGATGAGAAAAATGGAAAATGATCAATGTTGGCGAGGTTGTGGGAGGATTGGGACATTGATGCAATGCTGATGGAATTGTGTATGGATCCAACCTTTCTGGAGAGCAATATGAAACTATGCTCAAAGAGCAATAAAGCTATTCATACCCTTTGATCCAGCAATTCTAATTCCAAGTCTATATCCAGAAAAAAATTATAAAAAATGGGAAAAGTCCTACATTTTCCAAAATACTCATAGCAGCCCATTTTATAGTGGCAACAAATTGGATATTGAGTGGATGCCCATCAATTTGGGAACAGTTAACAAGTTTTGGTATAGGAATACTATGGAATACTGTTGTTGTATAAGAAGCCATAAATGGTCAAACTCTAGAGAAACATGGAATGATTTATGGGATCTGATTCTGAGTGAAGGGAGTAGAACCAAGAGAACAATGTACACATCAAACAACAACATTTTGAGATGAACAAACCTAATGGAAGCAGCTCCTCTCAGCAGTACAGAGAATTTACAGAGAATTAGGACAACTGCATTAGACTGGCTGTGGACTATATCATCCCTATCCAGAGGAAGAAAAACAAAACAAAACACATGCACACACAAACACACACACACACACATACACACACACACACAACAAAAAAAACCCCACCAGAATCTGATGAACACTTCATAAACATTATTTCTTATATATCTCCTTCCCTTAATCCTAATTCCTCATAGCAAAAATACCTAATACTAATATGAAAACATATTTATCAAAATATGTATGTGCAATACTAACCTGACTATTTGCCACTGAGGGGAGAAGAGTGGAACGGAGACTGGAAAGAAATTTTGTAACTTGAAAATATGCATATGTAAATGGATGAAAATAAATAATTAAAACATATCAAAGAAAAAAATGACAGATTCTTCAAAGAAGAAGTAAATAAGTTGATTTTGATCCCTGGGAAAAATTCTATAATAGATTACTAAAGTAATAATTGGTAGATATCAGCAAAAGTAGATAGAGTTTACAAAGAGTCAGCATGGCTTCATTCAACCAAAATTTATATAAATCTGACTTCATTTCCTTTTTTGACAGTATTGCTAAATTAGTAGATAAGTGACATATTGTGACTATAATTTATCAATTAGATGGAGATATCTGTGCTAGATTAAAGGTATTCAGAATTTGTTGGATGAGTAGATTTCTAGAGCAGTTATTAAGTGGTCAATATCATAGAAAATCTTCTGTGGAATACCCAGAAAGTTGTGTGGCCTTGTACTTTAATATTTTATAGGTAATTTTAATTTGATAGATGATACATATATACATGTATACATATATGTACATAGAGAAATATACAGAGAAAGAGCTCCATTCTTATCTAAATTTTTAGAAGAACCTATGCTTATTTTCATCTCTTCTTTCACTCCCCAACTTTTTGAAATATGGATTTTGAATTCATCCCTTGAATGTAATTGCTTTCACAGTTAGTCGTCTTTTTTTAATTGAAATTTTATTTTATTTTTTTAATAACATGCAAATTTATGAGTTACACATTTTTCTCCCATCCTCCCTTCCCCCTATGACAGTGAACAGTCTGGTAAAAGTAATATGTGCACATTTATCCTTAATATTTTTGCATATTAGTTATGTGTGGAAGAGGACTTAGAATGAAGGGAAAGAAAAAAGGCATGAGAAGCAAAGGAAAAAACATAAAAGAAAAAATTTAAAAGTAAACATGGTATGCTTTGCTCTGCATTTGAACTCCATTGATTTTCTCTCTGGATGTGGATGGCATTTTCCATAGGAGTTCTTTCAGGTTTTTCCTTGATCTCTGAACTGATGAGAGGAGTTGCATCCAGCACAGATGATTATTTCATAATGCTGTTGTTAATGTGTACAATATACTCTTGGTTGTGCTCACTTCACTCAGTATCAGTTCATCTGAGTATTTCCAGACTTCTCTAAAGCTCAACAACTCATTTTTGTTTGTTTGGTTTTTTTAGTTTTTGCAAAGCAATGAGGTTAAGTGGCTTGTCCAAGACCACATAGCTAGGTAATTATTAAGTGTCTGAGGCCAGATTTGAACTCAGGTACTCCTGACTCCAGGGCCGGTGCTCTATCCACTGTGCCACCTAGCTGCCTCTCATGATTTCTTATAGAACAGCTGTATTCCATAGTATTCATATATCCATTGATGGGCATCACCTCAATTCCCAACTCTTTGCTACAAACATTTTTGACCATGTCAAATTTTTCCCATTTTTATGATTTCTTTGGTAATCAGTATCACTGGATCAAAGGGTATGATCAGTTTTATTGCTCTTTGGTCAGTGTTTCAGATTGCTCCTCAGAATGGCTGTTCACAGGTCCACCAAAAGCTGAATAATGTTCCAATTCTCCCACATCCTAATAATGATCATTTTCCTTTTTCATCTTCTTAGTTGATCTGATAGGTATAAGGTGGTACCTCATAATTGTTTTATTTTGCATTTCTTTAATCAATAATGATTTGAAGCATTTTTACATATGACTATAAATAGATTTAATTTCTTCATCTGAAAATTGTCTGTTCATATACTTTGACTATTTATCAATTGGGGAATGACTTGTAATCTTCTAAATTTGATTCAGTTCTCTATATATTTTAGAAATGAGTCCTTTTCCCAAAACATTATGTGATGGCTTTCTGCCATCCTTTTAATCTTGGCTGAATTGGTTTTATTAATATAAAAACTTTTTAATTTAATGTAATCAAAATCATTCATTTTATAATTTATAATGTTCTCTATTTCTTGTTTGATCATAAATCACTCCCCTCTTCATAGATCTGATAGTTTTTTTTTATTCTCTTAATTGGTCTAGAGCATCACCCTTTTATGTCTAAATCCTATACCCATTTTGATCTTATTTTGGTATAGAGTGTGAAATATATTGATTTACTCCTAGTTTTTACCATGTTATTTTCCAGTTTCCTCCAGCAATTTTTGTAAAATGATAAGTTTTTTATCCCCAAAACTAGTGTTTTTTTTTTTTTTTGGTTAAATAATAAGTTACTATAGTCATTTACTGCTGTTTCTTTTGTACCTATTCTAATCCACTGGTCCATCACTCTATTTCTTTTTTCTTTGTTTTATTTTTTTTTTTAGTTTTTGCAAGGCAATGGAGTTGAAGTGATTTGCCCAAGATCACATTGCTAGGAAATTATTAAGTGTCTGAGGTAAAATTTGAACTCAGGACCTCCTGATTCCATGGCCGATGCTCTATCTACTGCACCACCTAGCTGCCCCACCATCACTCTATTTCTTAAGCAGTTCCAGACAGTTTTGATTATTGCCACTTGTTAATATAGTTTCAGATCTGGTAGAGCTAGCAATTTCATTGATATTCTTGACATTTTGCTATTCCAAGTGAATTTTGTTACTATATTTTTTTCTAGTTCTGTAAAACATTTTTTTTTAGTTTGATTGGGATGACACTGAATAAATAATTTAATTTGGGTACTATCATAATTTTCATTACATTAACTTGACCTAACCATAAACAAATAGTATTTTTCCAGTTGTTTAGGTCTGACTCTATTTGTATGAAAAATATTTTGTAAAGTTTTAGGTTTTTCTTAGAAAATGGATTCCCAGGTATTTTATGTTGTCCACAGTTACTTTAAATGGAATTTCTCTATCTCTTATATCTGGATATTTTGCTGAAGTTTTTCTTTGTTTCAAGTACATTTTTGTAGGTTTTCTAGGTTCTCTAAGTACATCATCATATCATCTGCAAAGAGTAAAAGTTTTGCTTCTTCATTGCTGTCTAATTCCTTCAATTACTTTTTTCCTCTTTTTGCTAAAGTTAACATTTCTAATAGTAGATGTGATGATAAAGGCATATTTTTGTTTCTCCCTGATCTTATTGGAAATTCTCCTAGTTTATCCCCATTATATATAATGCTCATTGATGGTTTTGAATAGATACTGCTTAATAATTTAAGGAAACTTCATTTATTCATATACTCGCTAGTGTTTCTAATAGGAATGACTTTATATTCTGTCAAAGGTTTTTTTGGGGATCTTTTGAGATAAGCATGTGTTTTGTTAGTTTTGTCATTGAGATGGTCAATTATGCTGCCTACCTGGTATAAATTCTACTGGATTATGCTGTATTATACCAGTAATAATTATTTTAATCTCTTTCCAAAAATCTCACATCAATGTTTATTTAAAAAGATTATTCTTTAATTTTCTTTTCTTTGGCAACTCCTAGTTTAGGTATCTGGACCATAATGCTGTTATAAAAAGAATATGGCAGAATTCCATCTTTCTATTTTTTTAATATATATAATTGGAATTAATTGTTCCTTAAATGTTTGATAGAATTCACTCATAGATTCATCTGAGCTCGGAGATTATTTTAGACAGTTTATTGTAGGTTTCTTTATTTTCTTTTTTCTGAAATGGGGTTATATAAGTATTTTATTTCCTCTTCTGTCTATCTGGTTGGCTTAAATTTTTATAACAAAACACATGCTTATCTCAAAAGATCCTGAAAAAAACCTTTGCCTTTGAAAAAAACCTGACCTTTCCCAGACGCTTACCTACTTTCTCCAAGGTATCACTGGGCTCCACCTCCAGAATCATGACTTTTCTTGTCAAGGTCTTCACAAAGATCTGCCATGTGATCTCTATACATGGACTGGGACCAAGGATTACCATTGCCAAACTCAAAGACAAAGACACTCTTAGTTTAATTTCATTATGCCTCTGAACTTGATACTAAGGTTTTTTTTTATGTTTAGTTCATGGTCAATTTTGCAGAGGAAAAAAATATATTCCTTTCTATCCCCATTCAGTTTTCTTCAGAGGTCTGTCATCTTTAAGTTTTCTAACATTCTATTTACCTTCTTAACTTCCCCCTTGTTTATTTTGTAGTCTGTGTTATCTAATGCTAAGTGAGGAAGACTGATATTCCCCCCATAATAGTTTTGCTGTCTATGTCTCCCTATAATTTAACTTCTCTAAGAATCTAAATGTGATACCACTTGGCGCATGTATGTTTAATAATGGTGCCTTTTAAGAAGATGTACTTTCCTTTCTTATCCCATTTAATGAGATCTCTGTTTACTTTTGCTTTGTCTGAGAATAGGATTGCTACCCCTGTTATTTTTTAACTTCTGGTGAAACACTGGGGAAGCTAGGGAGTGCAGTGGCTACAGCACTGACCCTGGAGTCAGAAGAACTTGAGTTCACTTCTGGCTCAGACACTTAATAATTACCTAGCTGCATGACCTTGGGCACATCATTTAACCCCATTGCCTTGCAAAATAAATAAATAATGTTTAAAAGAAACATAATATTTTGTTCAACATTTTATTGTATCTCTCTGCTTCAATTATGTTTCTTGCAAATAATATATTGAATGATTCTGATCTTTAAACCATTCTGCTATCTGCTTCTATCACATGGGAGAGTTCATTTCATTCACATTTACATAACTCTGTATTTTCCTCCATGTTGTCCTTCCCCATTTATACTTTTCTCTTTCCTTTCCCCTTCTCACCTCTCATCAGTTTTTCTCTCTTTCTCTATCACTTCTCTTTTTAATTTTCCCTTTTTTCACTTTCACTTTTCCTTTAATCAGTCCCTTCTCCTTTCTTTCCCTTTCCCTCCCTACTTCCATCTAGGGTAGTATAGATTTTTAAAATGTATTTCCAATTGAGAATGTATATTATTCCCTCTTTGAACCACACCTGTTGAGAGTAGGATTTCCACAATATTCATATACTCCGTTCTTTCCCTGTACTATAATATATCTCTGTGCCTCTTCATGGATGTTATTTATCCTCTGTCAAGTCATCTCCTAGTATATTCCTTCTTTTAGTGTTTTTATTGTTTTATTCTTGTCCTGTACCTACAACCCTCTGTCAAATATACTCCTTACATCTGTCATGATAGAAGTACAATTTTCAAGGGTTGATTGATTGATAAATAACTTTGCCTCATAATCAATGTCCAAGTACACTCCCCTATTCTGTCTCATTAGAAATAAACTCCTCAAGAAATATAAGTGAAATCAAATTATAATCAATCTAAACCACATTCTCTTTTTAAGTCCTCACTATAGCTAGTATAATCCTCATGAACTAAAATATCAAGTAAAGCAAAATCACTTCATGATCTAATTATGTTCAATCCATCTACATATACTCTTTCTCTCTGTCCCTATAGTACTACAACTTTCATTAACTAAAGTATGGAGTATACTCTGTCCCTCTTTCCCTATAGTACTAAAGCTATAGGATTACAAATCTCATTAACTGAAGTATGGAGTAATACAAGATCACTTCTTGGTCAATTTATAGCTAGCTCTTCTAAGTACACTCTCTTCCTCTGTCCCTATAGTACTTTAAGCCTCTGTAAATAAAGAATCTAATGTACTCTCTCCCTCTGTACCTATTGTAATAAAGCCTTTGTTAACTGAAGCATCAAGTAAAGCAAGATCACTTAGCAATTTACTTATGCATAGATCCTCTAAGTACATTCCCTCCCTCCATCCCAAAAGAAATACAAACTTCATAAGTGACATCACATCCATTCATACCCATGTCCTCTAAATACAATTTCTCCAATGGTACTCAGCCCCCATTAGCTAAAATATTGACTAAAGGTTCAAAATATACATGGTCATTGTATAACCATACCTTTTATCTAAGTATGTCTTTTAACTATCATAAGAGAAATATGATTCTCAAGAGTTACAAGTATTATTTTCCCTTGAAGGGATATATACAATTTAATACTCTTCACTCATATTTTTTCCCTTTCTGTTTATCTTTTTACCCATCTCTTGAGTCTTGCATTTGAAGATTGAATTTTCTATTCAATTCTGGATTTTTTAATTAGAAAATTTTGGAAGTCCTCTATTTCACTGAAAATCCATCTTTTCTCCTGAAGGAATATGATGAATGTTGCAAAGTAGTTGATTCTTGTTTGTAATTCAAGGTCTTCTATTCTCTGGAAATTCATATTTCAGGCCCTCTAATCCTTTAATGATGATTCTGATAAATCTTGTGTAATTCTGATTGTGATTCCTTTGTATATTTAAATCACTTAATTTTAAATGCTTCCAGTATTTTCTTCTTTATCTGGGAATTCTGAAATTTGATTACACTATTCCTTGGAGTTTTTATTCTGGAGTCTCTTTCTAGAGGTGATCTATCATTTCCTTCAAGATCTATTTTATATTTTGGGTCTAGGATTTTTTCTATGATAATTTTCTATGATGATTTCCTAAAGGATATTTTCCAGGCTCTTTTTTTAATTGAGACTTTCAGGTAGACAAATAATTCATAAATTATATTTTATGGATGTTTTCCAGGTTGCTCATTTTTCCAAATAATACTTCATGTTTTCTTCTATTTTTTCAACCTTTTGGTTGTATATGATGTAATCTTTTGTCTGTTAGAATCATTAGTTTTAGGGTTTTATTTTTTTTAGTTTTTTTAGCGTTTTAATTTTCTTCAGTTAGTTTTTGTAGTTTCTTTTCTAGTTGGTAGTTTTTACTTTTTGATGAGTTTATTCCTTTTCAAGTTGGTTGATTTTAGTTTTTGATGAGCTACATCCTATTTTCCATTTGGTCATTTTTATTTTTAAAGGAGTAGATTTCTTCAGTCAATTTTTCATAATTCTCCTGTATGACTCTCATTTCTTTTTCCCATTCTCTTTTTCCTCTCTTCTTTGGTTTTTAAAATCCTTTTTTGAGCTCTTCCATGAGGTTTTGGATTTGAAACCAATCCATAAATTCCTTTGAGACATCACATGTAGGCAATTTATCATTGCTTTCTTCTTCTGAGATGGCATTTTTATCATCCATATAAGTCTAGTATCTTTATATGGTTAGAGGTCTTTTGGCATTTTTTAAATACATTTTGTAATTGAATGTTTCTCCCAGGGTAGTGGAAGTATAGTCCTAAGCTTTGTGTGTTGGGACCAGAATTTGATCCCTGGCTTATTGTTTGCCAAGGTGTTGCCTATTCAGCAGTTTGTTCCCAACCAGTCCAATTTGTTGCTCTAGTATACCAGGACTTGGACTGTCCCTGTTGGCCTGCTAACAAGCTCTCTTGCTGAGCTGGAACCTAGATTGTACTGTGGCTATGAGCCCCACCTTGTTATTCCCATCCTCCTGCCTATGCTGGGTTCTGCTTCCTCTTTAGCCCAGAAGACCAGACCTTTATTAAAGGTCTTCCAGAATATCTTGGGTTTAGAATTTGTTTTGCAATTGTTTTGGTGAGATCTAAAGCTTTAAAGTCTGTGTAGATGCTTCAAAAGCTCCGGGAGCTTTGAAGCTTCCCTATGTCATCTTGTTTCACCCTATAAGTCCTACCAGTATTTATAAATTGCCAAATAAGAAATGCCCTGATTTCTCCTTCATCCTCAAATAAATTTTAAAAATCACATGATCAATCCATTATCTTCTTATACTTCTTCTTTTATGGCTCAGTTCCTTAAGATTATTTACAATAAGGGTAAATTTCCATTTACTATAACTTTCTTTAAAATGCATTAAAGTAGGGGCAGCTAGGTGGCGCAGTGGATAGAGCACCGGCCCTGGAGTCAGGAGTACCCGAGTTCAAATGTGGCCTCAGACACTTAATAATTACCTAGCTGTGTGGCCTTGGGCAAACCACTTTACCCCATTTGCCCTGCAAAAACATAAACAAACAAACAAATAAATAAATAAATAAGCAAGCAAACAAACAAATAAATGAATGAATGAGTGAATAAGTAAATAAACAAATAAATAAAAATAAAATGCATTAAAGTCTGACTTCTGACATCATTAGCCAAAATGGCTGCCTCCAAAGTTATCCTCTTTTGACAAATCTAATGATATTTTTTTAAATTTTCAACCTTCTTGATCTCTCTTTAGCCTTTAAAGGCAATTAATTATCATATTCTTGAAAGTCCCTTGTCATGACACCTGCTCTTCCTGATTTTCTTTGTACCTTGTCTGACCTCATCTCACCCTCTTGTTAGATTTTCATCTAGGTACTTGATAACTATGGGTAGTCAAGGTTCTTTCCTGAGTCTTCTCTTCCTCCTCTATAATATTTTATCTGCTGATCTCACCAGCCTCTATTAATTCAATTATCAAATCTATACAAATTATTCTCATATCTGTTATTTAAATCTAATCTATCTTCTGACTTTCAAGCTCACATATCCAACTGCCTCTTAGTCATTCCAAACTAATCATCCTGTAGAAATCCTAAAATCAACATCAACAACAAAGAACTTAACTCTTCCACAAAAATATACTCATTTTCCTAATTTCCTTATTATGGTCAGAGGTAGCACCATCTTCCTGTTCATCCAGAATCAAAAACCGTTAAATCATCCTTGACTCTTGACTCTTTTGCCCTCCCCTATATTCAACCATTTTTTCTTTCTATTTCTTTCTCTACAATATCTCACATGTAACCCCTTAAGTCTATTCACACAGGTATACCTCAGGCCCTCATACCCTCTCATCTCGATTATTAATGTTCTGTTATTTAATTTACCTCCTTCATGTTTTCCTCCATTTTGATATGACAACCAAATTGTTTCCTTAAGCAGAGATTTGAACATGCCACTCTCTTACTAAATTGATTCCCATGACCCCTCTTACTCCTAGAACTGAAGCTTAACTTCTATTTTGAGCTTGTAAAGTCTTACAATTTACTTACCTAATTTCCTCCCCCCATCGAACACTACTATCTCACACTCAATGATCAAACTGAATTGGATTACCTACAAGATACCCTCTTCAGGGCGGCTAGGTGGCATAGTGGATAAAGCACCGGCCTTGGAGTCAGGAGTACCTGGGTTCAAATCTGGTCTCAGACACTTAATAATTACCTAGCTGTGTAGCCTTGGGCAAGCCACTTAACCCTGTTTGCCTTGCAAAAACCTAAAAAAAAAAAAAGATACCCTCTTCATTCTCCATGACTTTACAATTGCCATTCCCCTTCCCTGCAAGATATTTCCTTCTTTTTCTCATCTCATGGAAGAATCCATCTCTTCATTCAAGAAATAGCTCATGTATCACTTTGTATATGAGAATTCCTTGATGGTCCCAACACATAGTACCTTCCCTCTCATATACTATATTATATTTATCATCTTCCTATCTATTATCCTGTATTATTTTGCATATACTTATAAATGATGATGGGAAGTGCTGATGAAGAACCAATACTTGAATGATGTGCAGATACTGATTGCCTGATTACAGTCTAAAGGGAATGTATAGATATTTCTCTAACCAGTTCCAGTCAAAGTTACACTTGGAAAGTTTAATAAAAAGGAGATAAGTTAGTTTCTAGCCATGGTTAACTATGGAGCTGGAGATCTAATTGACTAAAGGAGCTAGATCAACTGATGATTCTGAAGGTGCTGAACCAGAGATATTAGCATATTAATGGATTATACTGATTGTCTCTCAAGATTTTGTACTTCTTAGCAGTGAATGAGGCAAAAATGTTGATGTGTGACAACTAATGGGAAGAGTGTCTGTTCCCTATCTCCCATATGGCCATAATTTGTCTTTTGGTAGATAGTACCTCTCTTTCTTTTGTAACAGTTATTTCTGTATCTTAAGGAAATGAATATCTACTTCTTTGGGAAAAAATGGTGTCTCAAAGAAGTACAAAAACTTTATATTTTGAAAGATGGTCCTTTGGTCTTGTTTATAGCTTGGAAGTCAGTAAATGTAGCTTGCAAACCTCCAAAATCAATTCTGAACAATTTTCAACTCTAGGTCTAGCTTATTCACCATTTATTCACCTTTCCCTATAAATATTCAGGAACTGTGCTATGAGGGTTTAAGTTTGGAAGAAAATATAAGATATGAGATGTCAAACTCACAGCCAAATTGACAATTAGCCCTCTGCCCTAAGTTTCAGACTACCGAGTTAATATTACTTTATAGTTTTCTAAGTAAAATGAAGACCACAGGGATCTACTTCTGTTTGAGTTCAACACCAATGAAATGCATCATATTATTTCTTACTGTGTAGACATTTGAGTATATGGGATTCAATGTAAGCTTTATATATCGGATTTTTTTTTCTCTTCTGAATTTTTGTGTTACACTGTTGTTCTTTCTATATTTTGGCTACTTTCCATTATATGGATTATATGTAGGCACTGGTTATATGCAGGAAATTTTCACCCTCATCCTCTTCAGTTTTAAGCTTTTAAAAATATACAAATAAAATCAAACTACCCCTTTTAGGAACATGCCATTCCTTGGGCCAGGAGTCTTTTATCTTGTATTTTAATTCATGATAAAGATTTTCAAATTCCATTGTAGATATCATTTTAACTAGCTCCTTACTTCATACATCTTCTTGTGTTTTTCATCCTTTCCTTCAACAAGCAATAGTGATGGAAATGGCACAAGAAGTCATATGGTCTTACATGTCTCATATAAACTTTCATCATCCTTGACTTCCCTTCATTCTTCCTGACAGTATTATTCATGGCCACATGAATTGTCAGCAGTGTATGGTAATCATCTATTCACTGTTACTTTTTAAATAACCTAGAATATCACTCCACCAATTCATTAAGAAACATTTATTAAGCTCAGTGAAATCTCCATTCTTGATGGTAGATTTACATTTACTTCAAATGTCCAAACTAGAATGTATGCAGCGATTACTATTCTTCTTTTTTTATTTTCCTTCATTCTTTAACTCTATATCACGTGATAAGTTGACCTTAGCAAATGAAATCTCTCTAAATCCCCAAGTAATAGAATTCATTCTCATCTCCTCCAACAGAATTCCTATTCCCACAGTATGTTATTTTTAATCTCTTACTGTCCACTAGTTCATTTCCTACTCATGTCTTCCTTATCCTGAAACATGCACACACACACACACACACACACACACACACACACACACACACACATACACAAATACACATATACATGCATTTCAATCCTTCCATCCTTGAAAACCCAATAATATTTCTATCATTTGTAGCTAAACTCCATGAAAAAAAAAACATTTATATCAGGTCTTTCAAATTTATCTCCTTTCTATCTCTTCTTAACCCCTTTCAGTTCATCTTTTAACTATATAATTCCATCCAAGCCTTTCTCCCCAAGGTATCTGATGATTTTTGGTTGATAAATTCAATGGACTTTTGTCAATCTTCATTCTTCTTGATCTCTGAATTCTTTGACACTGTTGATCACTCTATTCCTTAATTCTCTCTTCTCTGTAGGTTTTTGAGATATCATTTTTTTCTGCTTCTCCTCTTAGTCACCCATTTGCCCTTTCTCAGTCTGTCTGTGAATATGTGTGTATATGCACAAATGCTTATGTGTTTGTATGTGTGAGTATTTGTGCTACATCCTCATTCATATTGCTCTTCTATATAAATAGATAGATAGATAGATAAGATAGATAGATAGATATTTTCTCTTCTTCTATATATTTCATTTAGAGACCCCATTAAATTCAATAGAATTATTTACCATCTTTATAGTGATGATTCTAAAACCTACCTATCTTTCCTCAATCCCTATGTCACCTTATATTTCCATATCTTCAACTACCTTTGAGACATCTCCAACTGGTTGTTCATTTGACATCTGAAACTCAATCAAGCAAACCTTATTTCTCCTCTTCAACTTCTCAACTTTTCCTATGTAAAAGTTGTAAATATGTCCTCCCTGTACATCAGGTTCTCAAACTCTTCTCTATCTTCTACCAACTATATCCAATCTTTTTCCAACACTTGTCAATATTACCTTTGTAACAGGCTTTGAATATACATTCCGTTCAACTTCTCTGACTGACAACTGTCACTACTCTGTTGCAAGTATTCATGACTTCTTGGAATATTGCAGGAGATATTGTGTTTGCCTGCAGGAGTTTGAAGAAAGGCTGGTGATGTGGCCATTGCAGGGGGTGTATAAGGGCTCAGGGAAACAGAGAGAGCTAGGCAGTACTACATCATTATTACTAGTCTGTGTGAAAAAGTTTGTGTTCACCAGTTCTGTTTTTCTCCCTGAGAGAGGCTTATGAAAATCTGTCAAGTTGTCTTAAGTTCTGGACCCAGAGAACATCAAGAGAATATAGTGATGAGGAATCATTAACATGATGCCAATAGTAGCTGCACTCACTGTCAGCAGTTCTCAACCTTTATTTTTGTTCTCAAACTCACTTAAGATTCTTAAAATTTATTGAAGAACACATCCCCTCTAAGAGCTTTTGCTTTGTGAACTCAATTGACATTTAATATAATAGAAATTAAAATGTTGAGATTATGATATGAATAAGACTTTATCTTGTGGACCCTGTGAGTCTCAGGGACTCTTTAGGTAGTTGCTGGACTACACTTTGAGACACATTACTTATCTGATCTTTCCAATGGTCCAATAAACCTTTTCATCTGAGTTTCAAGGGTTGGAACACTTTGACATAGGAACATATTAATACAAAAGTACAAGGAGGAGGATGACTCATCATAATACCATAAGAGTCTGCCCTCCCTTCTGGATTTAAATAGCATTTCTTGGTTTGGGTAGATAAGAAGCCAGGTAGAGCTAAAATCCAAGTCCTAGACAGGGTTCTTCAGAAACTGGTAGGTAAACATTCCTAATTTTTATACTTCCATCCTAATCTGGGTTCAGCTTTCTATACCAGATGACTGAGATTCACTTAGGCCCTGGGATCCAGTCCTCCTCCCTTAAAAGAAATTTACATTCAGATAGATGATGAAGTTAACAAATGGTGATACTGATACTACTTAAAAATCATATTTATGTAGCACTTCAGTGGTTTGCAAAGCATTTCACAAATATCACATTTGATCCCTGCAACAACCCTGGAAGGTAAACAATATTAATGCTTATTCCATTTTTACAGATGGACAACTGAAGGTAGTAAAGCTAGTAGATTTCTAAGATTGGATCTGAACTCAGATTTTCCTGATCCTCATACACATAATTATTGGTTTCTTGACCTGATTTATCTTTCTTGAATTACCCTATATTTTTCACCTGAGTCTTGACAATTGCCTGACCCTTAACCTATGATTAAATACTTGGATTTCTTCCTGTTTTCCCATCTGTTCTGATATTTGATAATTTTTTACAGTATAGCATAATGAAAAAAAGAATTGGATTCTATCCATACTAATGCAAATAACATTTATATATTGCTTACATTAACTCATTTGAACTGCACAATAGTCATGTGAGGCAAATACACTGCAAGTATTATTAATCTCTCCTTTTAAATCAATTAAAACTTTTCAGTGGAGTTCAGAGTAATTAATTATTTTGTTGATAGATACACTGTCAACAGATGTTAGAATAATATTTTGAAATCATATCTCTCTTGACTTCTAGTTCTCTGCTTTTTCCATTAGGCCATACTGCCTCTCTGGACTCAAATTTAAACCATGATACTTATTGCATTATCTGAGGCAAATACCTTAAACCACTGAGACCCATTTTTCTTATTTGTAATATGAATAGACTAATACTTGGACTATATATCTCTTGGGACTCTTATGAACTTGTAGTGAAATTATTTATTTAAAAATTTTTTTAAAACAACCCCCCCAAAACTAGCATTTCTATATATTGATAATAATAATAATTAATAATAATATAACTCATTAAATAATAATAAAAAGTCTAAGACCTATAAAAATCAATGAAATATTTGTGAATCAATCTACCAAAGTACCTTCAATAGCAAAGGAGAGTAAATTATATTATGTTTCTTAAAGAAATGTATAAATTGGGGCGGCTAGGTGGCGTAGTGGATAAAGCACCGGTCCTGGAGTCAGGAGCACCTGGGTTCAAATTCGGTCTCAGACACTTAATAATTACCTGGCTGTGTGGCCTTGGGCAAGCAACTTAACCCCATTTGCCTTTCAAAAAAAAAGAAATGAATAAATTAACTAGAGGAATATTCGATGCTCATGGCTGGGTCATGTCAATATAAAAAATAGTAAGAAAAACTAAGTCAAATTTCAAGTTTAATTCTTTAAAAATCAATCTACTGGGGCAGCTAGGTGGTGCAGTGGATAGAGCACTGGCCTTGGAGTCAGGAGTACCTAAGTTCAAATCCGGCCTCAGACACTTAATAATTACCTAGTCGTGTGGCCTTGGGCAAGCCACTTAATCCCATTGCCTTGCAAAATCTAAAAAAAAAAATCGATCTACCAAAGTTATTTTATAGGACTAGCTAATTTATAGAACTAATTTACATAATACATAATTTATAAATTCATTTGGCAGAATAAAAAATATAGAATAGTATTGGAATTAATGATATAGAACAGGTAGGAATGTTCATATTTCAAACCATATTATAAATAGCAATGATCAAAACAATCTTAAATTGATTAAAAATTGAAAGGTAGATTTATGGCATAGAATAAAGGAGAACAAATCAGAAATATTTAAACTCAATAAGACTGTGCTTAATAAATCTGAAAACATGATGGGGGAAATTACCTATTTGAAAAGAAATACAAGGGAAAATATAAGATAATATGACAAAAATTGCCTTAGATCAATATCTTAAATTATATTCAAAAATAAATTCAAAAGAAATATATGACTGAAATACTAATGAATATTAATGAAGAGGACAATAGCTACAAAGACCTCACCATTAAAAAAATGATATTATATAAATTTCAAGCAGTGATTACTTAACCAAACAACTGACAAAAGATGAGAAAGGTTAATTTTGATTATATGAAATGGAAAATAGTTTTTACATAAAAAATACAACTGAACCCATGGGAACCAAGATAGCAGAATAAAGGCAGGGACTCTCATGAGCTCTTCCCCACACCATTCCAAATGCCTTCAAATAATGATTCTAATTAAATTTGAGTGGCAGAACCCACCAAAAGACAAAGTGAAACAATTTTCCAGTCCAAGACACCTTGAAAGATCTTCAAGGAAAGAAGGGGGAAGGACTTGTTGCACAATGGTTAGAAAGGGCCTGCAGGAACAGATCATGGAGTGTCTGGGTCCAGCAGCAGAGGTGGATTCCAGATTTCTCAGCCAAGGATAACTTGAAAGCTAAGCAGGAAAACTCTGCCACACCAAGGTGAGAGGAGAGCCTAGTTCAGTCCAGGCCTCAGAAGCATATCCAACCTCAGAGAACCAGGAAGCCATCCAGAAGCTTTCAGAGTGCTCAGCCTATGGAAAGTAAGGGGATTAGGGGAGCTTGCAGAAACTCTTTGCTCTCCCTGGAGCAGAACTCTGCTGTTTTGCCCATTCTCAGATACAAGTTGCAGTCTAGGGCCCAAGTGTCAGGAAAAGGAGAAGATGCACAAGAGGGCTTATTGCCTATAGCAGAGCAGATACCCTCCTCACAGCTTTATGATAGAAAAGGGTGCTTGTGGTTACCCACAGACCAGAGCACAGTCCAGGAGAATAGTCATAGTGTCTCATAAGAACTTGGATGAATTGAGGGCTTTCAGGTGTCTAGGGGAAATCCCTGAAAACAGCTATAAAAAAATCCTCAAAGTTTGGGAGTGTGTCCTCCATGCTGGAAGCAGATCCCTACCTTAACAGAAAGATAAAATCAAGTCATAGTCTGGGAAAATGAGTAAACACTAGAAGAAAAAATATCTGATGATAGACAATTACTTTGATCCTATAGAAGTTCAAAGCACACTCTCAGAAGAAAGCAGTGTAAATGCTTTTGCTTCCAAAGCCTCCAAGAAAAATATGAATTGGTCTCAGGCTATGGAAGAGTTCAAAAAATATTTTGAAAATAATTTAAATGAGATGAAGGAAAAATTTGAGAGAAGAAACGAGAGCAATGCAGGAAAATCATGAAAACTCAGTCAGCAGCTTGGTGAAGTAGAAACCAAAAATTAACATCTTTTATTTATTTATTTTTTCATCCCTAGGCAAGTGTATATTTTTAAGTAACAAAATTTTCTTTCACCCTCCTTCCTACCCCACTCCTCTCAGCAGTGAATATTCAGGTTAATATTTTACATACACATTTTTGTTAAGCATGTTTGCAAATTAGTCATCTTCAATATGAGAAATTAGTATTAAGGGAGAAAGATATATGAGATTGTTTTTATAAAGTGTTCATCAGATTCTGAAAGACTGGGCATTTTTGTTGTTATATTTTGTTTTGCTTTTCTTCCTTTGGATTGGAATAGCAGTGTCCATAGCTAGTCTAATAATGTTGTCCTAGCTTTATGAATTGCTGAGAAGAGCTGATTCCTTCAAGTTTGATCATCTCCTTTAACTGTTCTTTTTGGGGGGTTGCTAGGCAAATGGGGTTAAGTGGCTTGCCCAAGGTCACACAGCTAGGTAATTATTAAGTGTCTGAGGCCATATTTGAACTCAGGTACTCCTGACTCCAGGGCCAATGCTCTATCCACTGCTACACCAAGCCACTCCTCCTTTAATTGTTCTTAATGTGTACATTGTTCTATTGGTTCTGCTCTCTTCTCTCAGTATCAGATTCTGTAAGTCATTCCATGCTTCTATAGAGTCCGACCATTTATGGTCTCTTATAGAACAATAATGTTCCATTGTATTTATGTACTATAACTTGTTTGACCATCCCCCAGTTGATAGGCATTCCCTCAATTTCCAAAGAAAATAACACCTTAAAACCCAATTTTGGTCAAAATGTAAAAAGCAGTCCAAAAGACCAATTTGAAGAGTGTCTTAAAAAACAAAATTGGTCAGATGGAAAAGGGGATACAAAAGCTCTCTGAAGAAACTACTTCCTAACATTGCAGATTGATTTTAAAGGATGTTGATGATTTTGTGAGAAATCATAAAACAATCAAACAAAACTAAAAGAATGAAAAACTAGAAGAAAATGTGAGATATTTCATTGGAAAAACAATTGACATGGAAACTAGATCTAGGAAAGATAATTTTAAAAATTATTGGACTGCCTGAAAGTCATGACCAAATAAAAAAGAACCTAAATGTCATTTTTCAAGAAATTATTAAGGAAAAGTGTCTCGATATTCTAGAAGTAGAGGGTAAAATAGAAATTGAAAGAATTCATTGATCACCTCCTGAAAGAGATCCCAAAATGAAAACTGCTAGGAATATTATGGTCAAATTTGAGAACTCCCAAATCAAGGAGAAAATATTACAAGCAGCCAGAAAGAAACAATTCAAGTATCATGGAGCTACAGTCAAGATAACACCAGGTTTATCACTTCTACATTAAGGGATTGTAGGGCTTGCAATATGATATTCCAGTAGGCAAAAGTGTTTAGATTATAGCCAAGAATTAACTACCCAGCATACTAAACATAGTCATTCAGGGGAAAATAGACATTCAATGTAATAGAGGACTTTCATACTTTCTGGATGAAATGACCAGAGCTAAACAGAAAATTTTATCTTCAAGTATAGGACTCAAGTGAAACATAGAGAGGCTAGACAGGATGGACAAATCATGAGGGACTTGATGTGGAACTACTGGTATTCCTTCATAGGAAGATGATACTGATAAGTCATATGAGATTTTTTGCTTATTAGGGTAGTTAGAAGGAATATATATATATATATATATATATATACATATTATATATAAAGTATAATACATTAAAAGATACAGTTAATGGGAGAGAAAGGAGTGTACTGGGAGAAAGATAAAGGAGAGGTAGAATGGGATAAATTATTTCACATAAAAGAGGCAATAAGAAATTGTTATAGTGGAGTGGAAAGGGGAGAAGGTGAGGAAGAGGCCTTATTTTCATCAGAATTGATTCAGGGAGGGAATAACATACACATTTAGTTAGGTATAGAACTCTATTTTACCCTAGAGGAAAATGGGGCATAGGAGAGGGGGAAAGGGGGTTGTATGTGATAGAGGGGAGGGAAGATCATGGGAGAGAGTAGTTAGATGCAACACACTTTTGAAGAGAGACAGGGGAAATGAGAGAGAGAATAGAATAAATGGGGTTTGGGGGAATAGGATGGAGGGAAATTCAGCTAGCAATGGCTACTTTGGGGGGAAAATATTTAAATAAAGACCACATTTCTCAAGTTTAGAGAACTGAGTCAAAGTTATAAAAAGAAATAAGAGCCTTTCCCCAATTTATGGTTGATCAAGAGATCAAGGGACAGTTAGGTGACACAGTGGATAGAGCACCAGACCTGGAGTCAGGAGGACCTAAAGAGAAAGAGACAGAGACAGAGACAGAGACAGAGAAACAGAGAAAAATAAACTGTTTTCAGATGATGTAATCAATACAATCTAATTAAATATATATCTTACCTCCCTATTGATGGGAGAAATGCCGGTTGAAACAATTCTGAAGTACTAGCTTACATCTATTGAATTGGTTAATAGGAGAGAAGGAGAAAATGACAAATGTTGGAAGGGGTGTAGGGAAATTGAGACATTGATGCTCTGTTGGAGGAGTTGTGAAATGATTCAACAGATCTGTAGAACAATTTGGAACTTTGCCTAAAATGTTCTAAAACCTACTCTTTGACCTAGCAATGCCAGTTGTAGGTCTATATTCCATTGGAGATGAAATACAGAAAGAAAAGAATATATATATATATATATATATATATATATATATATATATATATATATATATATATGTGTGTGTGTGTGTGTGTGTGTGTGTGTGTGTGCATATTTTATATATATATAGCAATTCTCTTATGCTGGTGGGGAGCCAGAGATTGAGGGGATGCTCAGCATTTGGGAAATGACTGGTGATATGTGCTTGAGATGAAATGCTGTTCTGTTATAGGAATTATGAACAGGATTTTTTTCCCAAGCAGATGCAAAGTCACAACAATATTCCAGGATGAATATTGATGAATATTCCAGCTGTGAATGACCTACCATTTCTCAGCAATACTGTAACCCAAGAAAACTCTGAAGGACTTATGATAAAGAATGCTATCCATCCCAAAGACAGAGCTGATAGTATCTGAATACAGACTGAGGCATATTAATTTATTTTATTTTTCTTGAGATTTCTCTTCTTGTTGGGGGGGGATGTTTACTTTTGTAATATGACCTATTGTAGTAATGTTTCTAATGCCTTCACTTTTTTTGTTTTTTGCAATGCAGTGGGGTTAAATGACTTACCCAAGGTCATACAGCTAAGTGTCTGATGCTGGATTTGAACTCAGGTACTCCTGACTCCAAGGCCAGTGCTCTATCCATTGTGCCACCTAGCTGCCTCATGCCTTCACAGTTTTAAACTACACCAAGAACCTATACCATTTAACCTACACCATTACTTTCTCAATGAGGGGGAGTGGGGTGGGAGGAATGGAGAGAATTGGAACTAAAGGTTTTGAAAGTAAATGCTGAAACTTGTTTTTGCCTGTAGCTGGGGAAAAAATTAAAAATAAATAAAAATTTAAAAAATAAAAATGAATAATTAAACAAATGCAGGATAAGAAAGCAAGTAGATTGGAAAAAATATTTGAATCAAACATCTCCAAAAAGGGCTTGATAACCAAGATATGTAGACAATGTAAATAGGAGAAGATTTGGAAGCAAAAGTCACAAAATCAAAAATTAGTAAAAAAGAGAAAAGTAAATAAATATACTAGCTTAAAAGTCATTTTCCAGTAAATGAATGATCAAAGGTTGTGAACAAATAATTCCCAGAAAAATTGAAAACTATTTACAAATATTCAAAAGAATACTGCAAGTCATTAAAAATTAGAGAAATATGAATTAAAACAACCCAGAGCTTTTAACCCGAATTAGTAAAGATGACAAAACACGGGTGTAAAATATATTTCAGGAATTATAGAAAGGAAAACACAAAACTGTATTATTGATAAATTTGTAATTTGTTGCAATTTATGAAAATAATTTTGGATTATGAAAATAAAGTGATTAAATGTCTCTACTCTGACTGAGAATTTGCTAGGCATTTATACCAAGGAAGCCAGTGACAAAAAGAAAGATTCAGTATATGTGGAAAAATTTATAACAGTAATTTGTGGAAACTAAGAACTGGGGAAAAAACCTGACATCCATTTTTTTGGTGAATGGCTAAAAAAGGTGGCGTTCATTCAGTTTTGATCAATGCATAACATGGAAACAATATAAAGATTATCAGATTGCTTTCTTTTGGGGGGAGATGGTGGGAGGAAAATTATAAAATTCAAAACCTTAAAAAAAATTATAGGTAAATGCCCCTAGGGAAAAAGGATCTGAACTCAAATGAAAGATGACAGATAAATCTCTAAAAACATTTTAACATTAATCTCTCTATTAAGCATATAAAAACTCTAAACCACATGAGCTCATTTTGATGAGGATGCTATTTTTTCTGCGAACTAAGTGGTTTATGTGAGACAGGCCAATTCAGGCTATCCTTGCTTATATTTTAATTACCTGATATGAGGGACACAAAGTAGAGTGTTGGAAGTAGGACCTTTAAATCAGGTTTTTTCAGGGTGCAACTTTACCAAGATAGCACCAAGATAGTTCTTAAAATTCTGTAATATTGAAGAAAATCTTTTTGAAAATAATTGTGCAGGAAGAAACAATAACTACTAGTCCAGATTAGTGTATTAGACGCAGGACAATTCCTTAAGTCTAGTCCCTATTCCTTATCCTATACTTAAAACATATAATTTATCCAAATAACAAATTGCATTTAGATCCACCAAAATTCTTGTAAACTACCATTTTTTTGTAAAACAGCCTATTGATACACAGAACAGTAAGAATCTCAAAGTCAATAGGTAAGAAACTAGTATTTATATAGCACTTTAAGATTTTCAAAGAACTTTGCCATATAAGTATTATCTTATTTGATCTTCATTTTATAGATGAGGAAGCTAAAGCTGATACCTAGGGTCATATAGCCAATGTGTGTATGTGATGTCAGACCCTAACTCTTTCCTTTCTGTCTCCAATGTCTTAAAAAAAACCCTTTTAGTAATATGCTAGATTCAGTTAAAATCAACCAATAGTTTTAACCATGAAAATAGAAGATACAGACAAATGCTATCTATAAAATGATTAAAGTCAAAGACTTCACTGTGTCCTCCAATAGAATGCAAGCTCTTAGGGGGCTGATGTTGTTTTCAACTGTGTCTTTGCAGACCTGGAGTCTAGCATTATTACTAAAACATTGTAGGTATTTAATAAATTCTTGATGACTGATCAAAGGATACTAAAAGACTGAGAATGCAGCAAAAGATTAAAAGGAGATTTACACATTCAAAAAGAACTGTGGTTTATAAATATCATGAAATGTTACTATATCATATCAAAGGGACAAATATGATAAATACAGAGAATTATGGAATGATTTACATGAACTGATGCAAAGTAAAGTAAGTAGATGCAACAAAGAATTATAGAAAATGAATACAACAAAGCAAATGAACAGATCAACCACCATAAAACAATCAAAACTGAAAGATTCAAAATAGAAAAAAACTAAGAATAACACTAAGGAAGATAAATGAGAAGATCCCTTCTCATCCACAGTTTTGTAGCACTGGGTGGTCTAAAGGCATGGAACACAGCATAAAATGTCATTCTGTTCTAATTTGTCTATTAGTTTTTAATTAATTTTTTCTCCCTCTTTTTAAAAAGAAAATTATTTGTTATGCAATAGTTCTTTGGCAGGGAGAGGGATGCAATAAAAAATTGGTGATGTAAAAAAAATCAATAGTAGATTTACACATATATCATTTAAAAAGCTCTTTGTAATCATTAAAATATAACAGAATTGTCTGCTATTAAAATTTGAAGCTCAGAGTTCAAGAACTTGCTTTGCAAGTGGGATAACAGCCAACACCTTTCTGAATCTCAATTTCCTCATATATAAACTAAAAATAAATCATCATCATTATCTTCATCATCCATGGCTTACTGAGATTACTATAAGACTCAAATATATAGAAACCATTCAAGGACTGTCATTTTTCCTCTAGTTTTTCTCCCTCTCCCAACACCTCTGCCCAATGCCTAACTCAGATCCTTGTATACAAGAGATGCATAATCAACTTCTGTTGAATTGAACGAATATGTAGGAAATTATTCTGTAAACTTCAGAAGCCTATAAATTCAAGTGGTCAGTTATTATCATACCTCATTAATTAATCTAATAGAACTCTTATAGTATTACCTAGCTATCTTAGTACCCACATCCACCTGGTGACTCTCTGCTTAGTCATTGACAATTTGAACCTCTCCAAGAAGGGGAGGAGACAAAGATACAGAGTAGAAAATTAGACTCCTTCCTGTCTCCACATGAAACCACTTGAGCAATCAGCAGGAGGCAGTGAAGATCACTGCACAAAACTCAGTCTCAGCCCCAATCCACCTTTCTTATTAATTCCATTTCTCTAAATCTTATGGGTTCTCAGTAACTTTCTGAAAAGATGCCTTTCCACTGCATTTTTCTATACATTCTCTTTCTCAGTTTTAAAATAGCAATATTTCCCCAAGGACAATGGTACTAATAAAGACATTAACAACAAATTCCCCCACACCAAGATGCAAGTTAAAAACACTAATCCCCTTAAGTTCTTTTGCTTCTACGTTTCTGGGAGATTTTATTGGATGCATGATGTGATGATGAGCAGGACTGAGTCTGATTATCTGAATTTCAGGGATATTCAGACAACCTGGGTTGGGTAAATCCAGGGAAATTAGTTAGGATTTGAGTATCCCCAATCCCTCAACTTGTTCCTCCTCAAAATGAGACCAATAACACTGACTGCCTTAAAGCAATTTTCAGAGAAGAAATAATGTATTTATTGCCCATTAGCACACATTAAACCTTTTGGGATAAAAGAGATATATATAAATGCTGATATTATTATATTCCTCATACAGCACAGGGGTTTAGGAGTTTAATTAGCTATTGTGGTAAACACATAGAACAGGGGAGCTCCCAGGCAATGCTTATCACTGCCTTATGCTTTTATTTCATTTTTCCAAGGTGATAGGACCTCTGTGGATATTTGTTCAGGAGCACTATACATTGCTAGTTATATGACCTTGGAGAAGTCTCCTTGAACCTGTTTTCTTGTATGAGAAAACAGGGATAATAATCGCTGTCCTACTTTGCTCTTATGATTGTAGATATGGCGGTGTATCCTTCTAGGGCATGAAGTGTTCTAGCTGGGAAAATGTTAAATTTGAATTCAGAAGATCTGAATTTAAATTTTCAATGAAACTCAGTTTTATAATCTGGAAAATAAGTATATGATCTTATGAAAATTTTGTTATGAAGATTAAATGAGAAAATGATACATGTAAAAGGTTTTCCAAAAGTGACAAATTTTAAATATAGAAATGCAAGCTACTTTTATCATCATGGTTATCATCCTCATTATCATCCTCAAATAGAAAAGATGTTTAAGTTAGTTCACAATTTTCATCTCTGTGATACTCTTCTCCCTCTATCTCCATTTGTCTGGCTCTCATTCTCCCCATTTTGCCGAGAACATATAATATTCTATCCTCATATTATCACTTCAATATGTGCCCTTCATAAACACACACATAGTGAACTTTGTACTGTGATTCAAAGAGAATATAATATGTCCCTCTCATGTAGCACTTGACCTAAACTCCTTGGCAATATCATCTTTCTCTGTCCAATCTTTGCAACCAGATAAAGATTATCAAGAGAATTGACAGTGTCAGAAATAAGTAAAAATATTTGTTTATTGACCTAAGCAATCTTCATATTAGCCTTTCTGAGTACAGTGCTAGCCTGCTACGACTTAAGCCCTTCTTAGTATCCAAAGCGTGTGTTCTCATATACTCTTGAGAGCATCAAAACACCAAAAATAGATAAAGAGATAAATAAACCCATGGATGAGCAATTGAACTAAGGAATGAATGAATGAAAGCATGAACAATAAATATATGAATAAACCAATAGATAACTGAGTGAATGAATTGATCTCTTTAGATAACCTCATTACCCCTCTCTTCTAACTGGGAATGATGCTAATGAGAATTCACTGGTTTAATCGTTATTTGTAAAACTTGGTCTAATCATGTTCTCTGTCTGAATCAGCAGGGGAAAAAGATCTGTATTGAAGTCTCTTAGGGTAGTTATATCTAGCCTGCCATTCACATCTTGATCAATTCAGACAATTTGCTCAGCACTGTAGGTTCACATCCTCCTCTGATGTGGGGCAGAGTAAGCCATATGAATCCAGTTCATCAGAACTCCAGTTTTCTCAGAACCCTAGCACCAGAAAGCTTTGATCTGATAGGAACTAATTCATATCAAAATGTAAAAGACTGATTATAATTTTACTAATTGCACCTCTCAAGGTTAGTTACATCTGTGAAAAAAAATATGTTTAAAAAGATCAAGTTTAATCATGGTTCTCTCTTTAACTTGGCATATAACTTTGACTTTAGGAAATACATTTCCCTTCTTTAGGGTTCTTTATTAAACTAAGGGACATTATTATCAACTAACAAGATTATCAGTAATAGGTCTTTCAACTTGAAATCCTGATATGAAGCATTTATGTGTGATCCAAAGTCATTTCAACCTCTCTGAATCTCCATTTCTTACTTTTAAGATGGGAATAATATTATTTGCACTACTTACTTCACAGGATCGTTATAATGAAAGCTCTTCTAAAACCTTAAAAATGTTTAAAGAAATTCAAGTGATTATTTTTCAATAATATATAATGATGGATTTGGGGCAAACCAGAAAGAAATATGTTTTGGAAACAAAGAGTCATGTCACTTATTCTTCAGTCATATAATGCAGAGAATTGAAAAAAGTACTAGATCTGATGTCAAAAGAACTAACAGGTTATACTGGGAGTCACATTGGATTTGAAGTTGAAAACCTAGATTCAAATTCTGTTTTTGAAACTTACTAATATGTAACTTTAAGAAACCCATTTAGGGAACGAAGATGGCAGGATGGGATTGGAATTCCCAGGAGCTTTTCCCCTCAAAACTCCAAATGCTATAAAATTATGATTAATCAAAATTCTGGAGGTGCAGAATCCACAGGAATATTAAGTGAAACAATTTTCCAGCCCAAGACAACTTGACAGGAAAGGTCTATTCCATCAGTACTAGGGTTGAAAAGAGTCACAGAGCAACCTAGACCACAGGCTGGAGCAAATCAGTTTCATCCTTCCTGGAACAACCCACAGGGCACCTGGGTCCCTGGGAGCACCTAGATCTGTGGTAGCAGGAGTGGTTTCCAGATCTTTTGACCCAGGAATCACCAGGGACAGCTTAGAAGGTCAGCAGGAGGACACTGAAGCACACAGTGAGCACAGAGCTCAGGTCAACAGAGGCCACAGGACAACCTTGAGAACCTGCAGAACCACCCAGCAGCTGCTACCAGAGTGCTCAGCCCACAAATGGTAATGAGTTAAAGGTCTCTCTGCTGCTACTTTGCCCATATTCAGATCCAAGGCCCAAGCTGGGCCAACATACTACCATAGAGGAGCAGGGACCATACTCACAGCTTAAGGGCAGAGGGGAGTGCTTGTGGTCATCCATAGACCAGAGCACAGGCAGGAGAGCAGTCAGAGACTCTCAGACAGTGGAGAAACTAAGGTTCCCTGTGGGGGTACCAAAAACCCCCAAATCTTTGGAAGTATATTAAAATCAGGTCATAGACTGAGGAAATGAGCAATTAATAAAAACAATAATCCCATGGAGGATCAAAATAAACACCCAGAAGATGGCAAAGTCAAAGTTTCTGTATCCAAAGCCTCCAAGAAAAATAGGCTATGGAAGAGCTCAAATAAGACTTTGAAAAGCAAGTAAGGGAGGTAGAGCTAAAATTGGGAAGAGAAATGAGAGTAATGCAGGAAAATCATGAAAACCAAGTCAGCAATTTTATGAAGGAGATACAAAAAACACCGAAGAAAATATGTTAAAAACCAGTTTAAGGAGCAGCTAGGTGGCATAGTGGAGGACTGACCCTGGAGTCAGGAGGATCTCAGTTCAAATCTGGCCTCAGACACTTAATAATTTCTCACCTGGGTGACTTTGGGCAAGTCACTTAAACCCATTGCCTTAAATAAATGAAATTCTTTAAAAAAGACTTTAGGTTAAATGGGAAAAAAACAGTCCAAAAGGTCAGTGAGGAAAAATGCCTTCAAAAGCAGAATTGGTCAGATAGAAAAGGAAATAAAAAGCTCTCTGAAGAAAATAACTTCTTCAAATATAGAATGGAGCTAAGGGAAGCTGAGGACTTTGTGAGAAATCAAGAAACAATGAAACAATACCAAAAGAATGAAAAACCTAGAAGAAAATGTGAAATATCCCTGGGAAAATTAACAACTGACCTACAAAACAGATCCAGAAGATATAATTTAAAATTTTGGGGGCTACCTGAAAGTCATAACCAGGAAAAGAACCTAGACTTCATTTTTCAAGAAATAATCCAGCAAAATTTCCCTGATATCCTAGAAGAAGATGGTAAAATAGAAATTGAGTGAATCCACTAATCATCTCCTGCAATTCCCCTTCCCGCCCAAAAAAACCTCCTAGGAATATTATAGCTGAATTCCAGAAATCCCAAGTCAAAGAGAAAATACTACAAGCTGCCAGAAATAAACATTTCAATTGTCATGGTGCTATAATCAGGATTACACAGAATTTGGCAGAGTCTATAATTAAAGGCTCATAAGGCTTGGAATATGATATTCTGGAAGAAAAAAGATCTTGAATTACAACTGAGAATCAACTACCCAGAAAAACTGAACTTCTTCTTCCAGGGGAAAAGATGGAAATTCAATTAAATAGGGGACTTTCAGACTTTCCTTTTTAAATGATCAGAGCTGAATAGAAAGTTTGATCTTCAAATATAGGACTCAAGTGAAACATGGAGAGGGTGGATGGGAAGGGATAATAATGAGGGACTTAACAATTTTGAACTGCTTCTTCCCTTCATAGGAAGAAGATAATACCGTATGTGAACCTTCTCATTTATAAGAATAGTTAGAAGTTTATATAGACAAGGCACAGGATGGAAGCAAATATAATGGTATAATATAAAGATGGAGTCAATGGGTGAAAAGAAATGGAATGAGGAAAAATAGAATGAGCTAAGATATTTCCTGTAAAAGAGTCAAGAAAAAGCTTTTGCAATGGTGTGGAAGAAGGAGGTGGGGGGACACTGAGTGAGCCTTCATTCTCATTAGAAATGGCTCAATGAAGAAATAACATATACTCAATAGGGTATCAAAATTCATCTTACCCTAGAGTAAAATGGATAGAAATGGGATGGAAGAATGGGACAGGGGGAAGGGAGAGGGGGTATAGATGATTGAAGAGAGGTAAGATTGTAGAAGAGGGTAGTCAGGTACAACAGATTTCTGAGAAAGGACAGGATAAAAGGAGAGAGAGAGAGAATAGAATAAATAGTAGTAGAGAAGAAGAAAATGGAGGGAAATGCACCTAACAATAGAAATTTTGGGGAAAAATATTGAAATAACTTCTCTGATGGACTTACAACTCATCCCAGAGACAGAGTTGATGGAATATGAACATAGACTGAAGTATACCTTTTTTTTCCCTCTCACCTCATTTCTGTTGAAGTTTATTTACTTTTACAGCAAGATTAGAGTAGTAATGTGAATACAAATAAATAAATCATAAAAATTTAACCTCTATGAGCTTTAGTTTCCTCATCTATAAATGGAGGGGAAATCATCAAAATGGCCTTTGAGGCCCCATCCAACTATAGGTCTGTAATTCTGTGAGTTCCACTATATGCCATGGGCTTCGTTTTCCCTATTTATATAATTAACAAGTTGGATTGAACTCTTCTAGCTGGAAACTTAGGCCTATGGCTCTGTGAAAGTCAATCAGGATGTTTCCATAAGGAATGCTTTGATCTTTGTGCCTAAGTATGAAAACTGAGGTAAGGCAGAGTACTAGATATGGCAGTGGTTTGGGGGAGAAAGACACACACATACACACACAAACACGCATAGACACACACATATATATACACACAGTGGAAGAGAGGTGGCATGGGTGGGTAGAAGGGATCAGAACCAAATCTCATTGACATAAGTTTCTTCCACATTCCACATTTCTTTCTCTCTTTCATTCCACATGAAAAACAGAAGCTTTTTTTCTGTAGATCTGCTTTTTTTTCTTTTTTCTCTTTTTTTTCCCTTTTGGGTAATTGCAAGTCACTGTATGAAAGGCAGTCACCAGGGCACAGAGGCTGTCTAATATTTCAGCTTCCTACTCTGGGATTCAATTGTTTTCTCTGGCCTTTTGTGCTCTTAGTTTATGAAAAATCAATAGTTTAATATAGAAAAAAATCCCCTGGCTATCTATTTAGGGCTGCATTACCTCTAGCACAGAGCTCTGGTTCTCCCTGTCAGCATGGTTAGAATTCTGAACACATGTCTGGTTTTTGTGGAGGTTGATTCAGCCTCCTAAAGGCTACTCTTCAGATAAGAGACCAGTAATAATACCATTTCTAATATTGACAGGTTTTGTGATCATGACAAAGGCATTTTGATTTCTCTAAGACTAAATTTCTTCATCTGTAAAATGGGGATAATAATCCTTATACTACCTGCCTAAATGGGATATTGTGATGAACATGATTTATATATTTTTAAACTGCCTATTAGAGAACTGTCAATATTACTACAAGAAAAATAATATTTAAAAACTTACATTTTATAGGGTTTTTGTTCTTTTTACAGAATTTTTTTATCTTATTTCAGTCTCTCAGAAACTCTGAAATATAACTCATACACTAATAAACCTATTTAATAGAAGAGGAAATTTCATTTAGGCCAAGTAAGGCTAAGAGATTTACACTCATACACATACACACTCACAGACATGCATGTACACACACACACACACACACACACACACACAAACACACACACACACATACATATAGCCAGAGTAAGTTCATAAGATTTAGAGCTAGACAGGGTCTTAAATGATATCTGGTCCTAACTTCTTTATTTTACAGCTAAGGAAGCTGAGGTTTATAGAGGTTCAGTAACTTACCCTACATCATAAATAGTTATTAGTATCCATTTGTTCCCATTTGAACCCAATTTTACATTATACCATGACTTTGCTTATCCAGTGAAAAATGACAATTTTACCATATTTGCCTTATTCAAGCAAGACAAAGAGGAAGACCAAGTCCAAGGCTTCTTCTGTTTTGGTCAGATTTAGTCATTCTGCAAGGCCTAGCTCAAAAATCATTTTCTCCATTAACTTCTCATTGATCCTTCTCTTAGTAAAAGATGGACCAAGAACAAAGGGTGTTAGAATTGAAAGGGTCCTTAAAAATCAAAATTATCTACTCCAACTCCCTCATTGCACAGAGGGAAATGAGGCTGCCTAATGAGAGGAACACTTGCCAGAGATCACGATATGATTGAGCTTGCTTTTGAAAACAGTTTCTCTGACTCCTTCTCCTGGGACACCTGAGTACTCTCAATGCTCTTTCCTTAGAACCACCATAATCCTTCAAAAGATAATGGGTTTTCGAGTATTTAGGAAAGTGAATCTGTGTTCTTGGACAAGTTACTGTCATTCCTTTAATCTCAGTTTCCTCCTATATAAATGAGAGCATTACAACTAAACAGTTTCTGAAAACCTCACCAGTTCTAAATTCTATTAATTTTTGATTTAGGGATTACATAATCCAACTTCCTCATGATAGAGATGTGAAAACTAAAATCCATAGAAATAAAAGGACCCTATCAGAGAAAGATTCACTGACAACTGGAAAAGCAAGGGTTTGAATCAGGCCCCCTACCTATGAAACCAATGCTCTTTCTACCACCTCTCCCTATCTCTTTTTTTGTCCCTTATTATCCAATTCCACTTTTTTGCCACAGTCATCTGTACTTCTTTGTACATAGTACTATCTATGTACTACTAATGTGGTCTTGAAGGACAATGATTTCATCCTACTCATCTCTGACTCCCTAATAGCTTTATCAAAAGCCTTAGCATATGGTAGGTACATAATAAATAGCAATTGTATATAGATAATTTAAAAAATTAGAAGCACCCAGATTTGTTCGTGATTTTGTTGTTATTTTCCCCCCTCCCAGATCCCTGGACCCTAGAAGATGGAGTAAGACAGAAAGAAAAGTAACCTACAGCTGTGAGGGGAAGATTTTCTTAATGAGAAAGAAATGTCACCTGGGAGCTAAAGGTGTAAGAACACAGTTGGCTTTCTCCAGATTGTAAAGGCTGAAGACTGACTTCTAATGAGTAGAAGTGAAAAATGAACTGAGTTTTTCAAAGATACATTTTAATCCCACCCAATGCTTCAGAATCCCCTGCCTGCTCTCACCTACTGTTCAGATTCTCTCCCAGAAAATCTGGAATTGCTTTCCCATTAATTTGTCACCAGATATCAGCAAGATCAATACTAAGCCTCAGCAAGATCGTGAACATAGTGAAGATGTTTCTTCAGTGGAAAATCACTTACTACCATGTCCTTTTTTCCCATCAGTGCTGGATGACCCTCCCTTTGAGTTGTCAGCATCTTCCTGCTTTCTCTTTCTCAAAATATCTTTAGATGAATTATTTCTTCTCTGCAGCTCTTGTTTCCTCACCTGTAAAATTGATTAAATGACCTCTAAGATTTTGAATTTGAAAATTCTAATGTTCTATTTTCTACCATTCTATGTTCTCAGGTGTCTTCTTGCCTTAGCATTCTATTTTGTAAGATCTCTCCCAGCCTTTCATCCTCTCTTCTAAGGTTTCTTTCAAACTCTAGTAATCTATGTCCTGTGTTCCAAGTATTTTAAGGTCTCTTCTCACTTTAACATTAGCCTGCTCTTCAGAAAGATCTGGCACTTGTCACTCTAAAAGATAAAAGAAATCGACAGCTATTTAAGAAAAGGCTATGCTTCCAAACACAGTAGAAAAGGGAAAAGATTACAGGGCTGAAACTTTAAAATCAGGTCCCTTCCAGCTTTGAGATTCATACCCTTCACTGTTCTTTCCCTTCTCCAATATCCCCATCTTCTAGTCTCTGAATCTCCCTGCCCCCAAATCTTTCTCAAATACATACCTAGAAACCTGTAACCAAGGGACTGACTGAGGGTGTTCAGTCACATGGTCTTAAACTTGATGTACTAATTGGCTCTGAAGTCTTTGTTAGAGAGGGTTATACTTAGCAGTCTTTTTTTCCCTTTCCTCATATAGGTGGCATAAATGTAAATGTCAACCCAGCTCCTTTAGAATCAATGAATGGGGTGCAAAATGATAAGATTTGAATATCCTGTCTACTTTGGAAGAAATTGGGGTTTTAGTGAAGCTGACAAAAGACAGGAAGCCTATCTACCTTTGCAGATTAAGCATAGTCTAGTGAAAAGTGTAATGGACTTGGACTCTGAAGACCTACCTTTGAATTCCATTTCTTCTATTTGCTAGTTCTATGATCTTGAGCAAATTCTTTCCTTTCTCTGATTCTCACTTTGCTTATCTTCAAAATGAGAAGAAATTAGGATTTGGTGGACACGATTCTGAAATTGGGAGCAAACAATGAGTTGGACCTCAGCTTCCTCATCTGCAAAATTATGGGATTGGATGAGATGCTTCCTAATGTCCCTTCTAACTATAAAGACCCATGACCTCTCAATTCTCTTTCTGTTCTAACCTGCTTCCGTTTTGCTTCTACCAACCCAATTCCCAAAGTGAGCACATATTGTGGCAAGCTCACTGTTAAGCCATTTCAACTCCTTGTCTCTAGGCTAATGACAGACAGTAAGAATAACAAACAGGAGGGGCTAGAGGAGTCCCGGAAGGGGCCTCCTAGGTGCTGTAGCCACTGATGCTCTCAACTGTCAGCACCCTTTCCCCCAGGATGTGTGGTACCCAACAGAGACTGATTAGCTTTGTACCAGATAGGTTTTCACAAGCAACACTTGGAAGCAAGGTGAGAAAATGTTAGCACAAGGAAAGGATTTCACTGCTATTCTATACTAGGGTGGGATTGTGTCAGCTTTTGGGGTCACAGGCCCTGGCAGCAACCCTAGATCAAACAATTATATTTTTAAGTTTTGCCTTATTCATTTGGTTATGGATATTCTATGCCATATTCTGGGAATGGTTTTGAAATGGGAGTCTTGAAGCCTGGGTTCTAGTCCTGACTATTAACATTTTATGTTACTTAAGGTAAGTCACTCCATTTCTCCTGGTTCTCAGTCTACTCATCTGTTCAAATGGAATGATCACATTCATTCTGATTGCACAAGGCTGTTATGATGATAAAATAAGATATCTGAAAGGGTTTGGGGAAATGTTTTAAGGAATGTGCAAGTATATGATATAATCATATTGCCTTAGATATTACTGATTCATCCTAGGTCATTATATATTATACACACTTATACATTTGATCAGTTCAATTCAGAAAGGCATTTGCAAAGCATTATATTAAGTGTGCTAATTTGGGATTTAGATAACCCATTACTGACACATGCTTAGGTCTGTGTCCTTAGGTTCTCCAGTTAATTATTTTGAGGCTCAGTATCTTCATCTACTAAATGGGAACAATACACTGCCTATTTCACAGATAATTATGAGGAAAATTCTTTGTAATCCTTGAATGGAAAAATAAAGGGGAGCTATTATTAAATTCGTGTATCTTGAGTCCAAACAGGATTAATTTCATTGCTAAGTTATTTTCTGATAGAGAAGAGATCAACTGTGTGGATTACCAGCCGTTTTCACCTAAATTCCATTTTTTCCCCTCTGACTATCGCATTAGAAGGAGCATTAGATTTAGAAACAGAAGACTTGTTGGAGCCCTGGTTCTGTCACTTACTATCTCTGGGGAGATCACTTAAATTTCCTGAACCTCTATTTCCTCATATATAAAATGTGAATAATGATATTTTATCTTCCTCATAGAGATGAATGAGAAAAACACCAAATATAGATATATATGTATATGTATGTATATATGTATATGCATATGCATATGCACATGTATATGTATATGTATATATTCAAACATGCAGTCTTAGAACTGCAGAAAAACCTCAGCAATCACCCATTTACCCCAAACTCACCATTTGACAATTAGGAAACTGAGAACCAAGAGAACAATGTACACATTATCAATAGCATTGAGAGATGATCAATCTTGATGAAAGCAGCTTCTCTTGGCAGTTCAGAGAGCCAGGACAACTTTATTAGACTGGCTATGGACAATACTATCCTCATCCAGAGGAAGAAAAACAAAAGTAAACTGAACTAAACTAAAAAATATTTTAAAACCTTCAGAATCTAACACGTTATAAAAAAATCTCTTATGTATAACTTTCCCTTAATCCCAATTCCTCATACCAAAAATGACTAATCTGTAAATATGTATATCACAAATATGTATGTGCAATATTAACCTGACTGTTCATCACTTAGGGGAGGAAGGAGAAGGGTGGGAAGGGAGGGTAGAAGGAAATTTTGTAACTAAAAATATACCTATGAATATTGGATAAATGTTGAAAAACTTTTATACATGTATTTATAAAAATAAAATATCAATAAAATAAATTAAGGAAACTGAGATCCAAAGAAGTAGAATTATATCACTAAAACCACCTCTCCATAACCATCCAATTCAACTTAACTTCCACGTCGTCCCCTACTCTCTCAATATATGCATGGGTACTATTTCAAAGGTTGCAAAATTGTTTTGGTTTTTGTCCACTCCCATATTCAGAGAAGTCAACCTTTTATAAAAATCTAGATTCAAGTTTCCTCAAATGCTCTTATGAAAGAGGGTGGGGGGGGAAACTGATTGGATGAGAAATGTCTGCTTTCTCTGTTCTGCCCCCATTAGCACATTCATTCTGGTAAAGGAACATTTCTGGGACATGTGATGAGGCTGGCCATTCAGGAGGGAGTAAGAATGAATAGCCCTGGAGATTAGATTAGAGAAAGCACAATTTATGTTACTTTTAAGGTTAATATGAACAGACAAAGGAGGTTTAGTTTAGAAAAGTAGGTTAACAGTGAGGTAATGGAAGAGGGATTTATGTTAATGGGAACTGTATGTGAAGTTGTTAAAGGGCATTTAATAAAGAAGAGGTAGAGTTAGAGGTTGGAGGTCACAGATCTCTCCAGAAGAGATTAAACTTTGGGTCCCTATTCCCCCAATGTGATTGGAGCAATGTTCCTGGTTGCTGATGTGAGCTGTCACAAGAAATTAAAGCAATGGTGTCCTTGTACACTCCATATTTGGGGGTTCAAATAAACCAGGCAGAGAGCAAATAGAGGGAGCTGTGCCTTTTGATGAGAACTAAGGAATCAAGAGAAGCAGACTGACAGAAGCCACAGGAATACTGGGATATTGTTATGAAGCCTAGAAGACCTGAAGGCCCCAGCATAGAAAATCCATCAACCAGATGGCACATTATTAGTAAGACCCAAAGTCTTCTGGAGAGGTAGTATGTTGTTTCACACAGAATACACTAAAAATAACTTTAATTCTACATCTACAAAGATGACAGAATAGGACCCTTTTATAAGAAGTTTCCATCCAGTTCTAACATCAGATGTTCTCTTTTCCACCATTTTGTGTTCCAAGATCCATTCCAACTCTAATCATATGTGTTGTATGTTCTATACAATTTGTGTATGCAAAGAGGTCTAATTCTAATCACTGATGGTCTTCACTGATAGGATCATAAACCTAGATACAGAAAGGAAATTGGAGTCTATCTAGTCTAACACTCCACCTTGTTTTACAAATCTGGAACCTGAATTTCAGGGAAATTAAGTCTCTTTCTTACCCAAAATCAGAGGTAAAATTTGAACTCATGTCCTCTCCTCTCAAATTCTGTCATTCTATGTTCTGATACCTTTTGTTTTTAAATTGTCATTCCTCACTTTAATGCTACATCATTCTATTATTTGACTCAATAAGAAATTAAGACTATGTATGGACTGTGTTTAGTGAACTAGAAAGACTCGGGTTCTTGGGGGATCAAAATTCTGACTCTTGCTCCCAGGAAATACTTTCCTAGAACAGAAAAGTCAGCAGCTTCTCAAGCTCTAAGGAGACATCAGGTAAAACCTAGTGTGTTATGGTCAGCTGTGATTTATTCCACTTTTACATCCACAGACAAAAAACTTTTAATTAAAGCAAAGGGGGGGGGGAAAGCTGGAGACAGAGCGGGGTGCCCACACAGTCTGACAGTTTCAATTTTCACTTACAGCTTATTTCCCGCGATTGATATCCTTCTCCTGTCTGCTGAAGTGAGCCGTTTGCTCCCATAAATCACCTGCCACAGCCATAGAAGCCTGCCATTTTAACCCTCCAGTGGATAGTGATTTTAGCTAAAAATAAGTATAAACACTACCCCCTTGTTTGTGTAGAGAATTTTGTACTTCTCAAAACAATCATTGTCTCATTTGAGGCTGAAATCTTTATCACGATGCCAACAGGACTGTTGCTTACTGTTCCCTCTTAACTGTTGATATTTGTCTTTTGTTCTCAAAGAAGACCTTGACATCAAAGAGATGATGTCATGGCAAGCAAGTGAATTGGATTTGAGTGAGGGGGTGCTGTGCTAAGTTATCAGTAGCAGTTTCTCCTCTGAAACCATCTGGGTCCAGTGACTAGATATGAATTAGGATGAGATGGCCCTGGATATAAGGCAGTTGGGGATAATTGGCTTGTGAATAAGTGTCAAGTGTCCGAAGCCAGATTTGAACTCAGTTTCTCTTGACTCCAGGACTATTGCTCTATCCAAGAGGTTACCTAACAGCCCCAAAGAAAGAAAGTGGGGGTTTATCCAAAGTCATGTGGGCAAATAGTGATCAAGGTAAGAATAGATGCAGGCCTTCTGACTTCAATCTCATGATCTTTTACACTGTCTTACAAAGACCACTAGACTGAGAGTATAAAGATTTGGATTCATTTCTAGTATTCCATATATTAGAACCATGGGGGTTGGTCTAGATTGGAAATTCTTAAACCGTTTTTATGTAAGACCTCTTAGAAGTCTGGTGAAGTCTATGAACTAAGAATAATATTTTAAATATGTAAAATTAAACATATATGGTAACAAGAAAGTAATTTTATTGAAATTCGGTTTTCTAATTTTTTGATAAAAGGTTAAAAACTCCTAAATTACTACTTTCAACTTGAAAATTCTATGATTCAGAGAATTCAGGTTCCTTGATTCCCAGATTAAGTATTATACTGATTATTTTTTAAAAAATCAATGTAGGGAAGCAGAGAAAAAATGACTCTGTTTTTATTCCTAAATTTTATCCTCAATAGAATGTATCTAAGTCCTTTTTGTTTCTCCCTCCCTCAGTTTCTCCATCTGTCAAATGAAGATTTTCTTATCCCTGTACTCTTAATTAGTACGCTCTACTCTAGTAACTCCCAGAAAACAGAGCTACATCAATTGTGTCTACTACTATTCAAAGAATTCACCAGTAAAATTCTACTCTGATTAGCATCCATCAGCCCCACTACGACACTGGACCCAAATGAATTTTATCTATCACTTTGTCTAGTATACATATCTATTTCTAAATAACTTAGTTTCTCTTTAAGCTCTTGGGTAGGAGACATCCTTTAGCACACTAAGCACAGTATGGGAGTTATTCTTGTCTTGTTCAGATTGTCCAGATTCAAGTTCTGCCACAACAAATAGTAGTCTGAAGACCCAGTTTCTCCATCAAAAAGTTTTTTTTTTGTTGTGTGTCTTCCTCGTGTAAAAAATATCTCCCTTTACCATCAAAATAGCCACAAGCTTCTCTTTGTAGACTACCAAATGCATATGGGAGGATTATCCAAATTCTGTCTGAAAAGTGTTGGGTTGTGTACCTGATTATGCCACTATAAATGTGTGACTTTAGTCACAACAATTTGTGACTCTATTATTGAAAAATTTGAGATTTGAACTAAATCATCTCTAAAATTTCTCTATTTTTGTAGTTTCTTTTCATACTTCCTGTGTTTATAGATTCCTTTTAGTTCCAGGCTCTAAATTCTGTGATTCTGCAAAGGAAAAGAAGAATGAGAGGTCCAAAGGCTAAGGTGCAAATCCTGAATCTTTTTTTTATTCCTTGGATGATCTTAGTCAAATGACTTAACCTCTCAGGACCTTAGCTTTCATATCTAGAAACTGAGGGTATTGGACTAGATTATGAGATCCAAGTGTAAGTAGACTATTAAGGTTAGAAGATTGAGGTCACAAAGAGGTTTTTTTGTTGTTGTTCCTTTTGTCTTTTAGAATGTAAACTCCTTGAAGACTGGAATTATTTTTCATTTGTCTTTATATCCAAAAGAATAAACATAATGCCTGATATGTAGGAGTTGATAAAACCTTGTTGAATGACTAGGTAATATTTGTCTCCCCAGAACTACCCCTTCTGAATACTCCATGGGATCACCAGACAGGTTTTTGATAGATTAACAAAGACTTTGTAGCTAGTATCCAGTAACAAAATTTTTAGAAAGATTGAGGTTAGTACTACAACTTTAAACAGTCTTCCAAGAATTGTATTCTAGAGCTGAATGACCACTTCTTTCTGTGCCCTTGTCCTTTTTCTTCTTCTCTGTTAGTTAGATGGCACAGTAGATAAAGTGCTAGACAAGAATGAGAAAGACCCAAGTTCAAATCCAGTCTCAGACACTTACTAGCTATGTGGCCATGACCAAGTCATTTAATCTGAGTTTGCCTCAATTTCTTCACCTGTAAAATGGGAATAATAGCAGCACTCACCTCACAAGGTTATTATGAGGATGAAATCAAATAATATTTGTAAAGTGCTTAGGACAATGACTCACACATAGTAAATAAAGTACATAGGTAAATAAAAGGTTTATTCTTTTCCCCTTCTCTCCATGTTTCCTACCTCTTTCCCTTTTCCTTACTTGCTTAGATCTTACTCCAAGGACTTCTTTCTACTTCACTATTTTGTTCCCATCCTATTTTCCTTTAAGAAAGTAAAGAGTTTTCTTTTATTTCATGCCAGTCTTCAGGGCCCCGTTTTGTTTCCATCACCTCCACCAAGTCTTTCTTTACTACTCCTAATCTCCCACTCAGTCCATCCCTCTTTCTCTTTCTTCTCCCCTCCTACTGCTTTACTTCAATACTCCTCCTCATTTCAGATACTGATGACAATATCTGGACTTCCTGAACCAGTCATCATTTTTTGACTTCATTAAAGAAATTTTCTTCTTTAAGCCATGATTCCCACACAGATGTGGTAAACATCTGGAATAACTTCTTAAAATTTGACTCTTCTTAATTCAAAAAGAAAGATTGTAAGCCAGTTTAAGAAGGGCCTACCCTTTGAGTGAAGATCATTAAGTGTAACAATCAGGATCAGCATCCTTCATGCTGGGATTTTACCTCTCAGGCTATTTCACCAAGGCCTCTACCTGTATTGCAGAAGTTGTTAACAAGTTTAAAAGTCAGGGTTTAATCTTTAAATTGGGTGAGTTACACAGATTGAGTTTGGGGTAGATGAAATTTTATCCTGCAGCCCAGATCTGGAATCCTCAGCTGCTTAGCAGCTTGGAATCTTTATAAATGCAGCTGCTGAATATCTCTGACTTGCCAGTTCTGGAAGCTGGCTTCCAGATGGTAGCTCCCCATACAATATCCTGAGTTCATTGTGAGCCCTTACGAAGAAGAATAAAGCATCACCCTGAGAAAAGACTCCCATCTCAGCTGTCAACATCTGGGAAAAAAAGTCATCATCCTTCCCTTCATTTCTCTCCTTTTCTCTCTCTTTCTCTCCCCCCTCCTACTATCTTAGAGGAGAGCACCTCTGGGCATACCTACTGCAGAGAGGAGAGATAACTTCAACATCTGGATCATCTGAATTGAATCTTTGATCCTACATTATGGTGAAGCATCTGCAGAAAAATGATTATTCTTCAAATAAGAAAGAATTTACAACAGCTCCTTTAACTTTACGTGTTAAAATTAATTCCTACTTTTTTATATATTGTACCAAGCTACCTCTTTTTCACCAAGATGGCAGTTAGTGTGTCTAAGTGAAAAGCATGCTACATTTGAAATTAGAGGATCTGAGTTTAAATTTCAGCTTTGCCCTTTACCTCTTGGATGATCTCAGTAAGTAACTTTTTCTTACCATACCTTGGTTTCCTCTTCTTTGAAATAAGGGGTATGGATTAGATGCCTTCTAAGGTCCCATCCAGTCCTAAATGAATCAGAACTCTAAATTTATGGGAGACATTGAGGTATGGAAGAGAGAGTACTGAACTTGAAACTTTGAATTTGGAATCACGGATCTTAAATTCAAATCTTACTTTGTCTCTTACTAAACAAGCAAATTTTAGCAAGCCATAAAAATTCTTTGACTCAATTTCCTCATCTGTAAAAAGAAGAGATTGGGTTAAACTCTCAAGTCTCTTCTACATCTTTTAAACTACAGAGATAGTTTTTTCCCCCTCCTAAAGTCTTTTCTAGCTCTAAAATTCCAAATATTAATTTGAATTGTGAAATAAGAATGTCACACTGTTGAAAGTCAGGAAAACAAAAGTTCAAGGACTAAGAAAATATCTCACTCTATCTGAGAAATGAGGAGTAATTTAATGGACTCAGATTTTGAAGGTCTTGAAGGATTTGTAGATGTCAGACATGAAAGAAAGGAAAAAAAGAATTCTCAGGAGGGGAAATAATATTGGAAAAAAACATGTGAGGAAGTTCTGAAGAAAGAAGAGAACAATGAAAGGTAATATGATCTTTTTATTGAAATATTTGAAGACCTATCATTTATGAAGAGGGGTTAGATTTATTCCTTTTAGTCACAGAGAAAAGAACTAGGACCAACAGTAAGAGTTACACAGGGAAAAGTTTTTATTAAACTAAGAAAAGACTTCTTAATGATTAGAACCATGCAAAAATAGAAATGACAGATTCATTAAGTGGTGATTTGCCTATTGCTGTTGGCATTTGTGTAGTCTGGATCGTTACATGATCAGAAATTTATACAGGAAATTATGCTTCAGAAAGGCTTTGAGATCCATCTGACCCTGGGATTCTATAACCTATACAACAAATGTGCAACCTTTTTTCCAAATACTCTCACAGACACAATCCCATTTATTCTTCATAACAGCTATGTAAAATGGACAGTTATTATACACAATGGACCAAGTAGACTCAAAGACCAAAAGGGGTTAAGTACTTTAAGCTCACACAAATTTCTTGGCAAAGGATGACCATCCAGTTAGATCTCCTGCCTTCCAGAAGTGGAGAAAATTGTCATCTCTAAGGCAGAAAGAACATATAAATGGTAACTCCCATCCCTGCTTTGAAGGGGGTCTGGGGAAGAGAAGGAAAAGAGATTGTTGATATTTGGGGGACAGGCCAGAAGTCTCTAGGATTTTCTGATCCTCCCAGAGGATGTGTGTATTGCAGCTGCTGTCTTTTTCAGAAGGACATCAGTGGGGAGGTGTCAAGCAGGATCCTCTTTTGTACACATCAATGTTGCTGTTCTGTTCACTTGCTTTTTTTTTATCTCAAGTCTAGGCTTACGAGTACTAGACAAAACATGAGCTGCCACCTCATTCCTTCTGGGGATGGGACCAGTATAATCAATGAACAGGTGGGTGGAGGCGATTACACAGCCAGGAGGAGGGAGGTGGATCTGTTCAAATGGGGAAAGTTAATTTGACCCTGGAGCACAGCTCAGCTGTTTTCTCTGCCAGGGCCAATGGGGTGGTTATCTCTCAGAGTCCAGCTTCACTGGGCCCTCAGTCTCATTGCCAGTCCAGGCATGCTTGAGAACCTATTACCATATTTATAAAGCTACCTGGCCCTACAGAGCACGCATGAGAGGGTTAGAAAGACCTATCTATTTTGCCAGCTGTGCATAGAGCATTGGCGGGGACAGTGGTGAGTAGGGAGGGAGGCAGAATGAAAGAGAGTTGGTTCCTAGCACAGAAGGGGCAGAGGAGGATTAGGGGACCATGGGTCTGGAGCACAGGGCTTGGCTAGAGAAGCATAGAAGCCTTTGCTTGTCCAGCCCTGTGTCACAGAGTCCAAATGAGCCAATCCTGCTAGCACCAGAAGCTTCAGTGTTATTGAATATAAAAAGAGGAGATGGATGCAAAAATCTATAACATTTAAAACTGACAGGGACCTTGAAGGTCTTTGAGCCTAATTTGGGCCAATTGAGGGACCAGAGGGAGTAAATGAATTTTGCCCAGGGTCACTAAGATGCTTAAATCCATCTCAGTGAAGTCCAGAGTGGTTGAAGGACTTGCCCATTTACTAAAGAACCAAGATGGAATCATAGAACCATAGCTCTATGGTTGGAAGATCATCATCGAAAGAGAGCTTAAAGATAATCCTAATTTAACCCCTTCAATTTACACATAAGGCAACTGAGATTTCAAGATCTTAAATTATTTGTCCAAGGATATACAATTAATAATTATTAAGACTATGACTTTTGACTCTGAATCCATGGTTCTTTCTACCCTGCCATTTTCATCTCCCTCAGTATGTAAAGTATTGGATGCAAGGACCTAAATTAATTTGCTATTAGGCATCTTTCCAGGTGGAGAAATATATTGAATTGTAAGGTCATGGTGAAAGATAAAAATATAGAAGTTATGATGGCAATACTACCTCACAATTCCCTCCCATTTTCAATTTTGCAAATCACTTTTCTTACAATACCTGTCTGAATTAAGTAGTATACATCATTTTGTCTCTATTTTACAGGTGAGAAACTCAGAGAAGTTAATAAAAATAAACCTGAACATAGAAACTATGTTAAAGTACAAAGAAATATAGATTTTGAGTCAAGTAATGAGTTTGCATGATATGCTACTTCCTACCCACATAACTTTGAGTCATTTAGCCTGTCTGCATCTCACTTCCCTATCTTTAAAATGAAAGTGACAGATTAAATCAAAGTGCCATGACCCACATGTAAGTGTGACCTGAACCAAATTAAAATGCAATCAAAAATTATTTAACTAGATATATATAAAAATATAATCAAAACTAGAAAATGTTAATATGTGGTCTTCTAAGTCAATATGCAGCCTGCAAGAATCCTTGAGTGTGGTTTAGTGGCTCCTTTTTTTCTATTTGAGTTCAATACTTGAAATTCCTTTCATCTCTGAGTCAATGGGAATATGTCTAGGTAGATGGGAGCTGGGAATTGAACCTAGGGATTCTTATTTTAGGAAGAGGAGATGCCAAGTCCAGTATATTTTCTACTTCACTGTATTGTCACTAATGAGATTAGTAAGCATAATAACCTTTCTATACCACTAAAACCCTGTTTGGTTCCCATCTCTGTCACCAAACTCTTAGGTTATTCAAACTTCTATTGGTCTTACCCTTATCTAGAATTCTATACTTCTGGCTGTCTGTACCCTTCATTTGGTTTTATTGTTTTCAATTCTTTCTATCAAGTCCAATTCTTTGTGATCCCATTTAGAGTTTTCTTGGCAAAGATACTTGAGTAGTTTACCATTTTCTTCTCTAGATCATTTTACAGTTAAGGAACTGAGGAAAATAAAGTTAAGTATTTAACCCAGGTCTCATAGTTAATAAATGTATGAAACAGGATTTGAGGTCAAATCTTCCTGACTCCAGGCCTGGCACTCTAACCACTACATCAGCTAGCTTGCCCATTTATATGGTACCCATTTTAACACCCATGAATTACTTTGTGTAATCCAGTATGATGAAGCTAATTGCTACATATCTCTTCTATTAGCTTGTTTTAGCTAGTTATACAGATTGGTGTTCGGTCCTAGGAAGCCTTGTTTTTTTTTTTTTTAAGCGCTCATCCTTATGAAGAGTCAGCTATGACTAAAGTACCTTCCTACTCTGACATTTTACATTCTACGACCATGAGCCTGACTCAAATATTTTACTTTCTAACATTCTCTTTGCTAAAGTTCCTTCCAGTTCTAACATTCTGTGTAATAAAATTGAATCTAGGCCCTGATGGTCTATTATTAAAGATTCTTTCATCTATAAAATGCTATGTTCTAATGGTATTTTCAACTCTGATGGGCTATATTTTAAGAGACTGTATAACTTTGACATTCTCTATTCTAATGTTTGTATATTAAGGTTGCTTCTAGCTTTCATAGGTTATATTGGAACATTATATGATTTTTAAAGCCAACCTCCATACCTATTTCAGGTATTTCTATAAATTGGAACCTCAAGCTTCCTGTAGAACTTCATTCTATTTTCAGGAATCCTGACATTCCCTGAAGAGCATCCCCAAGAGGGCCTGACTTCACACCACACACATATATCACTAACTTATCACCAACCCCAGGTGGTTAGAGGCTAATCTTGTATCTCTTATGTTCCAATAGGGGGAAAAAATTCCAGCCACGAGGCCCTGGGATGATAATCTATGACCCAGTACTTCTCCAAATGGCGATTTACTGGTCCTTGGGTAGTAATAAATCCTGGCAATACTTTAACATTTCCTTATTGGAGAGGTACCATATGGAGTATGACAGCAGAGAGATTGGGAAAGTTGGTTTTGTAAAATAAGAGAGTGCTGAAAACTGAAGGAGGAATAATACATAGTATGCCAGAAATGGAGAAAGGAAGGGAAAAAATTAAATTAATTATAATATTTCACATATCTATAATGCTGTAAGACTTACAAAGCCTTTATACCCAACAATCTTGTGAGGTAGATAAAAGCAACTTCATTTTACAGATATGAAAACTGAGGCACAAACAATTTAAATCACTTTCTTCATGTTACACTGATAGTGTCAGAGCCAAGAACTAAACATATTTCCAATCCTCTTTGCTATTGCCTCAACATGAGTGAATGAAACACATTTATGAAGCATTTATTATCTTCCCAACTTTTTCATGAGTTTACTGAGTTCTGGGGAAATAAAAAAAAAGAAAGAAAGAAAAAAAGAAAATAATTCCTACCATCAAGGAGTGTTCATTCTAAAAGGAATATGCGAGGGGAAGGTTGATAAGTCACACAGATAAAAAAAAATAAAGTCATAGGGGATCTAGTTGATGCTCCTTTTTCCTTGAAACAATAAAATATAGATTTTAATGTAGTTCCAGAATAAGGAGTGGGAAAAAGTGACAAGAAGGTTGAGGTGATTAGATAGATGGAATGTAAAGGATGGACCAGACTGGGCTGGTCTATTGTGGACTATATACAAACACAGTGGGCTGGGTGAAATTTCATTCCTGGAGCAACATCCCTGAAAACTAGTAGGAAATGAATGAGAGAGGCACTGACTTACTAAGGTAAAGGGAAGGAAGGACTCTAGGGTCTGATGTCACGGAATAAACTGACTTGGCAAGGGCCAGATCATATTCCAATGAGGGTGGTTTGATCCCAAGATTGGTATTTTAAAAGAGAATAGATAAAGTTACCCAAACTATTCCTTCTAGAAACCTAGGGGTCCAGGGAGTTTAAGAATAAAGGTAGATGACAGAAAGATGGCTAGGATGGATGCTAAAATGGAATCTGAAGCATGATCTAGTTCAGTCTGGATTTGGTCTAACCCTGGCAAGAAGTATAAAGTTCTGAACTATGATTGTGACTAACCTGTATTGTATTCCCTCATTTTACAACTGGGGAAACTGAGTGCCAAACAGTTAAACTGGTTTTTCCAAGGTTACTAGCACAGAGCAAGTTAGAGAACAAAGATCTGACCCCAGGTCCTCTGACTTTAAGTTCATGTATTTGTCAATAAAATATATTTTTCTCTAGAGAATGTGAACCTCTATTATGTCCTTAAAGCTAGACAATGACTTTTTGGAAGAGTAATGTAGTAACTTATCATTTACGGATCCAATCTTCAAAGATCCATTACAAGATATTGCCTATTCTTTTACCAGAATCGTGTAGATTAGAGAAGAGCCATAGCTTTCAATTCTTACATCCAGGAGAGTACTATAAAAATTTGTGAAGACAAATTTAGTCAAGAAGAACAAAGACTGAAGATACTGAAACTTAATTGTCTATTAGAGGGAGACAGAAGACCCAGGGCACTGAAAAGACAATGCTTTAAAATCCAGACCAGGAAGGATCTCACTTGAAGTATAATTAATTACTTGTTTCTACTTGCTGTCATTTTCCTCTAAATACTCAGGACCTAAGACAAAGTCCAAGCTCTCCTGCTCTAGTTAAGGTTCTGTAGAAAATATCAAAATTCTGATTCTAACTTGATCACTTTTGAGATCACTAGCACAAATTTAGTGTCATAAGGTTTGACTTCAAGTTTGAATTCTGTCATTTGTTATCCATATACTTTAAGCATTAATTCCTCTCTATAACCCTCAATTTTCTCATTTATTAAATGAGAATAACTATACTACTTACCTTACAGGTAAGTAGTTTTGAGAAATGATCTTTGCGAATCTTAAAATATAACTATAAGATATTTTCCCTCTTCCATTTCTTCTTTCTAGGCTATTATTCTTTCCTTGTGTTCTCCCTGTGAATCTATTTAGTTTCTCTAGGGAGAAGGACCCTGTATTGTAACCTCAAAGCTGTCACCTTTTAGGAAGTTTTATGTATGTATAACATACATAAATATGTATAACATACGTAAATAGTGTTATATATAACACTATTTCATTCTTCCTCAACTTTACCCTATTCCATGAAATCAGACTCTAGAGTCCACCATTCCCTCTACCTTACTAAGCCAGTGCCTCTCTCATTTCCTGCTAGTTTCCAGGGATGCTGCTCCAATAATGAAATGACAATTTCTGAGAAAGCTAACTCAATTAAGAAGGATCAAATTCTCAGAATCCATGAGGAAAAAATGGTATAGATGAGTGCATATATCTTAGACCTTTCTCCAGACCATCTACATACCCTCATTGTTTCCACCTCCTATCCAGGGATGATGGATAGATTATCAGACATATAATGAGTATGATATGAAAGATGTAATGTACCTGTTCTGGGAGTTAAGGGAACATAGATATTGTTGCAATGAACTTCATGGTCTTCAAAAAGAAAACCCATTCACCCCTTCAAATTCTAGTTTTCTCTTTCATTAAATTAGATTAGACTAGACTAAGCTTCTCTGATATCTTCTAACATTCTTTGATCTGATTTTTAGCAGTTTATGTGCAGTAAAATCTTTAAATTATAATATTTTAGCATTATAATTTCTCTAATTTCCTGAGAGTTAGTTTTTGCCATATGGACAAAAACTAGAGAAGGGATGAAGGATCTTTATTATATTGTCTTCTTTTACTCCCTTCAGAAACAAAATGGACTGGATTGCCTCCCCACCATCATCTCAAACAATCTGATCACCAATCCACAAGGTACTTATGGGTTTTGGGGTCTTGGCATGAAGATTCAGTTGCCCAAGGAAACTGATACCAAGTAAAGTGATACTATAGTGACATAGTTTTTACTAGTGCCAGCTGTCCTGGCACTGCTTTAGATTCTGGACATATCTGTGAATGAACACTTTTCAAAAGCTATAAATATTTTATGAATTTCCATCCACTTACTTTAATGGTGGATTGTAAAAGCATTTAACCATATTACACCCCATCTCTCAGACACTGCATTATTCCAATAGAGCTGTTTTATTAGAAACAACTGGCTAGGTGATTAGGAATTAGGTTTAAAAATATATTTATGTATATATATATATATATATCCAATATAAATAATTTTTATTTCATATTTATCTCATGTGTATATACATATATAAAATATACATTATATTTTTAACTTTATGCATATATATTTCCATTTAACATCTATGAAGGAATACAGTCTGGGTAACATTATGTACTGATAAAATGACAGTATGTTGGACAGATTTCATCTCCTGGTTCATGCTTGACTGGACAAAGGCTTTTTATAAGATTTTGATTTTATAGACTCCTGTCTAGAGATTTTTCTTTCTCCTCCCCCGGGGAAACAATATAAGTAGAATGCCCTACTCAAATCATAACCTTCTGGTTTGGTGTCCTTAGGGTCTAAGTTTATCCCTGCCATGGCACCTTTCCATAGCCACCTCATATATATAGTTGATCAAAGAAAGGGACAAAATGAATGGATTTCATTTCAGTGAAGATCTGGTTCCTAGGAACCTGCACCAACAGATGCCTTACACTTCCTCTCCTTCTAGCCAATAGTGCTGTCTGGTCAACTGAAGTTAAGTAAACTGTGCAACAGGATATCTGATTTTAGATTTCAGTTCCAGGACTCATTCTTAGCTGACTTTCAACAAATAGTTTGGTCTTTCTGAGCTTCAGATTCTTTTCTGTTAAATGATGGGGTTGGGTAGATCAAAGGTTCTCAACACCCTTTTGCATAAACTTCTCTGCTGAAACCTATGGATTTATTTGCAAAATATAGTTAATGAAAATAATGAAAATTAAAATGCAATTCCTCCCTCTCATCCAAGTTTATGACTCCCTTGAAATCTATCCAGGGAGGAGGGTAGATAGAATGATCTGTGGACCACAAATTAAAAATTCTTGGACTTCTTGATCCCTACAAGTCCCTGATAGCTTGTGTGACTGGCTGGTACAGTACAATCTCTTCTGGAACAGAAACATTAGCTACATCTCCAATTTTGATCTCTTTCCTAATGTCTAGGCCTTCATTTCTTACTATCTGTTGGGCATGTCAATATCCTATAAGCATCTTCAAGTATCCAGAAATAAACTTCTCATCTTCTCTCTATTACTCTAACCTGTCCCTCCTTCTGACCTTCCTATTGTGTTAAGTGGTACCATCCTCCCAAACACTATGAAATTTCAGAGACAAGCAGATTTAGACTAGCAGTCTTTACCAGTTGCTCCAGGAGTCAACTTGCCTTATTGTATTTCATACTGAACTGGAAAAACTCAGTCCACATTGATCAGAGTATAACTGCTTTTGTTTACCTCCTTTTTTGTGCTCCTCTAGTGCCTCATACTTTTGAAGCCTAAGATAGCATCCCAAAGGATAATCATAGTTTTAACTTTTTGGTATGTAGGACAACAGATTACAGGTTCTAAAAAAGAGATTCTAAGCTCTTTTAGAGTCTGCACCTCAGCATAGCTAAGATTTCATTGGAACCTTTTTCTGTAGGAACTTTGAGTTAATGAAATGAGCCCTTTCTGCATGTTCAGATGTTGACTCTCTTAGATATGTCTCATCTCTTACCATCTTGGAATGAAGTTACAGGACTGGTGCAAATAAAGAGTTAAATTCAGCTTTCAGTGAATTAATCACTTTATTCTTCCTTAGATACCTAGATTTCAAAATTATTAAAAACAAAATCTGCCCTCTAGGAATCAGAAATTGATAAGGTAGGAAGGAGTGCTTCTTATTGCTCTTTCTCAAATATGGAAAATAATCTGTGATCTTATTGATTCAATGCTCCCTCAAGTGATATAAAACAGAAGCCATCTAAGCCAACTCAAATTGGATATTTCTTGTCTATGTTCATAAATTCAGGGCTCCAGCCAACATGGAGGAAGTCTTCCTTACTTTCTCCTGATATCTATAGGAATCAAGCTCTCTTTTCAAGAATGAAGTTCATTAAATTCCTAGGATAGTTTATTGAAAGATTGAAGAGGACAAAATTGAAGCTACATTGATGCTCATGGGAAATAATGACAGACACTAAAGAGCAGTTTAGTGTGAGTCATTTGCAATCACTGCTAGGCAGGACTCCCAGGAGGCATGAATTGATGGTTCTTTTTGCTTTGTAGCCCCTCAGAAACAGGTAGGAGATCAATGTATACCATGGAAACAATGTAAAGATTGGCAAATTGCCTTCTGTGGGGGTGGGGGAGGGAAGTAAGATTAGGGGAAAATTTGTAAAACTCAAAATAAATTAAATATTTAAGTAAAAAAAAAGAAAGAAAGAAAGAAGAAAAAAAGAAGCAGGTGGAGCCAGTTCTCGCCATCCTAGCTCCTCGGGCAGAGCACATCCTCTTGAATGGCATCTAATATTCCATTTCCCATGGCTCTGTAGCTCCTGGGTTTCATTGGACATCTTCTGATTTAGAACTGTCCTACCTTAACATGAAACACAATATTCACTGAATCACAGTATTAATGTTACTAGCAGAGAGAAACTTCCACATTCAGGCAACTTATCCTCTTGAATTATTGCTTCAACCAACCTCTGGTCTCATGGAAGTTCACATAGGAATCAGGAATACTGATCTTATCATTCCCAAACAGAACTCAGTCACTATCTCAAAAGTGACAGCTCTCTCCTTTAAAAGCAATTACTAGTTTCTTTATTCTCAAAGTGAGTACTCCCCAGTACATGAAGAACTTAACAAAATAAAACAATTTCTCTCTAACTTTAAATCTCTCTACCTTAAATTCTAGCAAATCTGCCAGGAGCAATTTGGTGAAATTATTCAAATTACCCTATGCTGTTCTCTACCACACCTAACTTGGAGAACATTGCATAGAAGAGTGGAAGGAGAAGAGAAAAAAATAAAAATTTCTGCTTCATCTAGGAATGGTAAATGAGGCAGAGAGATATATACAATAAGTTGCCTAGAGTGATATAGGCAAGAGTGAAAGTTTTGCAGGTCATCCGATACCACATCCTTTTTCTTTATATCATGCAGTCCTGGTTTCTTTCTAATCATCCAACAAAATAGATGCCTATTTGGCCCCTATCAATCAACAATTAAAGGCAGATACTTGGATAGAGTACAGGATATACTGGGCATTGACTGTACCTCTAAGCTCTCACTCTGGGCAGTCTACATTGGATTGTCATTGACATTAGTACTTCTATCCTTGCTGGGGTCTCCAAGTTCCCCTAGCCACCATTCCTCTCTGTCCTAAGGTCAGGGATGAAGATTGTTTCTGGCAGAAGAATGAATTTAGCTGCCAATCCCCATCAGGATCCCATGGTCAAAGCCAGCATGCTTCCAGTGGAAGGTTTTTCCTGGGTCTGTTATTGCTCAACATAGACAGAAAACAGCTCAGATCCATGACAATCTCTTGTCAGACTGATGGTTCCATGTCTCATCACTGACATGATAACCAAGCTGGTGAGACAGACTCAGTCTGCCTGAGACTGGTTGCTTCATAATAAAAGAACCTGTCCAAGATAGGGGTGACAGGTCAAGATTGATATTATGTGGCCAATAGGAATGTGACCCAGACTCCACTCAAAAAGTCAGCTCCTGCTCTGTCTAACAGGTTCACAGAATTGTAGTTCTTTGTCAAAAATATCCTCAGACCTATAAACCCTACTTCCTGTGTCTGTCTCCATTGGAACATCTTACTTGATTTGTCCTATGAATTTCAACTACAGAGGCCTGACATTTCAAAATTAAAGAATGGTAGAAAATGAAATTTTGAGATTACCTAATCCAAACCCTTCACTTTGAAAGAGGAAACAGAAACCAAGAGAGGAGAAATATTATCCAAGTTAGGATCAAGAGACTGTTGTCTCTTAACTTACATGTAGTTCACTACCCCTTTTCCCATACCATAGCACATTCTCTCTCTTGTTAGCCCAATACCTGGGTTTCCCTTCACTTCTGAGTAACACTGAAGGGCTGATGCCTCCAGGGAGTCTTCCAGGATTAACCTTGTGCAATTTCAATCACAATCACATTCTCTTTCCTCCTATATATCCTAAATGCATGCTGGTAATTTTGTGGTTGAGTTTCTCTTGAATACATTCCTTTCATAAAATATATTAAAGTGCTCTACATTTGAATTCAAAAATAATTTTCCCAAATATAGGGAAAGAAAGGCATGGCTAGACAATAGTTCCAGTGGAAAAAACAAGAAAATATGAGGGGATTCTAATGGATTTCAAGCTCAATTTAAATCAACAGTGTAAAGTAGAGATCAAAAGTATGAATGCTAATCTAGTAAGAATTAAAAGAAGCAAGGATATCCAGAAGAAGCAAGGAGAGATTTCTGTTTTATTCTACCTAAGTCCACTCTTAGAGGACTTATGTTCAGCCCCTGGAAACATATTTTAAAAGGAATTGATAAGGGGCTGCTAGGTGGTGTAGTGGATAAAGCACTGGCCTTGGAGTCAGGAGTACCTGGGTTCAAATCCAGTCTCAGACACTGAATAATTACCTAGCTGTGTGGCCTTAAGCAAGCCACTTAACCCCATTTGCCTTGCAAAAACAAAACTAAAACAAAAGGAATTGATAACAGATGGTAACCAAGATATTGAGACAGTATGCCACATGGGAGATAGAGTATGGGATGTTTAGTTTGGAAAATAGAAGAATTGGTGGAAGGGAGGGGGAGAAAGGATAAAAATTGTCTTTGAATATCTAAAGGTCTTTCACATAGAAGAATCATATAGATTAGTCACACTCCACTTGATTTCAATTGGTACAATGAATTTCCAAGGAATAGAACTTCCAGACAATTTGGGCCTGCCTCTGAAGATAGTGGGTTCTTCTTCATTGGAGATTTTCCAATGAAAACTGGATGAGCTATCAGTGATATCATTGGGGTGAAGGAATACTATTGGTTAGCCCCAAATTGAAATAGAAAGTTTTCACAATAACTTTCAACTCTTAGATAATGCAAAATGTCTTTCATATCATCCTCATAAAAAAAATTGTGGAGATCAGGCTATTGCACAATTTTTATTGTGTATATATGGCAAAAGGAACAATATAAAATTTGCCTCCATGTAAGTTAAGGGAGAGTTTATCCTATGCGAAACAGATAGTAAAGTATTAAGACCGGCCACTTTAAGTTTTGAGATCATCTTCAAGACTTAGTAGGCTCAGGGGACTAGAGGCTCTGGTTGAAACTATTTCCTGATCAAGTAAGTACAAAATATCCACATAGAGCTAAAAAGTCTTTCTGAGGAATGACTGGTGGATCATGATGGGCAACTCAGACAAGGGAGATTCACTCTACTGTGTCTACTGAAGACACCCTCAATTCCCATCCTTCTTGAAAATGCATGTGCTATAATTGAATAATCTATGAATTCTCATTTTGTTTTAGTATTGAACCTAAATTACTAAAGAACTAACCTGAGCCAGGCCCAATTCAGAACAACATCCCTAACACTAAAACCATTGCTTACATATTTCTTGGCATAACAAACAACAAAAGCGAGAAGTCACATTCTAAAAATTTCTGTTATAAAGCACCATATTGTAATATGAAATTGATTAAGTTGTAATCATAACTACTTCTAAGAATCCCAGTTTCATAATATTTTAGAAATGTAAAGACCTAAAATACCATCATATTGATTTTTTTTAACATGAGAAAATGAAGGCATGGAGATGTGTCAGAAGAATAAAGGATAAGTAGCAGAAATGGGATTTGAATCCACATATACTGACTCAATAACCACTCCTCTTTCCATTTAATCATGTTGCTCCTGGACCTTTACTGCTTCAACTTTATTTTACAGAAGTGAAAATCAATGTGACGTCCAGTGTCATGTATCTTTAAAAACAGATTCTCCCAATCCTATGCTATATGGTACCTCAGATGTAACACAAGGCTGGAGGTCTAGATCCCCTCTATTTCTTTCTCTTTTTCAATTTAGGAGCTAAAAAATAATATATAAACAAAAACAATAATGATTGACCATAGATGAATAGATTTTAGTAAGTAGTTTGAGGAATGAACTACCCCTGCTTCTATTCTATCTATTTCCCCCAATTATAGCCTCTAACTGCATCCCTTATTTTTATTGTTCATTAACTCTGAAAGAGACCTTAAAACTTACTATATTTGAAGTGGAAATATATTTGAGGCACCCTTATATAGTGGAAAGAACACTGGTTATGCAATCAGAGGATCTACCTGGGTTTAAATATTCCTCTGTGCAAGAATGGGCAAACTGCTTAATGACAGCAGATCTCATTGTCTTGTTCTGTAACATGAGTATTTTGTGTAGATGGCCTCTGAGATCTTTTCCAATTCTAGAACAATGACTCTCTAGGCCAACTCCCTTGCTTTACAAAAGGAAGTGACTTATCTCTTTCTACCATACTGTGTTCCCTTGGGAATTAGAATGTAATTTCCTGCTTGTTCTTGACCCTAGGACTCTATTTCCCTGTACTATACTGACCCAGATTGATTTATGACAAAGAATCATAGCCCTAGAGATTCACAAGACTCAGGTCTGAATCCTACTTTGTTATTTACTAGCTATTTGGTCATGTATAAATCATTTAACCTCTCTGAATCTCAATTTTCTCATCTATAAAATGGGGTAAAAGATAATGGAGTGCCTTTGTCATTAGTGTTGCGAGCATGAAGTAGAATGTTTTAAGTGGAATATAAATGTTTCTTCTGGTAATTGCTGTTTTCACCTTTGACATGGGCCAGAGGAGAAAAAATTGGGCTTCTTTTAACTGACAGCTGAATTTTTAGTCAGATCTAGATTCTATCCTAGCTCTTCTCCTCTTTAGTTATAATGACTTTGGACAAATTTTATGACTCCTCTCAAGCTAAAATTTATATAGTACTGTAAAGTTTGAAAAATACATTTCAGATACTGTGTCTTGATTCTCACAACAACCCTATGAATTAGATTTTATAATTCTGCCCGTTTTTTTAGTTGAGCAAACTGGGGGAGGGCAGGTTAAGTAACTTACCCAAAATCACAGAATTAGTCAGTGTGTGAGGTAGCATTTGAAGTCAGGTCTTTCTGATTCCAGTTCTCAAAACCTGTCTATTATAGCATTCATCTTCTTCCTTTGTTAAATAAGAATTTATCCAAATCACCTCTAAGATCTCTTGAAGTGCTACATCCATTTTGACTGTCTTTCTGATTATCTCCTAATATCTCAGATGGGGATATTGCTTGAGGGCAGGGCAGAATCAAGGTTGCTTTTGTCCTAGAAGGAACCAAGTAGAAATGGAAGACCAAAATACTGAAAGAAGGGAATAAGGGGTGTGAAAGGGTGGGGATTGGGGAGGAGACCTTTAGATATCTAGAGAGAAATCTTATAGCAGAACATATTCACACATGGTTATGGTTAGTTTGGTCACATCTCTGACATCATCTGTCTGTTCTCTTCTCACATAGGTGCTATCTTAGTAGAGATCCTCATTACCTCTTTTCACTATTGCAACAACCTCATAATTGGCATTATGACTCTAAGTCACCTTCCACATTGATACCAAAGAAATTTGCTTATAATTTCATGTCTAGGGGCAGCTAGGTGGCACCTCCTGGAATCAGGAGTACCTGATTTCAAATCTGGCTTCAGACACTTAATAATTACCTAGCTATGTGGCCTTGGGAAAGCCATTTAACCCCATTGCCTTGCAAAAATGTAAAAATAAAAAAATAAATAAAAATAATTTCTTGTCTAACTATGTCACATGCCTAATAAATTCTAATGGCTCCCAATGGCCCAGGGGTCAAATATAAATTCTTATATTTAACATTTAAAATCTTTAAAATCTGGCTCCAAACTCACCCCAGCATTTCTTTCTCTCGTTTTTTAAAGATTTTATTTAATTTGAGTTTTACAATTTTTCCCCTAATCTTCCTTCCCTCCACCCCACCCCCAACAGAAGGCAGTCTGTTAGTCTTCACAATGTTTCCATGGTATACATTGACTTAAGTTGAATGTGATGAGAGAGAAATCATATCCTTAAGGAAGAAAAATAAAGTATAAGAGATAGCTGAATTACATAGTAAGATAATGGTTTTTTTTTTTCCCACTAAATTAAAGGTAATAGTCTTTGGTCTTTGTTCAAACTCCACAATTCTTCCTCTGGATACAGATGGTATTCTCCATCACAAAACTATCCCTGATTGTCGAACTGATGGAGTGAGCAAGTTCATTTAGGTTGATCATCACCCCCATGTTGCTGTTAGGGTATACAGTGTTTTTCTGGTTCTGCTCATCTTGTTCACCATCAGTTCATGCAAATCTTTCCAGGCTTCCCTGAATTCCCATCCCTCCTGGTTTCTAATAGAACAATAGTGTTCCATGACATAATTATACCACAGTTTGTTAAGCCATTCCCCAATTGAAGAACATTTACTTAATTTCCAATTCTTTGTCACGACAAACAGGGCAGCTATGAATATTTTTGTACAAGTGATGTTTTTACCCCTTTTCATATCCCAGCATTTCATTTGATTTTGCCAGTTGACTGAGTGGGCATTTTTCCTGTAACCTTCTTTACCATGTCCTTTAAATGACCTCTACCTTCTGGTCAGCTGTAGAATGTACCTAAGAGTTTAATCGATAGGTTGCTGCCAAAGCCTGTTGATTTACCTTCACCAGTATCTTTTGTATATAACCATTTCTCTCCTCTGACATTTCTACCATTCTGCTGTAGGCCCTCATCACCTCATGCTTAGACTTCAGCAAGTCTGTTGGATGTTCTTCTAGTCCCTAGTTCAATCAGCATTCAAAGTAATCATACAAAAGAGTATGATTATGTTCTATAAATTCCATGGCTCCCTTATAACCTTCAAGATCAGTTATAAAATCATCTATTTCATTCAATGTACTTCATAACTTGAACTGTTGTCAATTGGAAGAAATTCACCCATCAAAATGGAGAAGAGTCCAAGCTGAGTCAAAAACTGAAAAGTTATATTAGGAGGATAATCAGACAATAGTGCCAAAGAACCCCAATATAAATTACAAAGGAACCCCACAGACTAGGAGAAGCAGGGGGATTCTCTCTTGAAAACCTCAGAGAGGAGGTTGGGGGAAGAGTTAGGATAAAGAATGGATAGTCTTTCCCAGGAACAGGTAGGATACAAAAGCAGGATGTTTTGAAGAAACAGTTTAATAAAAGGCTGATTTAAGCCAGTTTGCAGTGCATAACTGGGCAAGATCAATCAGCAAACACCAGCAAAAGCTTCTAGGAATGAACAAAACTTTTGGCTTACTGCAGGCTCTTGATCGCTTTCCTTTAGAAAATAGGTTCATTTTGTGTAGGTAAGAGACATAATAGTTTCAGGAATACTTTCTTTTTTTTTTCTTTTAATTTAAATTTTTTCCAATTGCATGTAAAGATAGTTTTTAACATTCATTTTTATAAGTTTTTGAATTCTACATTTTTTCCTTCCCTCCTTTCCTTCCCCCTTCCCCATGACAGAGAGTAATCTGATAGAGGTTCTATATGTACAATCATGTCTAACATATTTCCATATTAATCATGTTATGAAAGAAGAATCAGAACAAAAGAGAAAAAAACATGAAAAAGAAAAATACATACAACAAATTTAATAAAATGAAAATAATATGCTTTGTTCTGAATTCAGACTCCATAGTTCTTTCTCTGGATGTGGATGGTATTTTCCATCACAAGTCTTTTCATACCTTCTATCTTTGCACTCTTCTTATACCTTATTCTATTCCTCTTCCACTCAAGTACTCTGTTCCAGTGAAAATGAGCTTTGAGCAATTCACAACACTTTTCCTTTCTTCAGGCATTTTCACTAGCTAGCTTGAAATTCTTTCCTCATCACTGCCTCCAGACTTCACTAGATTTCTCAAGTCCCAGCTAAAGTCCCACCTTCTACAGAAAACTATTCCCAGTCCTTCTTAATTTAGGACCTTCCTGGATTCCATCTATGTTGATTGTTTCCAGTTTTCCTCTTCACAGTTTGTTTATACATAATTGCTTGAATCTTATCTCCCTCATTAGATTATGTCTTCCTTAAGTACTGGAATTGTCTTTTGCCTTTCTTTATGTCACCAGTTTAGCATGGTGCCTGGCCCATAGTAGGCACTAATTCAATATTTACTGCTTGATAGACTTATCCTGGCTAGTTCCCTTTGTTGTCTTTCAAATGAGCAGCATTCTTCACTGGGCTCTAACTCATTAAATAACAATAACTTATAGAAAATAGAATGGATGGATGGATGAATGAATGAATGAACTAATGAAACAAATACAAATGCAAACCATTAGGTCTATGCAGTCAAGGAGCTTGCATTGTAAGGAAAGAAGGTGGTATTATAGGAAAGTGATGAAAAGTTGAAGAGTCAAACTGGCTGTCCAAGGATGGTATTGATGCTTGCAACACTTAAGTGGACTAGATTAAAATGTAATTGGGAAATTTTTAACAAAATTTATAAAAATACAATAGAATATAGATATTGTTAATGTGTAGTTTTCTAAGTCACTATGTGACTTACAGAGATCTTTATGTTTCAGGGCTCCATTTATACCACTGCTATAAAGTTACATGTTTTGAAAATTCAAAGGAATGATGAGAAGAATCATTGGGAGAATGAACTGGTCTTGCTTTCTAGTGATAGTGGCAATAATGACTTGTTTATGATTTCAGAATTTTATAGACTGGGACTGTATTGCTAGTTAGGAAATTAAAGAATATTAGACTCCTCCCCCTTCCCCCCAGTGTGAATCATGAGAGGCATTCATCAATCAGAGTATTGCACTGGGATAGGTAGTCCTGAACTGAAGGGATTAAAACCCCAGGGCTTTGTGTCTGAAGATTTAGAGTTGAAGGGGCCTTTTAGAGATCCTCTAGACCAACCTTCTCATTTTACAGATGAGGAAACTGAGGATCAGAAAGGTTACATGACTTTTTTTGTTGTTGTCTAGTTGTTTTAGTCACATCTGACTCTGTGTGACCTCATTTGGGATTTTCCTGGAAAAGATACTGAACTTACTTAGCTACTAAATTACAGATTAGAATCTAGTTATTAAACCTAGTGTTCAATTTGGGTTCAAATTTCAACTCTGCCACTGACTTCTTTTGTGATCTTGCAATAAGTTTGGAGTTTTTTAAGCTCTTCTGGGCTTTAGTTTCCTCCTATGTACAATAAAGGAATCAGATCCGATGTAGTTCACAATTTCTAGGAGATCTAATAAATCCTAACCTAGGCTACACGACTTTATCTCCTTAGAAGGGAGTGAATTGAAATAAACCAAGTCTGAATCTTGGTTCTGCTGCTGATTTGTAATGTGATCTTGGTCAAATAATATCTATAATGGGGTCTGGTACATACATAGACTCCATCAACTGGCAATATCCTCCAGGTAAAGAGAATGACAGGTGTGTGTGTGTGTGTGTGTGTGTGTGTGTGTGTGTGTGTGTGTGTGCCATACTCCCAGTACACATATCTCTGGACCTTGGCTTCTTTCACTGTGGAATTGTGGCAAAGTTGTATTTGAAATCAAGATGTTCATATTCAAATTCCAGTTTTGACATAATAGGTGTATGAAAATAGGCATATAATGTAAATTTGGATTCTCAGTTTCATCATTAGTAAAATGATTTGATAATTGATAATAATGACTTTCCCTAACTCACAAGGTTGTAGATGATCCATAGAAACACAAACCCAGGGTTCCTGAAAAGTGGGTTCTGGTCTCCCAATTTTAAAGTCATTATTAGTTTTTTATTATTGTTGAAGCTTGTCCTTCATTCTTGAAGACCATTACATCAGGGAAGAGATCCTATGACATGTACATAAATGTTATTTGAGTGAGGGGATGCTATGCTAAATCACAAGTCTCACTTTCTCCTTCAGAGCCATCTAGGTCCAGTGGTTAGATATGAATTGTGATGACAGGAGATGACCATGGATAAGAGACATTCAGGGTTAAGTGACTTACCTTGGGTCATGCAGCTTTGATTTGAACACAGGTCATAGACCCAGATGACTCTGGAAGAAAAAGTGAGACTGGTGACTGAGCATAGCATCTCCTCACAAAAATCCAATTCACTTGATGAGATTTATATATTGAAGGAAAGGAAGTCATATATGGGATGGGTAATTTGAGGGATAGCAGTCACATTACATATTGTTACAAATATTGCATATTTGTTTTCTTAAAGGTTTCAGAATCAAGATTTCACAGAATCTAGAGCATAACAATATAAAGTTTGCATCACTGGAACTAGAAAGATCTTAGACATTGAATGTCAGAAGGGACCTTAGAGATTATTTTATGCAATGCCCTCATCTTCCCCCAAATAAGCAAATAAATAAGTGAACAAATAAATAAATACATACATACATAAATACACAAATAATTAAATAAATAAATGAATAGAGGAACATATAAATACATAAATTAGAAAAGATGAGACAATAATAATAATAATTATATTCAATGAGATATGCATTGATGATCTTCAAGATACCATTCAGCTCTTTCTATGATTTACTGTCCTCATGAAAGTGTCATTTAAATGGCCCTCAAAATTCTGTTTTAAATTAAAAAATAATTTCAAAGATAAATAAATTAAATTTTTAAAGAGAAAAACAGATGGCTTAAAGTATCTAAACTTAGGGGAAAGGAAATTCCTGAGGTGAGGGGATCATAGATATAAAACTGTAAGGGAACTTAGAGTTTATCAGAGAAGGAAGCTTATTTAGGAAAGCACTCTGTAAATACTAATGAATTGCAAAAAAATTTCAGTCAGGGAGCATTATTGTATGCCTTCTATATATTAACCATTAGGGTAGGTGCCATAAATACAAAGAAAGGCCAATAGTAGTGGAAAAGTTTTATATATATATATATATATATATATATATATATATATATATATATATATATATATGTATGTATGTTCTAATTGATATGTGAGATAAATTATTGATAATCAACAGAAAGGAGACACTAATATCAAAAGGAAGCAAGAAAGCTATCTTCTGAAAATGGCATTTTAGCTGTGGCTTGAAGGAAACCAAGGAAGTCAGAAGGTGGAGAGATGAGAGAGAACATTTGAGGTATGGGGTGGGCAGCCAAAGAAAATGCCTGGAGTCTGGAGATGGAGGAAGAATAGCTAGGAAGTTAATGTTATTGGATCACAAAATACTGAACCACTTTGGGGAGTGAGAGAAAGAAGTAAAATGTTAGAAGACTGAAAAGTTGGGTGGGGGAAAGATTATGAAAGACCATTCCAAGTAGAGGACTTTGTATTTAATACTAAAACAAGAGTCTGCAGCAACCAGTTCAGACTTTGAGAACAGACTGTTAAATATTCAGTGTGATCATTTGCATCTCAAAAACCAGCAAAAGGTACAAACCAGAACTTGATTTGTTATTTTATGGAGTATCTAAGTTTAAAGAAGTTATAGAGAAAATATAAATAATGAAAAATAAACTGACACTTTAGAGGGGTCAGAGCCACGATGGTAAAGTAAAGGCAAAGACTCCTCTGAGTTCTCTCCCAAACCACTCCAAATACCATTAAATACTCATCAAATTCTAAAGAGTCAGAACCCCCCAAAAACTGAGTGAAACAATTTTCTAGCCCTAGACAACTTGGAAGATTCATGAGAAGGGTTTGTTATACCAGGTTTAGAAAGGACTCACAAAGCAGGGAACAAACCCCCAGTCATCCAGGGACAAACCAGGAGATGTGGAAGCAGTGGTTGTTTCCAGACTTCTCAGCCCAGGGCCTGCCAAGGACAACTTGGAAGGTCAGCAGGAAAACTGTGCCACACCATGTGAGAGTAGAGCACAATCCAGTACAGGTTTCAGCAACACAGACTCAGCCCCAGGAAAACAAGAAGGAAGCCAGATCTGAAACTTTCAACCCCCAAACAGTAGGAGACTCAGGAGAGCTTATAGAAAACAATGAGGAAGTCAGATATGAAACTTTCAGCCTACAAACAATAGGAGACTCAGGAGAGCTTACAGGGGTCTCTTTGCTTTCTATCACTGAGGCAGGACTCTGTTGTTTTGCCCATACTCAGATTTGGAGCTCTGCCTTGGGACCTAGTCCCAGGAAGAGCTTACTGCCTGCAGCAGAGTAGGGACCATCACTACAATTCCAGAGCAGAAAGGAGTGCTTAAGGTCAGTAGTCATACTCTTCATAAATCCTAGGAAGAATTGTAAATTTGCAGGTCTCTGGAGGTAGCTCTGAAAACTGTTGCAAAAACCCTCAAAAGCTTAGAATAGTATGTCCTCCACCCTGGAAGCAGTACTCCACCTTACCAAATAGTTAAAATTGAGTCTTAGGTTTAGGTCAAAGTTCCAGGGTGGATCCAAGATGGTGGTGTGAAGCTAACATACTCCTGGAGCTTTTCCCTAACAAAGGTAAATGAAGCCTCTGCTCTGACATTCAAGCTACAAATTCGACCAAGAAAAAGAGAATATTCAAAGTAGTTTTCAGTGGTAAATATCATGGTAGATCTTCAGTGAAGGTCTATCTTTTTTTGGAGGAAAGGGAAAGTCCAGGAGGTGGAAGAGCAGGAAAGCCAGCAGGAAGCTTTTAGCCACAGTGCAATGCAGGTCCCAACAGCTTGACAACAGCAGAGATCCTGATCAAGTCAGTTAGGGAGGGTCCCAACCTGAAACAAAGTCTGAACCGGTAAAAAAACAGGATTGGGTCAGGAACAAACCACTGCTAAGTCTGAACCTGGACATAAAGGAGGGAAGGCAACATGTGGACTGCATAGACAACATCTTAGCCAACAACAAGTCAAGCCAGGGATCAGACCCCATCCCCCAGGAAAAAAAAAGCTTGTATTCATGCTGCCTATAGCCCAGGAGCAGAGCTAACACAACAAAGAAGAGCAAAAAACTAACAGAACACTCACTATAGAGAACTACTTCAAAAAACAAAGATAACACTGCCAAGTCTGAAGAAGAAATCAGTGAAAAATCATTCACAAGGGAAGTCTCAAAACAGTCTATCAATTGGACTGAAATTCAAAAGTTCAACAAAGAGCTTAAAAAAAAAAAGAATTGAAAAACCAAAGAAGAGAGCAAGATTACAACCCAGAATTTACTATCTTGCAAAATTCAGCATATAATTTCAGGGGAAAAGATGAATATTCAACAAAATACATTTCCAGAATTTCTAGACATAAAGACTAGAACTGCAAAGAGAATTCAATCACCAAATATAGGATTCAAGAGTTGCATAAAAAAAGGTACATGAAAAGGGGAAGGAAAAACAAAACAGATGTTGGTCAAGACCATCCAATTGTATGCAACCCTGAAAGGGAAGATATAACATTTCTATTTCTTGAGAAATTTCTTGAGAAATTCTTGAGAAATTCTTGAGAAATATTTACTTAGGATAATTAAAGGGTTAAATATAAACAAAGAGATTGTACATAAAGGATATGGGCATACTTGGATCTTGTCTCTTCACTGAAGGGGTCCAAGATGACATTACTCTATGTTTAAGTCAAAAAGCCCTGATGAAAAACAGGGTTATTAACTCTAAACGAAAGTGTCTCATTATCCTTTGACCCACTTTAATTCCATTGTGTTGGCAAAGTTTAGTACTTTGTCCAATGAGGGAATCATAAACTGGGTGGTCCTGAGTCAGTGTCTCCCATAACTTACACAACAATTTTTGCAAAGTTTTCAAGGGAGATCTTCAGAGCCTCCCAAAACTTAGAGCCCTTTAAGATTCTTAATAGTTAATTAAGTAATTAATTAAATGGTTAATTAAGTAATTAATTAAATCAGATTTTGACATAATCTGTGCTTCCTTAACAACAATATCTTGGGGGTGGGGGGTAAAGTATGAGAGAAAATAGGCCTGGCTGAAAGGTACAAATAGTTCAAGAAATGCTTTGACTTTGGATGATACATTGGCTCATGAGGAGGATTATGGGTCCTTGGAGGGCACTTGAAAAGGGGGTAGGGTAAAAAATGATTATGATTAAAATTTAATGTAATTTGAGACAATGCTGTTTATCAAGCAATCTATGATGATACTTTGATAACATGAACTTATCAAGCAATCAAATGTGGTTATATCATTACTAAACATCCAGATTCCTACAGGAAAAGCTGAGTGAATTACAAAGAGACATAGACAAAAAAACTTTAATAATAGGGAACCTCAACCTCCCTCTCTCATAACTAGATGAATCTTACCACAAAGTAAACAAGAAGGAAGTTAAGAAAGTGAATGAAATCATAGAAAATTTAGATATGACAGACCTCTGGAGAAAACTTAATAGGAAGAGAAATATATATTTTTCTTGGCAGTACATGGCACCTATACCAAAATTGACCATGTACTAGGGCACAAAATCAAATGCAAAAAGGCAAAAATAATAAATACACTTTTCAGACCATGACACAATAAAAATAAGATCATAGAAATATAAACAAAAACCTAATTGGAAACTAAATAACTTAATCTTTTTTTAGCTAGTCAGTCATTATTCATTTATTAAGCATCTTAAACACTGGATATATGATGAACTATACGGCTTCAAGACTAATTCAAAAACCATAATTAAGTGCCCCTTGAACAGAGACCTCGAAAAGAAGATTTCAAGTTGAAGGGAGATCGAGTTCCCACCTTCATGAATCTTCACCAAGAACACTCGATTTCTAGGTATTCTGGGTGCCTCTAAGACCCTTACAAGGCATCCATGAGACTGAAACTATTTTCACAATAATCCTGAAACAATGAATTTCCAATATGGCAAATACTGATAAGATACAATCCTCATAAACAAAACTCTTTCAGTGTTCTCAGTAATTTTTAAAATGATCAAGGGTTCCTGACACCAAAACCTTGAAGAATGAAACATACGGGCTGGTCATGTAGCAATAACAAAAAAAAAAAAATCACCAGAAGACAAAGCAATTGGAATGTCATCCTGGTGCTTCCAAGATATTAAAAGAACAGAAGGAAGATTTTCAGAGAATTGGATGAAAGCAAAGGAAAGAACTGCTCAGATTTAAGGCATGCAGAGGTTGTAATCTACTTTGATGGAATGAGTGCACCCATCAAGGTGCAATTATGATCTTTCGAAGAACATTTTACTATATCAAAATATATCTATGTATTAGAGAATCAACCTATTTTTTTTACAATACTATAACTAGGGGATGGCTAGGTTGCTCAGTGGATAGAGCACCGGCCCTGGAGTCAGGAGTACCTGAGTTCAAATCCGCCCTCAGACATTTAATAATTACCTAGTTGTGTGGCCTTGGGCAAGCCACTTAACTCCATTGCCTTGCAAAAAAAAACCTGAGATGATCTCATGAAGAGTTCCTGAATATCAAGCTCATCCAGAAGAAGAGTCCTTCCAATGCGATGGACTGCCATGCTGACATGGGACTTACTGTAGGGGATCTTTAGGAGCTTTTTGATGTTTCCGAATCAGATACAATGTCCACATCATTTCCAACAGAATCAATGAAGTCATGCGCCATACCAAAGCTTGAAAAAGGCTTGCTCCTCTTACTGTTGCCCAGAATGGTAGTTCCAGCGGGGCCAAGTTTGGCACTTTCCCGTAGCCAGTTGGCAGGTGGAAGCTTTCAGTCTGTTTTCTCCTCTAGACGGGCAAAGGCGGCTCGGGGAGGGGCAGAGGAGTACTTCACCACCGCCCTACTCTTTACTTCATTGCCTCCCAGAAGTAACACTGATCCCTGGGGCGCCGGCTCCTCGGCCGCCTCTCCCGGGAGGGCGCTCGGCCCGCTGGGCCCCGGGGCCGCTTCGTCGCCCGCCTCCCCGGGCTCTGCCATGGCGCCGCCTCGGGCCGAGCCCCGGCCCGGCCGCGGCCTCCCGAAGGAACGGGCGGAAGGGGTCCCTCCGGCGCCCGGCACTAAATAACTTAATCTTAACTAATGGATGGATCAAAGAGCAAATAATAGAAATAATCAATCATTATATCCAAGAAAATTGTGTTAATGAGACATCATACCAAAATTTATGGGAAGAAGTCAAGGCAGTTTTGAGGGGAAATTTTATATCCCTAAATGCCGATGTGAATAAAATAGAGAAAGGAGATTAATGAATTGGATATGCAACTAAAAAAGCTAGAGAAAAACAAATTAAAGATCCCCACTTAAATACCATATCAGAAATTATGAAAATCAAGGGAAAGATTAATAAAATTGAAAGCAAGAAAATATTGATCTCATAAATGAAATTAATAGTTGGTTTTATGAAAAAAACAGTAAAATAGGCAAACATTTGGTTAATGTGATTAAAAAAAGAAAGAAAGAAATTACCAGTATCAAAAACTAAAAGTGTGAACTAATCAACAATTAGGAAGAAATTAAAGAGATAACTTGGAGTTACTTTGCTAAACTCTATGTCAATAAATTGGATAACCTGAATGAAATGAATGAATATTTACAAAAATACAAACTGCCCAGATTAACAGAAGAGGAAATGAAATACTTAATAACCCAATTTCAGAAAAAGAAGTGGGGAAACCAGTAATAAACTCCCTAAGACAAAATTTCCAGGTCCAGATAGATTTACAAGTTAACTATTTTAAAAAATATAATGAGTTCTGCCAAATTCCTTTAATATGTAAAACCAGAAAGCCACAAAACTAAAAAAAATTATAGACTAATCTCCCTAATAAGACTGCAGCACATTATTACTAGGATAATACATCATGATCAGGTAAGTTTAATACCAGCTAGGCAGGGATGATTCAATATTGGAAAAACACTCAATATAATTGAATATATCAATAACAAAACCAACAGGAAACTATGATTAGCTCAATTGATGCTAAAAAGCTTTTACTAAAATACTGCATGCATTCCTATTAAAAACACTCAAAAGTTTAGGAATAAATGGAGTTTTCCTTTAAATAAGAAATAGTATCTATCTAAAAGCATCAACAAATATTATATATAATGGGAATAAACTTGGAGCATTTCCAATAAAATCAGGGGTGAAACAAGGATTCCCACTATTACCATACTATTCAATATAGTATTAGAACTGCTAGACTTAGCAATAAGTGAATAAAAGAAAATTGAAGGAATCAAATTGGCATTGAGGAAGCAAAGTTTTCACTCTTTGCAGATGATATGAGGATATATTTAGAGAATGCAAGAAAATCATCCAAAAAACTCTTTGAAACAATTAACAAATTTAGCAAAGTAACATATATAAGTATTACATAAATATAAAATAAACATTGAAGTCATCAGCATTTCTATGTAGGAACAACAAAACCCAAGATCAAGAGATAGAATTAAAGTAACTATAGACAACATTAAATACTTGGGAATCTACGTCCTAAAACAAACCCAGAAATTGTATGAACACAATTATAAAGCATTTCTCACCCAAATAAAATCAGATCTAAATAACTGGAAAATGTCAATTGCTCATGGATAGGTAGATCTAATATAATAAACATGACAATTCTACCAAAACTAAACTATCTGTTTAGTGCCCTACCAATCAAAATTCCAAAAAATTACTTTAACGAGTTAGAAAAAATTGTAAGTAAATTCATATGGAGAAATAAAAAGTCAAGAATTGCCAGGAGCTTAATAAAAAAAGTGCAAAAGAAGGTGGCTGAGCCCTACCCGATATAAAATTATATTATAAAGCATCAGTCATGAAAACTGTTTGGTATTGGCTAAGAAATAGAGTGGTGGACCAGTGGAATAGACTAGGTGTAAAAGCAGGAGATGATTATAGTAATCTGCTGTTTGATAAACCCAAAGAGTCTGGCCATTGGGATAAAAACTACCTCTTTGATAAAAATTGCTGGGAAAATTGGAAGTTAATATGGAAGAAACTTAGATTAGACCAACACCTCACACCCTTTACCAAGATAAGATCCAAATGGTTACAGGACATAGACATAAAAAACAATACTATAAGCAAATTAGAAGATCAAGGACTAGTCTACCTGTCAGATCTATGGAAAGGGGAACAGTTTATGACTAAGGAAGAGTTGGAGAATATCACCAAAAACCAATTAGATGGTTTCGATTACATTAAATTAAAAAGCTTTTGCACAGATAAAACCAATGTAACCAAGATCAAAAGAAATGTAGTAAATTGGGAAACAATCTTTACAACCAATGATTCTGACAAAGGACTCATTTCTAAAATATACAGTGAACTGAGACATATTTTTAAAACAAAAAGCCATTCCCCAATTGACAAATGGTCAAAGGATATGCAAAGGCAATTTACAGATGAGGAGATCAAAGGAATCCATAGCCATATGAAAAAATGTTCTAAATCATTAATTATTAGAGAAATGCAAATTAAAGCTTCTCTGAGGTACCACCTCACACCTCTCAGATTGGCCAGTATGACCAGGAAGGATAATGATCATTGTTGGAAGGATTGTGGGAAATCTGGGACACTGTTGGTGGAACTGTGAACTCATCCAACCCTTCTGGAGAGCTATTTGGAACTATGCCCAAAGGGCAACAAAAATGTGCATACCCTTTGACCCAGCAATACCACTATTGGGTTTATACCCTGAAGAGATGAGGAAAAAGGGTAAAAACATTACTTGTACAAAAATATTTATAGCAGCCCTGTTTGTGGTGGCAGAGAATTGGAATTCCAGTAAATGTCCTTCAATTGGGGAATGGCTTAGCAAACTGTGGTATATATATATATATATATATATATATATATATATATATATATATATATATGTATATACATATATATATATATATATATATATATATATATATATATATATATATATATATGTCATGGAACACTATTGTTCTATTCGAAACCAGGAGGGACAGGATTTCAGGGAAACCTGGAGGGATTTGCATGAACTGATGCTGAGTGAGATGAGCAGAACCAGAAAAACACTGTACACCCTAACAGCAACATGGGAGTGATGTTCAACCTTGAAGGACTTGCTCATTCCATCAGTGCAACAATCGGGAACAATTTTGGGCTGTCTGGAAAGGAGAGTACCATCTGCATCCAGATAAGGAGCTGTGGAGTTTGACAAAGTGCAAGAACTATTCCCTTTAATTTAGAAAAAAAAACCAGATAGCTTATTGTCTGATCTTGTTACCTCTTAGACTTCTCTTCTCTTTGAGGATATGATTTCTCTCTCATCACACCCAATTTGGAACAAGGTACAGCATGGAAACAAAGTAAAGACTGACAGAGTGCTTTCTGGGGGCGGGGGAAGCAAGATTGGGGGAAAAAATGTAAAACTCAAATAATATCTTTAATAAAAATAAATAAAAAACTTTTATAACATGTATTTGTAAAAATAAAATATCAATAAAAATAGTCTATTTCAATAAAATTCATAAAGTTTCATGAAGGCTTGAAGGGGGGGAAAAGTCTTAGGCTGAGGAAATGAGCAAACTACAAAAGGAAAAGTCCAACTATTGACAATTACTTTGTGAGGTCGAATATCAAAATACATATTCAGAAGAACATAACCAAGTCAAAGATTCTGCATCCAAGAAAAATTGAATTTGTCTCAAATCATGGAAGAACTTAAAATTATTCTGAGAATCAAATAATGAAGGTAGAGGAAAAACTGGGAAGATAATAATGAAGAAAATAACATCTTAAAAACCAAACTGAGTCAAATGGAAAAAAATTGTACCCAAAAAGTTCAATGAGGAGAAGAATGCCCCAAAGTGCACAATTGACCAAATGGAAAAGGAAGTACAGAAAACTCTCTGAATAAAATAATTCCTTAAAATTTTGAATGTAGCTAAGGGAAGTTGATGACTTCATGAGAAATCAAGAAACAATAAAAAAAATCCAAAAGAATGAAGCTAGAAGAAAATGAGAAAGGTCTAATTGTAAAAGCAACTGATCTGGAGAAGAGATCCAGAAGAGATAATTTAAAAATTATTGGACCAACTGAAAGACATGACAAAAAAAAAAAGAACCTAGACATCATTTTCCAGGAAATTATTACAGAAATGTGTCCTGATAGCAAAAGAAAATAGCAACTGAAAAAATTCATGAATCATCTCCTGAAAGAGATCCCAAAATGAAAACTGCCAAGAATATTATAGTCAAATTTCAGATCTTCCAAGTCAAGGAGAAAATATTGCAAACAACCCGATAGAATCAAATATCATGGAGTCATGGTCAGGATAACCCAAGATTTAGCAGCTTCTATATTAAGGGATTGTATGGCTTGGAATATGATATTCTGGAAAGCAAAAGAGCTTGGATTATCACCAATAATCGACTATACAGCAAAATTAAACATACTCTTTCAGGTGAAAAGATGTATATTCAATGAAATAGGGGACTTTCAAATGTTCCTGATAAAATGAACAGATTGAAAAGAAAATTTGATCTTCAAATACAAGACTCAAATGAAGCATCAAAAAGGTAAAAAAGAAAGGCATATCAAAATGGATTTAATGAGATTGAACTGCTTATATTGCTGCATGAGAAGATGATATTGATAACTCATATGAACTTTCTCATTTATTACAGCATTTAGAAGGACCATATATAGATAAAGCACAGCTGGGAGTTGGATTTGAAAATATTTAATAATATATTAAAAAAAAGAAGTTAATGAGTGGGAGAGGAATGTGCCAAGAGAAAGGTTAAGGAGAGGTAGAAAGAGGTAAGTTATTTTACATAAAAGAGGCAAGAAAAAGCTTTTGCAGTAAATGGGAATGGAGAGGAGGAGTGAGTGAGCCTCGTTCTCATTGAAATATTCTCAGAGAAGAAATAATATACATACTCCATTGAGTACAGAAATCTAACTTACCATAGAGGAAAGGGTTGGGAGAAAGAGAGGGGATTGGAGAGGCAGGTAATAGAAGAGGGAAAATTATGTGGAGGGGTAGCCAGATGCAAAACACTTTTGAGGAGGTACAGGATGAAAGGAGAAAGAAAATAGAATAAATGAGGGTGGGAGAATAGGATGGAGAAAAAAAATTGTTAAACACATGGAGGGTGTACTTTTTTCCCCTTCTGGAGATCCAATTGTTAAACATTTATCAACATACCACTGTTCAGGAGGAAATAACTGAAGTAATGGGAATTTATTGAATAGCAGAGGGATAGGGGAATTGAATTGTGTTGTTAGATGTCTACTTTAGGAAGATTCATTAAAAGTTTTAATATCATCAGGTTTCAAATTTCATTTATTTTTGCAGGTATTTTTCATTTACCAAGACTGCAATGCCTCTTTAAAGGAGTAGATGATTTTCAAAAGTTGTTAAAGTCCATTAGTCCACTTCTTTATGGCCAAATTCCAACAACTAAAAAAAAATGCAATCTGTATCCTACCATAGCTTAAAACCTTTCCAGACTGATAAGGGTCTACAAAAGCTTAAGCTTCACTGCATTGCTCAGGGCATCCAAGGAGATCTCCAACTCATGATAATGCATCTGCATAGTACTTTAATGGATTTTTGTTAATTAATAATTTAAGATTATAGTTAATAATAATGCTTAGAATAAAAATAATCATTGTAGGCATAGCAAAGACTTAGTCTCTGAACATATGGGATGAAAAGATTTCTTAACAGAAGAAATTAAAACCATATAGGAATAGGACTAGGTATTTATCATTCTTGTCATATCTGCTACCTAGACAATTCCAAAAATTCCTTTGGTTGTCCAATAAAAGAACTTAAATCATAAAACTTTTTTCCCCAATTAATATAGAGAAGTCACTTTATTCATCTGAACTATTTTTCACATTTTAGACACCTATGAAATTTTTGGTGGATAGGTAGTCCTTGGAGTCAATGGTATGCCAATTCTGGAGGCAGGAAGATTCATCTTTCAGAGTTAAAATCTAGACTCAGATCTAGCTGTGTGACTATGGGCTAGTCACTTAACCCTAGTTGCTTCAGTTTCCTCATTTGTAAAATCCAGAGAAGGATAACCACTCAAGTATCTTTATCAAGAAAACTCCAATTGTGTCATGAACAGTTAGGCAGGACTAACATCAACTGAACAAAAATTGTCAAAACTTTAAATTAAAAAAAAGCAGGGGGAGAGTGAGAGAGAGAGAGAGAGAGAGAGAGAGAGAGAGAGAGAGAGCATGCCAGAGTGCCAGTAGCAGCAGTAGCAGCACTGAAGTGCATAGAGCACTGAGTTTAGAATCATTAGATTCATCCTTATGAGTTCAAAATCAGCCTCATACATACCAGCTCTGTGGCCTTGGCCAAATCACTTAATCCTCTTTGCCTCAGTTTCTTCATCTGTAAAAATGGCTGGAAAGGGAAATGGCAAAACATTCCAATAACTTTGCAAAGAAAACCCAAAATAATTTCACGAAGAGTTGAACACAACTAAAAAACTGAACCACAAAGGAATTATTATTATTATTATTAGTAGTAGTAGTAGTAGTAATAAGAGTAGGAGTAGGAGTAGTAATAGGAGTAAGAGTAGTATCAGCAATAATAGTAGAGTTTAGCTAATGCCCTCATCTACACTCTTCATCTGCCACTACTATTTAACAAAGTTCAAGTACTTTTCTTATGATTCTTTCATTCTCAGGGTAAAAACACACAATCTCAAGGGGTCTGTGTTTAGAAAGAATTATTATCATTTTAGATTCATAGAAAGGGAACTAGATAGAAGTCTGGCAGCCATTTAGTGCAACCTCCTCATTTTACAAAAGAGAAACATCAGGCAGAAGAAAATTAAGAGATTTGGTCAAAAATTCATAGACAGGAAGTAGCAGAGCTGGAATATGAACTCAGTTCTCTTAACTCCAATCTTCAAGCTCAGCTACAACAAACTTATAAACCTGCTCTGGGCTACAGGGGCCTAGATGAGCCAGAGGACTTACATGACCCACATTCTCTGGACTGAAAGCCAACTATTGAAGAAATTCATCATTCTGTTGTCTATATGTAAAATTTTAGATTATTGGTAGGGCATTTTCCTGGAAATTGCCTTAATCTTATAGTTTTGTTCATTGCTGGGGGGGGAAGTTACATGAATATTATGTATACACGTATAAGTCTACACATGCATAAATATATGTATGTGTACATGTGTAAATATTTTCATTTTAAAGATTCACATAGCCTTTTGCTTTAGCCATTAGATTTAAAGTAAAAAAAAATGCTGTTATTGGCTATATGATGCCATTTTCACTCTCTGAGCATCAGTATTCTTATTTTTAATAGGAAGTATTGAATTAGATAATTTCTGAGGATCTTTCTAGATCTGACATTCTATGTTCAAAGTTTTCAATTCATTTCTAAAGCTAATATTTCATGTTTTAAGTGCTGATGTTTCATATTCTTTAAAACTACATGATTCCAATATCATTAAAAACCAAATATATCCATAATTGTGTATCAATATGTGAATTATCTGTCACTTATGTGACACCATATACAAACACATGCACACCTACATGCTATCCTTCTCATCTGTAAAACCAGTCACAGATTTAGATGCAAGAGACTGAAGTCTACTCTTTAACAGTCATTGGTTTCTGTTTCCATGGATCAAATACAGGACTGGAAATAGTTCAATTACCAAAGATGTTTGTCAAAAAGAGGTCTATTAATATCAATTAAAGGTTGTAGATAGAAATCAGGACCTTGGTCTTTCCTCAATGAAATGGTAATTTTGCATCATATGCATAATTACCCATATCATCATGCTTGCATCATTGCACCTATCACAAAAAATGTATGTTAGAATTCAAGCAATGTTGCTTCCATACAGAATTTCACCTCATGTGGCCTGGGGAATTGACTTCATGTCACATTACATGTATGTAAACTGAATGAATGATATTTGCTGACAGCAAAAATAGCTAGAGGATATGCATGACCTAACAGGTTTAGACCATTTTAGAATGTTTGGGGATTGGGATATAAAACCTTGAAGGGAATTTGAAAATCATCTAACAGAAGGTGACAGTATGCAAGCAGTAGGAAGAATACTACTACTGATGTAAAGGGATCTAGGTTCCTCTCTCTTCTACACATCATGGTTCTCATCACTGCAACCGTTTCCCTGCCTGGTTTCAACTCCATGAAACAAGATATTCTTTGGTTTCCCCTTGGTGACCCATTATCTTTTTCTTACTCCTAGCTGGCCCCACTCCTTTCCTGCTTCTTTTCTGTGTTGTCTCTGCCTTTAGATTGTAAATTCATCATCACCATTATTATGATTATTTGTGTCCCCAGCACCTAGCATAATGCCCAGCATGTTGGAGGCACTTAAAAATATGTTTATTGAAGTGTCTCTCTGCCATTTCACCACCGACAAAAGGTAATTCATTTATCTTCTCTGGGTCTTAAATTCTTCATCTATTAAATGACGGGGTGTACTAAATGTAGTTCTAAATCTATGATTCAAAACTAATTGTGCCTAAAGTGTCTTATAGATCTTTGAACCTGGCAAGAGTTATACTAGAGGAAGGAAAACAATCTGGATAATTATTTAGAACCAGTGTTTTATAAGGAAAAGGGGTGGGAGACATAGGTAAAAGCTACAAGCCTCAACTAAAGTGTTCTGGTAAGTTACTTACAAAATTATTTCCTATATAGATAATAAATAAAGATCAAGATACATATATCAACACATACATGCACATTTATAATATATTTACATATAATATAATTTCAATATAACATAGCATGCTTGCATAATAATACAATATATATACAAGCATTAGTTACAAACATCCACAAATCTATGTATACATACACATAGTCTATATAGGGTTGAAGAGTTTGTATAAGCAGCATACTCAGTACTGTCCAGTAGGTAGATTAATTTGGGGCGGGGAGAGAAAGACTGAAGGCTGGGAGATCAATTAGAAAGCTGCTGTAATAATCCTAGAATAAAATGATGAGGTAATTAACTAGAGTGGCAGCAGCAGGAATTGAGTAAAGGATAAAAGCTCAAGAGATAGCATGAAGGAAAAAAAGGGACTTGATGACTAGATGGAATGTGAATGTTGCTCCATCTTTTTCCCTTTGGTTCCCTGCTATTCTTTCCCACATAGAGATTCTCTTTCACTTTAGAGTCCCTCACTTTGATACAGGAAACAAGTAATGAGTGCAAAGGGACCTGCTTGTTAACTGTAGTAACTAGGATTCTAAATACATACATGATCCATGATTTATTTGAAAACCTTCTGGGCATTTTCCCAGTCCTCCACAAATTGGGTCTCCAGAGATCTATACACTGAATATTATATCCATTGTTCCCCATGTCTGTTTCCAGAAGTGCACAGGCAAATTCATTTTCAAAAATGAAGAGGTTGGAATCATGTTATTGACACTGTCTCCAGCAATATTTGTATTTCTATAAGCAATATGATCAAGAATCTAGCAGTTCAATTAAAATCCTACTAGTTGTACTATGAAAATATATCCAAGTCATAGGGATTTTATCTGATAACACAACTACTGGATGGACTTCAATGAGTCACTTCTCTTTAAAGAATGTGGATTTTTTTTTCTTAAAGAGACACTGAGGGACAGCTAGGTAGGCTGTGGATAGAGCACCAACTCTGGAGTCAGGAGGACCTGAATTCAAATCTGAAGTCACTTAATCCCCTTACCTTGCAAAAATCAGAGAGGGAGAGAGAAAGAGAGAGAGAGAGAGAGAGAGAGAGAGAGAGAGAGAGAGAGAGAGAAGCAAGCTAGCAAGCATTTTGGAAGTATAAATAATCATTCAAATGCCAAATTAATCTAACATAATGATTCTTGGAAACAATGGCACAATAGCAGTACTGGAATGCAAGTAAGGAGCTTTGAGCTTTAGTTATTTGAACTTAAGTAAATTCAACTCTATTCTTTCTATTTATATTTCTTCACAGAATCACTGAATTTGAGCGGTACAAGGGATCTTATTGGGCATATACTAAAACCTCTACTTCATAGAAATCCCCACTATACCATATGAAACAAGTAGTCATGCACATCCTTCTTGAATATCTCTGAGATGTAGGAGGACCCCCCACCTCTTAAATTTACACATTTCTATTTTGCATAGCACAAATTATTGGGAGTTGTTTTTCTTTTCCTAGCATAAAGACTAAAATTGCCTTTTTGTAACTCCTATGCATTGCTTCCTATTCTGCCTTCTGAGACCAAAAAGAAGTTTAATCTCTTCTTCACACAAGACAACTCTTCAAATACTTCAAAATGGCCCTCATCACATCCCTTGAGACTCTTTTTCTCCAGGCAAATATTCCTTTTAACCATTCCTTATTTGTAACTGACTTAAAGTATCTTATCCAACTGAGGTAGGTCCTCTACACAATCTTTATTGTGTCCTCTTAAACTTAACACAATATTCTTCGTTTGTCTCTATATCCCTCTTTCAAAGTGCCCTTTGAAATCCCTGCTCTATTATTAACATACAACCCTTCATCCTAGGTCTCTTTCAATCACACTCTTGAGATTGTGGAGCTCAAAGAAATCTCTTTGTTTTGCTTTGTTTTTCTAGGAAACATTTCATCCTGGGCTACCTTCTTCCTTGCTGATTATTCCTTTTTTTCAAACATAACAATGCTATTCTAGAAGAAAAGGTTAACATACTCCTTACCTCTCTCACTGCCATTTCTTAATCATTTTTGACTCTATCATTCAATATCCTCTCTTCTTTTATGTTTATTCCATCTACTATATTGTCCTGTTTATAGCATTGTTCCTGTCATCTAATGGCTGGCTTCCAGGTTATTTTTCCTCTTAACTCCTTATCATATTAGCATGCATTGCCATGCCTTGATAGCTTTGAAATTAAATATTTCTCTTCCACTCCTCTAGAATAATCCAGTCTCTTAGTTTAGTAGTCTGTTCAGTCCTTGTCATCTAAATCTTCATTCTATCTTCTCTGCTCATAAATTCCTGTCTTTCCATTTCTTCCTCTGCCTCAGTCTCCCAAATCTGTTCTTCTCCCTCACCATGAAATTTGATTCCTTGATTCCTCTTCTTTTTCTTATCCATTATATCCTGATCTGGTCTCACTTCAATCTTTTGAACTTTGACCTTATAATCAACCAAGTTGATTGAACTATTTGAACTATCTTTCACCCTTGAATTCTCTGTCCCATTGTTCTTCCTCAACTCTTATTCTGCCAAATTTCTACTATGGGTTACACACACAGTCTAACTGCTTTACTCAACTCTTAAGCTAAACCCTGTTTTAAGAAATCATGACAGGTGCCCAAAATGAGTCAAGTGACTAGAATGGGTCCACTATAAATCTAATTTTAATTGAGCTGTTCTGGGTCATGCAAACTCTTTTATTCTTCCCTAATTAATCCTCTATCATATTCATTGCAAAGGGTGTTTCCAACTTTTTCCTTCTCTTCAGAAACTACCATTGTGAACCTCCACTTCAAATTGATTGATCCCCAAGGAGATGTTATTGTGTCCTCTATTATGAAATTTAGGCCATCTAGCTTGAATCACCTTATCCTTCCTACTCCATAACTCAAAACATGTCTCCTCTCTTTGACCTTCCCTCAGAAGAGGCAGTTCTTGTTTTTGTCTAAGTCATTTCCTTATTTGTGACACTGATCACATTCCATCCTATTTCCTTTAAGAAGTCCTCCCTTTTTGATCATTCTTTTATGTTCATTTTAAATTATCCCTAGGGAGTAAATTCTCCCTAGTTCCCTGTTACCTTAAAAATTGCTCACATCTCCCCTGTCCTTAAAAGTCTTTCACTATTCTCATCATCCTATAAAACTGTCATTTTGTATATCCCCTCCCCTTCATTGCTGATCTGATCATCTAGAAAGTAATGGTCATTTTTGTCTCCCCTTCTATATCACATGCTCACCTCACAACTTTTTGCAATTGGACTTCTGACCCTACCATCCTATCAGACTTTCTTTCTCAAAAGTTACCAATAATCAGTTCAAACTAATGATCTTTTCTAATCTTTACTCTTTCTGACCTTTGTAGGTTTCTGACCATTATAGGTTTCCAGTTGTGTAGAATACTCTCTTCTCCATGGCTTTTGCTGATCTACCCTGCTCCATATCCTATTTTCTATTTTGTTTCTTCTCATTCTTCCTTGATGGATTATTATGCATCTCCCAAACCCTAAATGTGGGTGTTCCCCAAGGCTCAATTCTCAAGACTTCTCTTCTCTAGGTACACTATATCCCTTGGGTTTAATTATCATCTTTATCCAAAAGGTGTTTTATATCTAACACAAAAAAAGCTTTCCTAAATGCAGGTTTTACATAAATGTCTGTTAGACCTCTCCATCTGGTTGTCCTAGAGGCTTCTCAACCCAATATGAATTTCTTTTTCCTTTTCTAACCTCACTTTCTTCAAGCTTCCCTTTTTCTATTTCTATATATTCCCTTCTTCTATTGAAGACTTCATCACCCCCCAAAAAATCTTCAAATTCCTACCCACAGAGTTATCCTTAAATCTTTCCTCTCCTTTGCTTCCAATATCCAATTAGTTGTTAGACCCTGCCACATCTACATCTCCAATATCTATCAAATTTATTTCTTTCTCTCCACTTACATGATTATCCCCCTAATTCAGGTACTAATGATCACTTCTTGCCTTGATTATGAAAGTCTTCTGATTGGTTCCTGGCCTCTCTTCCCTCTAATCTATCCATTACAGGATTGCCACAATACTTTCTTTAAAGCACAGGTCTAATTATTTCATTATCCTGCTAAAAAAATCTTCAGTGACTCCCTATTGTCTCTAGGAAAAAGTAAAATCTCCTCAATCTTTTAAAGCCTTTCACAATCTATATTTCCATGCCCTATCTGGTCTCTTTCCTTTAGGACAAGGACTATTTAATTTTCATCTTAGTGCCATAAATATAATATATGATTTAGAAGTATTTTTGAATATAGATGATCTCTAAAAATTCTTCCAGTTCTAACATTCTGTGACTGAATAAATGAACAATCATTTATTAAATAACCATTATGTGCTAAGTATTATTCAGGTGCTAGTTATCACATACAAAAGTTAAATAGTCCCTCTACTCAAAGAATTTATATTCTAGTAGTGAGTATTGCTATTCACTTACTTCTGACTTTTTGTGACCCCAATTGAGATTTTCTTGGCAATGATATTGGAACAGTTTGTCATTTTGTTATCCAGTTCATTTTTACAGATGAGTAACTGAGGAAAATAGGGTTAAATGACTTGCCAAGGATCACACATCTAATGAGTAGATTTGAACTCATGAATATGAGTCTTCCTAATTCCAAACTCAGTGCTCTATCCACTATGCCACCTAACTGTCCACTACTCAATTAAATAAATCTTATTAAAAGGAGTTGGATCCATGGGGAAGTCATTGGAATGAGAAAAGGAGTCAAAGGGGAGACAAATAACATCCTTTACAGAATCAATGGTCTTATTGAAGTTCGTATCATTCCCAGGATAAGAGGGCAGTGGCAGAAGAAGCTTGTGTTGGGGAGACTGGTTTTCTGCTAAATGACTTCATAGGACATAAAGCATGATTTGGTACAGCTAGATATAGTGGATTAAGTGAATTTTCATTCACTCACCCATTAATTGGTGGAGCTTAGTCCCAGGTTATACTGTCAGGGTTGAGTTAATTGATTTCCTGAGGAAGGGACTGATACAGAAATCTGGATGGGAGGGTCATTTTCCATTGTGGGGGAAAAAGTGAAGATAAGCAAAGATAGAATGATGATATCCTTGATGGGTTTACTAGTAAATGTCTGGTATGGATGTTCTATGTTCTATAGACATTGATGGATCTAATATATTATGTTTCAGCAAGGTTTCTTCTGATTATAATGGTCTTTTCCATGTTTTAAAATTTTATATCCTAACATCTTTTTTATAATGGGTTTTGAAATAAAGGGACAGGGTTGAGGCATATGCATGGTCTATTCTAACCCTGAGAGTTAGAATTCTCTGATTCTGGGGAAGGTGTCAGACAGCAAACTCCCCTGAAGCACTGAAATCCAGAGTGAGTTTGTCATACTGAAGGTGGGGCTGTGAACATCTTGTCTGTAGCTGAAAATGGGAAGTGATTTGTGCTCTTATTGGCTTTAATATATTCTCGTTTTCACAGGACATCAGCCAAGTTTCTGCTTATCAGTCCCATTTGTCTTGTGTTAGCTGTGGTATTGGGGGGCATTTGGCTAATGAACATCTTCAGAAAGACATACTTCCCTGAATTAGGTTCTAATTGGGTTGGGAAGTTGAAATTGCTTGTGACCTGTTAATATTTTAGGAAGTTATGTCCTTCTGAGTGATTTGTGAGATGGCACTTGAGCTGATGAGCTCAACTGACAATCTCACTGAATGACAACTTCCTATCAACCTTTCCCTATTGCAGTCTCTAAACTAGGAGGTGTCACCAGAAAATTCAGCTCTGATCTTCGGCCTCAAGGAATATCTCTGGACCAAGAGCAGATAGATCAACTGAAAAATAGCAATAATGAAACTATTTCTAAGTGATTTTGCTCATAATTGATTTCACAGTGATCTTTGGAAGAAAGCATTGAGTATTATGGATAAGTATTGTAATATCCATTTTACAGATGAAAAAAATGAGTCTTAGTAGTGGTGAAATCTCTTTGCCTAAACTCAGACTGGAATCTGGGTCACTTGACTTGAATTGTCACCTGAGCACTCAAGATCAACAAAAATTCACATTCATTCTACAAGCATCTATCAGTGTACTAGACACTGGGTTAAGAGCTAGGGATAAAAAAAAATGTATATATAAATTGAATAGTTTTTGCTTTTAAGAGCCTTACTATTACATTCTATCATACTCCTGGGGGAAACAGCCTTAGAAAAGACATATGTGTATACTGTATGTTATATGTGTGTTGTATACATATGTACAGATAATATCTGGTTCTGTTTTGACTGGTATAGTTATGTCCCAGGTAAGGTAATTGCCTCTACCAGTATAGGTCAGCATCTGCTCTGCAGTTTGTAATCCTAGACAATTATCTAATATATTAAGAGATAAGTGACTTTTCTAGGAACATGCAAACAATACCTATCTGTAGTAAGACTTGAAGACCTTACTGGCTCCAAGGGGAGTTCTTAATAACTAAACCCTGATGCAAAAAACATAGTAAATGCAAATTTAAGGGGAAAATGTACCAGCAACTGTGGGGAATCAGGAAAAGTATCCTGTGCGAGATAGCACTTAAGAACTGCAATGTGTGTGTGTGTATTTGTGTATAAAAATGTGTATATATGAAAGAGAGAGAGAGAGAGAGAGAGAGAGAGAGAGAGAGAGAGAGAGAGAGAGAGAGAGAGAGAGAGAGAATAGGCTAGTTCTCAGAGAAATTATGAAATCAGAAAAGTTTGTCTTTAGCTCCCTTAATTTCTCTCTTCTAGGTTGGTAGAGTGTTACTCACAATATTCTCCCCTCCAGGGGGGAATTTACATTTAATCCTCTCTTCTGTAGATCTTCTATAGATTTTTCACATGAAAGAAATTTCAGACTCTAGCAATTAAGATTGGGGAAGAGAAGGGGAGAGAGATTTGGAAATACTATGTAAGGGAATAGGACAGGTAAGCCTTCCTGGTCTCCAGAAATCCATTTATTGTGACTTCCTCTTCTGCTGTACATAATCTCCACCCTGTGTATGCATAAGAATACATACAACCTCCTTTACAGAATAACTACTCTTTTATCCATGGGGAAAACATTATACTTTATGCCCCTCATCCTTTATAAGGCATGAAATAAACCATCCAATTGCTTTTATTAAAAATTTGTAGGTGGCATGTATTGGGCCAAGTGGTGAAGCCAGAACTTATTTTGTTTTATTATAGAGAAGGAATTGAGAGATAATGATACATGCACACGTACTCTGCTGCTGATAAACACAAAGACATACACACACATAAAATCACAGGTATCCAGATACAAAGAAGAGAGATAGGAGGGGTTGGGAGAAGGCTCTGATAATTGATTCCTTTTGTCTCAGATCTTTAGCTATTTGCTCCAAATAGAGGTGGTGGGCTGTAAACCCTCAATCCCTCAATCCCTAAATCATTTCACTGTAAACATAATCTTTGAGCAGCAAAGTCATTCTTGGGAAACTGCCAACAGGATTGCTCAACGTGTATTTGAATGTAAATTGCTGGAAAGACAGAGGCTGGGGTGGAGGGCAAGGGGAGGGGGAGTGCTGATTCATCATTGGATTGTGCCCAGAGGCGTGCCAGGCAGCTGGGGGGGGAGGGCAATAGGTCATGAGTCTTGTCTGCCTCCACTTCAGTGGTCATGGACACAAGTTGACTTGTCTCCTCCCCAACTGGGAAAACTGGGAGAACTGTAAAAACAGGAAGAACCATTATTGTATAGTGGGGCTGTGCTGGATGGGCAATCTGGGTTCTACCTCTGGCTGAAACTTGGAAACCCAGGAACGCTGGGATAAATGCAGTTAGCGTGACCAGAGGAGGACAAAATCACAGAGACCCCAGGACACCCCAGGAATAGTATGCACTATCATTGATACAGATGACATATGGACAGTTGGTGCTGGTCAGGTACAATTGCACTGTCATAATGCTGGGGAATGGCTGGTAAGGATGAAAAGAAGCAGAAGGGCTATGCTTCATCTTTGGAAAGGAGGTGATTCTCCTTGCCTGGGTGTGGTTAATCCACCACCACTACTACCATCACTAGTTAGTCAATAAGCATTTATTAAGTGACTGTTATGGATCAAACACTCTGCTAAGCACTCAGGATACAAAGAAAAGGTGGAGGGGGGGAGAGAGATACTTCCTACCCTCAAGGAACTTCTAATCTAATGGCAGAGACAACAACTTTAGGAGATAATCAACTAACATTAACAAATATGGGGAAAAATTTCCTGTAGAAGGTAGGATTTTAGCAGGGACTTGAAGGGGGACAAAAGTAGCCAGGAGGAAGATGAAAAGGCTGTACATTTACTACTGGTGTAACTATAGGCAATGTAATTTAACTTCTCTGGGTCTTAGCTTCCTCATCTGTAAAAAGAGAGGGAGAGGGGTTAAACTTGAAGGTCTTTAAGGCCCTTTTTGGCCTAAATATGTGATCCAATGAAATATTCCTTTTCTTGAAGTTGGTGTCCTACATTCCATAAAACTTGGAATGAAGCAGTATATATAGTCACTAAATTTATTTCCAGAACCCTAGCACTCATGTTCTACTCTTAATCCACTCACTTAACATATCTGAGGCCTATATGTATATGTATGTGTATATGTAAATAAACATATAAATACACACATGAATACATGAATGTCAGACTAGATAAACTTTAGGGTCCCTTCTGATTCCAAGTCATATGATCCCTAATTTTAAAAACTTTACTGAGAGCAAGAGAAGTGTCTTAAAGTTCTTCTTTCCTTCTAAACCCTTCCTGTTTCTAATCTTCCCTATTGCTATTGAAGCTATTACCATATTTTCAGTCATCTCACTTTGGTGTCATTCTGAATACTTTGCTCTCATTTACCCCATAGATTCAAATTTGTCATCAAATCTTATCTTTTCTAACTTCACAGACATCTCCCATATACATTTCCTTCTTTCCATTCACACAACCACCAGGCTAGATCCAGGTCCTTGTGCCCTTTTCACAGACTATTGTAATAACTTCATTTTTGGTCTAACCACCTCAATTCTTTTCCCTCTCAAATTCATACTCCACAAAGCTACCAAAATGATTTTCCTAAAATTCAGATCTGACCATGTTACCTTTCAATTCGATAGACTCCAGTTGCTCACTTTTTCTTCTAGAAAAATCTCTGACATTTAAATTGCAAAGCAATCAAGTCCCTTCCTACCTTTCTACTGTTATTACACATTATTTCCCTTCCTTCTTCATTCCAATCACATTACTAGTACTACTACTACTACTACTACTACTACTACTACTACTACTACTACTGCTACTACTACTACTACTACTACTATTATTAGTACTACTACTACTACCACTACCATTACAACTGTTACTGTTATAACTACTGTTGTACTGTTATAACTGTTACAATGCTACTGTTACAATTGTTACAACTACTACTATTACTATTACTATTTATTCTACTACTACTACTACTAGCTACCTCATATAAAGTACTTTAAATTTTGGAAAACCTCTAGAATTTTCTCATTTCACACACACACACAACAACTTTGGGAGGAAGGTGTCTTGTTAGTCTCATTTTACAGATGAAGAAACTGAGGCAGTCAGAAATTAATTGATTTCCCTAAGGTTATACAGATATCTGAGGCTACATTTGAACTCATCTTCCTGATTCCAAGTCTAGGGCACCATCCATTGCACATATCCCATACACACACACACACACACACACACACACACACATGAATATGTATGTGTGCACATATATGTAAGTACACATAATGTGCAACTGTGTGCATGCATTTGTATCATGTATGTGAGTGCACATGTGTGTATGTGTACAAACATTTATATGCACACATATGGATAGATATCAGTTGCCTGTTCTCTTCATAATTGAAATGCCCTCACTCTTCACTTTGCCTCTTAACATCCCTGGTTTCTTTGAAAACTCAGTTGAAGTACCTCCAAGCAGACAAAGGTTTTTATTAATTTCTCCAGTGATCTTTAACTCATATGAAATGAGAGAGAGACAGAGAATCAGAGACAAGGAGATGAAGAGAGTCAGAAATACAGTGGGACAGAAAAAGGAAGAGAGAGAAAAGACCCAGAAACAGTCACAGACAGACACAAAGACAGAGACAGACATACACTCAGAGACAAGAGAAATAGAGACAGAGGCTGAAAGATAAATCTATCTGTCTCTATATACTTGTGTATGCATATATTGTCTCCTGTACTTAGAATGAAGCTTTTTGAGGGTATGGTTTGTTTCCCTTTAGTCTATAGCTCCAGTATTTTGCCCTTAATGATGGATTTGCCTTTTAGTTCCATATCAATTCAGTGCATAGCAAATCCGAGATGATTAGATATTTGTTTAATCAAGTTGGATTGAGGCAAAGAACTCTAGAAACTGACTGAGAACGTTCTTGGATGTCTTGGTCCTCCTGCCATCTTCACTCTCCATTGCCTCCTGCCTCCTCCCTAGGAAGATACAAAGTGTCACCTCAATAAAGATGTTGCTGGCACCAGCTCAGAGAAGAATCAGGTGTTCCAATTTTCTCAGACAGTCTGCCTGTTTGGGAGGGGAGGGGAGAAAAACATTTGTTAGGTACAGGCTTCTCTAAAGGTTGCCTATTATTGGTTCTGTTATTTGTTCATTGTTGTCAAGTGAAGAATATAAAGTAAAATTAACGAGAGCTAATTTTTTAAAGCAATGATCAAGATGGGAAACATATCAATAAAGATACTTAAGCCTAAGAAAAGAGATAGTCATTTTTTCTATTATGATTTAAACTCTTGCTCTTAGATATCTCTTCTAGCTTGCTACCACAGTCCAAGTAATTTCTTCATTGGAGTATCATTCAATTGGGTACAAATTTTGCCTTGTCCCTCTGTGGTCCTATTTAAAATGTAAGGAGTCGTGGGTATAGCACTATATCAAGAGTCCTGACATTTGCAAATAGAATTGGATCTGCCATTAAGAGTTCACATTGATATAATTCTTGAAGGTTTGGAAAGTGTTTTACTGATGTGGGAGAAGCTAGGTGGAACAATGGACAGAGCAATAGGCTGGAATTAGGAAGACTTGAGTTTTAATCAGACCTAAAATATTTACTATGTGACCCTGAACAAGTCAGTTGATCCTGTTTATCTTAGTTTCCTTATTTGTAAAATGAACTGGTGAAGGAAATGGCAAGTTACTATAGTGTCTCTGCCAAGAAAACTCCAATGTGGAGCACAAAGATTTGGACATGATTGAACAACAAATTAAAAATAATATGTAATATAGTCAGACATGAGCATTATTATTGCCAGTCATAGATGAAGAAACAGAATATTCTGAATTTCAGTATTTTATTTTCCAAAATCTTTTATGATTTTGACATTCTATGTCATAAGATCCAAAAGCACTTCTAATATTCTGATCATAAATGAATATTTATGTAGATGCATGTGTGTACATGTGAATAATTCATAGGTGCTAGTGAAGGGGATGTTTGTGTTGAGCAGAAATGACTGCATTTTTGTGTCAGACATTCTACCTCTTTGCATCACACATAGGGAACTCAGAAATCAAAGCTAGTTCTTGCTGACTCTAAGACTATTTTATCTACTATACCAGAGGATAGTGCCCCAGGAAAAGACAATATTGAACCTGTCAATTAATTTATTTTGTAACTTTGGTCAGTTCCTTTCTCTAGAAAATGAGAATGGTTTTGACTCTTTCATCTTTAAGGTCCCTCCTAGCTTTAACATCATATATTTAAATGTCCTTTGCAACTCTAACATTCTACCCTTCTCTGTCCTAAAGGCTCTTCAAGATCTAACATCCTGAGTTTTGTATTCTTTTGTATTCTAAAGTCTCTTTGGCATTGTCATTCCATGCTCCCAAGTCTCTGCCAGATCTAACAATGCAGGATTCAATGTGTATGTTCATGTATATACTTATGAGTCTCCATGCAAATGATGTGTGTGCTCAGGTATATATGGAGGAAGGGACAATTTACAAAGAGCCCAAATGATTATTTCTGGATCAGACATACTGTCCCCTTGCTTTGTCTCCTGTGGGAGATTAGACATTACCCAATCTCTCTGGAGCCCCGGACAGGCAGACCTGGAGCCTCTGATGGGCTTTTATGATCTGTCCACATTGTTAAATGCTCTCAGGAATCACAGGGGTCTGACTGGAAGTGCGGGTGGGCCTGGTTCCCATGTACACACATTCCATTTTAGCAGCAATCAGACTCACATCCAGCCGGCTTCTTGGAAGCCAATAATGGCCCAGCTCCCGCCGTGCTTAAAGGCAGCCCCTCCAGCCCTGGAACTGAGGAGTCTGCTCTAATCACATAGAAATTCACTGCCTCTCCCTCACTCTCTTGGCTTAATTAGCTCTAATGGTGATGAAGGTCTCTTTTGGCTGGCTTCCTACCTCTGCCCTCTGCTGGTCAGTCACCAGCATTGATGGGATGAAGCCTGGGAAGACTGGGCAAGAATTGAGATCCTTAGGGAAAAGGAAAGCAAAAGAAAAGTGTCAGGGATTGAGACAATGACTAAAGGGGTGAGGAAAAGAGAGCAAAGAAATCCAGACCTGCCAGCCTTCTTGTTCGATTAGGAAACAGATTCTTATAATCAGAGAAAACAGCCTATGGTGTATGCCTGTAAGACTCCCTTCTAAAACTCTCATCATCCAACCTAGATATGAAAAATTCCACCATTAGTTTACCATTCTTTTAAGTGATAGTTTATTTCATTTTTCCAATTACAATTTCAACTTTCATCCCCATGCAAACACATATTTTTAACTTACGTAATTTCTTTCCACCCTCCCTTCCCATCCCCTTCCTTTCAACAGCAGTCAGGTAAATATTATACATACACATTTATATTTAACACATTTACAGATTAATCATTTTCAGTCTGAAGAATTAGGATTAAGGAAAAAGAAAGAAAATAATGTGATAGGAAAGAAATACATGAGAATTTTTTTTTTAAGAGAATGCAGTGTTCATTTAGATTCTGCAGGATTTTTTGTTTTGTTTTGTTTTTCTTTTTCTTCCTCTGGATGGGGATAGCATTGTCCATAGCTGGTCTCCTAGGGTTGTCCTCATTCTGAACCACTGAGAGGAGCTGCTTCCATCAAGGTTGATCAATGAGTTTACCATTCTATTGGTTAAAGCATTGCCCTTGCAAAGTGGGTGGGGGGGGTGGGGGGGAGGGGAGTCTTTTGAAAGTGCACTGGAGAATGGGTGACAAGTAGCAGAGTCCTGCTTTTACTAACTTCTAGATGTGTTATCCTAGATAAGTCACTTTCCCCATTAATCTCAAATTCCTTATGGAATTTCTCGTGAGTATGAGGAAAGTGTTTTGTTATTTATAGAAATGAACTCTATCATAGTCTCTCTGTGAGTGAATTCATCAGAGCTCTTTCCTCTCCAACAGAAGGGTCCCAAGGGGTGGGGTTGAAAGCAAAAAGTATAGGGAATACAGATAGAACCAGGCTATGACAGAGAAGAGAAAGGTAGAGCAGACCCTTATATAATGACACTTTTCATTTCTGTTTTCACTTTGCTCTTCAAGAAGCTTAAAAGAAATGTCACTCTTCCTTCCCCCTTCCCCCTGCTCCTCTCCTTTCTCCTTAAATCCACATCCCCCCACCCCATTCTGAGGTGACACACTCAGACCTCCCGACTTGATTCTCTGAGGTAATTCCCAGCAGCTAGTACTCTCGTCACTACTCTTAAGGTGTGCTCATGCTGGGCCAAATAAGCTGCTTAACAGCATGCAAAGAGATAGTACTTAAAGTTCTGTATCTTTTTTTAGCCCCCTTTCAAAAGGAGGCTGATTTGAGGACCTGTATGGGAAGTTTCTAAAGCTCTGTTGCCAGGGCCTCTGTGGAAGAGTAAGAGCACTGGGAAGACTGGGCATTTTCTTTTTTTCTTTCTTCTTAAAGACTGGAACCCATCTAAAGAAAATCTGAATAGTGCCGTAGAGTGGGCAGCTGCCTTTCTGTTGAGATTGTCTTCAAAATGCCCCCAATCACTTCCAAATATTTCCTTCCACTGTGAAGTCTGAGTTACCTCAAAAGGTAATGAGTTCTCTATTGCTAAAAGTATTTGAGCAGAGGTTTCCTGATCACATATCAAGGATACTTATTTTAGAAGGGGTCCAGCTATCAATTGAAGGGATGGACTAAATGATGTCTAAGGTATTTAAACATTCCATATTCCACACTCCAATATGTTATCTTCTTCTTTTTTTTCTTTTAAATTTATTTTTTTATTCTCATTTTGTACAAATGTTTTTTTACATTAATAAAATATTCTTGTTAACAAGTAAACAAAATACCCCTCCTCCCCCATGAATATAGATAGACTTGTTGGGGCGAAAAAAGTAAAGGGGAGAGAAAAAAATTAAAATAAAAAAATAATAATAGTAATAATTGTAGGTATGGCCAGGTGGCGCAATGGACAAAGCACCAGCCCTGGAGCCACGAGCACCCGAGTCCATATCCAGCCTCGTAAACCCAACAACCACCCAGCCATGTGACATGCAAGCCACCCGATCCCCACTGCCCTGCAAAAACCAAAAAAAAAGAAAGAAAAAACACCCAAAATAAAATAAAATAGTAATAATAGTAGGGGTGGCTGGGTGGCAGACAGAGCATTGGCCCTTGAGCCAGGAGCACCTGGGTCCAAATCCGGCCCCAGACACCCAAAGATCACCTCGCTATGTGGCCCCAGGCAGGCCATCCAGCCCTACTTGCCCTGCACCCTCCCCCAAATAATCATAACAAAAAATGTGCTTGAGTCTTTGTTCCAACACCAACAACTCTGTCATGGGTAGATCTCATTCTTTATGATAAGTCCATCACAAAAGTTATTTCCATATTTTTCCACCATTGCCATTGCTGATCGCAACTCCCTCCTTTCTTATTTCTCCACTACCATGTACTCTATTTTCTCTCTCCTTTCACTATGACTCTGCTGTAGGGTCACTGAGTGCCACAGCAGACAGAGCCCTGGTCCTGGGGCCAAGAAGCCCTGAGCCCCCATACCACCCCTTTGGCCCAGAATCCACCTGGCCCTGTGGTCCTGGGCAGGCCTTCCATTCCCAGTCCCTTGCAAGAAGTAAGAAAGAAAATGTGTTATATCTGGCCACTCTCCCCCCATGGTCCATCCTCTCCTCCTTTATTCACATCCCCTCCCCTTCCCCCTGCTCCCCCCTCCTTCTTACTCCAGATGTCTATACCCCATTGAGTATATTTGCTGTTTCCTCTCCTAGCCATCTCTGATGAGAGCAAAGTTTCCCTCATTCCCTCTTGCCTCCCCCCTTCCATATCATTGCAATAGCTCATTGTAATAAAAAAAATCTTATGTGAAATATCTTGGACTATTCCCCCTCTCCTTTTTCTTTATCCCATTCCATTTCCCTTTTTTTCTATTGACTCCATTTTTACACCATATGTTATCTTCGAATTCAGCTTTCTCCTGTGCTTCAACTATAAAAGCTCTCTCTACCTGCTCTATTAACTGAGAAGGTTCATAAGAGTATTTCAGTGTCATTTTTCCATACATGCAGTTCATCGTCATTAAGTCCCTCATATTTCCCCCCTCTTCTCCAATCTCCATGCTTCACCTGAGTCCTGTATCTGAAGATCAAACCTTCTGTTCAGCTCTGGCCATTCCAAAAGGAACATTTGAAATTTCCCTGGTTCATTGAAAGTCCATCTTTTTCCCTGGAAGAGGACATTCAGCCTTGCTGGGTAGTTCATTCTTGGCTGCATTCTAAGCTCTCTTGCCTTCCAGTATATTGTATTCCAAGCTCTATTAGCTTCCAATGTAGCTGCTGCTAAGTCCTGTGTGAACCTGACTGCAGCTCCACGATATTTGAACTGTATCCTTCTGGCTGCTTCTAATATTTTCTCTTTGTCTTGGGAGTTCTGGAACTTGGCTATAATATTCCTAGGGGTTGGTTTTTTGGGATCTCTTTCTCTGGGGGATTGGTGGATTCTCTCCATTTCTATTTTGCCCTCTGCTTCTAGAATATCAGGGCAATTTTCCTGTAGTAATTCTTTGAAAATGATGTCAAGGCTCTTTTCCTGATCATGACTTTCAAGTATTCCAATAATTTTTAAATTATCTTTCCTAAGTCTGTTTTCCGTATCAGTTGTTTTTTCAATGAGATATTTCACATTTTCTTCTAATTTTTCATTTTTTTTGGTTTTGAAGTATTGATTCCTGATTTCTGTTAAATTCATCAATCTCCCTGAATTCTATTCTTTGTCTGAAGCATTTGTTCTCCTCAGAGAGTTTTCTTATCTCTTTTTTCATCTGGCCAATTTTGCTTTTTAAAGCATTCTTCTCTTCAATAACTTTTTGAACTGTTTTATCCATTTGACTTAAGCTGGTTTTTAGCATGCTATTTTCTTCAGCACTTTTTTGGATTTCCTTGACTAAGCTGCTGACTTCATTTTCGTGTTTTTCCTGCATCTCTCTCCTTTCTTTTCCCAGTTTTTCTTCCAACTCCCTTATTTGATTTTCAGTCTTTTTTGAGCTCTATCATAGCCTGAGTCCAATTTCTGTTTTTTCTTGGAGTCTTTAGATGCAGGAGCTTGTGCTTCCTCATCTACAGACTGAGTATTTTGGTCCTTCTTGGGCTCATTTGCAAAATATTTCTCAATAGTCTTCTTTTTGTTTCTCTGCTTGCTCATTTTCCCAGCCTGGGCCTGGTTTGGGGTGTTTCTTGAGCTTTTGGGACACTCCCACAAGGGTCTCAGTATGTGTGGCTCTGTCCTCCCTCCTGATCTGTGAATGACCATAAGCGCCCCCCTCTGCCAAGGGGCTGAGGTGGGGGGGGCTGCTGTTCTATGGGGGGGCCTAGACTGTGATCAGGATCTGAATGTGGTCAGAGCCCCAGAGTCCTGTTTCAGGGGTAGAGGACAGAGCTAGGCAGTCTCTCTTCACTCCCCTCCCTCAGCTCAATGGGCTCTGCCTGCTTCTGTTTCCTGGATCAGGGCTGGGGAAAGACTATGCTGCTTGCTGTGTGCCCTGAGGGCTGGGCTCCACATGCTTGCTCTGGCAGAGGTCCCCCACTGTTCCCCCACTTTGTGCTTGGTGCTCCCCAGGGTGCAGCTCAGGAGACTCCCCCACTGCTGTGAGCTGAGACTCCCAGTGCCCTGGGGCTGCCTCCAGGAGGCTGAGGTTCTTTGGCTCTGGTGGGCCAAACCTCTGGCAGGCCACCTCTCCAATCCCAGGGAGCAGAGCCTTTCTGTTCTTTTCCCGGTTACCTTGAGTAGGAGAACTGCCTCACTGGGTCCCTTTGTGGGTTCTGTCTCTCAAAAGTTTAGTTAGAGTCCTTAGCTGATGAATTTTATCAGAGAGCTCCTAAGACTTGATCCCTTCTTGTCGACATCTTGGCTCCGCCCCCCCAATATGTTATCTTCTAAGGACTCTTCTATTTCTTATACTGTAGCAAATAGATCTATAAAAACTCTGGCTTTGTAATGCTGCCCTACTTTTCCCAGGGTCAGTATGAACTTTTAGGGGGAATTAATTTTGCATGTCACAATCTGAACTGCCACCAATACAACAGTCTTTGTAAAGTCTAAGTCCAATAATCTAAGCAATACAAATCAACTAGTTGAATCATTCTCTAACTCTAGTCAAAAATAGGTATAACCTCCTTTAAAGACACCAAGGTAGCTAAACTCATACCTTTTAACATTTCTAGTATGTTAGGAAAGTGATACACTTTAGAACATACAATTCTGTAGTAAAGGCTTAGGTTTCATTATCATATACACCATGGATTTCTTTTGAAGTCTTGGAGTAGATCATTTACCTTATCTCTGGAGTCATCAAGAACCTGTCAGAATTTTTGATTTTAGATAGATTTTGTTTGTATAGCACTCCACGTGTTTTTCTTCTGCCCTCTGTCTCTCACTTTACAATTATAACTTGCTCTTTATCTCTGCTGACTCCCAATAATAGTCCCACATTGTAATTGTAATTGTTTTTATTAATCTGTCATTCTTCAGAATGCTTCCTTCTAAAAGCATCACCTTGCTCATTAAGATACAACTCTTCTGTGTATAGACATAAATTCTTGGGAACTTCTTCCAATGAGATTCTGAACATTGTGAGAGATGACATCCTAGGTGAATTTCTCTTCATTTAGGCCAACTATATGATTCTATATTAAATTGCTAACATTAGTTTCATTTCTTATTTCACTTAAGAGAAATGGCTCATTAAAAAACCAGTAAATCATCAGCCAAAATTGACTATTGATTAACCCATTCACCTCCAGTGTCACTGAGTACAGAGCTGAGTTTAGGACATCAGACAGTGAAGATTTTGTTATTGCTTCTGACAGTAAACATAATGAATTTTGTTTTTTTAATATAGTTAAATTTTATTTTGATGCTCCAGACATTTCCTACAAATACTTATACAGAACTCCTTTAAAAGTACAATTCTTACAAATAAATATTGTCAACATAAAAGAGTGATGTGTCTTTTAATTCTAATAGTATCATACTGACATCAATTACTATAACTGACAAGAATATTGCTTTCTATTGAAGGATTACTTTACTTTGCTGTAGTCATTGTGTGATTATATATACTTTGTTTTCTTTTGGCTATGCTTTCTTCACTTTGCATATCTTCATATGTCTTTTCACGTTTCTATGAGTCCTTTATAAAGAGATATAGAGAAAGATATAGATATATAATACACATATTATGAATATATATATATATATATATATATATATATATATATATATAAAACACAACTAGGTGTTTAATAGACAGAGTACAGGAGTTGGAATCAAGAAGACTAATCCTTTTTTAATCTGACCTTAGAAATTTACAGCTATGTGACCTTGGTCAAGTCACTTAACCCTGTTTGTCCTAGTTCCTCATCAATAAAAGGAGATGGAGAAGGAAATGTCAAACTTCTCAACTGTCTTTGCCAAGAAAACTCCAAATGGAGTCATGAAGATTTAGAAATGACTGAAAAAATGGCAAAATAACAACCAGTATGTATATATTGAGATGTATATATTAAAATAAATGTATAAACATGGTTATGCATGCATTTATTTGCATGTAAGTGTATGCATACACACACATTTATATATATATATATTATATATATACATATATATAATATAATATATATATATATATATATATATGATATCCATGTCAGCATAGGTAACTTTTCTATGGGGAAACAACCCCACCTCTACCAATACAATTATTTGCCAAGTTATGATCTTAGAAAGTGTGCCTAAGGGCACACTAACAATTTTACATCAGAAATAGAACCCAAACCCAAATTTTCCTGACTTCAAGGCTAGTTCTCTATTCATTATGTCATACAACTTCTATATTACTATTGTGTAATAAATATCATTCCATTATACCTATTTATGATTATTTGGTCAACTCTTCCCCAGGTATTGGACATATATTTTGTTTCTAGGTTTTTATTTTATTAAAAATACACACACACACACACACACACACATATATATATATATATATATATATATATATATATATATGTAATGAGGCAACACTTCTAAAGATATAGTACCAGAATTCATAGAACTGAAGTCTCTGGATCAAAGGAAATGAACCTTTTAGTGTGGATAGTTATATTTTTTATTGGGGGACCCATGAAAAAAAAGGAGGCTAAGAGGATGGGGAATGATGGGCAATCAACTAAGTAAATGCCGCAGTTGTTAACACTGTACATACAGGGGCAGTATGAGAATGATTCACAATTTGCCTGACTGCCAACCCTTTCGTTGGTGCTATTTTTCTAGTATAAAGAGTCTCAGATCTGTTTACTTGACACCTCTATTCCTGACACATAAATGAGAAGATTGACTTCAGGTGCCTTTATTGTTCAGTCATTTATCAAGACCTGTCTGTCTCTTTGTGACTCCATTTGGAGTTTTCTTGGCAAGGATACTAGAATGGTTTGACATTGCCTCCTCCAGCTCAGTTTACAGATAAGGAAACTGAGGTCAACAGGGATAAGTGACTTGCCCAGGGTAACATAGCTAGTAAGTGTCTGAGGCCAGATTAGAATTAAAAAAATGAATCTTCCTTACTCCAGGCCAGCACTCTATCCACTGTGATCCTACCATCCCATGGGTGCCTATGTCATTGTGTTAAAACAGAATGGGAAGGGTCCTTAGAGATTACTCAGTACAAATACTGTCTCCCTCTAACAAATGTAGAAACAAATTTACTTGGCTGATGTCATGTTTGGGCTCCCTGTCTCAAATCTCTCCTCTCTTTAATCCATCCTGCACACAGTTGCCAAGTGATATTTCTATAGTACAGGTCTGCCTTACTACGCAAATTACTTCACTGCTTCATAAGCTCAAGTGACACCCTATTCCTTCTAGGATCAAATTAATATTCCTATTTGGCACTTCCTTCATAACCTAACTCCAATATACTTTTACAGCCTTATTATACATGACTTCTCCCTTCCTATAACCTATCTTCTAGCCAAACTGTCTTTCTTTTTCTTTCTCTATCATAAAATGAAAAAAGTAGATTCTATGGCTTCTATGGTTCCTTTTAACTCTAAATATAATGATTTTATAGGTAACATCCCTTCTGGAGTTATTCCCCAAGTCCCACTCCCTCTAATGTTTTGGCTCCCAAATTGACTAATTCTCCATTCAGTGCTGTAGGAATTTCCAAGATTTACTATTATAGTTCACATGGGTGAACTCAATTGTGTGTTCCTCATTGATTGTTAGTTGATATGAATCAGCTAGATGAATAAACTTTTAGAAGGGGATATTTAGATAGGGGACCCCATGGTCAGGAAGTTCAAATCCAGTTTTAAACACTTTCTAGCTATGTGACCCTGAGTAAGTCACTTAACCTCTATTAGTCTTAGTTCATTAGAAAAGGAAATGACAGACCACTTCAGTATCTTTATCAAGAAAACCTTATGAACAATATGGTCCATGGGATCACAAAGAGACATGGCTGAACAACTGAACAATGACAAATTTATTACAGTGTTATAATTAGAATAATCAGTATGAAAATATTCCTCCCCAAAGTCTGACATACCTTTCCACAAGAACATACACTATTAAGGGCCAATCATCATCATCCTTGTCATCACCATTATCATCATTTTCACTATCATTATTTTTAATAGTAGTAGTAGTTGTTGTTGTTGTTGTTGCAGGAGCAATAATGATAATGTTGATAACTAGAATTAGCATAGCTAATTGTGGTATATATTGTGATAAATGCTTCACAATTTTCAACTCATTTGATCCTCACAACAACCCTGGGAGGTGTTATTTTACAGATGAAGAAACTGATGCTGAAAAAGACTAAAATACTTTTCCAAGTTCACATAACAACAACATAGTAATTGTCTAAGACTAGATTTGAATTCAGGACTTCCTAACTCCATGCCCAGCATTCTATCCATTTCAACATGTAGCTGCTCCTTTGCAAATTTAGTGAACATATGTAGCAAACAGTAAGTCAGAGTTCCTGGTGGGATGAAAGTCTTTTCCTCCCCTTTTTGGAATCCTCCTTAAGTTGTTTTTATGGTGTGGCTAGCCCCGTGCTGGATCCAAGAGTCAGAGCCTTATGGAATTCTGAAGTTGCCTGTCTTTGTTATATCAAGTTTGTCCTTGGTTCTCAATGTAGAAAATGCTATTTTGGGAACACAAATAGAAATCTCAATTCTTCTAATTTTTTTGAAGTTGACAAGATCATACTTCATACTCCATTTAAGGGGGGTTTTATAATCCAGTGTTGGAGCAATATCAACCTGGAGAGTGTGGGGAAAGCCTGATAGAATAGAATAATAGGGCTAAAAGGACTTTGAAAGTCAGCTAATCATGCCCCTTCATTTTACAGAGGAGAAAACTAACTTCCAGAGAAGGGAGAGACTTGCGAAAGGTCATGCCAAAAAAACCATAAAGTGTTATATAAATGATGATGATGATGCAATATAAGAACATAGGTCTCTTGAGTTTGATTATAGACCTCTTTCTATTATAACATTAACCTTCTTGTTGAATCCAATTAAAGAAAAACTGCATTAATGGAATTATAATGAAAACATAAGTGACTCTCTCCCTGCATCTGCACTTGCCCACAATTTTCAGGAACCCTGGACTATTTTCAGTGGGATATATGTACCAAAATGCAGAGATGAAGGACTTTGGTATTGATACAACAAACCTTGGGCATTCCTTTGGTCCTCCCTGTGAAGGATCTCAGCTTAAAAGGAGAAACAGCCCAATTTCTTGATCTCTCTTCCTCTCCTCTCTCTCCTCTTTCTCCTCTTGCACCTCTCTCCTCTCTCTCCTCCCCTCTCCTTTCCCCTCTCTCTTTCTCTTGCTCTCCCTTCTCCTTTCCTTTTTCTCCTTCTCCCCTCCTTTTTACTTTCCTGACCACGTGACTAGATTTAGACTTCTCAGGAGGTAGGGGCAAAAGTACTTTCCCCTCTCCTAGTAGAAAATCTAACTGCTCAAACATAGTCACCAAAACCTGAATGATCCTGAGTCAAAATCAAAGGACACTGATCACCTTTTCTACTTTGCATTTTTTTGCCTGAGCATAGTTGGCTAAATAGCAAACTTGATGCTTACAGTCTGGAAGCAACCTTCAGAGTTTTGGAGTTTTTTTCATTAGACAGTTGGTCTTGCTGTACTTTGGAACATAACCTCCAAATCTACTATAATGTTTCTTGGAGAAGATAATTGCTAACAGAAAAATAAGCCCGAACTTTGATCTGACTTGTAAGAAGACATCGATTAGAAGGAATTGTTCAGACAATGAAGGAAAAGGCAAAGGTCAAATTCCTTTACAAAAAAAAAGACTCACTAAGTGTTTCACATTTTAATGTTTACAAGCATTTTCCTCCCAAGAGAGTGTGATATTGGTTTAACAACATTGCTTCACTCCCAATTCTTTTGCATTTTAGGATTTTTCTTTCTGTATGTTGGCAAAATAAATAATGGTCTTATACCTGACTTACAATCTCATTTTGAGCATCTTTCTTTTCTCTTTTGGTAAAAACATGCATGTGAACCAGCCTGAGCTTTAAGTGATTTTTTTCAAAGGTTCTGGTAAAGGATGTAAAGAACCAAATTAATCAAGGAAAAGGAATTTATCCTACTTCTAGTAACCAGTACAGATTTCCCCAGAACTTTGTCTGGTCTATTTTCATGGAACTAGAGAGAATTCCCCTTAAGGGGGAAAAAAAGATGTGTGAAATTCCACCTGTGTCCAATTGCAGGTCTATATAGTTATACAATTATGTTGGGTAGGTCTCACTTGGTATGTGACATAGATGAAAAAAAGACCTAAATCAACAACTCACTCATATCCTCTTCTAGCTCACTGTTGCTAACATTTGACTTCTTAGCAAAGCTACTAATCCCTGATCAAAAAGGCTAATGTAGAAGCTCTGACCTAAGAGTTGAGAGTTTTGGGTTCTAGTCTTTTCTTTTCTTTTTTTTTGCAAGGCAATGGGGTTAAGTGGCTTGCCCAAGGCCACACAGCTAGATGATTATTAAGTGCCTGAGGCCAAATTTGAACCCAGGTACTCCTGACTCCAGGGCCATTGATCTATACACTGCACCACCTAATCACTCAGTTCTAGCCTTTTCTTGACTAACAATATACTAAATAATTTTTTGTTGTTTTTCAGTCGAGTCCAACTCTTCCTGACCCTATTAGGGGTTTTCTTAAAAAGAAAACTGAAATATTTTGCCATTTTCTTCTCCAGCTCATTTTACAGATGAGGCAACTGAGGTCAAAGGGTTAAGTGATTTGCCCAGAACCACAGAACTAGAAAGTGTCTGAGACCAGATTTAAACCCAGGAAGATGAGTCTTCCTGACCCCAGACCTCCACACTTTTCCCATTATGCTACTTAGCTACCCTGGAAACTTTAGGCCAGTACTTTAACGTCTGTCCTATTTGTAAGGTGAAACTTGTTGCTCTAAATTAAGGGGAAGTAGAATTGTGAAATAAAACAAAATGCAGTTTGTCTTTTGCTTGATACAAACTATGAAGATCTTTAGCAAAACATTTCCTATCACCAGGTCTTACTTTCCTTAACTGTGAAATGTGGGAGTTATCTAGATATTTTCATAGATATCATGACTCTGACTCTCTGGGATTCTAGAATTGTATCTCAGACTAAAATGAGATTGTTCATATAAAAAAACCCACTGAGAGAAATTTTTTCTCTTGCTATAGGGGACAATGAGATTACATCTAAGCTGGGCTTTGAACACACTCTCTCCTAACTCTGTTGTCCTGCTCTGGAAAAGAAAGAAGAAGGTAGGACTGGGGAGATGGAGGTTGCTCATTGGGAAGGAGAACAGAGAAATGGGATATATACATAGATAAAATTAGGGAACCACTTAACTTGAAAGATTGGCACTAACTATTCTCTCTCTGTTCATCAAGGCAGTTCCTCTGCAATCAGAACAGGCCTTGCTCACCTGCTGCTAGGTGGGTTAGGAAGTCATCTTACCCAATCATGAATGTATTGTTCTCTCCCTGACTATCTTCTTCCCTGAGTTCAGATTTGTGGTGCAGGGTAGAGGAAGGATGAGAAGAAGGATCATAGATTCATAGTTTTAACATCTCAGAAAAGAATTTTTTAGTTAGTTTAAATCCCTCTTGTTACATATTGGGAGAATTGAGATGCAGAGGGGTGGGCACTTTGCATTGTATAGCATAAGAAGTATAAGACAAGGACTAGAGATGGGGTTATAGTCCTGGTAACTTGAACTACAGTTTTGGGGAAAGTGATAAGATTAGATAAAATCGTTTGTAACATAAAAGTATGGTCTTCAAAGTTTCAAGGGTCCAAGGTTTTCCCTTTTTCAGGGAAGCAAAGTCAAAACGCTTTTCTTAATAATAACAAAATGACATTTTCCTATTAGAATACTACTCCCTTTTCCAACTACTTATGTGTGTGAAGCTAGATTTTCTTCACATACTTCAACCAAAACAACATATTGCAACAGATTGGATGCAGAAATAAATATGAGAATGCAGCTGTCTTGTATTAAGCTAGACATTAAAGGGATTTGCAACAAAAAATAGTAAAACAATGCCACTGTTCTCACTGTTTGGGTTGTAGAAATATTTTTTCATAAAAATATGTTATTTGGCTTAATATAATAGGTTGCTACATTTAGTTTTTATATATAGTCTATATAAATACACATTTAATGTACATTTCATAACCTAAGTAAACAAAAACTCTTAGAGATTGTCAATAATTTTTAAGAGTCAAAGAGGGTCTGAGATCAAAGTTTCAGAACCACTGCACTAAGTGATCTCTTGACAGCAGAGTCCAAGGTAAACATAAACTGAATTAATGTTAAGCATAGTGTCCAGAATGAAGAAAAAAGTAATCCCAATAAGGTCTATGCTGTTTAAAGCACATTTAGAGTCATTTGTCTCACCTTGTGAGGTCACTGACAAGCTGGATCATGGCCAGGAAAGGATAGCCAAAAAAGTAAAAGATTTGATGATGCCATGAGAATCAGCTAAAGAAACTGGGCCTATTTAACTAGGAGAAGAGAAGACTTAAAGTAGATGATAAATGGGATCTGATAGCTGTCTTCAAACATTGAAATAATATCATTTGGAAGAGAGATCAGACTTTTTTTGGTCCCAGAAATCCCAGAAATTAGAAAGGAACCTTAGAAACCATTTGGTCCAAAATAAATCTGATCAAGAATCTTCTGGACAACTTACTTGACAAAATGGTCAGCCAGCCTTTCCTTGAAGAATATGAGGATGTCCCATACCTTTGAAAGGCATTTTACCCTGCTTTGGGATAGATGAACATGTTAGAAAGGTTTTCACTACTTAAAGTATGTCTGCCTATTTCCAATTTTCATTCATTGCTCCAGGTCTGCCCACCCTGCCGCCCAGCTCTTTCACTAAGCAAAGCAAATATAATCTGAATCATTTTTTCTCTAGGCTAAAGAAGTCTACTTCTTTCAACTAATCTTCAAGTAGCCTGAATTTGAAGCCCATCATTATTCTGATTAACCTCTACTATACAACTCTCAACTAGGGGCAGCTAGGTGGTTGAGTAGACAGATCACTGGTGCTAGAATCAGAAAGAATTGAGTTCTAATCTGGCCTCAGATACATATCAGTTGTGCTACCCTGGGCAAACCATTTAACCTCATTCTACTTCAGTTTCCTCATCTGTAAAATGTTCCATAATAATAGCACTTACCTTCTAGGTTTTTATGAGGATCAAATAAGGTAATATTTGCAAAGCACTTAACATAGAACATAATACATAGTAAGTGCATTCATTCCTCTTTCCCCAGCTTATCAATCTTCTTCATAAACTGTCATAACTGGAACTGAATATAACTCTCTAGATATTGTCTAACCAGACATGAAGACTGTGTGATTATCACCTCCCTGTTTCTCAATTCTATGACTATTTTAATGCAGTCTAAGAGTGCATTAACTTTTTGGCTTCCATATCATATTCTTGATTTATAGTGATAAAATAAATTCCCTAGCTAAGTTCCTACTTGAATAGCCATCTACCCACTCCATGCAGTCTTAAATTTTATTTTGTTCCTTTTATTCATTTTGTGATTTCATTGGTATAGGAGACCCCTTCTATCTTGGAAAATATTTCTACCAATAACCATCAGTAATATCTCTACAACTCATAATATTAGAGAGGCTTATGGCACTGGGAAGTTTAAGTTACTTACCCAAGATCACATAACCAGCATGTGACAGAGAGGAGGTATGAGCCTTGGTCTTCCTGAATCTGAGGCTATCCATTACAACCCATTATCTTATTTTGTACTTCACAGAATCATAAATTTAGAATTTGAAGGGACCAGAGAGGATATCCAATCCAATCCTTACAGTGGAGAAAAGAGACCTAGAGAAGATAAATGACTTGCTTAAAGTTACATATGCAGCAATTATCAGAGCTAGAACTCAAATTTAGGTTCTCTGAATCCTAGTTCAGTATTTTTCATATTATATTCACCATTTGCTTCTAAATTGTGAGATTAACATTTAAAACCTATATAAGATGTTGCATTTGCCCCTATAAAATTTCACTTGAGATTCAGACCAATGTTTTTGTCTCTTGATATCCTTTCAGATCCTTATTCTATCATTCATTTCCTTAGCTATGTCTCTTAGTTTTGTGTGGTCTTCAAATTCAATAAACATGTCATCTTTTCCTTATCAATATTACTGAAAAAATATTTAAGTGACATGAACTCTCCTTAGAGGTCTACACTAAGACTTTCCCCCCAAGTTGTCATTAAACTTTTAGCTCAATGGTTGACTCCTTGAATTAATTATTCAATCAGTTCTAAATTGATCCACTTATACTTCCATTTTAGCCTTTATCTCTCCATTTTCTCTATAAGAATATCATGAAAAGTAACATGATATAAAGAATCTATAAAATATGTAGACAAAACAGAACATGGGAGACCTGAAGTGAGTTCTCACCTCTGACACTCATCTCTCATAATTGACCTTTTTGATCTTGAGAAAGTCATTTAACTCCTGTGAGTTTCAATTTCTTTAGTGGTAATACCTAGAAAACTTACCTTATCTGATTATAGTATGAGTATCCCATGAGTTAATATGTGATTATTATCAAATGTTTGGCTTAATTCTTGGTAAGCTATATAACATTTTCTCAATCAATCAATCTAGTAAACCTGTCAAAATTAATATCTATCAGGGAATAGAATCAATTTGAATACAAGAAAATTTTCTAATAAAAAGAAAAATTTATCAATGTAACACTCATTGAATAAATCAATAAACATTTTTTGTTACGAACCTACTAAATGCCAGACATTATGCTAGACAACAAGAATAAAAAAAATTAGGATAAAAATAGTCCTCCCTAGCTAAGGAACTTATATTCTATTGAGGCATAAAGCATAGAATATATAGAAATTTGGGAGGGTGGGGAGCATTAGCAGTGGAAGTGATTAGGAAAAACTTGATGTAGGAAATTCTAAGAGGTATAGATAGCTTTCTTCTATCTCAGATATTAGGGACCTCTTCAAAAACACAAAAATGGCAAATGGAGTATTGTGTTTGAGGAACAATACAAGGGCCAATTTGACTGGACCTGACTCAGAGTACCTAGAGGGAAATAATGTAAGATAAGTCTTAAAGGTAGAATAAAACCATATTTTGAAGAGTTTTAAATGGATATAAAAAGCATTTGTATTTAATACCATATGTAATGGGGAGTTACTGGAATTTGCTGAGTGGAGAAGAGTCATAATAATGACCAAAATTTATATAATATTTGAAAGTACAATGTGGCTAAACCTTACTTTAGAAGTATGACTTTGGTAGCTGAATAGAGAATGGATTAGAGACTTGAGAGACAAAATAGGAAGAATAATGAAAAGGGGATATTTTGGGGGAACTTCCCATCCCTAAAGGTAATCAAGCAAAGATTAAACAACCATATAGTGGGATTGTAAAATATATACCTAATTAGGTAAAGATTTAGATTGTATCCCAATTGAAGATTCATTTCTTGGATTCTGTCATTCTATGTTTTACGAAACTAAGTATAGTTATTTCCCTAACTGGTTCCTGACTTTGGGTGTATAATCATTCCTAATGAGTGTAGCTCCCAGCCAGGGTTGCTGCTCATGAGTTTGTTCCCAGGATACAAGGATAATGGACTTCACCATCAAGATTTCACAGCACACCAAGCAAAAGGTCACCCTCACAAATCCTGTTGACAGATATTCCTGACTCTACCACCAGGGAAGCCAGTGATCATAGTGGGCTCTCTGATGCCCAGCAAGCTACAATGCAGGTAATAACCACTTGGAAGTATTTTCCCATTTAGTTTGTACTGGCTGTGATGGTACATGACCTTGGTGGAGTAGGTGGTAGGTAAAGGGGAGAAGTAGTAGTTTAGGGTGGAGAGATAAGTGTCTAGATGATGGAGAACTTGAGGTTCTTAGAAATGAAAGTCCTGGATGAAGGAACATGATGTGAAATAGTCTGATTCTACTGTGATATACTGTCTTAACCAACATTTTATTTTAAATTAGACCTTAATGCCCCTGTGTGTCCTCATTGAACAAGAACAACAAGCAATGAAGGGGATTCAAGTGAGGTGATAATTGTCTTCTGCCCTGGCCAGACCCCATCTAGAATAATGTGGCCAGTTATCATTACCCTATTTTACGAAATGTTTAGAGTGTATCTAGAACAAGGAATAATAAGGGACTAGAACACACATTACCTGGGGATTTGGGGACACTTGGTAAAGTTAAGCTAGAAGAATAGAAAACATGATCTGTTTTCAAATATTTGAAGGATTATCATTTAGAAGAAGAATCAGATTTATTTTTACTTGGCCTCAGAGGGCAGAGGCAAGAACAATGAGTGGAAGGAACATTAGATTTTGATTCAGAGAATTTCATAATCAACTCTGGTTCTTTGCCTCTCTTAGAGCATCAATTTTCTCAACTGGAAAATGAAAGTACTTTTTTCCTAAGATCTTTTCCAACTTTTAATCCTATTCCTTCCTTCTATAGTAGAAGGAAACTGATTTTGACTCAGTAAAAGAAAAATAATTTCCACTAATAATAATAACTAATGATGATACAATTTATATCATGTTATATGGCAGGCATTATGATAATCACTTTACAATTTCAATCTTAGTTAATCCTTATAATAATCCTGGAAGGTAGGTTCTATTATCTTCCCTGATTTATACAGGAGGAAATTGAGACAAACAGGATTAAGTTATTGCCTAGGGTAACATAGTAAATGTCCAAGATTGGATTTGATTTCAGGTTATTAAGTGTCTGATTTGAACAGATTTGAACTCAGGTACTCTTGCGCCACCTAGCCACCCCTTCCCTGACTCTTAGTTCAGTACTCTACCTACTTTGCCATCTAACTGACCCCAGTCAAAACTAATCAAAAGTGAAATGAACCTGTCTCTGATCTTTGTCATTGAAGTTCTTAAGAGAGGCTAGATGACCATCCCTCATGTAATGAATAGAGTAAATTAATGAAATATGGAGGAGGGTCTGACTTACATGAACTCTGAAGTCCTCTCAGACTCTGAAACTCTCTGAATTCTAGGGGAAAAGATATTGTACTTTATAATTTTAAAGCTCAGTCATGTTGCAAGAAGAAGCAATTGCTTTTATACTCTGTAAGAAAAATATTGATATCTCTTATATTTACAATTCCTATTTTCCTCCTCCCCCTCTTAGAGATCCATCCTTATAACAAAGAATAAGTAATACAAAAATAATAATTCAGAAAAACTATCCCTATACTCTATGTAATTTTCTACATCCCCACCTTTTCAAATAGAAGTATACTCTGTTGCAATCCATATAATGTCAAGGGATGTAGAGGAAGCCTTTCATTACAATGGTTGGATCTTGGGTAGTATTTATGGGAGAATGTGGACACAGAAATATAGCAATTGACAAATTTTGAAGTAACTATTTTAACAAAATTTCAGATATATGAACATATTAAAAAAAGTAAGTCTGTGCTTCGAACTATAGAACTTTTGAGCTCTGCAAGTATCATTTGATCCAATGGAGGACTTTACAGCTGAAGATCCTGAAGTTCTGAGGTGGAATATGTTTTAGTCAAGTTCACACTGCTGGGAAGTGGCAGAGTAAAAGAACTCAGGAAAGTGTATGTAGCACCTTCTATCATACCACAATGCTTTTGTATGCATCATCCCATTTTATCTTTAAAATAGTCCATGGGAAGTAAGGATAGTGATTAATATTCCCATTCAATAATAGGGAAAACAGAAGCCTAAAAAGTTTAAGTAATCTTCCCAAAGTAACAAAAGAAATCAGTTGTTTAGAATTTAGGAGGACTAGAATTTAATTTTCTTCATTCCCCTGTTCGATAAATTGAACTTAAGTTAAAGTAGTGAATTTTATGTCAAAGTTAAACCACAGCTTCCAAAACCTCTGAGTTTTTTCCCTCTCTAAAACAGTTTCCAGTTATCCCTTACACTTCTCAGGCCCCCATACTGATTCCCAGCTAGTTCCAGTGAATTTTTTTCCTTGTCCAGGATTGCCTGTTATCTAGAGTTGATTTCAGGAGCAGCAGGGGGAGATGGCTTTTCAGGATTTAATGGGAATGTTTTTGTAATGGAGATTTTAATTGGAGAGAACTTTGAATAATAGATGAGCTTTCTACAGAATTGTTGGTGGGGTCAGTACCATATCCCATTCCATGTGACCCAACTTGGGCTAATCTTCTCTAGGGGCTTGGGATATGTGTCCTTGGGGAGAAAATGGATATTCAGACCAGTCTTCCCTCCAGTAGGGCAAAGGCTCAGTAGAAGAAAAATTTTCAAGGGATGCTATTGAAGATTTTGAATAAACATCAATTGTTTTATTGGGATGTCACTAAACAGTTCAGTTACTGCTTTTCATCCTTCTTGATACTGAGAAGCCATGTTGTGTGGTAGAGAGAGAACCAGGCTTGACACAGTAGCACTGAACTTAAAGATGGGAAAAAATGAGATTGGAGGGGGGAAGGAAAGCTTAAGAATAGATGTGGTTTCTTTTTGTGAAAAACTTACCAGTCATCTCTAAGAGAGGCTTAGATTTTAATTCACAAATTGCACAAAGCTTCAGAGGTTACTATAAGTTCAAAAAAGCTAATAACAAAGCCATTTAAGAAAGGGGAAAGAGGAAAGGAAAAGGAAACAAGTCCTGGATGCAGGTGGATCCAGCATGGAGAAGCGAGTTGATCAAAATTTTAATAGCCCACCTCCTGTTCAAGGAGGAGTCTCCAGGAAAGGGTCAAGGAGTGACCCATCTGGCTATGACTGGAGTCAGACATTTACCTTGGAAGGCTAAGAGTGTGGAAGGTGAAGAGGGGTGGGTAGGTGGGAAGGGTGTGAGGTTACTTTCTATTATCTTGATTAATTTCCATTTGATAAGAGGTAGTCTGAGGTCCACAGAAAATCAGACAAGCACAGATAATAGTGCCTTAATATTATAGGAAAAGCTCAGCAAATATTTCTCCTTCAACAGCTAGAATCCCAACTTTGTTATTTAATAGTCCTATGATCTTGAGTAAATTACTTTCTTTGTCCCTCAGTTTCTTCACTTGTAAAAGAAATTATTTCATAGGGCTATTTTGAAGAAATTGCTTGGTAAACCTTAAAACATCAGTTTGTATTTGAGTTATCTCATTTTACTAAAAAAAAAAGTCTGAATTGATGGTCAGGAATTCTGAATCCTTCTAGTCTCAATTTAGCCACTAATTTACTGTATAATTCTGGGAAAAATTTTCATTTTTATCAATCCTCAGTTTCTTCATCTACAAAATGAGAGAATTATTGAAATATATAGTTATTAAGATCCAATTCATTAATATTTCTTGTTCTATATTCCAAGATCATTTCTAGCTTTAAAATTCTTTCTTCCTTCATTGCTTTCTTTCTTTTTTCCCTTCCCTCTTTCCTTCCTTTCTTCTTCCTTCTATTTCTTCTTCCCTCTCCTATCCTTCCTTCTTTCCATTCTTTTTTCCTGAATGCAGTGGCTACTTGAGGAGCTTATTGCACTATTGATGGTCACAGTAGCTTTGACTTACTTTATTTCTGACCTAAGCCAAATTACAGTTCTTAGATAATTTGGTGCTCCCTAGTCCATGATTTTGGACTTTATGCAGACACTTGAATAGCTTAGCCAACTAGACTCAGAACTCCTCAAATCAAGAGGTCTACCAGCCTCAGTTTTCCTAACAGTAGGTATCACAGCTTTGTGTGTGTGTGTGTGTGTGTGTGTGTGTGTGTGTGTGTGTGTGTGTGTGTGTATCATAAGATATTTTATATTCTAAGGCATTCTTTATTCTAAGGTTGTGTTCAGCTCTAACAATAGAAAAGGTCAATATTCTAAGGATTCTTTTAGGTCTAATGCTCCATGATTGGGATTTTATGGACTTGATCTGGTAGGCAATAGGGAGCCATCAGTGTTTCTTGAGCCAGAAAATTTTGTAGAAAACCTAGGAATGATATAGTGCACTTTAGGATTCTGTGAGCACTCCAACTAAGTTAAGAAAATTAGTAAACAATATAATGATGATTAAACAGAAATGTTGAATGGAAACTTGTATCTTATAAAGGTTCTTCCACTAAAATCAGTTAGCTTGCTTTCTACCTTCATGCTTATGTTTAGTTATTAGCGTTTTCAAAGAAGTGAAGGAGATATGAAAAAGGATAGGGCAAGGATAAGATGGTATTTATTTTGTTCTTTGAGGAAAAACTGTGAAGAGGCTTAAATTTCAGAAACATACAATGTTGTATGTTGCTGTCCTTAGCTTGGTAGAATACATTGCTTTTTAAAAATTTTTATTTATTTGAGGTATTGGGTTTAAGTAACTTGCCCAAGGTCTCACAAGTAGGCAATTATTAAATGTCTGAGGTCAAATTTGAACTCAGGTGCTCCTGACTCCAAGCTGGTGTTCTATCCACTGCACCATCTAGCTGCTCCCCCCCAATACATTGCTTTTTACACACATACTTCCTCCAAAGGTAATAAGAGTTTATTTGTGTAATATCTTGGTTCCATGGGAAGAAACACTGATTTTGAGTGTGCAGTTCAGAGGAATTGAGAATCCCTACTCTTCCTTCTACTGTCTTCCCCCTACTAAACCAAGAGGTTGGACTAAATAGCATCTAATATCCATCTCAAATCTTGAATGACAATTTCAAGGCCACACAACTAGGTAATTATTAAGTGTCTGAGGCAGGATTTGAACTCAGGTACTCCTGACTCCAGGGCAGGTGCTTTATCCACTGGGCCACCTAGCTGCCCCTTGAATGACAATTCTTAAAAGGATTGCTGCTTGTCTTATCACATCCTCACAAAAAAACTTGGGTTGTTTATACCCCTTTAGCAGATTGGAAAATTGAGAACTAGAAAGGAAAAGTGACTTGTCCTTAAATCATACAGCAAATCAGGCACAAAATCAAGGATAGAATGTAGATCACAACAATTTTAGTTCTGGACTCTTCCCAATATATCATATACTTCCTCAAATAAAGGGTCATATCAATTATTGCTTCTTAGATTTGGGACAACCAGTGCTAGATTTAAAATCAAAAGACCTGAGTTCAAATTTGATGTGATTTCTTTAATTGATAAAATGGGATTGATGATCTTAACATTGCCTATCTTTTTCAGTTGGTGGAAAGAAATGCTTTATAAATCCTAACATGTTGTAGAAATGTGAGTGAACAAACACTGTACAGATGTCATCTGGTCTTCATTTCTCTCTCTGTTTCCCACTAACCCTTTCCATTGTGCAAAAAGCATTGGAATCAATGATTTTACAAGCCCTAGTGGCCTGCTCATTAGGAACAATTTGCATGTGGAACATCAGAATGACAAGCCTAGCAAGGGATTTGTTTAGCTCATTTGTAGTAATGGAGATGAGAAATTAATCACTTCAACACTGATGCACCCTGGCAGTCCTGGACCACTCAGCCTACCCCACCTGTCACTCCAGTACCCACCTGGCATCCTCTTGGTTCCATTTCTAACCCTTTGGGTGTCAGGGGATGGGTGATCTGGCCAACAACCATGTGCCCAGAGAGATACTACAAACTGGTCGATCATAAAAGTAGATGAAGTTTTGTTTAGTATCCACATTTTTGACTTTCCTTCCTCTGTATTATTGTGAGACACTCTTGCAAAAAATCAATTCAAAGAAGCAGTGTGTTAAAGTAGAAGGAGCACTATATTTATAGTCAATGGACCTTGTTTCTAATCCTAGTATCTTTCTACATCAGGCTTTTATTTTCTGTACTTGTACAGGGGTTAAAAAATTGTCCTTATTATCATTAATGTCTACCATACATTTAACATTTGCTTCAATTATTCAGAATTATTTTAGGAAGCAATTTCTAGGCTTCAACAGTCTGCCAAAGTGGGGGTGGGGATATGACATAAAAAAGTTTAAAAATTATTTCAGTATCTTTGCTAAATGGGATCACTAAGAGTTGAATATGACTGAAATGAGTAAAATGTAAAATGAGTAAAAAGCAACAAAAATTATTCCCAGAGGCTCTGTTTATAGTGAGTTTAACATTTAGTGTATGCATTTCTTTTTATGTGGATTTGGTGTGGACCATCCATTTGGTCATGGAAAAACCACCCAGCTGGAAGCTAGAAGAATCAATTTCAAATCTTGGTCCTATGATTTAATTTGTGTATATATATATATATATATATATATATATATATATATATATATATATATATATGTATGTATATATATGAATAGGATGAAAAACAGAAGATGGTAGCTTTGACCTAAACTTGGAATTTAGTGAGGCATGATCAGCAGTAGAACAAGGATGCAAGGTATTCTGATTCACTAAGATTTTTTTAAATTTTTAAACATTTTTATTTAAAATTTTGAGTTTTAAATTCTATCCCTTGCTTATTCTGTCCCTTCTCTCCTCTAACTTTTCCTGGAGATGGTAAGCAGTTGAATATAGGATATACATGTGCAATTATATAAAACATTTTCATATTAGGCATTTTGTATAAGAAAACTTGAATAAAGAAAAGAAATGAAAGAAAGTGAGAAAGAGCTTGCTTCAGTCTGTATTCAAATAACTTCAGTTCTTTCTCTGGAGGCAGATAGTATGCTTTCTCATTAGTCCTTTGGGATTATTTTAGATAATTGTATCACGGAGAATAGCAAAGTCACTTATAATTCTTCATCAAAGAATATTGCTGTATACTATATACAATGTTCCCTTCATTGTGCATCAGCTCATGTAAGTCTTTCCCGGGTTTTCTGAAATCAACATTTCTTATAGCACACTAATATCTCCTTATAACCATATACCACAGCTGGTTTAACCTTTCACTAATTGGGCATCCCTTTGCCAGTTCTTAGACACCCACAAAAGAGTTGTTATAAATATTTTTGTACACATAGGTCCTTTCCCCTTTTTTCAGATGAGTTTGAGCTGAAGCTAGCAGTGATACTACTTGATCAAAAGGTACATACAGTTTTATAGCCCTTTGGGCATAATTCCTAATTGTTCTCCACATTCATTGAATTAATGCACTCTACCAATGGCATAAGTGTCCCTGTTTTCACACATCCATTCTAACATCCCAAATTTTTACTCATCTTTCTTTTTTTTTGTCATATTCATCACTCTGTTAGGCATGAGATGGTACTTTAGAGCTTTTTTATTTTCTTTTAATGAATCAATAGAGATTTAAAGCATTTTTTTTCAAATGACTATAGATAACTGATTTTTCATCTGAAAACTGCCTGTTTGTATCCTTTGACCATTTCCCAATTGGAAAATGACTTATATTTTTTATAAATTTGACTCAGCTCTCTATATATTTGAAACAAAGGGGCATTCATATATTTCCTGGGTTTATCTTGGTAGGGAGACTCCAAAATATTTTATATTGACAAGTTATTTTAAATGGAATTTCTCTATCTCTTGCTGTGGAAATTTGGTTGGTAATATATAGAAATACTAATGGTCTAAGGGGGTTATTTTGTAGCCTACAACTTTCAAAAAATCAGTAGCAATTTCAAGTAGTTTTTATTTTATTTTCTAGAAATTTCTAAATATAACATCATAACATCTGTAAAGAGTGATAGTTTTCTTTCCTCATTGTCTCTTCTAATTCCTTTAATTTCTTTTCCTTCTCTTATTTCTGTAACTAGTATTTATAGTACAAAATTAAATAATAGAGGTGATAATGAGCAACCTTTCTCCAACTCTAATTGTATTAAGAAGACTTCTAGCTTATCTCCATTACAGATAATTCTTGCTTATGGTTTTAGATAAATATTACTTACCATTTTAAGGTAAGCTCTATTCCAATGCTCTCTAATGTTTTGTTTTGTTTTAATTTTTTTTAGAAATAGAGATATAAAATTTAATCCATTCAGTTTAAAATACATCTTCAGTGCTACAGTGAAAAACAGCACACTAGACAAAAATCAAATTCATAAAAAATATAAAATATTGATATATGATCTATGTCCCATAATATCTTATATTAGAAAATAAAATCAGCATATTAAAATATTTGAAACCCATATTGGTATCAATTCTACTTATATAAGGGTCTCTTCTATGGCTCTGAATCTAAGAAATACCCATGATTATATTTCTATTATTAACTTAAACTCTTCAACAGTTGGGTACATCTATATGTTTGCAAAATTTCCCCTGCTATAGTAATAGTCATAAATTCTTGTATATTTCCCAAAATTTTAATCAGTAACAATACAATGAAATGCTAGAGTTTCAAAGACTCTCTTAATACAGTTTGGCATATATGGCAGTGATATGATGGAATTGTGAAGGTTATTCAGCTACTCTTATCTCCTTTACCATATTCTGAGTACATATTCCTGATATAAACATTTTGTTGTTCTTTAAAGTTAAAATAATCTTTCTTTCTATTATTTAGATTTAAGTCCTGAGCTAAATACAATACTCTGGCAAGATACCTAGCTTCTCTTGGGATGAGACCACCTCCTACCTGCTTTCAACATCATTCCCAGTAAATACATCAAATGTCTATTGTTCATATTATTCATAATAACAAAGTAAATGCTTATAATAAAGGTAAAATAGACTTTCTTGTATCTAAAGAAAAAAATTGAGGTTCTGAGAAAGGAGCCCAACATCAGAAAAGATTCAGAATTATTGCCTTGGAGTTTGTGGTTCACCAAGGTTCCAATGTCAAAGCAAACTCTCCCAACATTCTTGATATCAGGTGACTATACAGCCATATTCCTGGTATACTCACCTGTTTTTTTTGTGGTTCCTCTGCCCATACTTCCCCTCTTCCAGGTCTAAGCTCTTTCTATCTTTCCTTCTCTAATTCCAGGGTTTTTTTTCCCTGTTCTTCTTCTAGAGCAATTATTTTGCCTTCAAATCTGACTCCTGCTTAGAACCAAGAGAATCGGCTGCTTCTCAAACTATCTCACTGTCTTTTAGCAGTCACTGAGGACATAACTGTTGGTTGTTCAATGAATGGTTCATTGCCTTTCTGATCTATTCAAGATACTCATTCAAACCTCATAAAACAATCTCTAGAGGCTGACACATTTTTGCTAGTTTGAAACCTCATTACCAGTCCCTTTCCTTAGGTCCTAGACTTTCAAAGACTTAGCTCCCTTATGCTATTTTTTTTAGGTTTTTTTTTTTTTTTTTTGCCAGGCAATGGGCTTAAGTGACTTTCCAAAGGCCACACAGCTAGGTAATTGTTAAGTGTTTGAGGCTGAATTGCAACTCAGGTCCTACTGACTCCAGGGGTCGGTGCTCTATCCATTGTGCCACCTAACTTAGAAAGTTAACTAGAAAAGACCTAAGGACATAGATTGTTAGAAATGAAAACACTGTCATAGAATGTAAGGATGACATAATGGTTTGACTCATTCTTGAAGCTTCTGATATATTTTCACTAGAGGGGCAGCTAGGTGGCACACTGGATAGAATACTGGCCCTGGGGTCAGGAGGACCTGAGTTCAAAACCCGCCT